>NW_026988463.1:28107500-28732500 GCF_030222135.1 Aotus nancymaae | reverse complement strand
CACCTTTTTCTTTCCTTTGCCGTGGTTTTCACCTGGTCATCCCCCCGATCTTCATTATCATCATCATCCAGTAGGTCCCCCTCCTCAGCAGAGTCATCTGCACCCCCCTCAGACTCCATCTTCACATTAGTCTCATCTTTCTTCACGGAGCTGCTGCTCTGCTCCTCTTCTGACTTTTCATTCTTCATCTCTACTGCTTGTTTGCTCTGTTCCTTTTCAATTTTTTCCAGGTTTTCCAGGAGAGAATCCACTTTTTGTTTTATCTGGGTCAGTTCCTTCTTAATGGCCTGAAGGTCATCTCCTTTCAACTTTCCAGACTTGGAAGATCCCCGCTGTCCACTCTTAGAATTGAAGCCACTTTTGCCCCTTCGTGAGGTGTTTCCTGATACACGCTGACGTTTCGAGGGCACTACAGCCCGAGCAATAGGAGGAGGAGGAGGTACACGTGCTGGGTAACTGTACATCCTATCATAATAATCCCGTTGAAAGTCATAGTCCAAGTCAAAAGAGGAGCCGTACATCTCCGCTGCAGATCGTTTCACACCTGCTTTTCCTCGGTTCACTTTTGGCTCTGCAGCCAGGTTAATATCTAAAACCTGGCCAGCAATCATCCTGCCATCCTCTCCTGCTACAGCAGCCTGGGCATTTCTCTCATTAACATATTGAACAAAGGCAAAGCCCTTATGAACAGAGCAGCCCACAATTTTGCCATACTTCAAAAAGATTGCCTCCACATCAGATTTCTTGATCACGAGTGTGTTGAGATTCCCAATGAACACACGGGAGTTCATGGAGCGAGGATCTGTCTTGTTGGTAACATTGCTGGCCATTGTGTTTGATGATAAGGTTTCTTACAAAGCCGAAAATGTAGCTGAAGATCAAAAAAATCTCACAGGAGGAAGGAGGGAGAAGAGATTTGATTCTGAGTCTCCTACTCCCGGGTTCTAAGTGCAGAAGCCGACTGCTGCTGGAAGTCGGCAACGCGGACACAACCGCTCAGTCTTCGTCTCTTCACAAAATGGCCTTTTGTGTGTTTTTTTATTGTGACACATTTTTATTCTCTTTTCATTTTCTTTTGTGCATATTCTATAAATATTTTCTTTGTCATTACCATAAAAGTTGCATACAACATTCCAAAAGTATGAAAATCCATCTTAAATGTATACCAACTTAAATTGGGTACAAAACTATAATCTTTTGGTGTGTGGCCTCCTCTCTCTATGTATTGATATCACAAATTACCTGCTTATTTTATGTGGTTGTTTACATAGATTTATGATTATCATTACTCATTATATTAAAAAATCTTTTGGAAATAAAAATAGTTACAAACCAATATTACTGAAATAGTTTTAAGAATATTTGTCTATGTGTTTAGCTTTACTGAATAACGTCATATTTTCATATGGGTTAGGGTACTTTTTATAAACCAACCTTTTATTTTAACCTGAGGACTCCCTGTAGCATTTTTGCAGGGCAGGCCTGGGGCAATAAACAACTGCCTTCCAGCTTTTGTTTGCCTGGAAATGTCTTAATTTCTCCCTCACTTTTGAAGAAAAATTTCATCAGATGTAAAAGTTTCGTTTTGTTTTCTGTTTTTATTTGTTTTTATGGTTGTTTTCTTTTATACCTTTAAATATATCATCTCACTACTTTCTTCCTATAATGTTGCTACTGGGAAATTCACCAATAATCTTTTCAGTGATTCCTTGCATGTAATGAATCACTCTTTCCTTATTATTTTCAATATTCTTATTATGTTTGCTTTTTAACAGCTTGCTTTAAATGTATTGGTGTGAAACTTAAGGTTTATTTTAATTAATATATAGGAAACTGATCTTTTAAAAATCTTTCCTGAAATTTGGGAAGTGTTCATTCAGTATTTCTTTAATAAATTTTCTGCCCCTTTCTATCTCTCTACTCCTGCTGGAATATCCACAGTGCATATATTGGCCCATTTGATGACATCCCTAAAGTCCCTTCAGTTCTCTTCAATCTTTTCCACCATTTCTTTCTAAAATAATTTTGTTCTTCAAATTCTATAATTCCAACTTATTTATATTCCAGTTTGCGGACTCTTTCTTCTGCTTACTCAAGTTCAGAGTTGCACATCTGTAGTAAATTTTTCTATTGACTTACTGCATTTTTCAACTCTGGTATCTCTTTGGTTATTTTTATAATCTCTCTTTGTAAACAGTCTTATTTCCTTATTGTTTTTCTGATATCTTTTAGTTATTTGTCCATGTTTTCCTTTAGATCTTTGAGCATATTTAAGACAGTTATTTTAAAGTCTTTAACTAGTAATAGAATGTCTGTGTTTCTGTATAATTAGTGTGTGGATATTCATTTCTCCCTTTCAATGGATCATGTTTTTCTCTTTTTTCATATGCCTTGTAATCTTTTGTCAAAAATTTGGTAGGAAGCAAAGCAGCCACATCTCCCATTATTTGTAGATTGGTCAGGAAGATGTTTACTAATTAGCTGGTCTCTATGCCTGGAGTTTGTCCTAGGGTGAAGGCATAAGTAATTCTCAGGTATTTTCTAGGCCTGGAACTATCTGGGCCTGTGGTATGGCTTTTATTCTTTTCTTCAATATTTCTTAGGTACATTTAACTCTCTTAATTTTTTTAAAGAGTTCCACCCAAGCTTTTTCCTGGGGCATTATATTCACCATTATATACCTTTCTAATTTTTTTCATAGGTGTCTGAGGATCTTACTGTTTTTCTGCAGTTTTTACGTTTCAGAGCAGCTCTCTCTCTCCTTCCATAGAATCTAATCTGACATCTAAGCTATGCCACCATTCTTTGTCTAAACTCTAAGTCAGGGAAGACAGAATCCAGTCTTCTGTATAGTCCAATCTCTTTTCTATTGTCCATTCCTAAGAACACTATTGACTACTCAAATTTCTTCTCTAGTTCAACACCATTAGAGTTGCCCCACAAGCAAGGGCAAGAAAATGTTCACATAGGACTGCTTCTAAACACTCCTTTTTGATGTGATGATAAGCAGAATTGTTTTCTTCATTTTATTTTTATTGTTGATTGCCTTTATTTAAAGTACAATCTACTTTAGTATGTGGATCTTATATCTCATGACACTGACAACATTGTTTATTAACTCTATTGGTATTTTAGTGAGTTTTTAAAATATTTTTGTGTAGAAGATTATGTCATTTACAACAAAAATAGTTTTACTCTTTTTTTTTTTAACAATCTGGAAAAACTTATTTATCTCTGTTGTATAGTTTCTTCAGATAATACCTCCAATACAGTGCTGAATGGAGTTTTTAATGTGGAAATTATTGTCTTCTTTCCAAATTTATGGGTGAAAAAGCACCACTAACACTGGAATAGTAAATTGTTAAAGCAGTTATAAAAAACAGTATGAAGCTTCAGCAAAAAATTAAAGATAAAACCATTATTTTATCTAGCAATCTTACTTCTGGATATATAATCAAAAACATAAGATCACTATCTTCAAAACATATTTCACTCTTGTTTATTGAAGCATTACTTACAATAGACAAGATATGAAAGCAATCAAAATATTCATCAACATGTAGGTGAATAAAGAAAATGTTATATAGCTGGGTGTGGTGGTTCATGCCTATCTATAATACCAGTGCTTTGGGAGGCTGTGATGGAAAGATTGCTTGAGGCCAGGAGTTTAAATCAGCAAGGGTAATATAACATATAACAATACTCCATCTCTACAAATAAGTTGGGCATGGTTGTGCACACCTGTAGTCTTAACTACTTGGGAGGCTGAGGTAGGAGGATTATTTGAACCTGGGAGTTTGAGGTTCTAGTGAGCTATAATCATGTCACTGCACTCCTGCCTGGGCAACAGAGAGAAACTGTGTCTCCAATAATAAAATAATAAAACAATTCAGGCTTTTGAAAAAAGAGAAAATCTTGCCATTTGCAAAAACATAGATCAATCTTGAGGATATTATGCTGAGTGAAGTAAGCCAGATGCAGAAAGATAAACACTGAGTTATCTATGTTACACATTGAATTTTTAAAAGGGTTTGAAGTATAATTACATAAAGTAGAATGTTGGTGATCAGAAGATGAGGTTTATGGTAATGAGATGTTGGTCAAATGGCGCAAAACTGTTTTTATGATTGAATGCTAGAAACCTAATGTACAGCATGGAGACTATAGTTAATAATAAGGTATTACTATAGTGAATTTTATTAAGAAAGTGTATTTTCAGTGTTCTCATCACACAGACAAAATACAATAACTATAGAAAGTGATGGACATGTATTTAGCTTGATTGTGGTAATAATTTCACAATGTACACATATGTCAAAACATCACATTGTGCATCTTAAATAAATATAATGTTATTTATCAATCATTCCCCAATAAAGATGAGAAAATATTAAGCATGACTAAAATAATATCTCACCACATATAAATTTTATTAAAAATCCTTTAAAAATAAATACTAGATTAAATATAAATTCCAAATTGAGATAATTTTTTCAGTCAGGAAAGTTTGAATGAACAAGCATGGCATAAAAGATAGAATTGGATATTTAGTTAGAGTACCTTTTATAAATAAGAGATTAAAACATTTTCAAAAGTAAAAATATTGAGAAATTTGATTACCAGTGGAACATTGTTAAGAGTATGATTCAAGACAACAAAATTTTTTTTTTACCTAGGTTAAATGAAGGTAAGTGTGTAAAAGTCTTGATAGGGGAATATCAACTCATGGTGGACACTGAACTAAAGAAATTATATAGTCCTTAAATGCATCCATTTCAAAGGTATTTAAAGGTAATCAAAATGTGATTCCATACATTTTATTTAAATCAGATAAAATAAATTTGGGATTATTTAAACAATTTATAGAATTTATTTTTTAGAAATATTTTTGACCTAACTTGTTAAAAGTTTATAGCACTCTGATTGCATATTTTGAAGAATATCACCTAGTCTTCTATCAGAGCTGATTTGTACAAATGGAGAAACAGTAGCATAGACATTGACCACCAGGATTTGCACATTCAGGATGACTGGGTTGTACGTCCACAACAAGGTTGAAGAGGATGAGATGATGACATCCACCGAATACATGACCACAAAGAAACTGACCAGCAACAGGATGGTCTGAGTTGCTTTTTTCTCTGGTGAGGATCTTGGGGATAAACTGGTGCTGTGGAGGTGCTGGGATCGCCTCTGATGCCTGGACAAAAGGATCACCATGTACATGCCTGACAGCAGTGTAATTCCTAAAAGGCAGAAATCTCTTGATATTGTCAGAGTAAAAAATACTCCCCTGATGATGGAGTTCATGGGAGAAAGTGAGCAGTATTTAGTGATCTGAAGCAGATTAGTCTGGGACATGTTGGAAGAAGCCACAGTGAAGAGCATTATGTTACTACTGAGAGACAAATTGAGTGGCCACAACAAAAAGATGACACTGACAATGTTATTTGTGGATCTATGTTTAAATCTTGCCAACCAGACATTTCTAGGGCTGATGGTGCTGGCTTGGTGGACACTCAGGAGGCAGGTGGTACAGATGCTTAGGCCCCTCATCACTCTGTTTATGTAGAACACTGACTTACATTTGATGTAATTCCCAAAATGTGATTCAAGCAGACCCGAGGGCAAAACATCCACTACAGTGAGGAGCATCAGTACATGAATGAAGGCCAGGTGACAGCTGATCAGGTCATGGGGCTTAGGTTTGTGATGCTGAATGAATGTGAAAATGTGGAAGAAAAGACATAAGCTGTTGGCTGAAAGTCCAATGGCAGCTTGGGGAAAAAAGGCATTTTTAAGCACGAGGTAAGTGGAAAGTGTGTTCATCTTAATGGCAAAGAAACATATTCCATAAGCTAGGAAAAAATAGATTGCTCATTCAGCTGGTAAATTCAGAAAAGAAAAACTTATATTCCACCAAAGTTAGTGCCTTAAACACATCTTTATGAAATACACAAATGCCAAAAGAATGACTATCATAAGCATTAGATATCATTGAATGACTGTAATGTAGCAACAATTCTTTAGAAATTAAACCTATTTTGGGGTGCAGCTGAAAACACAACTCTTTCTGACAAGCCTATTGCTAATTCCAAGACATTTGATTCTCAGCTAACTTGGGGAGAAGCAAAAGCAGGGGAAGTATCACTGCAGAAGTAGGAGGCACAAAAATCACTGGACAGATGTGATCTACAACCATGTGTGGCCAATTTTGAAAAACTCTAAAAATTGTATGGAAACATTTTTCATTTATATTTTGTTCATTTTCTTATCACCTCAACCATGAAGATATGAATATGATACCTTTTCCCTCAAGGTTTGCAAGACTTTTTTAAAAACCATGATATCCCTGTGTATCACAGGAAAGAGATTATAAGTCACACTTATTAACTGTGTCAAAAATTAAATTTGAAGGAAAATTTCTGAATGGGAACTGAAATGAGATGAAATGCATCTTTTCTCTTTATGTACGCTGATTAAAAGCAATTGAGGTTCTTTCTGACATTATCCTCTACCCTAAATGCATAAAATGCAGAACTTTGTAGCATTTAAAGTGCTTTAATATCTTTGTCTAACATTCACAGACACAATGATTTTGTACTGTAAAGTTTTCTTGATGGGTTTGTGCTCTCATTGATCACAAATGGACAATCATCATGTTTTTTCTGTTTCTAGTTAACCTTACTCCATCCTCTGGGCCTTCATGTAGAAAACATAGATGATATGAGGGCACTATCCCTACTGAAATCAGACGATGCTAACTTGTCAATTTTGACAACAAAAGTGAAATATGCTTGTCACATTTGTGAATATGTTTCAATAAGCAGATTACAAATTTGAAACTTTCAGAGACTATATGGATACACAATTTAGATGATTTTTTTAAATAAAAAGGGAAAGTTATGTCCTTCAAACTTTGCAAATAATTATTTTCTCACAATAATAAATGTTACTCAGCCGGGTGTGGTGGCTCACACCTGTAATCCCAGCACTTTGGGAGGCCAAGGCAGGTGGATCACAAGGTCAGGAGTTCGAGACCAGCCTGACCAACATGGTGAAACCTCATCTCTACTAAAAATACAGAAATTAGCTGGGTGTGGTGGCACATGCCTGTAATCCCAGATACTCAGGAGGCTGAAGCAGGAGAATTGCCTGAACCTGGGAGTCAGAGGTTGCAGTGAGCCAAGATCGTGCCACTGCACTCCAGCCTGAGTGACAGAGTGAGACTTCATCTCAAAAAATAAATAAATCGAATAAAAAGTAAAAAATGTTACTCTTGCTAATACAGAGAACATTTTATAAAATTTAGTCTATTAATAAATTACTAAATATTCAAATTGAATTTAGGTACTTACAATCATGGTTAATATTACAAGCTCCTATACCTCTTAAACCTAAGGGGACTAAGTATTGGGCACTAACTATAGTAACTAACCTGTGCACACCAATTATTTTAAAATGTAATAAATGACAACATGAACACCGGACAGATTTTAACAACCAGAAATATATCTGTATTAGCATTAGTGTAACATAATAGAACAAAATAATTTTATGGTCATTTGCTAAAAGTTAAGTAATATAAAATGTTAAAAACTAATCTCATGTTTTATGACATTTATTTTAAACGGTTATAAATATTATAAACACACTAAGGTATTTTAAAATTTAAAAAAATGACTAAATTGTTCAGAATTAGCTCAGAGTTCTTGTTATGAAATATGAAATTTAATCTGAGAGCATCATAAATTAAACTAAGAAAAGTAAGAAACAGTAAAATACAATTGCAATGCAAATAATACAAAATTACCAAGATTCTGTTTAAAATTAGCACATTTATGACTTCTTAAGGTTTATAAAACTAACCTTTTGATTTGGTAATATCTACTGTACTTATTATTCACTGAAATATGAATTATGAGAAGATGATTCTCCAGCCCTTCAGTGAAAAAATCCTGCCTCATTCTATCACTCACCTGTGTCTTACACTTCCACTGTTAATGCTGACAGATAGACATTTCCCCAGTAAGTTCTGGAGTGAGTCCACATATGAAGGATGAGGCTCACAAGATATCATTATAAGAAGACAATGCCATCAGCTCATCTCCCTCCAAGCCTATAATTTTTATGTCAACTGAAGAAGGAGGACAACATCTACATGTATTATGATGGAAAAGGAAGTCACCGTAGGGAAAAAGGAACTTAAATAATTTTGCAAAACACAATAGGAACAGCTGTGCTCCAAACTTTTTCGTATGTGAGCTCATCTACTCTGGCTCAGTGTATCTGATAGTCTCAGTTCTTTAAACAACACATGTCTCCCAATAATCTGACCTTCAAAATGAGTAAAATGCAAAGTCAAATTTCCCAGTGTATTCCTGCTGATTCCAGTGATTCAGTGTTCTTCATATATGTCACTAAGTGGTCTCTAGTTTTTAGGGTCATAATTAGATCAAAAACGTCTTTGTGGAAATCAGAAAAATGTGATTTCTATAAGATCTACATAGGCAAAGTGTTCAGTCCTCCAGAGGATACATCTCAGAACAGCAGATATTGGGAGCAAAATGAAGGTTGCTTTCACCTCTGCCCCTCCATTAATTTATTCAATTGCATTTATTGAGCACAGAAGGATATCTTCATTTTAACCCCTGTGAGTTTGGGACTTTTAGTGAGTCTGTGTCTCTGTGCTGTTATCTTAGAAAATAAGATAATGCTTCACATTTTCCATCCCCCTAGGTTTAACAGAAAGGCTAGAAGGGATGGGAGTTGCTTATGTCCCTTCCCTCACATGAAGGGTTCTAGTGGTCCAAAATAGAATATTTCTCTTCTCCCCCATAGAAGAGTCTTAAGATGGCTGTTTCCCTTACCTCAGCTTGGTTAACCACTGACAAAACCCCAGTAGGTTCAACTCTGCTAAAACAGTTTTACACCTGGCAAAGCTTGGTAAGAACAGAGTACACTGAGTGACTTTTAAAATGGGTATATTTCCCCATGTCAGAAACACGATACATTTTTCTACCTATACTGTGAGAATCTGGTAAGGCTTCTGAAAATAAAACTCTCAAAGGTAAGGCCGGGCACAGTGGCTCATACCTGTAATCCCAGCCAAGGTGGGTGGATTACTTGAGGTCAGGCCTTCTGAACCAGCCTGGCCAACATGGTGAAACCCTATCTCTACTAAAAATACAAGAAAAATTAGCTGGTCTTGGTGGTGGGTTCCTGTAATCCCAGCTACCCAGGAAGCTGAGGCAGGAGAGTTGCTTGACCCCAGGAGGCAGAGGTTGCAGTGAGCCGGGATTATGCCACTGCACTCCAGCCTAGGCAACAGAGCCAGACTCCATCTAAAAAAAAAAAAAAATCAAAAATTAAATTAAAAAAAAAACTCTCAAAAGTGAAAAGTAGGATCTAAGGCTGGGCCCGTGGAGTTAACTCTTAAACTTGTCCACTCTCAGCCCTCAGCAATTCCTCAATTACAGTGTTGGCTTCCCACCCCAGTAGTGATTGTTACTGAAGGTTTCGCTTATGGGTTTCTCTTCTGCTGAGCTGTAATTCTCTGTATATGTATGCCTTTCTGCATAATTAGAGGGCAGAAGTTTAGCTGATGACCTCATTTTTCTTTTTTTCAATTTTGTTTTTAATTGACACCATAGTTGTACATATAGATGGGGTACAGTGTGATGGTTTGATACATTTTTTACATTGTGTATAATCAAATTAGGGGATTTATATCCATCACTTCATACATTTATTAATGAAGAAATTCAGAATTGTTCAAAATTCAAAACAGAACATTCAGAATTCTCTCTCCTAGCTATTTTAAAATATATAATACAAAAATTTTAACCATGGTCACCCTACTGTGCACTGGAATAGATTCCTCCTACCTAACTGTAACTTTGTTCTCATCAACCAGTCTCTTCTTGCTCCCCCCCCACCTTGCTCCCTCTAGCCTTTAGTAACCACCATTCCACTCATACTTCCGTGAGATCAACTTTTAAGATTCCATATATTAGTGAACACATGCAGTATTATCTTTTTTGATACCTGGCTTATTTCACTTAACACAACGCCCTTCAGTTTCATTCATGTTGCTGCAAAGGACAGAATCTTATCATTTTTATGACTGGGTAGTATTTCATTGTGTATATGTGCCACATTTGTAAATTCATTTATGCGCTGATAGACACTTAGGCTGATTCCATGTCTTAGCTCTTGCAAATAGTACTAGATATGGAAGTGGAGATGTCTCTTCAATATACTGATTTCTGTTTTGGGGATTGTAAGGCCGATTGCCTCGCTGGGAGCTCGGACACACACACCCCCCACTTTTTTTCCAAGTGCTCGGACATGTCCACCCCCTTGCACAGCCTAGCCTTCCCTTAAAAAACCCCACCAAGATGCAAATGAAGACTTGTAAACCTACCCAATAGCAGTCGAGTCTTGTATGCAAACGAAGTCTTGTAACTCTAGCCAAAAGTAGTCGATGTTAATTTTTATTCTCTTTGCAACTTTTTATCTCAGATGTTAAACTATTGTCTTAGTCTGTTTATACTGCTATAGAAAAATACTTGAGACTAGGAAATTTGTAAATAATGGAAATTTCTCATTGTTCTGGAGGCAGAGAAGTTCAAGATCAAGGCACTGGTAAGTTTGTTGTCATGTAAAAATTATTTTCTACTTCCCATGGCATCTTACTGCTGTATTCTCAAATGGTGAAAGGCAAATGGGCAAAAGGACCAAACACTGTGTGAAGCCTCTGTTGTATTGGCATTCATCCCAGTTACAGAGAGAAACCCTTACGACTTATTCACCTCCTAAAAGTCCAATCTGTCAATATTATTGCATTGGAGATTAAGCTGCAACATGAATTTTAAAGAAGGCACAAACATTTAGACCCCAGCAGCTGTCTATTTTGTCTATTTTTGTCTAAAGTTCAATCATAATCTTATTCCCAGGTTACTATGTTGCTGCAGTTGTTTTTAATCTCCTAAACAATATTTGAGCAAGGATCACTACTTTTCTCTTCTGATTTCTCAGCTATGCAAAACAGAAATGAGTGCCTTGTTTCAATATTTCAGGTATCCCTGAGACAAGTGTGAATATGCAAACACATAATTTGTGAGTAGGGTCTTCTCTTCTCCTTCTGTGACCAGGTACTAGGATGCCACACTGGAAAAACATGTTGCTGTCTTAACAACTGTGGCTAAGGCAGAGAGAAAATAAGGCAATTGCAATGAAAACATACACCACTATTTTCTATCATTTTTAAGTTGTCTTTTATTTTATTCAGCATTTGCTTCATTGCTCCAGGCTGATCTGTTCTGTAGAGTTCTGTACAGTTTGGCTTGGACATTTTTGGTTTATTTTGTGATGGTTTTGTGGTGAGAATAATACCTTGCAGTTCCCTACCCCATATTTTTGATGATACCTATTTTATTCTTTTTGATGCTATTGTAAATGTAATAGTGTTTATTTTTCAGAATGATTATGGCTAGGATACAGGAATAAAATATTGTTATTGTGCTGATATTGTTTGCTAAACTTTAGTTTTAATAGTTATTTTATCATTTTCTTAAAGGTTTTATGTATCAGTCCACCTGCACATAAATAGTATTACATTTTGTTTTCCAAGTTACATACTTTTTAATAATTTGTGACCAAATGTTCTGGCTAAAACTATCAGCATGATATTCAGTAGAAGTGGCAAAATTAGGCATTTTTATCTTTCTTCCAATTCCAAGAAGAGAGAGTTTGGTGTTCAACCATTGAATATGATCTTAGCTGTGTGGTTCTCATAAATTACCTGTATCAGGTTGCAGAACTCTCTTCTATTTCTAATTTATTGAGTGTTTTTTTTCCATTAATGGCTATTAGATTTTGTAAAATGCCTATCACGCATCAATTAAAATTGTCTTTCTTTGTTAATGTGGTGTATTGCATATTAAATTGATTGATATTTTATGTTGAAATACATTTCCATTCCTAGAATAAAGCCCATGTGTTCTTGATATATAACATTTTAATTATCCCCTGAATTAAATTTCCTATCATTGTATTTATTATTTTTACATTTACATTTGTAAGGGAGGTTGGTATGATGTTTTCTATTTTCTAGTGTCTTTTATAGCCTTGATATCAAGGCAATCATAACATCATAAAATGAGTCAGGAAGCATTTTCTCCTTCTGTTTGTGCAGAGGAGATTTAGAAGAGTAGTCGATTCTTTTATAAATGTTTGGTAGAATTCAGTGAAGCCATCTGGGCCTGGCCTTCTCTTAGTGGAGCACTTCCTGTTTGTGGATTTGATTTCTTGCATCAGATTTGCCTCATTCTCATTATATTTTCTGTTTCTAATGTCACTTTTTGTATTTTCTTTGCCTATTTTAATCTAGTTTTTTGGCATACAGTTGTTCATAATATCCTCTTTTTATCCTCCTTATTTCTATAAGGCCTGTAGTTATGTAACATCTTTTATTAGTCATTTTATTAACTCAATTCTTCTCTCCCTTCTTTAGCCAAAATTTGTTGACATTAAAAATCTTCATTGGGAGGCCGAGGCGGGTGGATCATGAGGTCAAGAGATCGAGGCCATCCTGGTCAACATGGTGAAACCCCCGTCTCTACTAAAAATACAAAAGTTAGCTGGGCGTGATGGCGCATGCCTGTAATCCCAGCTACTCGGGAGGCTGAGGCAGGAGAATCACTTGAACCCAGGAGGCAGAGGTTGCGGTGAGCCGAGATCTCGCCATTGCACTCCAGCCTGGGTAACAAGAGCGAAACTCCGCCTCAAAAAAAAAAATCTTCAAAAAGGTTTTGATTAATGTTTTGTCTTTGGATACTGTGTTTATCTGATCTCAGCTCTAATTTTATTACCCTCATGTCAGTTTACATTTAATTTATTCTTTTACTTATTCATTTAGGTAGAGAGTTAGGCTAATATAAATCTCTCTTTTTGATGTAAACATTAACAGTTATAAATTTGCCTGTTTTTGCTGTATTTCTTAAATTTTGGTAGGTTAATTTTTAACATTATTTGTATCAAAGTATTTTTAAATGTTCATTATTGGCTGGGTGTGGTGCCTCACACCTTTAATCCCAGCACTTTGGGAGTCTGAGGTGGGCAGATCACTTGAGGTAAGGAGTTCCAGACCAGACTGGCCAACATGGTGAAACCCCGTCTCTACTAAAGATACAAAAAATTAGCCAGTCGCCTGTAATCTCAGCTACTCAGGAGGCTGAGGCAGGAGAATCACTTGAACCCAGGAGGCGGAGGTTGCAGTGAGCCAAGATCGTGTCACTGCACTCCAGCCTAGGTGACAGAGTGAGACTCCATCTCAAAAACAAAAATTATGATTTCTCTTTCTTTGAGTGTGTTGTTTTATTTAAATCTATTTACAAATTTTCTAGTTTTCCTTTTCATATTGATTTCTCATGTTATTCCATTTGACCAGAGAAAATTCTTTGTATAATTATAATCATTTTTAATTTCAGAGCTGTTTTGTGACCTAATAATATATAATGTATCCTGGAAATTGTTCCATGTGCACTTGAAAAGTAAGTATTCTGCTTTTATTGTGGGGGTGGCTAGAGTGTTTCATGTATGTATTTCTTAGGTCTAGTTTGATCATAGTGTTGTACTGGTCCCCTATTACTTACTGATGGTCTGTCTGATGGCCAGTGTCTATTTATTGTTGAAAGCATGGTACTGAGGTATTTATTTTTTACTGTAGAATTGTTCATTTTCTCTCAATTCTGTCATTTTTAACATTGTATGTTTAATATATTTCATATATTTGAGGGTCCTTCTGTAACATATGCATATGCTAATAACTGTTATATCTTCTTAGTGGATTGACCCTATTATCAATACATAATGCTCTTTGTTTCTTGTTACAACTTTGAGGTAAAGGCTGTTATTTTCTGATATTAGGATACCGACCACCTTTCCTTTGGTGACTATTTGCATGTAATACCCTTTACGGTTCTTTCACTTTTAAACAATTTGAGCTTTTCAATGTTATTTAGACAGCATATGGTTAAATGATGGTTTCTCTTATCCATTCTGTGGTGTTCATTGAATAGCTTAACCCATTTATATTAAAGTAATTCCTCACACGAAAGGACTCTCTCATTTTTCTATTCATTTTCTGTATGTGCTAAACCATGTTTTGGCCCTTTTTCCCTACATTACTCCCTTCTCTGGTATTCTATTTGTAGTCTATTACTTCGATTCTCTTCTTTCTTTTTAAAGAGTTTATTTTAGGTTCAGAGGTACATGTGCAGATTTGTTATACAGGTAACTTGTGTGTCACAGGAATTTGGCGTACAGATTGTTTCATCAACCAGATAATAAACATGGTACCTGAGAGGTAGTTTTTGTCCCCATCCTACTCCTACCCTCCACGTTCTAGTAGGTCCTGATGTCTGCTCTTCCCTTCTTTGTATCCATACATATTCAATGTTTACTTCCCGTAATAAATGAGAACATGTGATATTTGGTTTTCTGTTCCTGTGCTAGTTAACTTAAGATAATGGCCTCCAGCTCCATCTATGTTGCTGCAAACGACATGATATTAATTTTTATAGTTGTGCAGTATTCCATAGTGTATATGTATTATGTTTTCTTTATCCTATCACTGATGGACATATAGACTGATTCCATGTCTTTGCTATTGTGAATAGTGCTGTGATGAACATATATGTGCATGTGTCTTTGTGGTAGAACAATTTACATTCCTTTGGGTATATACCCAATAAGGGGATTATGAGGTTGAATGGCAATTCTTCCTTGAGTTCTTTCAGAAATTGCCAAACTGCTTTCCACAGTGGCTGAAGTAATTTACGTTCCCACCAGCCATATATAAGCATTCCCTTTTCTCCACAACTCTGCCAGCATCTTTTTTCTTTTTAACTTTTTAATAAAAGCCATTCTGACTCGTGTGAGATGGTATCTTATTGTGGTTTTGATTTGCATTTCTCTAATGATTACTGATGAGCATTTTTTCATATGCTCATTGACTGTGTGTGTCTTGAGAAGTGTCTGTTCATGTCCTTTGCCCACTTATTAATGGGATTTTTGTTTTTTACTTCTACTGTATTCAAGTTTCTTATGTATTCTGAATATTAGACCTTGGTCAGATGCATAGTTTGCAAATATAATTTTCCCATCCTGTGGTTTGCCTATTTATTCTGTTGATAGTTCCCTTTTCTGTTCAGAAGCTCTTTAGTTTAATTGGGTCCCATTTGTCAATTTTTATTTTTGTTACAATTGCTTTTGATGTCTTTATCATAATAAAATATTTGCCAAGGCCTATGTCCAGAATGGTATAGCTTAGGTTATGTTCAGGGTTTTTTAAAACCTGACATATCAAAAGTTTTAGATTTTACATTTACGTATTTAATTCACTTTGAGTTGATTTTTGTATATGGTGTAAGGGATGGGTCCAGTTTTAGTCGTCTGTACATGGCTAGCTCATTATCCCAGTACCATTTTTGCATAGGGAGTCTTTTCCTCTTTGCTTGTTTTGGTCAATTTTATTGAAGATGAGAAGATTGAAGGTATATGGCATTATTTCTGGATCTCTATTTTGTTCCATTGGTCTATGTGTCTACTTTTGTACCAGTACCATGGTGTTTTAGTTACTGTATAATATAGTTTGAAGTCAGGGAATGTGATGTCTCCAGCTTTGTTCATTTTTCTTAGGTTTACCTTGGCTACTTGGAATTTTTTGTTTCATATGGATTTTAAAACAGTTATTTCTAACTCTATGAAGAATGCCATTGGCAGTTTGATAGAAATAGCATTAAATCTGTAAATTGTCGTGAGCAGCATGGCCATTTTAACAATATTGATTCTTTCTAAGAGCATGAAATGTTTTTCTGTTTGTTTGTGTCATCTCTAATTACTTTGAGGAGTGTTTTGCAGTTCTCATTGTGGAAATCTTTTACATAATTTGTTAGCTGCATAGATTTTTTTTTCTTTTTGTTGCTCCTGTGAATAGAATTGCATTTTTGAGTTGGCTGTCAGTTTGGATGTTTTTGGTGTATGGGAATGCTACTGATTTTTGTCCATTGATTTTGTATCCTAAGATTTGCTGAAGTTTATCAAATCTAGGAATTTTGGGGGAGTCTAGGGGGTTTCCTAGGTATAGAATTATATTGTCTACAAACAGTGATAGTTTAACTTCCTCTCTTCCTATTTGGATGCCTTTTATTTCTTTCTCATGCCTGATTTCTGTGACTAAGACTTCCAGTACTATATTGAATAGAAGTGATAGGAGAGGGCATCCCCGTCTTGTTCCGGTTCTCTTAGGGAATGCCCCTGGCTTTCGCTCATTTAGGATAATGCTGGCTGTGAGTTTGTCATAGAAGAGTTTTATTATTTAACGTTTCTTCAATGCCTAATTTGTTTACAGTTTTTAACATTAAGGAGTGTTAAATAGCATCAAAAGCTTTTTTTCTGCATCTATTGAGATGATCATGTAGTTTTTGGTTTGGGTTCTGTTTATGTGGTGAATCACTTTTTTTGATTTGTGTATGCTGAACCAACCTTGCATCCCAGGGATAAAGCCTACTTGATCATGGTGAATTAACTTTTTGATGTGCTGCTAAATTCTGTTTACTAGTATTTTATTGAGGATATTTCTATCTATGTTCATCAAGAATATTGGCCTGAAATTTTCTTTCTTTGCTGTGTTTCTGTCAGGTTTTGATATGATAATAATGTTGGCCTCATAGAATGAGTTAGAGAAGAGTCCTTCCTCCTCAGTTTTTAAAACTAATTTCAATAGGAATGGTACCAGTTCTTGTTTACACATCTAGTTAAATTTCACTGTGAATCCATTGGATCCTGGGACTTTTCTGGTGGGTAGTCATTTTCTTACTGATTGGAACTCATTATTGGTCTGTTCAGGGATTCAATTTCTTCCCGGTGCAGTCTTGGGAGGCTGTATGTTTATAGGAATGTATCTATTTCTTCCAGGTTTTCTAGCTTGTGTGCACAGAAGTTTGTGGTTGTCTCTTAGGATATTTTGTATTTGTGTGGCATCAATGGTTTTCTAGCTTGTATGCACAGAAATTTGTAGTTGTCTCTTAGGGTATTTTGTATTTCTGTGAAATCAGTGGTATTGTCCCCCTTTTCTTTTGATTCTTTATTTGAAACTTTTCTTTTTTTCTACTCTTCTAGCTAGTGGTCTACCTAACTTATTAATTTTTTTAAATAACCAACTTCTGAATTTTGATTATATGGGCTTTTATGGTCTCCGTTTCCTTCAGTTCAGATCTGATTTTGGTTACTACTTGTCTTCTACTGGCTCTGGGGTTGGTTTGCTCTTATTTCTCTAGTTCCGCCAGTTGTGATGTTAGACTGTCAATTTCAGATCTTTATAACTTTTTGATGTGGGTGTTTAGTGTATAAACTTCTCTCTTAACACTGCTTTAGCTGTGTCCCAGAGATTCTGGTATGTTGTATCTTTATTGATGTTCTGTCTGATGGTCAGTGTCTATTTATTGTTGAAAGTGTGGTATTGAGGTATTTATTTGTTACTGTAGAACTGTTCATTTTCTCTTGAATTCTGTCAATTTTTAACATTGTATATTTAATATATTTCATATATTTGAGGGTTCTTCTGTAACATATGCATATGCTTATAATTTTTATATCTTCTTACTGGATTGACCCTACTATCAATACATAATGCTCTTTGTCTCTTGTTACAACTTTGATGTAAAGCCTGTTATTTTCTGATATTAGGATACTGACCACCTTTCCTCTGGTTAATATTTGCATGTAATATCCTTTTTGATTCTTTCACTTTTAAACAATTTGTGCTTTTCAATGTTATGTTGACAGCATACAGTTACATAATGGTTTCTATTATCCATTCTGTGCTAGTAAGTGGCACAGAGTAACAAGTTAGACAAAGAACCAAGATCCGATGGTATGCTGTCTTTGAGGGAAACATCTCACAAGCAATGATACCTGTAGGCTCAAAGAAAAGGGATGGAGAAAACTTGACCAAGCAAACAGAAAAAAGGCTGGGATTCTTATTTTAATTCCAGACAAAACAGACTTCAAATTAACAAAGATCAAAAAAGACAAAGAAGGACATTACGTAATAGTAAAGAACTCAATTAAACAAAAACACCTAACTATCCTAAATATATAGTCCCATATCACAGCAGTACCCAGGTTCATGTAGGAAATTCTTAGAGACCTGTGAAGAAACTTAGATAACCACACAATAGTGGGAGACTTCAACAACTAATTCAGAGTTATTAGATAGATCATTGAGGCAGAAAACTAACAAAAGTATTCAAAATCTGAACTCGCCACTTGACCAAATGAACCTAATAGACATCTATAGAACTCTCTTCCCCCAAACACCAGAATACACATTCTTCTCATCTGCACATGGCACACATATTCTAAGACTAACTGCACAATTACACATAAAATAATCCTCAGCAAATTTTTAACAAATCATACCAACCACACTCACAGACCACAGAGCAAGAAAAATAGAAATTAATACTAAGAAAATTGATCAAAACCATACAATTACTTGGAAATTAAACAACATGCTCCTTAATTACTTTTGGGTAAACAATGAAATTAAAGCAGAAATTACAAAATTCTTTGAAACTAATAAAGCCCCTGTAAGCTCAAGGCCACTCCTGTCCCCTGTGCCCAAGCTGTGCCATATTAAGGCCTCCAAGGCCCTGGAGAAGAAGATCTGCAGGTTCCAACCCACAGCCCTGAAGGTCATGACCATGGTGTGAGCAGTAGTGACTATCAGGAGTAGCCTGGTGCACACAGAGGCCCTTTCCAAGCAGTGTCCTGTGCATGTCTGGGTTTCAGTGTCATCTTGCCAAGTTGCTTTATCTTCTGAGGCCACTGTTTAAGGAGTCCTCTCAGATGGACTCTGCCCTGTTGAGTACGGCCGTGAGTCCCTGTTCCAGTGAAGACTTCCATCCAGAGCTCTGGTTTCAGATTCCAGCAGCCTCCCTGGCCGACCTAGCATCTCTTTTCAGCATCTCCCCAGGATGCTGCTTCCCGGCAGGTACCTCATTTCTGCATTGTCATCCTCCCATGTATAAATGAAGTATAAGATAGTCAGTAAGCAAATTTCAGATAATGAATTACATATAGAGTATCCAAATACTTATACTACAGAGTTAGTAGCTGTCTTTCTGTTTTTAGGATGTAACCGTGTGTCTAGTAGTTTTACCTGCTGAATCCATCAATGGCAGCATGAAATAATCATAGGATCTGAAAACATGATGCAAACCTGGGAGAAAAGCAAAAGAAGAAAAATCCGTAGAGGTCACATAGATTAGAATGAGTGTGGAGGAGAATTGGGTCCTATCTGATACCATACAAATCTCAGATTGCTCTGAGCAGTGACAGTTTGTCCTTGGGCTGAGGGTGAAGCCCCTGAGTACTCTCAGAGACAGATAATGCAGATCAAGTTCATCTTCCTTATTTTTACTTTCATCTTGGCTTGTTTATGATACTGTAAGCTTGAAAGCATCTATGCAATCATGGAAATGTTAGAAAAAACATCATCAAGTGAACCAGGAACTAAAAACTAATCAGAGAGTCCATGTGCTTAGATCATATGTCAGAAAAAGTTAAGGACTTCAAAGAAAGAAACAAGCCATTTCCAAAACCAATGTTATTTTGTATTATGGAATGTTATCTTAGACAAAAATAAAGTTTTACAAGATTTATTTCTTCAGTTTTATAATAATATCTACTGTTTAGTATTGTATTATAACCAAGCCCCTTGAGATTTCAGCACCCCAGCATTTTTAGTGCCTAAAATAATAAAATGTATAATTAAATCCTTGCTTGCTTGCACAAAAGCCAGCATCCCTTGTTTCTACAATAAAATTATAAATTGTTGAGGTACCATTCTCTGTCAAGCAGGAAGAGATAATTTTCTTTGTCAAGCAGGAGGGTCACTAAAACATTCTGCAGAAGAAATACATGCCTCGAAGGACATTGTTACCAGTTGTTGACACTGAGAAGTCTTGTTGGTCAAGTTATCTGAAACTTAAGAAATAGAGACTTTTCCTCTCAATTATCTGCATCAATTTTCCTCTTCAGTTATCTGAAACTGAAGAAATACAGATTTTTCCTCTCAACTCCCTTAAACTCCCCTTTCCTTATCTTCTAGATGAATAAATATCCCCTGATGCTTCTTCTTTTTTTCAGGTGGATTTGAGAAATTTTCTCTCCTACATTCTTACTTTGGCTCCATTGAATAAACATTTCTCTATCTCCAAGCACCAGTGACACTGTCTGGTATCAGCTGTGCATCAGGTACATGAGCCAGAATTTGGAATTCTACAATATCATTTTATGAATAATATTAATTGTTACTTGCATTCTTCTGACATATTTAAGTATAGCTATATATCACAAAATATCCCATGTTTTATTAGTATAACAATCAAAAGAATCATATTCCTCATCAATTTTACTGTATTTTATAAATAACATTGAAAAAGATATGTCTACTTATCAACAGCACAAAGCAATTATGAGAACTACAGATTACCTGGTTTGGTGAAGGAAAGTTTTTTTTCATTGAGTGGCAATAGTGGCAACCCAAGAAACACAGCTAGAAATATCAGAAAAGGGAATTGCCCTTCCTGGCTAGAACAGTTTTGTTAAATATTTGTGTAATATGCAAATGGCAAGATGAGAATTATGATACTTTAGATGCCATCAAAAAATTGAAATGCATCTACTATTTGATTTTTTTTGTTGTTTTATTCTTTTTCTTTTTTAAACTTTAAGTTCTGGGTGACATGTGCAAATCTTGCAGGACTGTTACACAGGTGTACGCATGCCATGTTTACAATAGCAAAGACCTGGAACCAACCCAAATGTCCATCAATGATAGACTGGATAAAGAAATGTGGCGCATATACGCCACAGAATACTATGCAGCCATAAAAAAGGATGAGTTCATGTCCTTTGCAGGGACGTGGATAAATCTGGAAACCATCATTCTCAGCAAACTGACACAAGAATGGAAAACCAAACACTGCATGTTCTCACTCATAAGTGAGTGTTGAACAATGAGAACACACAGACACAGGGAAGGGAACATCACACATTGGGGTCTGTTGAAGATGGGGGGCTAGGGGAGGGATAACAAGGGGTGGGGAGATTGGGGAGGGATAACATTGCGAGAAATATCTAATGTAGGTGATGGGGGGGTGGAGGCAGCAAACCACCATGGCATGTGTATACCTATTCTTTCATTATTATTTTTTTCTTTCATTATTTAACACAGTAAGATACATTGGAAATCATGGACGCTCACAATCTCAAGACATTTTATTCTCAGCTCATGTGAGAAAAACATGAGCCAGAGAAGTAACTGAAGGGTTAGGAGACAGAAAAACATTGGGCACAAATCCTGAACTACAAATAATCGGAAACTTTAAAAATCCTGTCTGCCAGTGCATGCTTTTGACCACAAAACCCAAAAAGATGAGCAAAACCTAACACTTTTTTCTTCCTAAAAGATTTAAAGGTCTTTTAATCTCCTATTTCTGTGTATCATAGTAACAAGATTATAGTAATATGAACATCAAATATTACATCAGGAATGAAATGGAGGGTATGTCCTCTGTGCTTAGGAACCCTGATTAAAATTAGTCAAGACCCATGTTCTCAGACACTCCAGTGTTCTCTCCTTGACTGTGGTCAAACTGTTTAGGAGACTCCCAAAAGAGGAATATGTTCTTGAGATTTCTTTCACAACATGGTGACTCATTTAGATAAACAAAATTCAGGAAAGTTTAACAGAATTTTAACATCTTTCTATGTAAGGTTTAATGTATAGTTATAATATTTTGATTAGATATGCTGGCCAATTTTTTGGAAAAGATATATTTAACATTCTAAACAAGGCAGGTTCTGGTGTCCCCGGAAGTGCTGGTTCCCCTTGAGCCATCCTCCTGCTTTATGGAGTCTATATTGATCTTATGGTACAAGACAGGTCTGCCCTGCATTTTCTGTAATCCTGACTGAAGGCTGCTCCTTTTTTATGAATCTCAGGGGGAGATAGATTCCCCTTATATGCAAATTCTGTGGGGAATCACACCTGTTCTGTATTCTTGGGTTTTACAGCAAGAAAAGTTGAAGAAGAGATTCCTCCCAGGAAGGCTGCTATAGAGCATTCTGAAGAGCCCCAGGTCCTGCATTCAAAATTTAGAGATGAAAATTTAGGTCCCCAGAGAGGCAGGGAAGTGGAAGAGGCCAACTCAATGCACAGGTACTTGTCTGGGCTTAAAGGCCCCATGTTCTCTGAATCAATTTCTGTTATAAAGTCTCCAGGTGCATTCAAAGACATGGCTGGAACTGATGATTGCCACTTTTTGAGTTTTTTTTATTACAAATCTTTTCTAACTGTGCCCCAGATGAAACTGCAGAATCCAAATGGGCAGTGAGATACTACGTTCAGATTTTGAGGGCAGGTAAGATCTTCACTGAACAATTGTGGCTTGGGGGAAGAAAGCCTGAGAAAAAATTTGATGGGTATTTGCCAAAGGCCCTTCTAGTAGGAAGCCTGGTGGTTACCTTTTATATTTGATCTTGTATTTCTGAACAGTCCTTGGGAAAATAATTAAAAGAAATTTGTCTCCCAATCTAGAATGCCTCTTTACAAAGGTAGAAGAGAGATAAAACTGTTTTATATAACTCAAAACAGAATGTGATGTGCATCAGAGGCAAACATAGTGTTTAAACGTCATAGTCTGGTTTGAGTTATAAAACATATGTGTTGTCAAGATTAATAATAATAGTCCTCAAGTAGGAAGATTTGACAGCACCAGCTGCCATAGGTTATCCCAAATTCACTTGGTAACCAGAAAGATGATCTAGGTTTGGTACTTGGCTTTATTAAATGGAAAAATAAACTTCTAATCTTTGTGACAGAAAATGGTTTTGCAACTTGGAGCTAAGTTCCTGATGAAATTAGGCTTCTATCTTACTGCAAAATTGTGAAATAGGGCACTATCTTTTTCATATTTAAATTTCAAATACATTGTTCCCAGGTCCTGGAGAAAAGCATTTCTGAGTTTGTTTTCTAAAGCTTTTTCTTTTTTTTTCAAAGAGTATCAAATCAGCCAGCTAAATGTCAGAAAGTTGCACGTTTTGGAGACTGATTTAGTTGAATAGGTGGGCTTCTTAACTTAGCTTGTTTCTTAGATTGCTGGCTTCAGGGTAGAGCCACTTAATAAAGCAAAGAAAGCATGCATGCAGTTTTTAGAGCTTAATATTTAAATATGTGCAAAGCAGGAACAGCTGGAAGGCATAACACTTAGATCCCCAAAAATCAAGAATCCCACTTTTACATTGAATTCTGGACTCCCAAAAGAAAGGAAATGCCAGAGGACTGGACAGTTCAATGATTCCACAGTGCACCTCAGTAGAGGGACATTTCTTTGAGGTTGGTGGGCAATCCTGTGCCAGTTAGCACACACTATGATGAGTCCATCCCACATGGGTGTCCTACCCCTCAATGAGGTGGGTGGGAATGTTTCTGTAGACTCTAGTTTCCAAACCATGCTTTTTCTATCCAATCACCCAAAGAAATAAGCAACTCTCTAGCGTGATAAACATTTACTGTAAGCAACTGCTGTCAGCCTCTAACACCATAGCTCTTACCAATGACTCACCAGCAATTACATGCACCTAGTCAAGTTCTCTCACAATATACAATGTAATCTCTGGTATCTCCCAATACAAAAAAAGGGCAGAGTGTTAGACCTCAGAGGAATCTGTCTGCTTACAACTCTGAGGGCCTCATGAGAAAAAGCAGGTTCCTTTTGAGAGGAACCTGCTTTTCTGTTTTCCTTAAGTGATTCTAGGCTAGAATTCTGTTAGCAATCTTTTCTTGGGGGGTCCCCCCATGTGGTATTTGGAGTGGCGACAGAAAGAAAAGACAGAAGTAAATGGAGAAACAGAATTCATTTGACTGATTGTTTTACAGAGAATCTTAAAATAATGCATATGAGTATGTACATAGACTAAATATCAGTTTTAATAAGTCAACGTTTGACTGTAGAGCTCTTTAACAATCCTTTTCTTAATTGTAATTACTATTCAAGTCATTATACTTTTGCTGCTAGCTGGACCTCTGTAGCCAAATGAGGAGCTGTTAAAACCTCAGTCGTTGCTCACCACCCTTCCTCACTGCAGTGTGATAGACAGCTCTCAGATAACAATCATGCTAAACCTGCCAGAAGTATCCCAACCAGTCACCCTATCTTGAATAAAGGCCAGGTAAAGCCAAACTTGTGGCTGGGCATGGTGGCTCATGCCTATAATCCCAGCACTTTGGGAGGTCAAGGTGGGCAGATCACCTGAGGTCAGGTGTTCAAGAACAGCCTGACCAACATGGGGAGAACCTGTCTCTACTAAAAATGCAAAAATTAGCCAGGTGGGGTGGTGGGTGCCTGTAATCCCAGCTACTCAGGAGGCTGAGGCAGAAGAATGACTTGAGCTGGGAGGCAGAGGTTGCAGTGAGCCAAGATCACACCATTGCATTCCAGTCTGGGCAACTGAGCAAGACTCTGTATCCAAAACAAAACAAACAAACAAAAAGCCAAACCTGCTGGATTACTTTCCAAGGGGGTTGGGCATTCTTGGTCCCAAGATATTTATGCTTGAGACACTGAGTTAATGATGTTAACCAACTAAATAAAACTCAGAACTTATAAAAATGTCACAGTATTTTAAGAACAAAAAGCATTGTTTTCCTTTAAAAATAATACTCATAAATTCTTGCTAAAATCAATAGTAACATAGAAAAGTAACACTACTAATAGCCTGTCACAAGCTGATTACAAGTCTCTGTAATAAAGTCCACTATTCTTCACCTATATAACCATTTGAAATGGGTGGACTTCTCCTCTTGCTTTCTGAGGAAGGCTTACTCTAACAGAGTAGCTTTCAATAAACTATCTCTTCTCACTGCAAGGCATTCTTCTTCTTGTTTTCTGAGGCTGCCCTACTCTGTAACTGAGTAATCTAATTAACTATTATAACTTTACTTTACTCTGCAACTCACCAAGAATTCTTTCCTGTGTGAGATTCAAGAAACCACTCTTGGGGTCTGGGACAAGATCATCACATCTATTCTAGAGACTCTGCCAGAACTTCAGTGAGGTGAAGTCCCAACCCAAGGAATGAGGTCCCAACCCAAATGACTCCACAGCACCAACTGGCTGACACAAACTCTACCTATGAATTTTTGACAAATAAATAAACCCATATGACCTTCACCTAGTTTAGAAACAGAACATTTTCATCACCTTTAAAAAATTCACGTGTATTTTGTCCCAGGAATCTTTTTTTCCTCAACCAGAGGCTATCAATGTGATTTATTTCACCATAGGTTTATTTTGCCTGAAATAATACAATACATAAATACACAAAACACAATTTTTTTTTTTTTGAGACGGAGTCTCACTCTATCATCCAGTGGCATGATATCTCACTTCAACCTCCACCTCCCAGGCTCAAGTGATTCTCCTGCCTCAGCCTCCTGAGTAGTTGGGATTACAGGCATGCACCTGTATCTATGCCTGGCTAATTTTTTGGATTTTTTTAGTAGAGATGGGGTTTCATCACGTTGGTCAGGCAGGTCTCAAACTCCTAATTTCATGATCCGCCTGCCTCAGCCTCCCAAAGTGCTGGGATTACAGGCATGAGCCACCATGCCCAACACAAAACACAATTTTATGTCTAGCATTTTTCATTTAGGAGTTCTATGAGATTCATCTGGGGTGTGACCTTTAGTTCTCTGTTTCTTCGAATGGCTGAGTTGTATTCTGTTATATGAGTGCTATACAATTAATTCAAACCACTACTTTAACCCAACACCTTTTGGTGAACTACTTACAAACTGGCTCTCAAATGAATGTAAAACATTTGTTGCTAAGTTGTGGCCTTTCAGTCTTACTTGCATTAATCTACTCATAACAAGATAGTCACTATGAGAAAACTATTCTCCAAATTACTGAAAGTTTAAGTCCTCCAAAAAAAGAAATATTAGGGAAGACATTTCACAGTTAGCCCATAGTATATTATTTTCATCTGTTGACCACAATCTTAGATAAGACAGAATAGTTTAACATTAGTGGCAGTACATTTCATTCATTGTACATCAGTGTTAAAACATTAAAAACCATCTGATTTTATTAAAAGAAATGTAAGTTCACCCATAGTCTAAGCAAAGCATTTTAAAATCCACTATATTCTTCCTGGTCAAAATACAGTTGCAAGTACTCAAGCAGCATTCCTTTTCCCCAATATACTAATCTTGCAGTTCTGTCTCTACATTTTTTTAAAGTGAGGCTAATTAGTGAATGTTGACAGGAACTATCTTCATACTTCCCTGATATAGGTGAAGATGTTATTTTCATCACATCATATACTCAACTCTTTCAGTGTCTTCTATCACATCAAATAATACTAAAGACACCTACTTTATTCTATTTTAAAGATATGTTAGTACTGTAACTCAGTGGTCTCTAACCTTTTTGGCACCAGGGACTGGTTTCATGGAAGACAATTTTTCTACAAACCGGCAAGGAGAGAGATGGTTTCGGTATGAAATATTCTATCTCAGATCATCAGGCATTAGTTGAAGTCTCCTACGGAGCACAAACCTAGATCCCTCACATGCACAGTTCACAATAGGGTTTGTGAAAATCTAATAACACTACTCATCTGAGAGGAGGCAGAGCTTAGGTGGTAATGCTCACTCACCCACCACTCACATTCTGCTGTGCTGCCCAGTTTCTAAAAGACCACACAGACCAGTACCAGTGTGCAGCCTGGGGAATGGGGACCCCTGGTTTAAATGAACTTTGTTTTCTTTTGTTTTGTTTTACTTACAGGGGAATTGGTGAAGTAATTTGTCTTAAAAATTCAGAATATCCCTCTTACTCTAATACAGAAAATGCTCGAAACACATATCATATTTTTACATCCATTACCACTTTATTCAAAAACAAAGAGCATATTTTTAAACTTTCTCTTCATGTGTTTTACACTTGGCATTAAACTTCCATGAAAAATGTGGATAATAATGATGTTCACCTACTGTAGAAGGATCTCACATTGTTCTGATGCAGAAAAAAAACCAGAACACATATTTTCACATGAACACCATGGATTAAGGAAAAGCAGCAATGGATTTGAGAGCTCAATTATATAAATAATATTTGCTTTCCAAAAACCTTGAATACTATAAATACAAATGAAGTATCCACAAAATGTACCTGTCAAAATATCAATGTTCTAGCGACTTTAAAACATATAAGCAAATAAATAATCTATTTTGCCTTTATTCTGTATAAAAAAATACTCTTATTTAGCATAAAGGCTGAAAATGTCTGTGCTTCAGTCCTTTCTTGAGTAAATTGACACATTTAGACTTCATTTTTTATTAAATACTTCCTCACATTTATCACATCTGCAAACTTTTTCTATGAACCCCTAGATGACTCATAAGTTTGATATCTTGAGTAAAACTTTTCACATTTTTATATCTATACTGTTTCTCTAGTATGGATTACCTTGAGTAAGGGTTAAGCATGGTTTAAATAATTTGCCACATTTTTGATATCTGTGTGGCTTTTTTCCAGTTTATATTCTCTGCTGTTGTCTAAGGCTTGAAAAACGGTTAAAGGTTATGCGCATTCTTAACCCTTGCAGGGTTTCACTCCCATATAAATTATCTGATGCACAATAAGACATAGGTAACAAGTAAAAAATTTGCCCCGTGTTTTACATTTTTAAAGTTTTTCTCTAGTATGACTTCTCTGATGTGCAGTGAGGTATGACCTAGAGTTAAAGGCTTTGCCACATTCTTCACATTTATAAGGTCTCTCTCCAGTATGACTTCTCTGATGTGTAGTGAGGTATGACCTATAATTAAAGGCTTTGCCACATTCTTCACATTTGTAGGGTCTCTCTCCAGTATGACTTCTCCGATGGGTAGTGAGGTATGACCTAGAGTTAAAGGCTTTGCCACATACCTCACATTTGTAGGGTCTCTCTCCAGTATGACTTCTCCGATGGGTAGTGAGGTATGACCTATAGTTAAAGGCTTTGCCACATTCTTCACATTTGTAGGGTCTCTGGCCAGTATGAATTCTCTGATGCTGAATAACATCTGAACTATAACTAAAGGCTTTGCCACATTCTTTACAGGTATAGGGTTTCTCTCCAGTATGAGTTCTCCGATGC
The DNA here is from genome assembly GCF_030222135.1 of Aotus nancymaae. NCBI lineage: Eukaryota > Metazoa > Chordata > Mammalia > Primates > Aotidae > Aotus > Aotus nancymaae. The sequence continues at coordinate 28,704,216 of NW_026988463.1, read as the reverse complement.
GCAGTAAGACCTGAGGAGTCACTAAAAGATTTGCTACATGCTTTACATTTGTAAGGTTTTTCTCCAGTATGAGTTCTATGATGCCGAATAAGGTGTGAACTATAAGGAAAGGCTTTGCCACATTCTTTACATTTATAGGGTTTCTCTCCAGTATGAATTCTCTCATGCACAATAAGATTGGAGAAACAAGTAAAAGGTTTGGCACATACTTTACATTTGTAAAGATTTTCTCCAGTATGAATTTTCTGATGTTGAGTAAGGCATGAACTACGGCTAAAGACTTTGCCACATTCTTTACACTTAAAAGGCTTCTCTCCAGTATGAACTCTCTGATGCATAATAAGATTTGAAGAACGAGCATAAGATTTGCTACATACTTTACATTTGTAAAGTTTTTCTCCTGTATGAGTTGTCTGATGTTGAGTAAGGCATGAACTACGGTTAAAAGCTTTGCCACATTCCTTACATATATAAGGTTTCTCTCCAGTATGAATTCGCTTATGTTTAGTAAGGTATGAACTACAGCGAAAGGCTTTGCCACATTCTTTACATTTGTAGGGTTTCTCTCCAGTATGAATTCTCTGATGCACAATAAGACTGGAGGAACGAGTAAAAGATTTGCTACATGCTTTACATTTGTAGAGGTTTCCTCCAGTATGAATTTGCTGACGTTTAGTAAGGTATAAACTACAGTTAAGGTTAAAAACTTTGCCACATTCTTTCCATTTATAAGCTTTCTCTTCAGTAGGAATGATCTGATTTTGAGTAAGGTACAAACTATGGTGAAAGCTATCACCACATTTTTCATATTTGGATGGTTTCTCTTCGTTATGGATTACCTGCTTTCTAAGATTTGATGATTGACTAAGGTCTTTATATTTATTACATCTATGTGAGTCTTCTCTGATAGGGATGGTCTGATGTTGAATATGTTTTAATGACTGGGTACAAACTTCTACACATTTATCACATTTGTAAGACTCTTCTTGCTTCTCTTGCACATGCATACTCTGAAGAAAGACTTTCTCAAATTCTTTACATTTGTATTGTTTCTCTAGAAAATAATTTTCCTGATTATTTTTAGGGCTTGACCTTTGGTTCAAGATTTTATCAGAATTATTGCACTGATAATTTTTCTTTCCAATAAAAATATCTTGGTAACCATTTAGAGTAGAGGCCTGCCTAAAGAACACTGAAGGTTTATCATATATGTGATGTTTTCCCCAAATATCAATTTCCTGTTGTTGATTAAGCAATGATGAATGAGTAAAGATCTTCCTATATTGATCAAAGTTATAGCTTTTGGCACAAGAAGAAAGTATTTGTTGGTGAAACAAACTTTCAATAGAGGACTCATCAAATTGATTATATTTAAAAGTCTTTTCATCATAACACCCACAGTGCGCTTCACACTCCTCCCTTTTCCAACTTTTCCTTATATGTAAATTCTCAAGATCACAGCTCTCATGTCTCTTCAGTATCACTTTTTGGAATGATGCCTCTGTGCAGTGCTGTGTCAACAGGTCCTTGTTATAATGTGAAAATATATCTGAAAGATATAAAAATTTTAAGAATTCCAATTACTAGATTCAAGTACATATATTTTATAAATCTAATATACAAAATTATGCTAAGTTCATGAGATAAATAAGGTTTCTGACTTCAATACCTGGTTCCCACACATATCTCTTGACACATCTGGGGCCAAAGGGAACTTATCGCCCTGAGGAGACACAAACCTGGCTTGTTGCCACCTGCTGCTTGTAGACCCCTAAGGTCTTGAGTAAACTTAGGCGGTAGCCAAGTAGTAATTACACTAGGCCTTGGGTGAGACCCAGTGCTGTGCTCACTTTAGATCTAAATTACCACAGTCCCAGTGGTGGGGGCAAGAGGGAAGCTTGTGTCACCCTACCCCAGCTCCAGGTAGCACAGCAAAGAGAGAGAACTCAGTTTGTCTGGAAGAAATTAAAGGAAAAGAACAAGAGTCTCTGCTTGGTAATCCAGATAATTCATTCAGATTTTAACCAAGACCAACAACATGGTACCTCTATGAGTCTGCAAGAACTATGTTACTGAGTTTGAGGTCCAAGTACCTTCAAATTCCTAGAAAGCCTTCCCAACAAGGGTGGGCACTAAGCCCAGACTCTGAAGGCTACAATCAATGAATGCCCAGACACAGACAAACATGTACACATTAAAAAAACATGTACACATCCAGGAAAATGTGGCCTTGCCTAACAAACTGAATAAGAGACCAATCCTAAAGAAACAAAATAAGTTACTTTTCAGACAGATAATTCACAATAGTTGTGTTGAGGAAACAAATTAGAGATAACATGAAGAAGGAATTCAGATTCTATCAGATGAATTGAACAAACACTAAAATAAAAAGAATCAAGCAGGAATTGAAGTTTAAAAATGCAACTGGCATACTGAAGAATGCATCAAAGTCTCTTAATAGCAAAACTGATCGAGCAGAAGAAAAGATTATTGAGCTTGAACACAGGCAGTTTGAAAATATGTAGAGAAGACAAAAAAAAAAAAAAAGAATGAAGCATGCCTACAAGATCTAGAAAAAAGCCTGAGAAGGGAAAATCTAAAGGTTATTCACCTCAAAGAGAGAAAGAGATAGGTATAGAAAGTTTATTCAAGGAATATGATCAGAGAACTTCCCAAATCCACAGAAAGATATCAATATCCAAGTAAAATCAGGTTACAGAACACAAAGCATAGTGAACTCAAAGACGACTACCTCAAAACATATAATAATCAAACTCCCAAAAATTAAGAATAAAGGATCCCCAGAGAGATCCAAGATGGTTGATGATTAGCAGCTCGGGCACGTACCTCCCAGTGAAAGCGCAGAGAACGAGAGGACGCCACACTTTCAGACGAATATTGGTTGCTCACGGACCAGGAGATTCCCAGTGGAGGAGCTCCACGGGTCGCCAGGGCGACTCTTGTGGCCGGCGTGGCGGTTTTGCTGGCACCTTAGCACGCCAGTTCTTGGTGCGGAGTCTGGAGACTCCCGGGCAGAAAAGCACCATCAGTCTTAACACCGCTGTTTTGGCCGGCTCAGTGGATTGCTCAGATTTCGGCGCAGGGAATCAACAAGTTGGACGTCAGAGACCCAGTTAGAAAGTCGGTAATTATAAAGACGACAGATGGACAAATATATAATGAAGGGAAGAAACCAGCGTAAAAAGGTAGAGAATACTCAAAATCAGAATGCCTCTCCCTCTACAGGGGATTGCAATTCCTCATCAGTAACGGAACAAGGCTTAATGGATTACGAGTGTGTTCCAATGACAGAAGCAGGTTTCAAAACGTGGGTGATAAGAAACTTCTGTGAGTTGAAAGAACTTGTTCTGACCCAATGCAAGGAAACTAGGAACCTTGAAAAAAGGTTTGACGAGATGTTAACGAGAATGGACAATTTGGAGAAGAATATAAGTGAATTGATGGAGCTGAAAAACACAACACGAGAACTTCGCGAAGCATGCACAAGTTTAAACAGTCGAATTGATCAAGCAGAAGGAAGGATATCAGAAGTCGAGGACCAGCTCAGTGAAATGAAACGAGAAGACAAGAATGCAGAAAAAAGGATGAAAAGGAATGAGCAAAGTCTCCAGGAAATATGGGACTATGTGAAAAGACCTAATTTACGTTTGATAGGTGTACCTGAATGTGATGAAGAGAATGAATCCAAGTTGGAAAATACTCTTCAGGATATCATTCAGGAAAACTTTCCCAACTTAGCAAGGCAAGGTAATATTCAACTCCAGGTAATACAGAGAACACCACAAAGATATTCTTCAAGAAGACCAACCCCAAGGCACATAATCGCCAGATTTATTAGGGTTGAAATGAAGGAGAAAATACTAAGGGCAGCCAGAGAGAAAGGTCAGGTTACCCATAAAGGGAAACCTATCAGACTTACAGCAGATCTCTCAGCAGAAACCCTACAAGCCAGAAAAGAGTGGGGACCAATATTTAACATCCTTAAAGAAAAGAACTTTCAACCCAGAATTTCCTATCCAGCCAAACTAACCTTTATGAGCGAAGGAAAAATTAAATCTTTTGCAAACAAACAAGTACTTAGAGAGTTCACCACCACCAGGCCTGCTTTACAAGAGCTTCTGAAAGAAGCACTATACATATAAAGGAACAACCAATATCAGCCTTTCCAAAAATATATCAAAAAGCAAAGAACTTTAACACAATAAAAAATTTACATCAACTAATGGGCAAAACAGCCAGCTAGCATCAAACGCCGGTATTAAACTTATATATATTTTAATTGGATAAAAAGCCAAAACCCATCAGTATGCTGCATCCGGGCCCATCTTACATGCAACAATACACAAAGACTCAGAGAGAAGGAGGAAGATTTACCAATCAAACAGAGAGTAAAAATAAACAAATAAACAAAAAGCAGGAGATGCAATTCTCGCCTCTGATAAAGTAGACTTTAAAGCAACAAAGATCAAAAGAGGCGAGGAATGACATTACATAATGGCAAAAGGATCAATGCAGCAAGAAGAGCTAACGATTCTATAGATCAACGAGATAGAAAATTAACAAGGATATTCAGAACTTGAACTCAGACCCGGAACAAGTAAACTTAATAAACATTTATAGAACTCTCCACTTCAAATACACAAAACATACATTACCACCTCACACCTATTCCAAAGGTGACTATATAATTGGAAGTAAATCACTCCTCAGTAATCGCATAGCATTTCATAGGTTTAAATTAAATATTGGTTGGCTGTTTGTTTGTTATCTTCTTCCCTTATTCCTTCCTGACTACATCATTAAGTATAATTATCAGTATAAAAGAGGTTTTCAATACCCATTACTAAATTGCATTCTAGCCTGGGCAAGAAAGCAATACTCCCATTCTCTCTCCCTCTTTCTTTTCCTTCTCCCTCCTCCCCATTCTCTCTCTCTCTTTCTCTTCCTTTTTCCTCCTTCCTATTCTCTCTCTCTCTTTCTCTTTAAAAAAAAAAAAAAAAGAAATCACTAAGGGCAGGCCAGCACAGTGGCTCAGGCCCGTAATCCCAGAGAAAAAAAAAAAAAAGAAAAGAAAACTTAAATACAAACCTTGACACTTAAGCTGCCATACTTTCTTCGCATTTCCTTGTCCTCAAAAAAAAAAAAAAAAAAAAAAAAGAATAAAGGATCCTAAAAGCAGCAAGAGAAAAGAAACAGCATACAATGAAACTCTAGTTAATGTCTGGCAGCAAACTTTCAGTGGAAACCTTACAGGCCAGAAGAGAGTAGCATGACATATTTAAAGTGCTGAAGGAAGAAAGCTTTTACCCTAGAATAGTGTAACCAGTGAAAATATCCCGTAAGCATGAAGGAGAAAAAAAAACAACCTTCCCAGACAAACACTGAGGGATTTCATCAAAACCAGACCTGTCTTACAAATAATACTAAGGGGCATTCTCTTTCATCTGTAAGAAGAGAATGTTAACGAACAATATATAAGTCATCTGAAGGTACAAAACTCACTGGTAATAGCACAGAGAAAAACTGAATATAATATACTAATTGTGGTGTGTAAAATACTCAACTAGAAATACCCATTGATGAATCAATACAACTACAATAATGTTTCAAGACATAGACAGTACAATAAGACACAAAGAGAACCAACAAAGTTTAAAAATGGGGAAACAAAGTTAAAGGTAGAGTTTTTACTAGTTTTACTGTTGTTTATTTGTTCAGTCATCAGTTAAAAATAATAGGCTATAAAATAGTATTTGTAAACCTCATGGTAACCTCAAATTAAAAAAAAATACAACAGATAAACAATGCAATACAAAGCAAAAAATTATAGCATCAAGAAAAATCACATTCACTAAAATGACAGGAAGGACAAAAGAGAAGATACAAAACCAGAAAACAACAAAATGGCAGGAGTAAACACATACTTATCAATAATAACACTGAATGGAAGTGCACTAAGCACTCCAATTAAATAACACAGAATGAGCGAGAAAAAGAACAAGAAAGACCCAATGGTCTGCTACCTACAAGAAACATACTTCACCTGTAAACATACACAAAGACTGAAAATAAAGGAATGGAAAAATGTTTGATGCAATGGAAAAAAAAAAAAAAAAACAGGAGAAGCTATACTTAGACAAAATATATTTCAAGACAAAAACAGTAAGAAGACGGAAAGAAAGTCATTTTATGATGATAAAGGAATCAATTCAGCCAGAAAATATAACAATTTTAAATATATATGCACCCTACACTAAAGCACTGAGACATATATAGAGCAAATCATATTCAGCTAAAAAGAGAGGTTCCAATACAATAACAATTGAGACGTAACACACCACTTTCAGCATTGTACAGATCTTACAGACAGAAAATCATGAAAGAAACATCAGACTTAATCTGTACTATAAACCAAATATACCTAATAAATATTAACAAAACATTTTATCTAATGGCTACAGAACACAACATTTTAGGTTACAAAACAAGACTTAAAACATTCAGAAAAGTGAAATAATATCAAACATCTCTGCTCACAATGGAATATAACTAGAAATCAGTAACAAGAAGTTTGGAAACTATACAAACAAATAGAGATTAAACAGTGTGCCCCTGAATGAAAAGTGAATCAGTAAAGCAATTAAGAAGGAAACTGAAAAACTTCTTCCAACAAATAATGAAAAAAACCACATACCAAAACCTATGGGATATAGCAAAAGAAGTACTAAGAGAGAAATATATAGACAATGTGTTTATATCAAAAAAGAAAGAAAAAAATCAAATAACCTAAAGTTGCATCTTGAAATAACAGTAAAACAAACCAAAAATTATAATAATAAAGATCACAGCAGAAATAAATAAAATTGAAATTAAAAAATACAAAAGATCAATGAAATGAAAAGTTGATTTTTATAAGCAGATAATGTGTATAAACCTTTAGCTTGACTAAGAAAAAAAAAAGACCGAAATAAAATCAAAGATGAAAAAGGAGACACTATACCTGATACTGCAGAATTTCAAAAGATTATTAGTGGCTACTATTAACAACTATATGCCAATTAATTGGAAAATCCAGCAAAAATGGGTAAGTTCTTGGATATATACAACCTACCAAGATTAATCAAGGAAGAAATCCAAAACATGAACAGACCAATAACAAATAACAAGATCAAAGCCATAATAAAAAGTCTCCCAGCAAAGAAAAGTCCAGGACCTGATGGCTTCATCACTAAATTGTACCAAACACTTAAAGAACTCATACCAACCCTACTCAAAAACTCTTCCAAAACATAAGAGGAGGAAGGAATACTTCCAAACTCATTCTTTGAGGCCAGTATTACCATAATACCTAAATCAGAAAAAGATACATCAAAGGATGAAACCTATAGGCCAATATCTATAATAAATATTTATGTAAAAATAATCAACAAAATATTAGCAAATATAATTCAACAACACATTAAAAGATTGTCCATTATGACAAAGTGGGATTTATCCCAGGGATGCAAGAATGGTTCATCATATGCAATCAATCAATATGATACATCATATCAACAGAATGAAGGACAAAATCATAGATCATTTCAACTGCTGCTGAAAAGGTATTTAATAAAATTCAACATCCTTTGATGATTTTAAAAAAGCCCTCAAAAAGCTGGGTATAAAAGGAACATGCCTCAAAATAATAAAAACCATATAATGACAGATGCATAGCTAGCATCATATTGAATGGAGCAAAAAAAAAAAAAAAACCTAAAAGTCTTTTCTCAAAGGTCTGGAACATAACAAGGATGCCCACTTTCACCACTGTTATTCAACATAGTACTGGAAGTGCTAGCTAAAGCAGCAGGAACACAAGAGAAAAAACTAAATGGCATCCAAATTGGAAAGGAAGAAGTCAAATTATCCTTATCTGCAGATGGTATAGTCTTATATTTAGAAAAATCTAAAGACTCCACCAAAAATTATTAGAACAGATAAACAAAGTTGCTGGATATAAAATGAACATACAAACATCAGTAGCATTTCTACATGCCAACAGGGAACAATATGAAAAAGAGATCAGAAAGTAATTCCATTTACAATAGCCACAAATAAAATTAAATACCTAGACATTAATTTACCCAACTAAGTGAAAGACCTCTACAATGAAAACTATAAAAGATGAATGAAAGAAATTGAAAAGGGTGGATGGGTGCAGTGGCTCACACCTGTAATCCCAGCACTTTGGGAGACTGAGGCAGGCAGATCACTTGAGGTCAGGAGTTTGAAACCAGCCTAGCCAACATGGTGAAACCCCATCTCTATTAAAAATACAAAAACTACACCAAGCACAGTGACAATTGCCTATAGTACCAGCTACTCAGGAGGCTGTGACAGGACAATCACTTGAACCTGGGAGGCAGAGGTTGCAGTGAGCTGAGATTGCACCATGGCACTCCAGCCTTAGCAACACAGTGAGACTCCATCTCAAAAAAAAAAAAAAGAGGACACACACACACAAAAAAAAAAAAAAAAAAAAAATTCCATGTCAATGGACTGGAAGAATCAATATTATTAAAATATCCACACTACTCAAAACAGCCTACAGATTCAACGCAATCCCTATCAAACTACCAATGATATCCTTCAAAAAAACACAAAAAGCAATCCTAAAATATATATGGAACCACAAAAACTAAGACTAACAAAGCTATCCTAAGAAAAAAGAACAAAACTTAAGGATTCACATTACCAGACTTCAAATTACACTACAGAGGGGGACAACCAAAGATGGCCACTTAGGAGCAGCTCAGGATTGCAGCTCCCAGTGAAAGCGCAGAGGCTGCTGCAGGTGATCCCCAGGCAAGCAGGGCCTGGAGTGGACCTCAGCAGTCCTACAGCAGAGGGGCCAGACTGTTAGAAGGAAAAATAAGAAACAGAAATAACTTCATCATCAACAAACAGGACGTTCACTCAGAGACCCAATCAGAAAGTCAGTAACTACAAAGACGACAGGTGGATAAATCCACAAAGATGGGAAGAAACCAGCACAAAAAGGATGAAAACACCCGAAACCAGAACACCTCTCCTCCTACAAAAGATCACAACTCCTCACCAGCAAGGGAACAAGACTGGATGGAGAATGAGTGTGATGAAATGACAGAATCAGCCTTCAGAAAGTGGGTAATAAGAAACTTCCATGAGCTAAAAGAACATGTTCTAACCCAATGCAAAGAAACTAAGAACCTTGAAAAAAGATTTGATGAAATGCTAACGAGAATGGACAACTTAGAGAGGAATATAAGTGAATTGACGGAGCTGAAAAACACAACACGAGAACTTCGTGAAGCATGCAAAAGTTTCAACAGCCGAATTGACCAAGCAGAAGAAAGGATATCAGAGGTCGAAGATCAACTCAATGAAATAAAACGAGAAGGCAAGATTAGAGAAAACAGGGTAAAAAGGAATGAACAAAGTCAACAAGAAATATGGGACTATGTGAAAAGACCTAATCTACGTTTGATAGGTGTACCTGAATGTGATGAAGAGAATGAATCCAAGCTGGAAAATACTCTTCAGGATATTATCCAGGAAAACTTCCCCAACCTAGCAAAGCAGGCCAATATTGACGTCCAGGAAATACAGAGAACACCACAAAGATATTCCTCAAGAAGAGCAACCCCAAGGCACATAATCGTCAGATTCACCAAGGTTGAAATGAAGGAGAAAATGCTAAGGACAGCCAGAGAGAAAGGTCAGGTTACCCACAAAGGGAAGCCCATCAGACTCACAGCAGATCTCTCAGCGGAAACCCTACAAGCCAGAAGAGAGTGGGGGCCGATATTCAACATCCTTAAAGAAAAGAACTTTCAACCCAGAATTTCATATCCAGCCAAACTAAGCTTCATAAGTGAAGGAAAAATAAAATCCTTTGCAAACATGCAAGTACTCAGAGATTTCATCACCACTAGTCCTGCTTTACAAGAGCTCCTGAAAGAGGCACTACACATAGAAAAGAACAACCAATACCAGCCACTCCAAAAACATACCAAATGGTAAAGAGCATAAACACAATGAAGAATCTGCATCAACTAACAGGCAAAACAGCCAGCTAGCATCAAAATGGCAACATCAAATTCACACATAACAATATTAACCCTAAATGTAAATGGACTAAATGCCCTAATCAAAAGACACAGACTGGCAAATTGGATAAAAAGCCAAAACCCATCGGTGTGCTGTATCCAGGAAACACATCTCACATGCAAGGATACACAAAGGCTCAAAATAAAGGGATGGAAGAAGATTTACCAAGCAAATGGAGAGCAAAAAAAAAGCAGGAGTTGCAATTCTCATCTCTGATAAAATAGACTTTAAAGCAACAAAGATCAAAAGAGACAAAGAAGGACATTACATAATGGTAAAAGGATCAATGCAACAAGAAGAGCTAACGATCCTAAATATATATGCTCCTAATACAGGAGCACCCAGATACATACGGCAAGTTCTTAATGACTTACAAAGAGACTTAGACTCCCACACAATAATAGTGGCAGACTTTAACACCCCATTGACAATATTAGAAATATCAATGAAACAGAAAGTTAACAAGGATATCTAGGACTTGAATTCAGACCTGGACCAAGCAAACCTAATAGACATTTACAGAACTCTCCACCCCAAATCCACAGAATATACATTCTTCACAGCACCATATCACACCTACTCTAAAATTGACCACATAATTGGAAGTAAATCACTCCTCAGCAAATGCAAAAGAACGGAAACCATAACAAACAGTCTCTCAGACCACAGTGCAATCAAGTTAGAACTCAGAATTCAGAAACCAACCCAGAACCACACAGCTTCATGGAAAATGAACAACTTTCTCTTGAATGTTGACTGGATAAACAATGAAATGAAGGCAGAAATAAAGATGTTCTTCAAAACCAACGAGAATGAAGACACCACATACCAGAATCTCTGGGACACATTTAAAGCAGTCTCTAGAGGAAAATATATAGCAATAAGTGCCCACATGAGAAGAAAGGAGAGATCTAAAATTGACACCCTATCATCAAAATTGAAAGAGCTAGAGGAGCAAGATCAAAAAAACTCAAAACCTAGCAGAAGACAAGAAATAACTAAGATCAAAGCAGAATTGAAGGAGATAGAGACATGAAAAACCCTTCAAAAAATCAATAAATCCAGGAGCTGGTTTTTTGAAAAGATCAACAAAATAAACAGACCATTAGCCAGATTAATAAAAAAGAAAAGAGAGAATAACCAAATAGATGCAATAAAAAACGATAAAGGGGATATCACCACAGATGCCACAGAAATTCAAACCATCATCAGAGATTATTACAAACAACTCTATGCACATAAACTAGAAAACCTGGAAGAAATGGATAAATTCCTGGACACTTGCCTCCTCCCAAGCCTAAACCAGGAAGAAGTCAAAACCCTGAATAGACCAATAACAAGGTCTGAAGTCAAGGCAGCAATTAAGAGCCTACCACCCAAAAAAAGCCCACGTCCAGATGGGTTCACAGCTGAATTCTACCAGACATACAAAGAGGAGCTGGTACCATTTCTTCTGAAACTATTCCAAATAATCCAAAAAGAGGGAATCCTTCCCAAATCATTTTATGAGACCAACATCATCCTGATACCAAAACCCAGCAGAGACTCAACAAGAAAAGAAAACTACAGGCCAATATCCATGATGAACATAGATGCAAAAATCTTCAATAAAATACTGGCAAGCCGATTGCAACAGCACATCAAAAAGCTTATCCACCATGATCAAGTAGGATTCATCCCAGGGATGCAAGGCTGGTTCAACATATGCAAGTCTATAAACCTAATTCACCATATAAACAGAACCAAAGACAAAAACCACGATTATCTCGATGCAGAGAAGGCCTTCGACAAAACTCAACAGCCCTTTATGCTAAAAACCCTCAATAAACTAGGTATTGACAGAATGTATCTCAAAATAATAAAAGCTATTTACAACAAACCAACAGCCAATATCATACTGAATGGGCAAAAACTGGAAGCATTCCTTTTGAAATCTGGCACTAGACAAGGATGCCCTCTCTCACCACTCCTATTCAATATAGTACTGGAAGTTCTAGCCAGAGCAATCAGGCAAGAAAAATAAATAAAGGGTATTAAAATAGAAAAGGAGGAAGTCAAATTGTCTTTATTTGCAGATGACATGATTGTATATCTAGAAGACACCATTGTCTCAGCCCAAAATCTCCTGAAACTGATAAGCAACTTCAGCAAAGTCTCAGGATACAAAATCAATGTGCAAAAATCACAAGCATTCCTATATACCAATAACAGACTTAAAGAGAGCCAAATCAAGAATGAACTGCCATTCACAATTGCTACAAAGAGAATAAAATACCTAGGAATACAACTAACAAGGAATGTAAAGGACCTCTTCAAGGAGAACTACAAACAGTAGTAGCTCAATGAAATAAGAGAGGACACAAACAGATGGAAAAACATTCCATGTTCATGGTTAGGAAGAATCAATATCGTGAAAATGGCCATACTGCCCAAAGTAATTTACAGATTCAACGCTATCCCCATCAAGCTACCAATGACCTTCTTCACAGAACTGGAAAAAACCACCTTAAACTTCATATGGAACCAAAAGAGAGCCCGCATAGCCAAGTCAATTCTAAGCAAAAAGAACAAAGCGGGAGGCATCACACTACCTTACTTCAAACTATATGACAAGGCTACAGTAATCAAAACAGCATGGTACTGGTATCAAAACAGCATGGTACTGGTACCAAAACAGATATAGACCAATGGAACAGAACACAGGCCTCGGAGGCAACACAACATATCTACAACCATCCGATCTTTGACAAACCTGACAAAAACAAGCAATGGGGAAAGGATTCCCTGTTTAATAAGTGGTGTTGGGAAAACTGGCTAGCCATATGCAGAAAGCAGAAACTGGACCCCTTCCTGACACCTTACACTAAAATTAACTCCAGATGGATTAAAGACTTCAACATAAGACCTAACACCATAAAAACCCTAGAAGAAAATCTAGGCAAAACCATTCAGGACATAGGCGTAGGCAAGGACTTCATGACCAAAACACCAAAAGCATTGGCAACAAAAGCCAAAATAGACAAATGGGACCTAATCAAACTCCACAGCTTCTGCACGGCAAAAAAAACAGTCATTAGAGTGAATCGGCAACCAACAGAATGGAAAAAAATTTTTGCAGCTTACCCATCTGACAAAGGGCTGATATCCAGAATTTACAAAGAACTAAAACAGATTTACAAGAAAAAAACAAACAAGCCCATTCAAAAGTGGGTGAAGGATATGAACAGATACTTTACAAAAGAAGACATACATGAGGCCAACAAACATATGAAAAAATGCTCATCATAACTGGTCATTAGATAAATGCAAATCAAAACTACATTGAGATACCATCTCACACCAGTTAGAATGGCGATCATTAAAAAATCTGGAGACAACAGATGCTGGAGAGGATGTGGAGAAATACGAACACTTTTACACTGTTGGTGGGAGTGTAAGTTAGTTCAACCATTGTGGAAGACAGTGTGGTGATTCCTCAAGGACCTGGAAATAGAAATTCCATTTGACCCAGCAATCCCATTACTGGGTATATATTCAAAGGATTGTAAATCATTCTACTATAAGGACACATGGACATGAATGTTCATTGCAGCACTGTTTACAACAGCAAAGACCTGGAACCAACCCAAATGCCCATCGATGATAGACTGGACAGGGAAAATGTGGCACATACACACTATGGAATATTATGCAGCCATCAAAAATGATGAGTTCGCATCCTTTGTAGGGACATGGATGAACCTGGAAACCATCATTCTCAGCAAACTGACACAAGAACACAAAATCAAACACTGCATGTTCTCACTCATAGGTGGGTGTTGAACAATGAGAACACATGGACACAGGGAGGGGAGCGCTACACACTGGGGTCTGTTGGGGGGAAATAGGGGAGGGACAGTGCGGGGTGAGGAGTTGGGGAGAGATAGCATGGGGAGAAATGCCACATATAGGTGAAGGGGAGGAAGGCATCAAATCACACTGCCACATATGCACCTATCCAACAATCTTGCATGTTCTTCACATGTACCCCAAAACCTAAAATGCAATTAAAAAAATAGATATAATGATGAGAAAAAAAAACAAAAACAAAAAAACAAATTACACTACAGAGCTATAGTAACCAAAATGGCATGGTACTGGCATAAAAACAGACACAGAGATCAATGGAACAGAATAGAGAATCCAAAAAACAATTCCACACACCTTGAGTGGACTAATTTTCAACAAAGATGTTAAGAACATACACTAAAGAAAGGACAGTTTTTTCAATAACCGGTGCTTAAAAAAACTGGATATCCACATATATGAAGACAAATTATTCATTAAAAAAATACAGAAACTAGACCCCTGTCTCTCACCATATACAAAAATTATATCAGAATGTATTAAGGACTTAAATCTCAGACTTCAAACTATGAAACTACTACAAGAAAACATCAGGGAAATTCCCTAAGACACTGGTTTGGGTAAAAATGTCTTAAGTAATGTACTAAAGCACAGGCAACCAGAGCAAAAACAAACACATGTGATCATGTCAAGTTTAAAACCATCTGGACAACAAAAGAAATAATCAACAAACAGAAGAAACAACCCACAGAATGGGAGAAAATATTGACAAACTATCCATCTGACAAAGGATTAATAATCAGAATACGTAAGGTCCTCAAACAACTCTATAAGAAATAATCTAATAATGCAATCAAAAATGGGCAAAAGATTTGAAGGGATATTTCTTAAATTAAAAAAAAAAAAACAGGCTAGAGAACAGTGGCACAATCATAGCTCACTGCAGCCACAAAATTCTGAAGTTAACTGATTCGCCTGCCTCAGCTTCCTGAGTACCTAAAATTACAAGCATGTACCGTAACACCTAGTGTATTTACTATATTTTATAGACACAGAATCTCACTGTAATGCTCAGGCAGGTCTCAAACTCCCAGCCTCAAACAATCCTCTGACTTCAACCTCCAAAGTAGTTAGGATTACAGGCATGAGCCACATAATGGTCCAAAATATCTATACTAAAAATGCTCAATCAATTAAAGGAGAACAAGGAACTAAACTAAAAGAGAAAATGCACGATGAAAATAAACAGAAAGATTAAAACTATAAAAACACAAAATGTGGAAGTAAAAACTAAATTTAAAGATTCACTAGATGAGGTACACAGCAGACTTGATATAGCAGGCAAAAAAAATCCCCAGCGAGCTTGAAAACAGGTCATTTGAAATTGTAGAGTCAAGATGCAAACAGGATGAAAAAATGAAGGAAAAAAAACAGAGCCTAATAAACTTTTGGAATACTATCAAGTAGGCCAATATACTCATGAGAATTCCAGAATGAAAGAGAAGAGGCCAGGTGCAGCAGCTCGCACCTGTAATCCCAGCACTTTGGGAAGCCGAGGCGAGTGGATCACCTGAGGTCAGCAGTTTGAGACCAGCCTGACCAACACGGAGAAACTCCATCTCTACTAAAAAACACAAAATTAGCCAGGCGTGGTGGTGCATGCTTGTAATCCCACCTACTCAGGAGGCTGAGGCAGGAGAATCACTTGAACCTGGGAGGCAGAGGTTGCCGTGAGCCAAGATTGTGCTGTTACACTCCAGCCTGGACAACAGAGCAAAATTCTGTCTCAAAAAAAAAGAGAGAAAAGAGCAGAAAACTTATTTGAAGTAATAATGACTAAGAATTTTCCAAATTTGTTGGAGAAAATGGCCTAAGATGTAAACTTCAACTAACTCTAATTAGTAGCAACACAAAGAGAGTCCACTACATGGGACATTATAATCAGAAATTCAAAAGTTACAAAGAGAATCTTGAAGTTAGAAAGAAAAAGATGACTAGCCATGTACAAGTCCACTCTTATAAAATGATCAACAGATGTCTCAGCAAAAAAACTCACAAGCCAGAAGATGGTTGGATGATATATTGAAAGCGACAAAAAAATGACAACTACTTACTGTGAACACTACATCTGCCCAAACTGTACTTTAAAAATGAATTAGAAATAAAGAATTTTAAGTAAAAGCTAAATGAATTTATATCCATTAAACCTGTCATACAAGAAATACTAAAGGAGTCAGTCCTTTACACTGAAAAATAAAATGATGGTAGGGAGGAAAACAAAATCAAGTTTTCTGGTTAAGGTAATTACACATATAAAGTATTCTGTATTACTGTAATAATAGTATATAGAATACTTTTAATGCTACTATGTATTTGAAAAGACAAGCACTTAAAAATAACCATAAATCTGTGTTAATGGATCCACAGTACAAAAGGTTATAATTTGTGACATCAATAAAATACAATAAGGGGACATAAAGAGGCAGGGTTTTTGTATGCTATTAAAGTTATCAGGTTAATACAAATTTATTATCAGGTTATCATATATTAAAGTTAACAGTTTATAAATTTAAGATGTTTTGTGTAATGTCTATGGTAACCACAAAAATACCTATAGTAGAGACACACAAAAAAAATGAGAAAGGAGTCAAAACATGTCACTATAAAAAAATCAATAAAACACTAAAGAAGACAGCAAGAGGAAAACAGGAACAAAAACGCTACAAGAGCTAAAACAAAAAAAAAACAAAAAGCAATGTCATTCCCTTTAGGTAATTACTTTGTATATAAAAAAATTAAATCACTCACAACACAAAATTTGGCTTAATAAATTCAATAAACAAGATCCAACTCTATGCTTTCAATAAAAGGCCCACTTTAGATACAAAAACACACATGGGCTGAATGTGAAAGCATGGAAAAAAGAAATTAAATATAAAGTCAAATACTGACAGACAAAATACACATTTCATCAAAAACTGTCACAAAATACAAGAAAGGGCATTATATAAGAATAATAGTGTTTACTGACCAGAAAGCTGTAACAAGCATTAACATATATGCAACTAATGTCACAGCTCCCATATATACATAGCAACCTTTTATAGAATTGAAGCAAGAAGTAGCCAGCAGAACAATAATAGTAAGAGACTTCCATACCCCACTTTCAGTAATGCAAAAATGAACAACACCAAAAACAGAAAGATCAATAAGGTAACAAAGGACTTGAACACTAAAGACCAATTAGACCTAATATATATACATAACCCTTCACCTAACAACAGCATAATACACAATATCTTTAACCACATATGGTATTTTATTCCAGATAGACAAGTTTTTAAGCCATAAAATGTCTTAACAAATTTAAACTGATGGAAATCACACAAAGTATTATTTTTGACTACAACAGAATAAAGCTTGAAGTTAAAAATGAAAAGAAAACTGGCAGGTCTACAAATATGTAGAAATTAAATAACAAAGTCTCAAACACATGCTGGTTTAAGAGTTTGAAGACTCAATATTATTAAGATGTCTATACTATCCAAAGTGATTTACAGATTCAATGTATTCTCTATCAAAATACCAATAGATCTCTTTGGAGAAGCATTAAAATATTCTAAAATGTCTATGGAATTTCAAGAAATCATAAACAGTCAATCTTAGGGGGAGAAAAAGACAGAGATACCTACTTTCTGATTTTAAAACACATTACAAAGCTATAATAATCAAAACTGTGGTACTCACATAAAGACAGACAAGGATTATAGATGATAAAAGATGAGAGAGCCCAGGGATAAATCCTCACGTATATAGTAAATTTATCTTCAATAAGGGTTCTAAGAACACACAATAAGGAAAGAACAGTCTCCTCACCAAAGAGGGTTGAGAATACTAGAAATGTGCATGGGAGAGAATGAAGTTAAACCTCACTTTGAACCACATACAAACATAAACTTTAAATGAACTGACTTTCTGTAGCTATTGTAAATGGAATTTTGAAATTTTTATTTCAGTAGTTTGTTATCAGAGTAAAAATGCTACTGATTTTTGTATGTGGGCTTTATATTCTGCAACTTTAATGAATTTGTTTATTGGTCCTAACAGTTTTGTTATTTCGGCTGTGTGTGTGTGTGTGTGTGTGTGTGTGTGTGTGTGTGTTTTATTTATTTTTTGGTGTTGTGTTCAGGTTTTGTATATATAAGATCTTTTTGTCTGCAAACAGGAACCATTTGACTTCCTCTTTTCCAATTTAGATGTCTTTAATTAAAATTAAGATACCTAGCAATGAACTTAACTAGAAATATGCCTACACTAAAACTACAAAGCATGGATGAAAACAGAAATACATGTGAATAAATGAAAAGATATCTTGTGTTCATAGATGGAAAACATGTAATTAAAATGGCCATCCTAGCCCAAACAATCTACGGATTTAATGCAATTCTGATCAAAACATCAACAGCATTCTTCACAGAAATAGAAAAAATAATCCTAAATGTATATGAAACCACAAGGGACTCTGAATAGCCAAAACAATCCTGAGCAAAAAGAATAAATCTGGAGACGATATACTACCTTACTTCAAAATTTATGACAAAGCTTTAGTAAGCTAAATATTATTGTACTGGCACCAAAATAGATATATAGAGTAATATGCCTGATGAGCCAAAAATACATTCATGCATCTAAAGCAAACTGATTTTCAAAGGTGCCAAGAATACACTTTGGAGAAAAGACAGTTTCCTCAATAAATGATGCAGGAAAAACTGAATATCCATATGCAGAAGAATCAGACTATGCCCCTACCACTCACCATATACCAAAAAATCAACTCAAACTGGATTAAATAATTAAAAGTAATCAGCTGAAACTATGAAACTATTAGATAAAAACATAGAGCAAATGCTTTACAACAGACTTGGAAGATATTTTTCAAATGAGACTTCAAAAGCATGTCCAGTTGCAGTAGCTCATGCCTGTAATCCCAATACTTTGGGAGGCCAAGGTGGGAGAATCATTTGAGGTCAGGACTTTAAGAGCATTCCAGGGCACATGGTGAGATCCCATCCCTACAAAAAATTTTTTTTAATTAGCTGGCTGTGGTGGTGCACGTCTATAGTCAATCTACTCAAGTGGATGAGACAGGAGGATCACGTGAGCCCAGGAAATCAAGCCTGCAGTGAGCTATGATCATGCCACTTCACTCTAGCCTGGGTGACACAGCAAGGCCCTGTCTCTTAAAAATAAAAATACTTCAAAAGCAGAGATAACAACAACTATATATATATATATATATATATAATTATATCAAACTAAAAAGAGTTAATAAAATGAAAATACTAACGGAGTGAAAAGGCAACTTAGACAATGTGAGAAAATATTCACAAACTATATATATATGACAAGGTGTTAATAGCTAAATCATTTAAGAAGCTTTTCATATAACCCAATTTAAAAACGTGTGGAAGACCTTACTAGACATTCTCAAAAGAAGAAATATAAATGGCCAACAAGTACATAAAAAGATGCTCAAAATCATTAATCACACAGGAAATGGAAATCCAAGCCCAGTGGGACCCCCCTCACTCCAGTTACAATGGGTATAATGAAAAAGACAAAGGATAATAACAAAAAAGTATTGATGAGGAGGTGAAGAAAAGGGAAGACATAAACACCGTTGATGGAATTGTATATTAGTATAGCCACCATAGAAAATAGTATGAAGATTCCTCAAAATATTAAACATATAAGAGCCATATAATCCAGCAATTCCACTATTGGAGTATATTCTCCAAAGAAAGGAAATCAGAGTGTGAGAAAGATATCTGCATTCCCGTGTGTATTGCAGCACTATTTATACCAGCCAAGATATAAAACCAATTCAAGTGTACAGCAACAGATAAATGGATAATGAAAATGTGCTGTACATACATACAATGAAATACTATTCAGCAATTAAAAAAGAATAGGGACATGGATGAACCTGGAAACCATCATTCTCAGCAAACTGACACAAGAACACAAAATCAAACACCACATGTTCTCACTCATAGGCGGGTGTTGAACAAGGAGAACACATGGACACAGGGAGGGAAGCACTATACATGGGGGTCTGTTGGGGGTGAGGGGGGACAGCGGGGGGGTGGGGAGTTGGGCAGGGATAGCATGGGGAGAAATGCCAGATATAGATGAAGGGGAGGGAGGCAGCAAATCACACTGCCACGTATGCACCTATGCAACAACCTTGCATGTTTTTCACATGTACCCCAAAAACTAAAATGCAATTAAAAAAAAAAAAAAGAATAAAAATCCTGTCA
This sequence comes from Aotus nancymaae, assembly GCF_030222135.1. NCBI lineage: Eukaryota > Metazoa > Chordata > Mammalia > Primates > Aotidae > Aotus > Aotus nancymaae. The sequence goes on along the minus strand of NW_026988463.1, from coordinate 28,683,901 downwards.
TTTGAAACAACATGGATGGACTTGGAGAATCTCATGTTAAGTGAAATAAGCCATATGTAGAAAAACAAATACTTTTGTCTGCCAGTGTCTGGCCATGGGGTGCCTTCATCAGCTCCTCAGCTCAGCCAGAGCTTGCACTCACCTGCCAGCCACCACAGAGCCTCCTTGCCCACTCCCACTGACAAGCAAGATGATATGAGAGGTGATGCCAGCCATCAGCGAAGCAGAAGGCCCCCTGGGAGGAAGTGGGAGCCATAGGTCTGGCTCCCCTTCACAGTCAGATGCAGATTCATATTTTGAACGGTTTATGGTCTCCATGCTAGAAGAAAGGGGTTGTCTTCTTGATACACTGAGAGAGATTCCAGAAACTCTGGCCCTAACCGAGGGGCAGTTACACAAGGTTGGTCATGAAAGAGATTCCTTGCAGAGATAGCTCAACACTGCACTTCCACAGGAGTTCACAGCACTTACTAAAGAAGTCAATATATGCAGGGAACAGCTCCTCAAAAGGGAAGAAGAAATGCTGAAATGAAAGCAGAAAGGAACACCACCAGGCTGCTATTAGAGCATCTGGAATATCCTCTCTCCAGGTATGAGTGGTCTCTTAGGATGACAGTGGTGAAGAGACAAGTGCAGTCCCCAGAAGGCATGTCCAGCAAAGCTGAAGTGCTAAAAGCACTTAAGTCATTATCTGAACACCACAAAGTTCTGGATGAAAAGAAGAGAGAACGATTACGAGTAGCACTTGAAAAATGTAGTTTGTTAGAATAAGAAGTAGGTGTCACACACAAAGAGCTAATGACTCTTAAAGGACAGAATAATCAGAAAAAAAACAATAACAGATGGTGTGCTTGACGTAACCACGAACAAGAAAATACACCAAGCATGAATGGAAAGAGATCTTTGATGGTTCTTTAAGCAATGAGGAAGACCTTGCTAAAGTAATTGCGCTCCAAGAAATCATAACAGTCAAGGGAGCAGAGCCAAATGAAAGAGCACCTGGCTGCCCTCTCCAGTCAATGACTGAACACCGCTAGAAAAGATCTCATCGAATCTGATGAAATGAACACAAAATTACAAGATGTCCATGAAGCCATGGCCCAAAATGAAGACATGGAAGAGAATCACTACTCTTGAAAAATGCTACCTTGCTGGTCAACCTTAGATACTGCCCTTGACCAAGTGGCAGGTTTGCTAATCGTGGTCCTGGCTACAGAACAAAACCTGCCACATCCCACTGCAGACTTAGCTATAACCCACTTGGCTTTTCTCCTGACACTAGGACCATCTGCCAAGAACCAAGGACAATTTATACCCACCTAAGCCTTAGGTGACATACATGCAGAATTTGGTCATCTGTGACACATGAATCAGGCAAAATCCACCCTCTTCACCTCTCAGTCACGGTCTGGAAAAAAAATCCTTCCCACACAGAGATCCTCAGGGAAAAATACCTATCTGTGGTTCTATATATAGGACCATCAACAACAATCTGAATGTGGACTGTAACCTGGCTCCAGATTCATGCAGCCACAGTTCAGGAGCAGTTATGCTCAACCTTGAGACCTCCCTGAAGGCACACACATCTGTGCCCATAAGGGCATGCCTGCTACCATTAGTCTCACCATGAATCTTAAAGCAGCTCTGTAACCTAGGTGACCTGGGTGCTGTCAAAGGCACTCAGTTTTATAAGGTAAGCAGAGCATCAAAGTTCAAAAAATTTACAGCCTAACAATGTAATAGAAAAGAAAATCTCATTTTCTGAGGAGAAATTAAAGTCGGCTGCAGATATTTCCATAAGTAACAAGGAGCCAAATGTGAATCACCAAGACAATGGGGAAAATGTCTCCAGGGCATGTCAGAGGTCTTCATGGCAGTCCCTCCCATCATAGGCCTGGACGCCAAAGATAAAAAAGTGGTTTCCTGGGCCAGGCCCAGGGTCCCCATGCTGTGTGCAGCCTAGGGACTTGGTGCCCTGCATCCCAGCCGCTCCAGGGTGGCTGAAAGGGGTCAACACAGAGCTCAGGCTGTGGCTTCAGAGGATGCAAGCCCTAAGCCTTGGCAGCTTCCATGTGGTGCTGAGCCTGCAAGTGTACAGAAGTCAAGAACTGGGGTTTGGGAACCCACACCTACATTTCAGAGGATGTATGGAAATGCCTGGATGCCCAGGCAAAAGTTTGCTACAGAAGCAGGGCCCTCATAGAGAACCTCTGCTAGGGCAGTGCAGAAGGGAAATGTGGGGTCAGAGCCCCCATACAGAGTTCTTACTGGGGCACCGCCTAGTGGAGTTGTGAGAAGAGGGCCACCACCATCCTCTGTGGGGATCGCTCCCATGTGAGGCCCCTCGGAATTGGGCCTCACCATATGGTGAGCTTGAGCCCGGACACAGTTTCTCGTTGGAGGCAGTCGAGAATGGGGAAAGTTAAACTGAGATCAAAGGATATCTAAAAGCAACTTTGCTAGACGATAAGGTGATACCTATGTGGTCTGAGAAGACATTGTGTTTATTTTCTGTTTCTGCTTTTTATGACTTTGTCTAACCATTTGCTGGGTCCTGTGCTTGTTCTTGTGACTGCTGTTTGCTTAGATAACAGGCTTACTGCCTCTCTGGTGCCTTGCATAGATAGTTAACTTTTTAACTTTAGCTTTTTCTGCTGTTTGCACAGTTAACAGGCTTACTGCCTCTCTGGTGCCTTGCATAGATAGTTAACTTTTTAACTTTAGCTTTCCCCAACCTGATAATGAGACCCATCTGGATGACTTGATTGTATCGGATTATGTACCTGATTTTACTATTGTGTTATCTGCTGCCTAAGCTTGTATCCCAGGACTTTCTGTTCCCTTTGATGTATGAGATATTGGTGTCTGTTCCTGCAAATGAAGTAGGACAAAGATATATATACTAACTGTGTGCAAAAATAAATTTGTCATTTGAGCAAAAGCTTACTTGACCCTCCGGACCTCTCTATGCTTTCTCTCTTTTCTTCCAGTGCACTCCCCTATTCAGGTTGGAACCCTCTTGCTGGCCAAGAGTCCCCAGCAGGCGTGCCAGCCGACCGGGAACGCAGAGTCCTCCAGACCCCAGAATGGTCTGGAGGGGTCACACCATTCTGACAGTTTGCACCATGCGCCGGACAGTTTGCACCATGCACCCCAAGCTGCAGACACTCAACAACAGCCCGTGAAAGCAGCCAGGAGATAGGGCTTTACCCTGCAAAGCCACAGAGGCGTAGTTGCCCAAGGCCAAGGGAGCCCACCTCTTGCATCAGTGTGACCTAGATGTGAGACATGGAGTCAAAGGAGATCATTTTGGAGCTTTAAGATTTGACTGCCCCACTAGATTTTGAACTTGCATGGGGCTTATAGCCCCTTTGTTTTGCCCCATTTCTCCCACTTGAAATGGCTGTATTTACCCACTGCCTGCACCTCCATTGTATCTAGGAAGTAACCAACTTGCTTTTGATCTTACAGGCTCACAGGTGGAACAGACTTGCCTGGTCTAGGATGAGACTTTGGACTGTGGGCTTTTGAGTAAATGCTGAAATAAGACTTTGGGGACTCTTGGGAAGGGATGACTGGTTTTGAAATGTGAGGACATGAGATTTGGGAGGGGCCAGTGGCAGAATGATATGGTTTGGCTGTGTCCCCACCCAAATTTTATCTTGAATTCCCAAGTGTTATGGGAGGGACCTGGTCAGAGGTAACTGAATCATGGGGGCAGGTCTTTCCTCTGTTATTCTCATGATAGTGAGTAAGTCTCACGAGATCTGATGGTTTTATAAATGGGAATTTCTCTGCACAGGCTCCCTTTCTCTTTGCCTGCTGCCATCCATGTAAGACATGATTTGCTCCTTTTTGCCTTTCACTGTGATTGTGAGGCCTCCTCAGCTATGTGGAACTGTAAGTCCATTAAACTTCTTTCTTTTGTAAATTGCCCAGTCTCAGGTATGCCTTTATCAGCAGTGTGAGAACATACTAATACATCATCTGAGACCACCTCAGCCTGGATTTTGTTATTCATATCATTATCAGCATTTTGGTCAAAGCCATTCAACAAGTCTCTAGGAAGCCCCAAATTTTCCCACATTTTCTTGTTTCTTCTGAGCCCTCCAAACTGTTCCAATTTCTGCCTGTTACCCAGTTCCAAAGTCACTTGCATATTTTCAGGTATCTTTTCAGCAGCGCCCCACTCTACTGGTACCAATTTACTGTATTGGTCCGTTTTCACACTGCTGATAAAGACACATCCAAGACTGGGTGATTTACAAAAGAAAGAGGTTTAATGGACTCACAGTTCCATGTGTCTGGGGAGGCCTCACGATCAAAGTGGAAAGTGAAAGGCATGTCTCAGATGGCAGCAGACAAGAGAAGAGAGCTTGTGCAGGGAAACTCCCCTTTATAAAACCATCAGATCTCGTAAGACTTACTATCAGGAGAATAGCACAGGCAAGACCCACCCCCATGATTCAATTACTTCCCATTGGGTCTCTCCCACAACAGGTGGGAATTATGGGAGCTTCAATTCAAGATAAGATTTTGGTGGGGACACAGCCAAACCATATCAAATGCTAACAAAAATACAAAAAAAAAAAAAAAAATTAAAAGTATACATGTCACTGGAAATGGTAAATACATAATGAAATTCAGAATACACTAATACCATAATGTTGGTATACAAATCACTTTTAACTCTAGTATAAAAGCCACAAAACAAAAGCATTAAAATAACTATAGCTACAATAATTTGTTAATGAATGCAGAGTATAAAAAGTTATAAAGTATAACATACATAGTAATAAAATGTGTGAAATGGAGAAAAACTGTCAAGTTTTTTCTATGCATAGATGTTACATTGTTATCATCTTAAATTAGACCTTTACAAATATATTTTATCTAAGTCTCCTGATAACCTCTAGGAAAAAACTGTAGTAGATACACAAATGGAAAAAGTCATCAAAACATAAAAACAACAAAACAAAAAAAAATTAACAAAACAGAAGACAGCACGAGAAAAAAAGAAACTATAAAACAGAAAACAACAAAACTATAATAGTAAGTCCTTATGTATCAATAATTACTTTACATATAAAGAGATTAAATTATCCAATAAACAGATACTGGTATAGACTGAATGTCACCTCCAAAATTTAGGTTAAAATTTAATAGCCATAGTGATACAATTAAGAGGTAGGATCTTTAAGAAGTGGTTAGGCCATTAGGACTCTGCCCTCATGAATTAATTATTATCCTTGTGGGAATGTGTTAGTTATCACAAAAGTGAGTCTGTTATAAAAGGGAGCTCTCTTCTCCCTCATGTCTTCGGCCATGTTATTACGCAGCAAAAAGGACTTCACCAGATAACAGCATCATTTTCTTTGCCTTCCAAGCACCTGGAATCATGAGCCAAATAAACTTCCATTGCTTATAAATTAGCCAGTCTGTAGTATTTTGTTATAGAAAATAAAACAGACTAAAATAAACACAGAGTGTTAAATAAATTTTTTTTAATTAATAGTATGCTGCTTAAAAGAGACTCGCTTTGATTTAAGGACAAACATAAGTGAAAGAATAGAAAATACATTGCATGCAAATAACAACCAGAAGCCGGGACAGTTAAAGACAAAATAGACTTCCATGCAAAAATCTGTCACAAGAGTCAAAGGAGTTCACTACATGATGATAAAGAAGTTAATTTGTTAAGAGGATAGTATGTATGCACCCAATACTGGAGCACCTAAAGCAAACATTAACATACCTGTGTTGAGAAACTGAAATACAGTAACAGGAAACTTCAACATCCTACTTACAACAAAGCACAGAATATTCAGACAGAAAACTAAGAAGAGAGTCCACCTATATAACACTATAAACTAAATACAATATTTTATCAAATATGAGAATACACATTCTTCTCAAGAATACATGGAATATTCTCCAGGATAGATATTATGTTAAACCAAAAATAAAAAAAACAAGTCTTTTTAAATTTAAGAAGATTAAAATTATATCAAATTTTTTATCACAATGGTATAAAACTAGAAAATCAATAGCAGAAGGAAAACTCAAAAACTCACAAACACGTTTGATACAGTGTGGATGTTTTGTCTCCCACCACAAAACTCACGTTGAAAAAAGTAATCCCCAATGTTGCAGGTGCACCTAATATGGGGTATTTGGATAATGGGGGCAGATCCCTCAAGAATTCTTTGGTGCTGTCCTTGATAGTGAGATCTTATGAGATACGGTTGTTTAAAAGTGTATAGTACCTGGTAACTCACTCTCTTGCTCCTGCTTTTGCCATGTGACTGCCAGTTCGCCCTTTACCAATTGTCATGATTGCAGACTTCCTGAGGCCCTTGCCAGAAGCCAAGCAGATGCTGGTGCCATGCTTCTGTGAGCCAATTAAATCTCTTTTCTTTATAAATTACCCAGTCTTAGGTATTTCTTTAGAACCATGTAAGAATGGACTAATACAGTGTTGACATTCAACAACATGTTCTGAACAACCATGAAATCAAAAGGAAAATCAAAAATTATCTTGATACAAATGAAACTGGAGACACAAGAAACCAAAACTTCTGAAGATGTAACAAAAGCAGTTCTAAGACAGAAGTATATAATGATAAAGTTCTACAATAAGGAAAACAAATATCTCAAATAAACACTCTAATCCTCAAGGAACTTTATCAAGAAAAACAAAATAATCCCAATGTTGGCATAATTATGGAAATCATAAGGATTAGAGCAATAAGAGAGAGAACAGAGACTAGAAAAATAATAAAAAATATCAAAAAACTAAGAGTTGAGTCTTTTAAAGAAAACAAAATGAAAAAACTTTTCCTAGATTATCTAAGGGAATAAAAGAGAGGGGACTCAAAAAGTTATTAATGAAAAAGTAGTCATTCCAGCTGATATCACAGAAAAAGAAAAACTAAGAAACTATTATGAACAATTACATGACAGAAAAGATAACTTAGAAGAAATGATTCTTAGAAAGAACAACATATTGCAAAGAAATAGAAATACCAAAAAGACTAACAATAAGGAAGAAGACAGAATCAAAAATCTCCCAATTTAAAAAAAGCCCATGACCAAATGACTTCCTGTGTAAACTGTATCAAGCATTTAAAGAATTAATATCAATGCTTCTCAAACTCTTCCAAAAAACTGAAAGAAAAAAACACTTTCAAACTCATTTTACGAGGCCACCAACAACTCATAATGAAGCCAGATAAAGACACTACAAAAAAAGAACAAACCAATATTCCTTATAAAGATACAAGCAAAAATTCTGAACAAAATACTAGATACCAAATTCAAAAACACATTAAAAGGATCATGCATCATTATCAAGTAGGATTTATCCCTGAGATGCAAGACTGTCTTAATACAATAACAAAATATGAAAATCATATAATCCTCTCAAAAAATCTATTAAAAGCCTATGATAAAATTAAGCACATTTTCATAATAAAAACTCCAAACAACATACATACAAAAATATCCATCTCAACACAATAAAGGCCATATACATAACAAGCATTCAGGTAATACTCAACAGTGAAATGCTGAAAGTTTCCTCTAGTATCAGAAACAAGACAGGGGTGCCCAATCGCAACACTTCTATTCAAAAGAGAAGTGAGAAATCAAGTCAAAACAATTAGGTAAGAAAAAGAAACAAAAAAACCATTCAAATCAGGAATAAAGAAGTAAAATGCTCACTGTTTACAGATGAGGTGATTTTAAAATATAGAAAACCCTAAAGACTATACCAAACCAAAACAAAAAAATAGAGCTAATAAATCCATTCAGTAAAGTTGAGGCCACAAAAATATACAAAAATTAGTTGCATTTCCATATACTAACAATAAACTATCTGAGAAAAAAGTTACAAAAAATCTTATTTATAATAGTATAAAAATTAAAAATTTCTATAACTTCATTTAACAAAGGAGGTGAAAGATCTGGCCAAAATCTATAAAACACTGATGAAAATAATTGAAAAAGACACATATATTTCTTTTTCATGGATTAGAAAAACTAATATTGCTAAAATGTCCATACTTCACAAAGTGATTTACTAATCCAGTGCAATCTGTATTAAAATTTTAATGGCATTTTTCACAGAAATAGAAAAAAATCTAAAACTTCTACAGAATCACAAATAACTCCAAATAGACAATGCAATATTGAAAAAGAAGAACAAAGCTAGAGGCATCGCACTTCTCCATTTCAAACTATTACACAGCTATACTAATCAAGAGTATGGTACTGACACAAAACCAGACACATAGACCAATGGAATAGAATACAGAAACCAGAAAGAAACCCATGGTGTATACAGTCAACTAATACTTTGACAAGGGAACCAAGATACACAAAGGGTATAGTCTCTTCAACAAATAATGCTGAAAAAAAGTAGTTACGTGCAAAAGGATAAAATTGAACATTTATACCATGTACAAAAATTAACTCAAAAGAATTAACACTTAAATGCAAAACCAGAAACTGTATAACTTCTAGAACAAAGCATAAGGAACAATCTCTTTGACACTGGCCTTGGCAATAATTTTTCTGGATATCACACCAAAAAATCACAAGCAAAACATAAAAACAAGTAGCATTACATCAAACAAAAAGGTGGGTGAACAGCAAAGAAAACACAGAACATAAGAAAGCAACCCAGGGATTGGGAGAAAATATATCTGATAAGACTTTTATATCCAAAATATGTAAGAATTGCACACACTTCAATAGCAAAAAAAAAAAAAAAAAAAGTAAATCTGACTTAAAAATTTGCAAAGGACCCAAGTAGAAATTTCACCAAATATGACACGGAAGTAGCAAACAGGTTTATGAAAAGGTTCTCCATGTCATTATTCATCAGGAAAATGCAAGTAAAACCTCCATAGATATCACCTCACACTTGTTAGAATAATTACTGTCAAAGAGTCAAGAAATAAATATTCACACTTGTTAGAATGACTGCTGTTAGAGTCAAGAAATATTAACAATAACAAGAGTCAGAGTGTGGAGAAAAGAAAACCCTTGTATACTGTCAGTGGAAACGTAAATTGATCCAGCCATTATGAAAAACGGCATGAAGGCACCTCAAAAAAATTAAAAATAGAAGTATCCTACTTCTAACTGTATAAGCAAAGGAAATAAAATCAGTATGTCAAAGATATATCTGTACCCCTATGTTCACAGCCAATTATTCACAATATACAGAATATTTTTCAGCTGTAACGAAGAAGGTACTCCTGCAATTTTGACAACATGGATGAATAAACCAGGTGGACATAATGGTAATGAGTACAAACTTTCATTTACAAGATAAATTCTGAATATCCAATGTAAAGCCTTGTAAATATAGTTAACAATACTCTATAGTAGCAGTCCCCAACCTTTTTGGCAGCAGAGACCAGTCTTATGGAAGATAATTTTTCCATGGATGGAGGTCAAGTGGGAGATGGTTTGGGGATGAAATTCTTTTACCTCAAATCATCAGCATTAGATAGATTCTCATAAAGAACACACAACCTGGATCTTTTACATGCACAGTTCACAATAGGCTTCGCACTCCTATGAGAATTGAATGCTGCCACTGATCTGACAGGAGACAGAGCTCAGGCAGTAATGCTTGTTGGCTCAATAAAGGTCACCTCCTGCTGCGTGGCTGGATTCCTAACAGGCCACAGACCAGTACTATAGACCTCTGCTCTATAGTATACTTGAGATTTGTTAATATTGTACATCTTAAGAGTTCTCACCACACACAAAACAATTGGCATCTAATGTGAGAAAACTGATATTGTAATTAACTTTGTTGTGTTAGTCATTACACAATGTGTATGCATATCAAATCATCAAGATGTACCCTTTAAATAGATACCATTTATACTTGTGGAAAGAATCATATGTCAAGAAAAAAAAAGAACTAAAGGACATATTCTCAGTAAGCTTCATACTTAACCAGACGAAATTATAAAATGATAGTTAAGATACAAGGCAAGAAAGAGTTTAGGGTTTGTTATATACTAGGCAATGTTCTAAGCTTCCCATAGACAAAAGTTAGATAAGATTTCTACATAATGAGTAATATATATTAAACTATTTTACATTTGTGGAATTTGTGCCTATAGAGTTTAAATTTCTCATCTTAGCTCAGGCTAGGAAAAATGAAAAGTTGAAGTGAAACATAAAATTAGATTTTCTTATATTTAGGAAGATGCTTTGTGGTTTGATAAAATTACTGCATCTTAATTTCTGTAGGATCACCCCAGAAACCACAATAGAATTAAAAATTAATATATCAAAAATATGTGACATCTGTCCACAGAATTCCTGGAACTTCTGAAAAAAATCCCACTGTCTGTCACTCCCCTCACACACTTCTGACATGAGTCAAAAACAGAACTTTAAAAGTGGTTTCACATAGAGGTAGAAACATGCACAGACTTTCCCAGAGCCCCCAAATCAATGGAAGAGCAGTCAGATCACACGGGCTCTCACAGGCCAAGGGGAGCACTTTGGCTGTCACTGTGAATTTGAAAGTGGATCGCAGAAGGGAAAAGAGAATCATTAGATAATTTCAGAGCATGAGACAAAAGATGTCCCTCTGTGACAGAAAGAGAAATAAACTCAGGCTTCTCAAAAATCATTTCCATTGGAGAACTTCCCAATGAACTTTCAAGGTCTGGTTCTTTCCTGACCTCTGGACCTCTCACTCATGTCATCTATTCATTCACTCCCGCCTACCTGGCTGGATGGCTACTGTCTCCGCACTCTTCACATTCCAGGGCTCTTTCCTTTGCTCCAAAAAGGTGATCAGGTCCGGCTTAGAGACAGCAAGACCTGTTTTATTGGAAAAATTCACATGATTCTAACAGTTCTTTTTATGTTTTTATACTTTTTTTGGCCCCACAGGACAGGATTAATTTCTAACAATTTCTAATTTCTTTTTTCTACTATGCTCAGTAGAAAAAAGAAGACATTATAGAAGATTCTAGAAAAGTGTTTCTCAAAATATTGTTTCCTACCAGCTTCTTTAGAATATTTAGGAAACACTTTAAATTTGGGGATCCTGAGTTCTCTTATAAATCTGACTGAATCAAAATTTTAAAATATTGGATTTTAAAGTGTTGGCAACAATAGTTTATGTCAACCAATTTCTAGACTCTACTAGAGCAAAACTTGCACATCACCTCAAATAAAAAGGCAAATGTCGAGATCAAACATTATGAAATTTTTTTCTACATCAACAAAACCCCCGTTTTTTTATCCTGAAAACAAGAATCTGAAACTAATTCATAGAAAGCACAAGAGACATTCTGAAAAGAAGAGAAATAAAACTCTTATTAGATACTCTGAAGGCAAGTTATCCTCACCCAGAGAGACCAGGTTTCTGTAGTTCTCTAACATCACATCCCAATACAAATTCTTCTGAGCTGGTTCCAGGTATTCCCACTCCTCCACAGAGAATTCTATGGCCACATCTCTGAATGTCAACAGTCCCTGAAATAAAAATAAACAATACATTGACCATGTGGCCATAGCAGAGTTCTTCATTTGTCCCAAGGTTCTGACTTATATGAGTGACCTGAATTATTCAATAAGATAATTTTTAACACATTTAGTAATATTTTCCAATGTTGTCTCAATCTCTGTGGAGAGTTACATAAAATCCTCAAAACTAGTGTAGATATTATTTACACAGAATGTAAAATATAAAACTATGTCTTCTCTGCTTTAGCTCTTTGCTGCTTCACTTTTTTGTAAAGTTAAGTTGTAACCTGATGGTAATTAGCTGGCTTCATTATTTTGTAGTACAACCAATATGTTCATTAGAATTTTTTGCATTTAATGTAAGTTGGTACTGTAATGGTATCTTGTTCCCCTCAAATGAATCAACACTGCCACCTTCTGTACAATTTTTTTTTTCATTCTGCAAAAACACTAGAAAAGCTGGGAATGTATGTTTTTATAATCTGTTTATAATCTGATGTAGAAAAAATTTCATGTTTAATCTTGACATTTGCCTTTTTATTTGAGGTGATGTGTAAGTTTCACTCTAGTAATGAGTCTAGAAATTGATAGACATAAACTACTGTTGCCAACACTTTAAAATTCAAACACAGGAATATACATTTTTGAGTGTTATATTTCCACCATCCAGAATCAGTTGTGTATAATTCTCAGGTGGAAAAGTCATGATGACTTAGAGGCATACTTCCCAAGTTTTATTGTATACAATAAACTGGATCTCTTATTCAAATGCAGATTCTGATCTAGATTTTGGCCTGAGTTTCTGCATTTCTGTGTTTTTAAATTTTTTATTTTGACACAGCTCTGCCACCCAGGCTGGAGTGCAGTGATGGAATCTTCGTTCACTGCAGCTTCGACCTCCTGGGCTCAGGTGATCTTCTTGTTCTTGTCTCAGCCTCCTGAGTAGCTGAAGCTACAGGCATGAGCCAACCACAGCTACCTGAGTGTCTACATTTCTAACAAGTTCACCGGTAGTGTTAATGCTTCAGGTCCAGAAGCCACTTTTGAATAGCAGAGGCAGAACACTGAGGAAAGAATTCAGGCATGATGTGAAACATCATGTAAATTTTTATGAAATTTACAACATAATAGCTAGAATGCTAGTTCCCTTTTAAACATACAGTGTATATCAGCTGTCATCTTAACAGTTGTTTACATATACAAAACCCAATAAATAATCTATGAGAAAAATTATAGGATTCTTCCTCTTCTATAAAAATATTTTCCAAATGTTAGCTACATAGTAAAGCTTGTATTTTGCCTCAGTTTATCTGATTTAGAATTTATCTCAAAGGGACATATAGGCCAATATACAAAAACAACCTTAACAGAACGTTTAGAGAAAATTTCATAACTGAGTAATGAAAACAAGAAGGCAGCCACACAATATTGATCAAATAATGCTTTCATTTTTTGTGCACACACACAGAAACAGTAACTATATACACAATTAAAGAGAATATTTCTGTGTAAATAGAATTAGAAAATATTTTAAATTGTATAAAAACTATAAAACTCTTTGTGGATGATGCTTTTTTGTGTTTTTAAAGAACTTTATAAAGACCAATACATATAATGATATAAACTAAAAGCTCTTGTTTCTGAGTCTGGTACTTTTTTCAAGTTTTTGTTATGTTTATTCTATGTGCTATTATATATCTTAGAATTTCAAGACAATAGATATATTTACTATGTTTATTTACTATATGTTAATAGACAATACATATTTACTATATGTTAATAGACAACAGATATATTTACTATGTTATATTTACTGTACGTCAATTCTTGTTCTTTCTCTGAAAATATAGAGAAGCAATAAGGATATGCTTGTGACATGAGAGGAAATAAAATGGAAACCTACAGAACTAAGAGCTGCTTCAGAACTTCCAGGCTCAAAAGCTGTTATCTCCCGTCAACAAATGTAGGAGCCTTCACTCTGCAAAGCAAGCTACAAGCAAAGGGAAACTAAAAAGAAATGGGAGTCTCTGGGTTAAATGTGCTGGTTTATACACATCACTCAGTAAATCCTCCCTTCTAGATACTCACTAAAGACAAAGAGAAAAATGATTAAGTTTATGGTAAAGGAATCTGGCAAAGAGCACCTGAACCAGGTGAATGAAGTTAGCATCGGCTGTAATAAGACAAATTGGTATTAGTGCTGATGCATAGATGGGCCCATAATCACTGCTGTGATATGAGTGGAGGGGAAAAGTAAATCATAATCTTAATATAATCATAAAAAGCAATCTGTGGGGGAAGATACAGGTGATGATAGTTCCTCAAACTGGCCAGGTGACCCTACTTAGAAGCCTGGGCTGAGAATCACTTAGCTAAGCATTGCCTCTCAAGGCTCAATATGCGTACCTATCATTTGGTATTCTGGGCCCCCTCTAAGTAATGTGATTCTGCATGTTTGGAAAGTTTCCATGAACTGGCTTCTTTAACAAGTCCCCAGTCAATGCTGCTATTGCTCCTCCTAGACCCATTATCAATAGCACTCAGCTAGAGGAAGCAGACACAGCACACAGGGTCCCTCATACACAATACTTTTAATCACAACGCAAATACTTTTTGTTCACAGCGAGAACTACCAACCACTGTCCTGAAAGATCACATCCGTTGCCAGCCATTTAAAGCCTACAGAGGCTGGAGAAGACAGTAACGTCTAAGACAGCATTTGGAAAACAGCATGGATACATGCACTAATGCAGCGTTTACTGAGCTTGTACTATGTGTTCACAGCATGCACTGTGCTGAGAACATCACGTGGTGTGAGTTAAACCATATAAACTCCTGGGATGCAGATCCTGAGTATCCCATAATTCCCAGCAGGATTTAGATGATGGCCCAGCCTTTCTATTTCTTCTTCTGTTTCCCTATCACTATAAAAGCTAATTATAGACATATGGGAGGGATACAGAAAGGAAGGAGTGAAATTTAGTTTAGAAGAATTTCTTGGCCAGGCATGGTGGCTCACACCTGAAATCCCAGCACTTTGGGGGGCCAAGGCAGGTGGATCACTTGAGGTTAGGAGTTCAAGACCAGCCTGGTCAACATTGTGAAGCCCTGTCTCTACTAAAAATACAAAAATTAGCTGGCCATGATGGCATGCCTGTAATCCCAGCTTCTCGGGAGGCTGGGGCAGTAGGATCACCTGAACTGGGGAGGCAGAGGATTCAGTAAGCTAAGATCGCAACACTGCACTCCAGAACCTGGGAACAGAGCGAGAGAAGAATTTCTCATTATTGTCTTTACATCTTTACATTGACTTCATTACAACTTGTGGAGCAACTACTAGGTCTGCAGAAATGGAAAAGAGGTTGCCAGGTGGAACGTTTCTAGAGGTACTGGTTTTAATAAGAAAAAAAATTAAATTTTCAAACAATTTTTAAAGTGAGTCCTTTGCTCTCTTTTACTTGCTTTTGGATTTGGGGAAATTATGAGCACCACCTCTGAAGAAATGGCAGCAGCAGCCACCCAGAAATCTTATCTCCTCTGGTCAGTTCTACGAGGGGAGGCTCCAGGGTGGAGGCAGACCTGGACAAGGCTCAGAAGAGGGTGGATTTGGGCAGAGCAGATGAGGGTGGATGCGGGCCCTAGGCTTCTCATCTCTACCCTGCTGGTTTATTTTCAGTTTTGTCTTTCCTAAGCCTGACCAACGAGAATTTGACTCCCATGGTTTGCCTTGTTTTAATTGTTTAAGCTTCATCCTATTTTGTAACATGCAATAACAAGCAATTTAACCAAAACACATAGGGCTTTCTAAGAAAATTATATTAGTAGCTACACAATTATCCGTAACAAAAAAAAGCAATATAAATAATAATTATAATAATAACTCTTTTGTCCATGGGCAGCCCTTCATGTGTTGACATTAGAACTCACAATGTTAACATACAGGCAGTGTCCCAAATGAAGCCCAAGTTCCCTATACACCTCTGTTCTTGCTCCTGACATGCTGGTGAATTCAACCATTATCCATCTGCTCTAGACTGAAAGTTCCTGGATAGTAGGAACTATGGCTGCTACATCTGTTTTTCTAATGGCCATATGAAATGGAAGCAATTGGTTTACCTATCAGTATGAGTCTTCAGACCTCCTCCTTGTTCTTCACCCACACATTAGAAAACTGGAGCAACGCCCATTTGGATACCAAATAAAGAGATTCCTTATGTTAAAGGAGAAACAAAACCTGGATAACTCATTCCTCTTCCTCTGAGACTGAAGCAAGATTAGCCCATTGTCAGCCTGAGCCCTGTCTGCACAGGATATAACCAAGTGTCTCAAGGATCCCTAGGTGCTGGTGAAGAGTCCCTGGTAACCCTGGGATAAAAAACCAATGGTGATTTAGGCAGGCAAGACTCAAGTTGTCCTTGTGGAACCAGAGTAGAAAACTGAGTTGTCATGGTAGGGCCTCAGTTCCTGGATCCAGATATGTTATTACCTACACCTGATCAGCTAATTCTTCGGTACAAGAGAGGACAAGATTACCCTACTCCAGTAACACAGCTCACAGGAAGGTGTAGCTTCACTCACGGATCTGGACAGTTGTGGCCCTGCCCTCCCTCTGCTAAGGTGCTGCTTTACATTTACAGATTCTGCCACCAGATTGTTTATAAAAGGAACCCCTCACAGAACTGCTATAGCTCACTGGGCAAGATCTTGAAAACTCTGAGGGCCTCACTCCAAAAGGAGGGCTTTACAAAGTCCATGTTGATCTCTCACAATGCAGAAAATGTCCCCTGGATTTTCTATACATCCTCGGTCCAAAGTCTGGCCCTGTCTTGTGGATCCCAGGTGGAAACCAGCCTTCACCTCCAGACTCCAGGTGGAATCAACCTGGCTCTGCAATTCTTGAGTGTTGCTGTGAAGAGCAGAAAACTAGAGGAAACAGCTCCTCAGGAAGGCTGCTCTCACACATCCTAGAGAACCCCTGGACCTGGGTTCAGAATTTGCAGCTGCAGATTTAGATATTGGAGGGGCAAGGAAGTGGCAGGCGCCCTATGCACACTCATGGGCATTTGGGCAGGAGAATGAGGGGAATGTTGAGATTCTTAGGCCTACTCAATGTGTGCCTGGTTGGTTTCCAGACCTCATGGTCTCTGAATCAGTTTCTGGTCTGAAGATGCCAGGGGCATGGAAAGACAGAAGTGGAACAGCTAAATGATGCCCTGTGAACTTATTTTTGTAGAAATCTAGTCAAATTGTTCTAGAAGGGACTGAAGATCCCACCTAAGCAGAGAGAGACCATTCTGCCTACAGACTTTAGGGGCAATGGGCACTTTGTTGCACAACTGTATGTTGTGAATGAAAACCGAAGAGGGAAAGGACCCTTTGAAGTGAAGGCTTATGGGCACCTTATGTGTTTATATTCTGTGGCGTAATTCTGGGCAATGTTTGAAAAATGTTATTAAGAAGAAAATCATAAAATCATCTCCAACTCCAGAAAAACTATCCACAATGGTAGAAAAGAAAGAAAACTGTTTTATTACACAATTAGACCAGAATGTAAAGGACATAATAGGCAACCTGCAAAGAGACTGGAAAAATGCCCACCAGTGAAAGTTACCATAATTAGTCCTCAAGTAGAAGACCTAACAGCACTATTTGTCAGATATATTTCACGCTAAATTCACCTGGGAATTGGGAGGCCATCTTTGTTTTTTAACTGGCTATATTCAATGGAAAAATAACTTCATGTCTTCGTGACAGGTAGATTTGCAACTTGGAGCTAGGTGCCTGCTCTCCTAGAGAAACTGTGGGATACAGCTGTATCTTCTTTGCTATTTACATTTTATATCAATGATTCCTAGTTCCTAGAGAAAGGCAGTCCTGAGTCAAAAAGACTGACAAATGGCCTATTTAGCTGTTAGAATGATTTACACAAATTGTAAAACAAAAATAACTTTACATATGAAACTTTTCCAAAGTAAATGCTTTAAGAAAAAAATATTTCTTTCCTATTTTTTTTTAGAGACGGGGTCTCGCCCTGTTGCCCAGGCTGGAGTGCAGTGGCACAATCTCGGCTCACTACAACCTTTGCCTCCCGGTTTCAAGCGATTTTCCTGCCTCAGTCTCCCAAGTAGCTGGGACTACAGGCACCTACCACCCAGCCCAGCTAATTTTTTGTATCTTTAGTAGAGACAGGGTTTCACCGTGTTGGCCAGGCTGGTCTCGAACTCCTAACCTTGTGATCCACCTGCCTCGGCCTCCCAAAGTGCTGGGATTACAGGCATAAGCCACCGCACCTGGACCTCTTATTTTCAAGAAAGATTAAGTCTTGTATTCCTAATTTGTATTTGCTCTTACAACAGCCAGGTCTAGGGTCATGGTCTTGAGCTCATGGACATCTGAATTTCAACAGGTGCTGTATTTAGGCACATGAGGAGTGACCTTGAACACTGTACACATAAAAAAAAGGGGGCTTGTGGGGAAGTAAAAGGCAGAAGAGAAGAAGATGCTATTGGGGAACCATGAGCAGGGGGCAGTGCCAAGTTGGTTGAAGGACTGGTTTGTGCTATAGATACTGGCCCAGGTGGGGCTATGCTCTGACATATTCCTGGGTCCATGCAGGCAGGTGAGATTATGATTAGGTGGTCCACAAGCCTAGGTTGATGGAGAAAGTAGTCCACTGCTACAGATTCAGCATCTGGGATGACAAGTCAGGAGCCCTCAGGCACTTGTGTGAGTTTTTGGCAAGAAACTGGAAGCAAAGGTGCTGTGGGTGCAATTCCTGAGGGTCAAGCCTTCTCCTGGGAGGGGCGGGGACATGTCTATGCATAGTGGGTATGTTCAGGAGTGGGCGGGAATCATATGGTGGCAGCTGGGTGGGGGAGGGGGTCTCTTCCCAGAACTCCTTTCCTCTCAGTCTTCAGTCCTCTGTACCCTAGCACTCCTGGAATCAAAGGACAATGCACAGTGGGGCAGCCTGCGTGCAGAACAGAGCCTCCCTTCCCCAAGACACTTGGAGTCTCTCTCCAGCCCAGGCCCCTGTGAGGTCTGTCTTCTGACACCAAATGTGTAGAGTTTGCTGAACACCGACCAATCCTCCAGCAATTAAGGTGTTTAGCAAACAACTTAATTCTGACACCACCCAGAGTCAGCACAAGCCCTACAAGTTCTGGGCTCAGTCCCACAACACTGCCCCCACTTCAGATGCCAGTCACAATTCCTGGAGGCCCAACTATACTTCCAAGCTACTGCCTATAAATCAAGGGCACCGATAACCCTATCCTTAAGTTCAATCATTTCAAAGATCTACTCACAGAACCCAGCAAATCACTTTACTTACATTGATCCGGTTATCATAAGGATACAATTCAAAACAGCCAAATGGGATAAATACATACAGGGCCAAGAAAAGTGGTAGGAAAAGATAGGAATAGTAACCTGGTAAATAGCTGTGATTAAAGAAATCCTCTATCTTTTGTGTTCTCAAGAGCAGCTTACTGCAAACACCCACCCCATTATGACTTCGATGATGCTCCCTGATTTAGTCATCACAAAGCCACAGACTCTCCACACTCCCACTTTCTGACTCAGCTGAACAGTTAGTTGTGTCTTCAGTGTTCAGAATGAACTACTTAGCCAACCTTTTTTCTCCAGGTTGCTGGATTTTGACATACCCACAGCCTGGTCAACATCCAAGCCCTCCTTATGCCCCTCCTAAGAACAGGCTGACCTTAGAGTGAAACATTCTCTGATCTAGAATCTGATTTTGACACCTAATCCTGCCCTTCCCCTCCCACCTTCTTTCTGAGGTTGTTTGTTCCTCCCTGTGAAAGAAAGCCATTGTCTAACCAACCTTTGAGATCCACAAAGCTCTTACAGTGGGTGCTTTCCCCTTGTAGCAATACTCCTTTAGAATTAAGGAACTTCTTACCTAAACCTGAATTCGTTTTATTTGACAAAATCAAATAAAATGTGGGGAAGGAACTGGAAATTTAATATTTTACTGCAAGCCTCAGGCTGGGGGAACACAGCGGTGGATTTGGGATTCTGCGTGCCACACATTAGGAAAACACAGGGGGAAAACCAGTTGGGGGCAGCGTTAAAATGATTAATGAGTAGGCGATTATACTATATGGAAGTGGTTCTAGTGCCCCCCATTTCTAGGGAGAAAAAACAAAACCAAATAGACCCAGGACAATGACAATTTCTATCCTCATAAAAAGCCTCCCAACCTTCCTCCCATCCCAACCCCACCTGACTCTTTCTGTGAATTTTCAGCTTTCCAGGGCTCTGTAGCTTCTCAGTATAAAGGGCTCCTTCTATGGTTGAGGTGCGCAGGCTGGGACACCTGCAGGTGAAGCTCCCCAGGAAGAACTAACTGGGCCTTCGGTGACCTCTTCTTGCAGGCTCAAGACTGGGTTAGTTTGCACTCACTGAGCTCAGGCTTCTGCTTCCCAGTCAGGGTTATTCACTTAGTATTAAATGAGAAAATGCCCAGTGTTTGAAGAAAGCAAAACTACTCAAACAGTGTTTATAGAAGTGAAGGAAACTAAAACACCTTTACAAGTTATACCTCAACAGAAAACGCAAAAGTATCCATCCCTTTCAGACAATAAATGTGCCACTTACTTATTTCCATGATGACAGATCATTTAGTAAATAAGTAATCATATATAAACACTTCTAGCAGGTGCCAAGTTCTGTCTCATAAAATTTAGCATTAAAGCCATAAGGCCAGGCATGGTGGCTCGCACCTGTTATCCCAGCACTTTGGAGGCCAAGGTGGGAGGATTGCTTGAGCCCAGGAGTTTGAGGCCAGTCTAGGGGCAACACAGTGAGACCCACATCTCTACAAAAAGAAGAAAAAAAAAAAAAACAGCCAGCCATGGTGGAGCACACCGTAAGTCCCAGCTACTCAGAAGGCTGAGGTGGGAGGATCTCTTGAGCCCAGGAGCTTGAGTGAGCTATGATCACACCACAGCATTTCAGTCTGGGTGACAGAGGGAGATCCTGTCTCCAAAAAACAAAAAATAAAAAATAACCTCAACATCCAGACAAGAAGATAAAGAACAAAGATATCCACTGTCACAATTTCACCCTACAAAAAAAGAAAAACTGATGTTTTGATGAATCTATAGAATTTACCAATTAATCTACCACACATTGTTGTGAAAATGTATTCACTTTCTACAGTCAATAATGAAAGAAAGATTTTTCTCCATTTCTTTTCCCAGACAGCATTTCCAAAGGTGAGCTCTGAGATTCTTTTAAATTACTCCCAAAATAGGAACACCCTGAGAAACTTACTATGCTCACTCTGCTGAAGAAAAGGATAATAAGAATTTTTAACAATGAAGTATATGACTTGATATTTTAATTTTCTGAAATCCACCTTTCATGGCCTTGGAAATGTTTTTTATCTTTCAAGCTCTAGTGATGAAATTTACACTAATTAAAAAACTGAAATTGAAATAAATGAACAAATCTTTCTAAGGCAGCAAACTCAGGGAATGGCAATGCTAATTGGAACACAGACATATCTGGCTCAAGTGTCAAGTCAGGTCACGGTATCATTTGGGACATTCTCCTATCCGAATACTGTTCATTAAAATGCTCAGGGACCATCCTCCCAGTAGATCCTGAACTGTGCCACCATGGACATCACAGCTGAGTTTGCACCACCTCACTGGGGTGGGGTTTTTGTTTTTTGGTCCTTAGGAATTTTTTCTCCCTTCACAAATCTGAATGAATCCAGAAGGCAGGAATCATTTATGACTCTTTCCTCTAAATACCAGCAACGATTGGCTGACCAGCAATGTGTCTCCAAGGGATGAAAACTAGGTTTGAATAAAATCTTTATGTCCCAGGGGGTTAGCTTTTTAGGTTAAAGGTGTCCCAGAAGATTTCTCTCAGCCCCAGGGCATCTAGCTACTTCCCTGGGGGGCTACACTTCCATACCTCGGGTGGTCCTCTAAGAGATGACACGGGGCTGACAGTCACTAAACACTCCAAGACACATGACCACTGTGGGCATCTTAAGTCATCCCAGACAGTTCTGAATCTCAGGAACTGGAAAAGACTGGACGGAGGGTGGCTACACAGGGCCCTGTAAAGTTTCCAAAGCAAAACCTGAAGTCAAAAGACATTCTTTCTGATGTCTCTGTGCCTAGGGAAGATGAAAGAAAAAGAGGCACAAAGACTTTTTTGCAGTGCAGTGTCAGGGATTTATTCTCTGCTTTCCTCTCACATCAAATGTATACCAAAAAAAAAACCCAAATCTTTAAAAAAGTGTCATCCACTGCTCTGTGAAATAATGATTAACGAGTAAAATACTCTGTCTGAAATGTACAGTAAATGACCAATAGTTAATAATGTAGTGAACTGGAGAAGGGAAACTAGCCTTTGGAAATATCAGGAAGAAACAGGAAATTTAATATTTTACTGCAAATCCCAGTTAGGCTGGGGGAACGCAGTGGTGGATTTCGGGCTCTGCGTGCCACACGTCAGGAAACCGCAGGGGGAAAACCAGTTCTGGGCAGTGTTAAGATGATTAACAAGCAGGCGATTATACGGAAGTGGTTATAGTGCCCCGGGTTTCTAGGAAGAAAAACCAAACCAATGCATTTCTTGTAAATTACAACATTAGGGGAAAACAAAATTCAGACTTAAAGATCCACAACCCTTCAATTTATCCCCGACTGTATAACCAGGAAATTTCCACCTGCATAGTCTAAATAAGGCAACTACAGAACTGTAACCCATCAGTTACCTAATTTGGTCTGCTTCCTCACGCACCTTAAAAAAAACCTTTCCTTCAAGCCCCTCTAGAGACCTCCGAACCACAAACCAGGACTGCAGGCTTCCCAAGTCACAAATCGCTATTTGCTGAAATTCCTCACCGTTTTAACAGTGACTCCCTTTAATTCTTAATAGGAGTAAGGCGCCACTGGGGACCCCGTGGGGGACAATTTCTTCCTACACACGAACCACACACAGTGCCCAGGTCTCCCCTGAGACGCTCCTGTCCTCACCGCACAATGCTGGGCTGCGACGCGGAGTTTCCCAAAGACGGCTCAGGCCAGGGCCGAGATCGCTCCGCAGGGACGGGACAGGACGCGCGGGGTCCCCGCTGCCAGCCCGGCCGCCATCTTGCGGCGGAGGGGACCGAGGGCCGCGCTGCGCCCGCGGGGACTCAGAGCCTAGACCGCAAGCCTGACCGCGGGGAGTCCCGGGTACCCCCACAGCGGTTTCCCGCCGCTTCCGACCGCCCCCCCATCCTCTGGGGACCCCCAACCCCGCAGACTCACCATTTCCCAGCTTCCGGGATGCTCTGGCGTCTTAGATACGGATCTCCCAGTGCCTGCCGGTCACAGAGCAACAGAAGCTCCGTTTATTCTCAGAACGCGAATCCGCCTGGGCCTCCCAGAACCGAAGACTCGCAGCCGAGCTCTGACTGGAGCTGACAAAGGCCCCCGCCAAATCCCGGAAGCCGCCCCTGCTCTCCGGCTTCACTCCTGATTGGACGGTTTCCACTCCAGCACCTCTGATTGGATAAAACTCCAGGCCCCGCCCCTCATTATTAGTGGGTTTGGGGTTTTTTTTGTTTTTTTTTTTTTTAAAGGGAGACCGGCTCATTGAGGTGGGGCCGCCTGCTGCGGGAATTACAGCTAACTAAAGGGTGAGCTGCGACTTGAAATGCATTTGCTCTTTCTCTTACCTGGTTCTGCTTGTATAAAGCATCTTATTACCTAAGTTTAAGAAGAAGGACGTTTAGACACCCTTAGGGCAAGAAAGACCCTCATGCTATCCCTTAGCACCTCTCTTACCACACTGTAACGCCACCGTGCGAGGGCCCGCTCAGCTGGGAACAGAAGACCGTACACTTCACGTGTTTTCAATTAGGCCTTTGTATGATATGTACACTGAACCAGTACAAAAGCATCTTATAGGCGGCATGCAAGCTGGGGTCCCAGGAGGATGCTGCGGGTGGTGGAACATGGAAGAGAGGCTGGCCTCTTCCTCTAATCTGCAAGCCTGCCCCCATTTCCTGGAGTCTGCATCCCTGGTAACGGGCCTCTGACTGTCCATCTGTCTCTCCCTCTTGATCCCTGCAAGCTCAGGGAAGAAGCGTCCTTGACGGCCACAGCGCTGGGAGCTCAGTTCCGCTGGGCCCTGCTGGCTCAAACTCAGTGGCCATGGACTCCTCAGCCCTATCTCTGGGGTGTGTGTGTGTGTGTGTGTGTGTGTGTGTGTGTGTGTGTGTGTGTTGAAATCATGGCTCACTGTGGGGATCACTCCAGCATAAGAGACCCCTAAGTGTCTCCGCCATAATGGAGTTTGAGCCCAGACACATTTCTCCCTCCTGGAGGCAGTCTAGCTGAGGGAAGGAAAGAATTGAAAGAAGCTTGAGTTTGCAGAAGTTTATCTAAGGGCTGGGTGAAAGCTGTGTGGTTTTACTAGGCTTGAAGTACCTGCTCTGGGCTAGTTTTATGACTTTGTTTACCCTCTATTGATGGGCCCTGTGCTTGTTCCTGTGACTGCTATTTGCAAAGTTAATGGGTCTATCGCCTCTCTGGTGCCTTGCATAGATCATTAACATTTTAACTATAGGTTTCCCCATCCTGATAATGAGACCCACCTGCATGACTT
Source organism: Aotus nancymaae (assembly GCF_030222135.1). Classification (NCBI taxonomy): domain Eukaryota; kingdom Metazoa; phylum Chordata; class Mammalia; order Primates; family Aotidae; genus Aotus; species Aotus nancymaae. Next base: position 28,659,751 of record NW_026988463.1, on the reverse strand, counting down.
GATTGTACCCATTGTATGTTTTCCACTGCCTAAGCTTGTAGCCCATGGCTTTCTCTTCCCTTTCATAAGATAATGGCATCTGTTCTGGTAAATGAGATGGGACAAAGAATGCTTATGTAAATGAGGTGGGGCAAAGAATGTTCCTGTAAATGAGGTAGGACAAAGATATATACTAACTATGTGCACAATAAAGTTGCTGGTTTAGGCATTGCTAAATTGGGCAATTCCCTGGCCAGCCCTCCAGACTCCAGCTTTCTGTCTCTCTTTTCTTCTGCGCACTCTCTCTTCCAGGTATTGGGACCCTCTTGCAGGTCAAGAGACCGCAGCAGATGTGCCGTTCTCACAGACCCCAACAGCTCACTGCAGCCTCAACCTCTGGAGTTCAAGCAATCTTCTCACCTTAGCCTCTTGAGTAGCTGGGACTACAGGCACATGCCACCATGCAAGGCTGATTTTTGTATTTTTTGTAGAGAGGAGGTTTTACCATGTTTCCCAGGCTGGTCTCGACCTCCTGAGCTCAAGTGGTGCTCCCACCTCAGCCTCCCAAGTAGCTGGGGTTAGTAGTCAGGTCTCCAATTCCTGAGCTCAAGTGATCTGCCTGCTGTGACCTCCCAGAATGCCCTATCCCTGTTTTTCTGGACTCCTGTAGCTGGTGGCACTGCACCACCTCTGTTTTCAGATTCTCCTAGTCTTCCGGATGAGAAGGTGGGAGAGGAGGTGGGTGTCAGACTGGGCCAGGGCCCTCGGCCCTCCTCTAGCTTGATTAAACTCCCACTTGGGATGGATCAGGCTCTGTGCCTTATTCAGTGAGATATGTGTGGAACAAGTGCTTCCCTCCCAAAAGCAGAAAGCTCCCTAATGGCAGTCAGGATTCCATGCACTTTACTCGGCCTAGGGCCCAGCTGCCTCTCACCCTCACACCCAGTTCCAATTGCTGCACTCTGTGGCCTCCCTGCCACCAGATTAAGTGTAGACAATGGGTGTGGGGAGGGGCTGCTGACACCCCTGGCTGATTAAACCCGTTTCCCACACTGAGGGGAGAAAAGGCAGGAGGTTAGGGGCTGCCAAAGACAGCACTGCTTGTGACAGCTCCTCGGGAGTCCTTACAGCCTTCTAAGGGGCTGGGCTGGAACTCAGGATCAACTCTGCCTGACTCCAAAGTCCATGCGCTTCCATGGGCCTCACAACTCAAGCATCTTCCCTAGGCCTTTGAAATCCTGGAGACTGACTCTTCTGCAATAGAAGAAAGATTCCTTTTGATTCTCATCCTTCTAGTACTTTTCACAATTAGAAATAATCTCCACCAGAGAATGCTTCTGAAATCTTGGAAACATTTAGAATAATTTGGGAAAATGGCTAAAGGCTGGGTTTAAGAAATCAAGGCCTAACATTTTATTATTCATTTCTTATCATAAGAGAAATCTGAAAGCACTTAGATGAGCTCAGTATGTCTGCAAATTATTTTTGTTCCCTCTCAGTATTAGTAGGCAGTTGATGGTTTTCAATACAGACTAACTCAAACTACTGTGTCTGAAACAACCTTTTGTTCTGGAAGCAAGAGATGCAAAGGTAGATCTGCTGAGAAGACATGTTCTCCTGCCACAAGTTAGCCAGACAGCTGAGTACATCTTAAAGTCAGCCTCTGATTTCTAACAAGTCAAGCTGTTTGCCAAGACCCCAATCAGATCATATGAGTGCTTCAGCTCCTTCATCATCCCAGAAGGTTGACCAGAGAGATCAAAGCTCTGGGGGTGGAGCGGTGAGACAATCTGTACTAGCAGGTGGGCAGTCATAGGTCCATAGGTGACAGTCATTCATTAGGTGGAGTGTTTTGGGGTCCTGATATTTATAACACAATTAACATGTATATTACTAAAACTAAATTATAAAACATTGCAAATAATAAATCTATATATAAACTAAACATGTCAGCAATTACAATTACATTATTTATTATTATTCTAAGTATGATCGTTATTGTGACCACAATTAGAAATACTAGTTGTGGTTGCTGCTGCTGCTGCTGTTGTTGTGGAGATGGTGATAAAAACACGGAGTAAGGCTCTGCTGGCTCCCCCTCCTGTGGCGTCGGGGCTGCTGGCTCTCTAGTTTGGTGCACACTCTGGATCTCTTTCATGAAGCTGCAGCTGAAAAGTCTTCAGGCTCTGCTATGGCAGAGAAAGAGCCCGAGTCGAGGCTGAGAGCAGTAATCCTATGAATTTGAAGGTGGCAGGTACAATGGTCCTGGGGTACAGTTGATGGTGAAGTGTCGCACACCACTTAGGGAATGAGTGGAAGCCTTTGGTGAAAGGCAGAGTTTGTCTGTGACATAGATCAGATTCTACTTTGACTGGGGACCAATCAGTGAAACAGACACATGTGCAGAACTGGAAATGGAGGACAAAGATACAGTTGATGTGTTCCAGAAGCAGAGAGGAGTGTCTACTGAGAACACACCTGCTGCTTTACCCCAGAACTCCGTTCCTACAGACCAAGCAGACGTTCTCATGTGGAAAACTGCAGTATGGTTCCACCACGTCTGGCTGGTCCAGTATCCCTTTCTCTATTCTTCACTTTCCTGTTCCTCATTCCTTTGTTGTACATAAACTATTGGGTGTAGCTGTACAAACAGCTTGTTTGCTGCTTGTTTGTACTGAATGACCAACAGTCATTGATTTCCAATGATCATTGAGTTACTGGTGTTGAATGATTTCCAGTGAAGACAGGTGAGAGAAAGCACTGGTTCTATGAAAAGATTCCCTTTCTCCACCAGGGGGTGCTCACTCATCGTTTATCTCTATATTCCAGGACTTAATATAAAAAGCATCATGATCCTTTAGGTTTGTTGGGGGCAGGAAAAAGGTGGGGGGAATAATCTTTGCCTACATTGTTCAAATTGAAATTTTTATTTTTAAAAATATATCATATAAAGCTAAGGACACAAAGTGCTGGGATTACAGGCGTGCAATTTTATAACTTTTTAAATGTAGCTGCTACCCATACGGCAAATCTGTCTTTACACAGGACTAAAGTGACAATTAAAAGAACAGAACAAATCTTAGATATGTTCTTCTTTAAATCCAGGATCTGGTTGTTTAAATACATATCTTGTGTAAAATTAAAAACACTTAATATATAAATAAAAACAGGAAGTAAAGTTTCTCTAGCCATGAAGTTTGTTCATTGGACTGAAAATGAGGAAGAAGGGGTTTCTGTCTGCAATAAATTTGAAATCCTCCCAGGGGCCAGGGAACTGTCCACACCCTCTGAGGCTAGCCCCCTCCTCTTCTGCCACCAGCTTCCATGTCCTGGACCAGGAGGTACATGGAGGGTAGGAGGTTGTCTGTCTCACACCCAGGCAGACATCCCTGGCCAGGGCCCTCTGGAAGGTATTCCCTGAGTCCCCATAAGCTTCCAGGGTCACATCCTTCCAGAAAAGTTATATGAATGAACTGTTCTTGAAGGTCAACCATCCATGAGTGATACCCAGCCATATTGCACCCTGGACAGAGGGCAACACATCTCATGCAAATGCCAACCTCTGTAAAGCTCTGTCTGCTGACAAAACTTGAGAGCCAAAACATGAGACATCCTCTTTATGCTTTGAGGGAAAAGAGAACAGGCTAGAAGTGTTTGGCTCACGCGTTCATGACTGCCATTGTCAGGGTGAGCTGAGAAGTGCACGCACTCAGAAAAGGACTGTGCCGCATGACAAACTGGGGGTGTGTGACAGGAGAGAGAAGATGACAAATAGAATATGGGAAGCAAAATGGAAGTTCTGCTTCATGAAAACACAGCACATTCTTTCCTTACAGTGAAGAAAAAAGGAAGAAGAAAGAAACTTGAAAACCAGCTTTATTTTAAAAAGAGCAAATATATTCTATAACAAAGTCCTCATTAGTCTCTGGATGGCATATCTGTGCTTTCATGCAATGATTAGATGAAAGCTGCTACCAGCACATCAATCCAATCAGCAACAGCATTCCAAAAGAATAAGAAAAAAAATATGACGTGGTGTGTACTCTTGCCACAGACATATGGGAAAGTCAATTTCCATGCATTACCCTGAGAAGAAAAAAAATTACCCAGATTGAATTGGGGATGGGACTAATCACTCCTGGGATGATGAAATACACTCAAATCGATTAAAATGGGGCTTGTGCTGCTTGCATATGTGAGTGTGTGTGTGGAGAGAGAGAAAGAGTGTGTGTGTGTACTGTGGTGTTTGCCACTGAGTACTAGAAACACTGCCTACTTGAACTAAAGGAAATGCTCTGAGTTTAAACAAAAGTAAAGTCCTATGGCATTCAGAATCCTCCCAGCTAGTAGGTTGCTCTTCAACCTCAGGTTTCAGTCTCAGCTCTTTTGACAGCAGCCACGCAGCAGATCAGTTGCTGTGGGTGGGGGACTTGGTGGAGGGTGCCAAAGGTTTCGTTGGGGACCAGGCCGTAATTTGGGAGAATCAGTGAAAGAATGCGTTCCTGCCCACAACAGGGAGCTAAGTCCTCAGTTGGGATACACAGGCAAAGTAGTCACTTCATTTCTCACCCCTCTGCTTTCTTCCCCACTCCGAAGTTGGTCACCAGGTGGCAGCAGAAGATCAAAGATAAATATCACTAGCCCCAGAGCAGACTATGTTTTCTTTTTATGTGACAAATAATAATTTTATATATTTATGGGGTACAATGTGATGACCATTTTGATATATGTATACATTATAGGAAGATTCCATCAAGCTAATTAACATAGCCATCCACACCTCAGTTTATCTTTTTTGTAGTGAGAACATTAAAATTTTAATTTTGCAATTTTGAAATGTACATTATTCACTGTGCTCACCATGCAGTGCAATAGATCACGTATTCCTCCAGTCTAACTAAAGCTTTGTATCTTTCCATAAACATCTTCTTTTTCCCTATCCCACCCTCCCCCTGACCCAACTTCTGGTAATCACCTTTCTAGTCTCTATTCTCCATTTCTGTGAGAGCAATGTTTCTAATTCCACATCTAGGTGAGATCATACAGTATAGGTCTTTCTGTTCCTGGTTTATTTAACTTACCGTAATATACTCTGGTTCAATCCGAGTTATCACAAATAACATAATTTCCTTCTTTATGAAGGCTAAATAGTACTCCATTGTGTATATACACATTTTCTTTATTCATTCAGCTGTTGATGGACACTTAGAGTGCTTCCATATCTTGACTATTGTCGATAATGCCAAAATAAACATAGGAGGGCAGATCCCTCTTCAATATCCTAATTTGAGTTCTTTTGGATATATACCCAAAAGTGGAATTGCTGGACCATGGGATACTTTTTTTCCTTCAGTTTTACTTTAACTTCCAGGGTGTGTGTGCAGCAGGGGCAAGTTTGTTACATAGGTAAATGTATGCCATGGTGGTTTGATGCACAGATCAACACATCACATAGGTATTAAGCCCGGCATGCGTTAGGTATTCTTCCTGATGCTCTCCCTCCCCGCAACCCCCACAGGCCCCAGTGTGTATTGTTCCCCACCATGTGTCCGTGTGTTTTCATTGTTTAGCTCCCACTTAGATGTGAGAATATGTGGTATTTGGCTTTCTGCTCCTGCATTAGTTTGCTGAAAATAATGGCTTCCAACTCCTTTAATTCCCTGCAAAGGACGTGATCTCATTCCTTTTTATGGCTTCATAGTATTCTGTGGTGTATATGCACCACATTTTCTTTACATAGGATACTTTTATTTCTAATCTTTTGAAGAACTTCCATACTGTTTTCAGAATGGCTGTACTACTTTACAAGGACTTTTCTCCACATCCTTGCCAACGCTTACCTTCATTGGTCTTTTTGATAAGAGATATTCTAACAGGCCTGGCATGATATAACTGACATTGCTTTCTTCTGTTCTCAATTAAGTGGTCATAATGTTTCATTTAAAGTCTTTAAATGACCTCAAATTCTCCCATTGAAAATGGTTTCTCATAGTATTAGCATAATTTCAAACTACTCATCAGAATGATAACATGCCCTGTGAGATGATGTGGGATGAGGAGGGCAATTGAGAGAGCCACGGCCAGAACACAGACAAAGGAGGAGGAGGGCTGGGGTGGCTGTGGAGCTGGTGGTGAAACTGAACAGACAGGAACAGGAGAGAATCAGAAAATACAGCCAGCAGAATTCTTGCACCACAAAATCAGTGCTGCAGCCTGGGAACAGGCATCCTCCCTCCACATGTAGAAGCAATGCCACTTCTTCACCTGGATGTTGCAGTCTCTTGCCTGTGGATACAACCTCACTCCAATAGGACCATTTCTCAGCCCCACCTTAACTTCTGAGGAGGCAGAAAGGCTGAAAGTTAAGTTGATCACCAATAACCAGTGATTTAATCAATCATGCTTATTTATTGAAGCTTATAGGGAATCCCAAAATAATGTGTTCCTAGAGCTTCTGGATAGCTGGATACATGGCAGTTCCCAGAAGGTGGGGTGCCCACATGAAGACAGGGCCCTGAAGCTCCAGGTGGATGGTGTCAGAATCCAATTGAATTATACAACACCCAGCCGGTGTCTGCTGCAGAATTGTCTGTTGATGTAGAAAAATGTCCACACATTTGGTGATCAGAGGTCACAGAAGTATTCTGTATGGATTGTAGAGCGAGGAAAAAGAAACACACTTCAGTTGATTTATTTTTTCTATATCTCTCTGAGTTAGAAAAGTGATAAATAAGGTGCAGGTGTGTATATATTAATGACAAAAGTTGTTCAAGAGAAATACGTGTCAAACTTGCATCTACAAAGGGGAAGTAAAATGGTTTTGATAAACTCATCCCAAGAAATGTGGAGAAACAGGTTTAAGAAATATGTTCTACTGGGGCAGGCCATCGTGTTTGTGAAAATCTCGCTGCGGGATATTCACATGCAGCCTGGGTTGAGATCCACAGCCTTAGAAGAACAGAATTCTCTTTATCATGAGCTGCTCTGAGGGCAGGGATCACCTTTGTCCTTCCTCATCTTAATGTGCCACAGGAGGGCGAGGACTTCAGTAAGTGGGAGTCACAGCCAGGTACAGATTAGAACTCTCTGCGAAGGGTTTCACCATGCTTTGAAGTCCCATTCCAGAGATTCTGATGGAATAATCCAGCTTAGGCCCCAGGCATCGGCAGGCCTAAAGCTCCCAGGGTGCTCTGATGCACCGCCAGTGCTGGGAAGCTCACCCCCAGAGGTTCCAATGCCCAGGGAGCTTTTTCCCCTGAGATAATGAGGGGAGTTTTATGGACATCTTGGGGCCAGAGGCAGGGGACTAGGGTGTGACCAAGGAACTCTTCTTAAGATAGACTCTGGAGGGGTGTGTGGGTTCTATAATAATGTGTTTTTCAAATGTGTTGAAGGCTGTTTCTCTTCTTGAAAATATGTCAGGAAATGCTTGTGTTCAGCTTTCAAGCTTAGGGAAATTCGTCAAATCTAAGGAAAATTGTTTCCATCATTTTGGGTAAATGATAATGATTTCTAATTTCATGATACAGGGCTTCATGAAGTCTGTTTTCATCTGGCTTATCGAGGTAAAAAGGCATTTTATTTTTGTCTTTTTTTGGCGTATACAGATGTAAAACTAATAGTCAGATTTCTTTGGTGATACATGAGAAAAAGAGGAGGAAGGAAAAGATTTGGGCTGTGATGGGGACTGGTTTCTACCTGTTTTTCTGAGGGTAAGGAGTTAAATCACACATACCACTACAACAATTAGTACTAGTGATCCTTTTTAAAGGTAATAAAATGGAAAATTCCCAATGGACATAAACATGTTCAAAGGTTTTTTTTTTTTTTACCCTCAGGTCAATTTCTGCCCTCATAAAAAGAGACAAAATGATTATATGATGGGACTGCTAACTCCACTGGACATTCTATAACTCACTCAACCACTGGTCTCCCACAGAGGTGAGAGGAACAGGCAGTAGGTTTTGTCATGTTATAGTAGTAAACAGATGTTTTAATGACAGCTTAATTGAGCTCCATTGGTCCCTTGAATCCATATGAAAAAGCATAGCTATCATTTCCTGCCTGCCCGTATCTAACCACATTCAGATGCCTTGGGAACCACAAAGAAAGAAAAAAACATTTAATCCCATGTTCATTAATTGGGATTTTAAAGTGATGTTTCTTCCATAAAGCCACAGGGTGGTGAAAATGTGACAGGGGCTGCTGTGATTTCCGGAATCAGCTCCCATCCTCTGGAGGTCCTGAGATGGATTGATCCTGGAGTCCTCTCGAAAGGAAGGCAATGGTGCCATTGGGTGGAACATGGGTGGCTGAAATCCTGGGGGTAGCATCAGGACACACCAGGGGCTGGAGGCCAGGCAGTGCTCAGCACAGCTGGAGGAGCACACAGGGGTAGGTTGCCGTAGTTGGCACATACATCTGTTGCTGCAGAAGGAGGAAGAGTTCCTGTTCCTGGCAGTGCTGGAATAGGCGTTAGCTGGATCCCAGTTTGAGGTTCTGTCCTTTTTCTTTTCCTCTGGCTGCTTGGGATCCTCTCCATTTTACACTGAGTCTGCAGCCCTTGACAATCAACTTACTAAAGGATTTCTCAGCAGCCACTTCTGCAGCCTGCCCTGTGGAAACCTGGATGAAAGCACCCTACTGTCTGGTCTGCACAACAGTGATCATTCAGATCTTCAAAGAACTGCAAATGATTATTTAGATCTGTCTCAGTAATGGCATCACCCAGATCACCAACATAGAGTGTGGTGATAACACTGCCCTCTGGTGGATCCAGACCAGGCATAGTGAAGCTTGCTTTAAAAGCTTATCTGCTCCAGGGTCATTGATTCCATAACACCAGTATTCGATATTCTTTTTTTTTTTTTTTTTTTTTTTTTTTTTTTTTTGAGACGGAGTTTCGCTCTCGTTACCCAGGCTGGAGTGCAATGGCGCTATCTCGGCTCACCGCAACCTCCGCCTCCTGGGTTCAGGCAATTCTCCTGCCTCAGCTTGCTGAGTAGCTGGGATTACAGGCACGCACCACCATGCCCAGCTAATTTTTTTGTATTAGTAGAGACGGGGTTTCACAATGTTGACCAGGATGGTCTCGATCTCTTGACCTCGTGATCCACCCGCCTCGGCCTCCCAAAGTGCTGGGATTACAGGCTTGAGCCACCGTGCCCGGCCAGTATTCGATATTCTTATCAGCAAGGACAACATCTGGATCTGTAGGTTTCTTATGTCCGTATGGACCCTCCTCTTCTCCGTCACACTCTCCTTTCACCCAGCAGGAGCAAATGTGCTCATTCCTTTGGTAGTAGGGTGTGGACTGTGCCAGTTCCAGCAGCATGTCACTGGTGTATGTGACTCTCCCCACCAGACCAACTGACCGTGTTCCATCAGAGTCCAAAATTGCTCTGTCTATATTCTGCATGTAGTACTCTTTGCTGATGTCTAACTTTGGCAAGTCATCTTTTAAAGACAATTCTGTAACATGAACCTGAATGGACAGGCCATAGTCTAGGACTAAGACATTCATTCTTCAATGTCCTGCAGGCTTGGCACACTTCAGTCTTCTTGAAATGCACATGGATCCCAGGATACCAGCAAAACACTGTGACTAGCCTAGGATAGATTTTCAATTTTTTCTCATACTTTTCTTTGGTCATTCATACGTAAGTTTTCTCACATGTCTAGCACCAAATGAAGAAGTTTGCATCCTCCCAACTTTGCCTATTTTAGTTATTGCAATCAAGAAATATTGCCATCCTGAGAGGGTCTAGAGGCAGTGGTAGCTTTTTGGTTTAAAGACAGGACCAGCACCATTGTGTCAGCCCAGCTTTTCTTTCCCTGTTCTTGAGATCATGGGCAACTTCCTTTGAAAGTATGTGATTCCTCTTTCTTGACTCAAGGTAAAACTCTCTTCCAAGGAATCTCATTCCTATAGGACACTCTGGATTTCCTGGTCTGTCCAAGGACTGGCCTACAAGGGACAGAGAAATGTGAATGCACCTTGAAACTACTCAGAGTGTGTATTTGAGTGACTTTCAGACACCCTCCCTCTATGCCACCGAGGCCTAAGCATGACCTTGTGTCTGTTGGTGGGAGATGATAAAACCTTATGTGACAAGTTTGAAATTGCTGGGAGAAGTAATGTCCAATCCTTAATTTTGATTACTGTAACCTTGTAGTATAGTTTGAAGTCAGGTAGTGTGATGCCTCCAGCTTTTTTTGGTGGGGGTAGGGGCTTGGTATTGTCTTGGTTATGCTGGCTCTTTTTTGCTTCCACATAAAGTTTAAGGTGGTTTTTTCTGATTCGGTGAAGAAAGTCAATGGTAGCTTGATGGGGATAGCACTGGATGTATATAAATTACTTTGGGCAGTATGGCCATTTTCACAATATTGATTCTTCCTAACCATGAACATGGAATGTTTTTCCATCTGTTTGTGTCCTCTCTTAATTCCTTGAGCAGTGGTTTGTAATTCTCCTTGAAGAGGTTCTTCACATCCCTTGTTAGTTGTATTCCTAGGCAGTTTATTTCCTTTGTAGCAATTGTGAATGGGAGTTCACTCATGATTTGACTCTCTGTTTGTCTATTACTGGTGTATAGGAATGCTTGTGATTTTTGCACATTGATTTTGTATCCTGAGAGTTTGCTGAAGTTGCTTATCAGCTTAAGGAGATTTGCGGCTGAGATTATGGGGTTTTCTAAATATACAATCATGTGGTCTGCAAATAGAGGCAATTTGACTTCCTCTTTTCCTAATTGAATACCCTTTATTTCTTTTACCTGCCTGATTGCCCTGGCCAGAACTTCCAATACTATGTTGAATAGGAGTGGTGAGAAAGGGCATTCTTGTCTAGTGCCAGTTTTCAAAAGGAATGCTTCCATGTTTGCCCATTCAGTATGATATTGGCTGTGGGTTTGTCATAAATACCTTATTATATTAATATACATTCCATTGATACCTGGTTTATTGAGTTTTTAGCATAAAGCACTGTTGAATTTTGTTGAAGGCTTTCTCTGCATTTATTGAGATAATCATGTGGTTTTTGCCTTTGGTTCTGTTTATGTGATGGATTATGTTTATAGATTTGCATATGTTGAACAAGTCTTGCATCCCAGGGATGAAGCTGACTTGATCTCGATGGATAAAGTTTTTGACATGCTGTTGGATTCCGTTTGCCAGTATTTTATTGGGGATTTTCAGAACAATGTTCATCGTGGATAGTGGCCTGAAATTTTTTTTTGTTGTATCTCTGCCAGGTTTTGGCATCAGGATGATGTTGGTCTCATAAAATCAGTTAGGGAGGATTCCCTCTTTTTGCATTGTTTGTAATAGCTTCAGAAGGGATGGTACCAGCTCATCTTTGTACCTCTGGTTGAATTTGGCTGTCAACCCATCTGGTCCTGGACTCTTTTTTGGTTAGTAGGCTATTAATTGCTGCCTCAATTTCAGACCTTGTTATTGGTCTATTCAGGGATACAACTTCTTCCTGGTTTAGTCTTGGGAGGGTGTAAATGTCCAAGTATTTATCCATTTCTTCTAGATTTACTGGTTTACTTGCATAGAGGTGTTTGTAGTATTCTCTGATGGTAGTTTGCATTTCTGTGGGATCAGTGGTGATATCCTTTTATCATTTTTTTTTTGCATCTATTTGATTATTCTCTTTTCTTCTTTATTAGTCTGGCTAGTAGTCTATTTTGCTGATCTTTTGGATTTTTTTAAATTAAATTTAAGTTCCAGGATACATGTGCAGGACGTGTAGGTTTGTTACATAGGCAAATGTGTGCAATGGTGGTTTCCTGCACCTCTCAACCCATCACCTAGGTATTAAGTAAGCCCCACATGCATTAGCTATTTATCCTGATACTCTCCCTCCCCTAAACCCCTGGACAGGCTCCAGTGTGTGTTGTTCCCCTTCCTGTGTCCATGTGTTCTCACTGTTCAGCTCCCACTTATAAGTGAAAACATGTGGTGTTTGGTTTTCTGTTCCTGTTTTAGTTGCTGGACATGGATAATGGCTTCCAGCTCCATCCATGTCCCTGCAAAGGATATGATCTCATTCCTTTTTATGGCTGCATAGTATTCCATGGTGTATATGTACCACATTTTCTTTATCCAGTCTATCATTGATGGGCATTTGGCTTGATTCCATGTCTTTGCAATTGGGGATAGTGCTGCCATGAACATATACACGCATGTATCTTTTTTTTTTTTTGAGACAGAGTTTCGCTCTTGTTACCCAGGCTGGAGTGCAATGGCATGATCTCGGCTCACCGCAACCTCCGCCTCCTGGGTTCAGGCAATTCTCCTGCCTCAGTCTCCTGAGTAGCTGGGATTACAAGCACGCGCCACCATGCCCAGCTAATTTTCTGTATTTTTAGTAGAGACGAGGTTTCACCATGTTGACCAGGATGGTCTCGATCTCTTGACCTCATGATCCACCCGCCTCGGCCTCCCAAAGTGCTGGGATTACAGGCTTGAGCCACCGTGCCCGGCCGCATGTATCTTTATAGTAGAATGATTTATATCCTTTGGGTACATACCCAGTAATCACATTGCTAAGTGAAATAGTATTTCTGGTTCTAGGTCTTTGAGGAATTACCACACTGTCTTCCATAATGGTTGAACTAATTTACATTCCTACTAACAGTGTAAAAGTGTTGCTATTTTTCCATAGCCTTGCCAGCATCTGCTGTTTCTTGATTTTTTAATAATCACAATTCTGACTGGCATGAGATGGTATCTCATTGTGGTTTTGATTTGCATTTCTCTAATGAACAGTGATGTTGAGCTTTTTAAAATATTTGTTGGCTGCAAAAATGTCTTCTTTTGAGAAGTATCTGTTGATGTCTTTTGCCCACTTTTTAATGGGATTGCTCTTTTCTTGTAAATTTGTTAACTTCCTTGTAGATCCTGGCTACTAGACCTTTGTCAGATGAATAGATTGCAAAAAATTTCTCCCATTCTGTAGATTGTCTGTTCACTCTGAAGATAGTTTCTTTTGCTGTGGATAAGCTCTTTAGTTTAATTAGATCCCATTTGTCAAGTTTTGCTTTTGTTGCAATTGCTTTTGACATTTTCATCATGAAATCTTTGCCCATGCCTATGTCCTGTGTGGTATTGCCTAGATTTTCTTTTAGGTTTTTATAATTCTGGGTTTTATATTTAAGGCTTCAATCCATCTTGAGTCAATTTTTATATAAGATGTAAGGAAGCGGTCCAGTTCAATTTTCTGCATATGGCTAGACAGTTTTCCCAGCACTATTTATTAAATGAGGAATCCTTTCCCTATTGCTTGTTTTTGTCAGGTTTGTTGAAGATCAGATGGTCGTAGATGTGGGGTCAATTTCTGAGATCTCTCTTCTGTTCCATTGGTCTATATGCTTTAGAATCAGTAACATGTGGTTTTGGTTACGTTAACCTGTATAGTTTAAAATCTGGTAGCATAATGACTCAGCTTTGTTCTTTTTGCTTAGGATCATCTTGGTTATACAGGCTCTTTTTTGGTTCAATATGAATTTTAAAGTAGTTTTTTCTAACTCTGTGAAGAATGTCAATAGTTATTTAATGGCAACAGCATTGAATCTATAAATTACTTTTGACAGAATGGTCTTTTTTATGATATTGATTCTTTCTGTCCATGAGCATGGAATTTTTTCCATTTGCTTGTGCCCTCTCTGATTTCTTTTAGCAGTGGTTTGTAGTTCTCCTTGAAGAGGCCCTTCACTTCCCTCGTTAGCTGTATTCCTAAGTATTTTATTCTGTTTGTAGCAATTGTGAATAGGAGTTCATGTATGATTTAGCTCTATGCTTGTCTATTGTTGGTGTATACGAATGCTTGTAATTTTTGCACATTGATTTTGTATCCTGAGACTTTACTGAAGTTGCTTATCAGCTTAAAAAGGTTTTGGGCTGACATGATGGAGTTTTCTAGATATAGGATCACGTTATTAGCAGAGAGACAGCTTCACTTCCTCTCTTTTTATTCAAATATGCTTTATTTCCTTATTTTGCTGGGTTGCCCTGGTCAGAACTTCCAGTACTATGTTGAATAGGAGTGGTGAGAGAGGGCATCCTTGTCTTGTACTGGCTTTCAAGGGGAATGCTTCCAGCTTTTGCCTATTCATTATGATCTTAGCTGTGGGTCTGTCATAAATAGCTCTTATTATTTTGACATTTGTTCCATCAATACCTACTTTACTGAGAGTTTTTAACATGAAAGGATGTTGAATGTTATCAAAGGCATTTTCTGCACCTATTGAGATAATCATGTGGTTTTTGTCTTTAGTTCTGTTTATGTGATGAATTACGTTTACTAATTTGCATATGTTGAACTAGCCTTGCATCCTAGAAGTGAAGCCGACTTGATCAATCATGGTAAATAAGCTTTTTGATGTGCTGCGGGATTTGGTTTGCCATATTATATTGAGGATTTCTGCATCTATATTCATCAGGGAAATTAGCCTGAATTTTTTTTTTTTTTTTGTATTATTGTTAATGTTTATCATTGTATCTCTGCCAGATTTTGGTATCCAGATGATGCTGGCCTAATAAAATGAGTTAGGAAGAAGCCTATCTTTTTTAATTCTTTGGATTAGTTTTTGAAGAAATGGTACAAACTCTTCTCTGTACCTCTGATAGAATTCAGCTGTAAATCCATCTGGTTCTGGGCTTTTTGAGGTTGGTAGGCTGTTTATTACTGCCTCAATTTCAGAACTTCTTATTGGTCTATTCAGGAATTCAACTTCTACCAGGTTCAGTCTTGGGAGGGTGTATATGTCCGGGAATGTATCTATTTCTTCTAAATTTTCTACTTTATTTGCATAGATGTGTTTATAGTATTCTCTGATGGTTGTATTTCTGTGGGGTCAGTGGTAATATCCCCTTTATCATTTTTTATTGTATCTATTTGATGTTTCTCTCTTTTCTTCTTTATTAGTCTAGCTAGTGGTTTATCTATTTTATTGTTGTTGTTTTTCCAAAAAACCAGCTCCTGGATTCATTGATTTTTTTCAGTTTTTCATGTCTCTATCTCCTTTATGTCCACTCTGATCTTGGTTATTTCTTGTCTTCTGCTAGCTTTGGATTTGTTTGCTCTTGTTTCTCTCGTTTTTTTTTTGTTTGTTTGTTGTTGTTGTTGTTGCGATGTTAAGGTGTCAATTTTAGATCTTTCTAGCTTCTTAATGTGGGCATTTAGTGCTATAAACTTCCCGCTGAACACCGTTTTAGCTGTGTCCCAGAGATTCTGTTACATTGTCTCTATGTTCTCATTGGTTTCAAAGAACTTGTTTATTTCTGCCTTTATTTCACTATTTACCCCGGAGTCATTCAGGAGCAGGTTGTTCAATTTCCATGTAGTTGTGTGGTTTTAAGTGAGTTTCTTAATCTTGAGTTTTAATTCGATTGTGCTGTGGTCTGAGAGACTGCTTGTTGTGACTGCATTTATTTTGCATTTGCTGAGGGGTGTTTTACTTCAATTATGTAATCAATTTTAGAGTAAGCACCATGTGCCACTGAGAAGAATGTATATTCTATTGTTTTGGAGTGGAAAGTTCTGTAGATATCTATCAGGTCCACTTGATCCAAAGCTGAGTTCCAGTCTTGAATATTCTTGTTAATTTTCTGTCTTGATCTGTCTAATATTGACAGTGGGGTATTAAAATCTCCAACTATTATTGTGTGGAGTCCACATCTCTTTGTAAGTCTCTAAGAACTTGTTTTATAAATCTGGGTGCTCCTGTGTTGGGTGCATATATATTTAGGATAGTCTTGCTGAATTGATTTCTTTACCGTGATGTAATGTTTTTCTTTGTCTTCTTTGATCTTTGTTGTTTTACAGTCTGTTTTGACAGAAACTAGGATTGCAAACCCTGCTTTTTTCTGTTTTCCATTTGCTTAGTAAATTTTCCTCCATCCCTTTATTTTAACCCTATATGTATCTTCACAGGTGAGATGGGTCTCTTGAATACAGCACATCAATGGATCTTGATTGCCTCTATCCAGCTTGCCTTTGTATGTCTTTTAATTGGGCATTTAGCCCATTTACACTTAAGGTTAATATTGTTATGTGTGAATTTGATCCTGTCAAATGATGTCAGCTGTTTATTTTGCAGACTTATTGATACAGTTGCTTCATAGTGTCATTTGTCTATAGACTTCAGTGTGTTTTTGCAGTGGCTAGTAATAATTTTTCCTTTCCATATTTAGTGCTTCCTTCAGGAGCTCTTGTAAGACAGGCCTAGTGGTGACAAATTCCCTCAGCATTTGCTTGTCTTAAAAAGATTTTATTTCTCCTTTGTTTATGAAGCTTAGTTTGGCTGGATATAAAATTCTGAATTGGAAATTCTTTAAGAATATCGAATATTGGACCCCAGTCTCTTACGGCTTGTGGTGTTTCTGCTGAGATGTTTGCTATTAGTCCAATGGGCTTCCCTTTGTAGGTGACCTGGCCTTTTTCTCTGGCTGCCCTTAACATTTTTTCCTTCATTTGACCTTGGAGAATATGATGAGTATGTGTCTTGGGATTGATTTTTCAGAGTATCTTACTGGGGTTCTCTAGATTTTCCTGAATTTTAATATTGGTTTGTCTTGCTGAGTTGGGGAATTTCTCCTGAATGATATCCTAAATTAAGTCTTCCAACTTGGTTCCATTCTATCTCCTCAAGTACCCCAATCAGTCATAGGTTTGGTGTTTTTAGATAATCCTATAGTTCTTGGAGGTTTTGTTCATTCCTTTTCATTCTTTTTCTCTAACTTATCTTATTTCAGCAAGATAGTTTTCAAGCTCTGAAATTCTTTCCTCTGCCTGATCTATTTGGTTAGTGATACTTGTGGTTGCACTGTGACATTCTCATGCTGTGTTTTCCAGTTCCATCAGGTC
The DNA here is from genome assembly GCF_030222135.1 of Aotus nancymaae. Classification (NCBI taxonomy): domain Eukaryota; kingdom Metazoa; phylum Chordata; class Mammalia; order Primates; family Aotidae; genus Aotus; species Aotus nancymaae. Next base: position 28,642,899 of record NW_026988463.1, on the reverse strand, counting down.
TTTTATTTTCCTCGCTAATCTGACTGCTCTAGTTAACAGTTCCTTATGTTTTATCATGGTTCTCAGCTTGTTTGCATTGGGATAGAACACGCTCCTTTATCACAGCAAAGTTCACTATTACCCACCTTCTAAAGCCTACTTCTGTCTCATCCATCTCAGCCTCCTCCCTCTTGCTGCAGAGGTGTTGTAATCATTTGGAGAAGAGGCCCTCTGGCTATTTGAGTTTTTACAGCTTGTTAATTCTTTCTCATCTTCATGAGTTTATCTACCTTCAATCTTTGAGGGTGCTGACCTTTGGATGGGGTTTTTGTGACATTTTTGTTGATGCTATTGTTGTTGTTGCTTTCTGTCTGTTTTTCTTTTAACAGTCAGGGCCTTCTTCCATAGAGCTGCTGGGGGTTCACTCCAGACACTATTTGTCTGGATTCCTCCCACACCTGGAGGCGTCACCAGCAGAAGCTGCAGAACAGCAAAGATAGCTGCTTGCTCCTTCCTCTGGAATCTCTGTACCAGAGGAGCACTGACCTGGTGCCAGCAGGAACTCTCCTGTATAAGGTGTCTGGTGACTCCTGTTGGGGGATCTCACCGAGTCAGGAGGCATGCAATCCAGGACCCACTTAACAAAGCATTCTGACTGCCCATTGGCAGAGGGGATGAGCTGCACTGGGGGAATCGCACTCATCTGGACTGCCCAAATTCCTCACAGCAAGCAGGAGGAAAGACTGCTGATCCACCGTGTAAGGCTGGTTGCGTTGCTGAGACCTCGGACACACCCCCTTCCCTCACGGGGAGCTCGGACGCTCCCCCCTCCCTTGTGGAGAGCTCGGACCCTCCCCCCTCCCTCACGGAGAGCTCGGACACACCCCCTTCCATCGTGGGGAGCTCAGACACACCCCCTTCCCTCTCGGGAGCTCGGACGCTCCCCCCTCCCTCACGGAGAGCTCGGACACACCTCCTTCCCTTGCCGGGAGCTCGGACACACACACACACACCCCCACCGGGGAGCCCGGGAAAAAAGCCCCACCAGGACCTACCTGATAGCACTTTGTCCCATCCAGGCCCCACTCCCCACCATTTTGTCCTATCTGGGCCCCACTCCCTGCCTACCATTTTGTCCTATCTGGGCCCCATTCCCTGCCATTTTGTTTCATCCAGGCCCCACTCCCCGCCATTTTGCCCCACTCACCTTGGGCACAGCCAATCAAACGCCTCCACTCCCTATAAAACCCCACGTCTGAGAGGAGTCCGCGTGACTTCTCCAGCCCCTCCTGTCGGGCCGCAGAACCTCGTCCAGGAGCCTGAATAAATTCCTTTGCATCAGATCTTCTTGTGCTGGCCTCAGTTTCTTCTCTTTAAACTCGGCAAGAACAGACCTTACACATGGAGACTGTGGCTGTCCCTCCCCCGGGAAGGTCAGTCCCAGGGGGATCAGAGTTATCTCCCTAAACCCCTGGCTGGAGCTGCTAAAATTCCTTTAGAGATAACCCACCCACCACCTGCAAAGAGGGTTGGGTCAGGGTCAATCCTAAAGAGGTGGTCTGGCCACAATCTGCCACAGCTGCTGTGCTGCACTGTGTGGGATTCCTTCTGGGTCCAAACTGCCCAGTCTCCCTGGCACTGGCAGGTGAAAAATGGCAGACCAGAACTGCAGAGATGACTGCCACCCCTCCCCCTGGGAGATCAGTCATCTTAGGCATCAGGCAGCTGCAGTGATAATGGCCACCCCTCTCCATGGGAACTCAGTAGTCTTAGGCAGTCTCCAGCCAAGTGGCTGCTGAAAATCTGTATAGCTGTGCTTGGGACCCAAGGCCCTAGTGGTGTGGACTCAGGGGGATCTCTTGATCTGTAGTTTGTACAGATCCATGGAGAAAGCAGTGGTTTCCCAGGCAGGGTAGCAGGATCACTCCCTACCTCCCTTGGATGGGGTTGGGTTCGGTGCTCCCCTTGCCCTGTGTGGTTCCCAGGTGGGCCATCACATCACCCTACTTTTCCTCACTCCCCATGGGTAATGCCCCTGCCCAGTCAGTCCCATTGAGAGAAACTGGATACCTCAGTTGCTGGTGCAGGATTCACTAGCTGTTTTTATTCTTCTCATTGGGAGCCTTCAACTGCAGCTGTTTCTAGTTGGCTATCTTGGCCCCTCCCTCCCATGGATAAATTTAACAAAAGAAGTACAAGAACTTTACACTGGAAGATTTCCTTATGCGAAAATAAATCAGAGCTGAATAAATGGAAAGACATCCCATATTAAACAATATTGTAAAGAATACAATATCCCACAACTTGACCTGCAAATTAAATGGAATCTCTTCAAAGTTCAAGTACAGTTTCTATAGTTTTTATAGAAAATGACAAGCTTTTCAAAATCCACATATATATACAAAGTAAACCAAAAACACAAACACAATCCTTAAAAGACATAATAAAATTCAGCCAGGCATGTTGTCTCATGCTGTAATCCCAGCACTTTGTGAGACAGAGGCGGGTGAATCACCTGAGGGCAGGCATTCAAGACCAGCCTGCCCAACATGGTGAAACTCCATCTATACTAAAAATACAAAAATTAGCCAGGCCTGGTCGTGCATGCCTATAATCCCAGCTACTCTAGAGGCTCAGGCAGGAGAATCACTTGAACGTGGGAGGCGGGGGTTGTGATCAGCCGAGATCATGCCATTGAACTCCAGCCTGAGCAACAACAGTGAAACTCCATCTCAAAAACAAAAAAAAAAGGAATAACAAAATTCTGTAACTTAAACTTAATAATTAACTAATTTTTATTTACTACAAAGTAACAATAATCAAGCCTGTAGTGGTCATATAGAACAATGAAATAGGAAGTTTCATTAATAAACATGCATTTATGGTAAAGTGATTTTAACAAGGGGCCAAGAAATTTCTGAATAAAGAAAAGTCTTTTCAACAAATGATACTGGAAAATTGGATACTGGCCTGCAAAATAATGACACTGGATTCCTAACTCAAATCACATATGAAAAACCAAGCAACCAACCAATGAACAAAAGTTAAAAAGATCATACACTTAAATGTAAGTGCTGAAACTAAAAAATTCTTGGGAGGAATATTAAATTTTTGTAACCTTGCATTAGGCAACAATATTTTAGATTTTACACCAAAGGATAATCAAAAAGAGAAAACTACACTTCACCAAATTTAAAATGTTTTCTTCTTCAAACACCATGAAAATATAAAAATGGAAGTCACTGAATGAGAGAAATCATCATAGCTAACACTTCGATATGGGATTTTTAGTCTCCAGAATTGAGTTCATTTTTGTTTCTAAAGCCACCCAGCATGTGGTAATCTGGTAATGTGGTATGGCAGCCCCAGCAAACTGATAGTCTATCAGAACAAACATAGGATGTCCTCTACAATGTGGCTGGGATGACCACAGAACTAAATCACAACAATCTTCACCAGCAAGGGAAGGATGCACCACTGTGGGAAACAGCCTCACTTATGGAACATTATGAAGACAGGTGAGGGCAGTTTCTGACTTGGCAGGGTTATGATGATATGTTTTATAAAACTAAAAGTTATAGACAAATGTTAGAATAGCCTAAACCCCTCCTTTTCCTCTATAAATCACCCAATTTAGAGTAATGAGGGGAGGTCTGGAAGAGTAGTACAGATGACTGCTACATAGAATACTTGGGGCAAGGTAAAACAATGAACAGTGACAACATACAGAGGTATTTATGGCCTATTGTAAAGCAAAAACAATGAAAAAGTGTTTTCTCTGATATTTTAAGAAATATGTGGACAGGGACTTTGCACCTAGCCAAGTTAGGTTCACTGGGGATTAATGGAGGCCAGATTTCTTTGGGAATGGGATTATCGGCCACTAAATTGGCAAAAATATAGGAAAGAGCCCAGGGGAGTCTCTATACTCAGGTTTGGGCCCTGGGCCCATCCTGGTCATCTCAGGTCCTTGTCTGTGATGACATTCTGTCCTCACTCTCATGCTTGCCCAGCAGTGACCCTTGGTTGAAATATGGTGCTACTGTCTTTTGTTCAAGGAGATAGAGTTGGACCTATCGAACAGCTCTTCACTGATCTCCTGCATGGAATTCTGCAAATAGAGTACCCAGCAAATTGATTGAGAGGTGTTAGTGGCCTGCTTGGCTGTTCCCACAAGGAAATACACTGATTAAAGTTCTGCATTCTAAATCAGAAACAGAGGAGCATCTCCATGAACCTCCAGCCAAGGCAAAAACCACATGACAGCTTGAGGTCTCAGAATCAAATCTAAGTAAACAAGCTTAATCCCCAACACTCACCTTCCCATCCTGCCAGTCATGACCTGGGGTATGAACACAGTAGGGTTCCAGCACCTAACAACCTGCTCTTTCCCAGGAAGAGCCTCACCTCACCTTCTACTCCCCACCCCCACACACATATATGGTGATGAGGAGAGGGGATGAGGTTGTCCAGATGGGATCTCAAGTGAGGACTGACCTGGAAGGGGCTACCCCCTGGTTACTTTGGGGTACCTCCTGCCAAATGGCCTGAAGCATGGATGTTGAGAGATTGAGAGCTGAGCCAAATTCTGCATCTTTAGAAAAGGCTCTCACTGAAGCAAGAGCTTTGAAAAGTTGGGATACAGCAGAACATCTTGCTCTCTTGACAATCTCTGGCTAACTAAGCTTGATAGGAGACTGTCTTCAGAAATCTGAGTGCTGGTTACCAATGTTCTAAGTTCTGTTTGGGGTCTTTCACCAAGGAAGTGAGGCCACTTCAAGTTTTCATCATTCTCTTACTAAGACCTACCCAAAGGCTTCTCTGGGATGCTGACTGCTCATCTTCCTTCCCCATGTTGTTTTATTACCTGCAGACAATTATACAAACATAGACCCCTCTCCCCCAGCCTCTGAGAAGACTCAGTGAAGCCCAGACTATAGGTTGAGGAGAGCTAGGTCAGAACCTCCTTTTAATAAATTTACCAGTTATGTCATCCTAGATATGTCATTGTGCTTCTCAGGGGATCCATACTCTCCCAATCTGCACAATGGAGATCATGGTAGTTACCCAGTTCTAAGATAACTCCTCAGGAGTTACCTAATTCTAAGGTAACTCATCAGTGGTATGTGAGTTAATACAAGAGGTCATGAGTTGGTATCACATGTAGCTAATGTGTAAACACAGAGATGGAAAAATTACATGTGGTGCAACAATTCAAACATGCCTGGGTTTTACCAGTTGCATGTTGGGAAAGTTGCTTCCCCTCCTGGTCTCATTTCTCAAGATCCAGCATAAGGGAGGTGAAATTAAATAAACTTTTGATACTCATTCTGAGAGGCAATAAACCTTCCAAGGTCTTCTCATTCTATTTAGAATCAGGTCCATTTGTCTCACCTTGGCCTCTGTGTTGAGCAGCCTACATGATGGTTCATGAAGATCCCCATTTCCTAGTATACACACCCTTGTATAGCCAGTAAGTGGTTAGTGACTCACCTCTAAGCAAAAGAATACAACTGAAGATATTCCAAGATTTAATTACTAAAATATTGTCATTTACCTCTTACTTTCTCTCTCTGATGCCCTTAATTCCTTCTTTCTTTTCCCCACCCCTTGTGGCATATACTTTGCTCTGTAGAAGGAAGCTCCAATGATTTGAGCTTCTCTACTTGCAAGCCTGTGTGACAAAGAATGGAGGGAATACCCTGAGCAATGGAAAGGAACCTAGGCCTGATTCCAAATTGAATGATGCCACAGCTAATCAGTTTGAGGTCTGGAAGCCTATCCTTCCCCAGTTAAGCCATCGTTGAGACCACAGCTCATGAGAAACTTTGAGGCACAAACCTAAACTAGATTTTCTAGGCAGTTGGCATAAAAGACTCAGGAAGTATAATGTAGGTGAATGAAGTGTGGGGACAATCAGTGAATGACCCAGAGCTTCCTCTGTTGTAGGATTGAGAATATGACTAAAACTTCATTGAGGTAAAAAAGATATTCCATCTAAAGGGAAACAGTGAAGCATGGCATTGTCAAATGTGAATTGAATTTTATCACATTGAATTTTATCAATATGACACATTGGCCTACCTCATCTTTTTAATAAACATTTAGAGAGGACAGAAAAATAAATGTGAATAACATACAGAAAATAGTTTAGTAAATGAAGAATAGTATGAACAAATAGAAATTTGATGAAGCAGAATGGTTAGTACTTAGAAGCCCCTACAATGTGTTAGAGATTATTCTAAGCCATTTACACATGGACTTAATTCCTGAAATGTGTATAATACAGAAATTCATGAAAAATAACAAATGGACCCATTTACAATCATGTAACATTAAGACCATGATAAAAATAAAATGTTTTGGTATACAGTAACTAAATGAACATAAACATGCTAAATAACTTTATTGAAGTTTGATGGGAACATCTGTCACCAGTCTAGAGAAGATATACATTATATTCCAATACCAGAAGTAAGAAAAAAATAAATGGCCAAGTGTAGGCCAAATAATGTCATGAATTTTATAGCAGAATGACAAGAATTTCTGATAGCAGAAATGCAACAGCTCACTATTTTCTAGGCAACTAGAATGACACCAGAAATTATAAATTATAACCAACAAGTACTACCTACCCACACACAAATTTCCCTTGTCTCTTTTAATTTATAGAATAAGCGTAAAATCCAAATAGATTTTTTATAAATTCAGAAACATGCTAAAAAAGAGGCAGAGTGATTAAAGCCAAAAGATCTGAATTCAGGTAAATAATTTTATCAATATTAACTTAATGCTATCAAAAAACAGTAATTCTGGCTATATCTAGATCCGTTCTGTTCATTGGCATGAAGTACCTAGTTTCAGAAGTGTGCAAAAAACAAATTTTTAAGTATCAAAAAAAACCTACTGTTTAGAATTCCTATTACCAGAAATCACACAGATCCCAGTGTCTTTTCAACAGGCGACTGGAACACCTGGGAGAGAGTCGATCGTTCAACTAAAACAAAAGGCTCTGAGGCAGGGAGCCAGGTGATCAGGCTCGGCTGGTCCCACCCCCACAAAAAAACAGCAATTGGAAATGCTCTGGGTTGAGAGATTCACAGAAAGCACAGCTGAACCCAGGAAGGTACAGCTCTGTGGGGAAGGGGCGTCTGTCAATACTGAGGCACTCCACCACTATGGAGGTAGTTCATAATTGCTGAGGCAGACCGCTGTTGCCAAGGCAACCTGCCATTACAGAGAGAGTCTGCCATTACAAAGGTGGGCCGGCTTTGCCGAGGCAGTTGTAACTACACCTGTACAAACAGGACTGCAGGGAAGTTCACATGGCAGCTGGGTGGAGCCCACAGCAGCTCAGCAAAGTCTCTGCAGGCAGACAGTGACTAGGCTGCCTCCTTGCTGAGCAGGGCAGCCCTGATAAAAAGGCAGCAGGACAATGGAAACTTATAAAGCCCTAACTACCTGAGACAGAGCACCTGGTGTAAAAAAAAAAAGGGGGGGGTTATGAGTTCTGCTGCAGCAGACTTAAACATACCTGCCCAGCAGCTCTAAATGAACAATGGAGATCACAGCTCAGCACTTGAGCTCCTATAAAGGACAGACTGTCTCCTGAAGCAGCTCCCTGACTCCCATACATCCAAAGAGTCACCTCATAAAGGAGAGCTCAGACTGACATTTGGTGGGTATCCTTCTGGGACAAAGATAGCAGAAGAAGAAACTGGCAGCAATCCTTACTGTTCTGCAGCCGCTGCATGTGATCCCCAGGCAAGCAGGGCCTGGAGCGGACCTCAGTAGTCCTACAGCAGAGGGGTCAGACTGTTAGAAGGAAAACTAAGAAACAGAAATAATTTCATCAACAAACAGGACGTCCACTCAGAGACCCAATCTGAAAGTCAACAATTTCAAAGACGACAGGTGGATAAATCGACAAAGATGGGAAGAAACCAGCACAAAAAGGATGAAAGCACCCAAAACCAGAATGCCTCTCCTCCTACAAGGGATCACAACTCCTCACCAGCAAGGGAACAAGCCTGGATGGAGAATGAGTGTGATGAATTGACAGAATCAGGCTTCAGAAGGTGGGTAATAAGAAACTTCTGTGAGCTAAAAGAACATGTTCTAACCCAATGCAGAGAAACTAAGAATGTTAAAAAAAGATTTGATGAAATGCTAACGAGAATGGACAACTTAGAGAGGAATATAAGTGAATTGATGGAGCTGAAAAACACAACACAAGAACTCCGCGAAGCATGCGCAAGTTTCAACAGCCAAATTGACCAAGCAGAAGAAAGGATATCAGAGGTCGAAGATCAACTCAATGAAATAAAACGAGAAGGCAAGATTAGAGAAAAAAGGGTAAAAAGGAATGAACAAAGTCAACAAGAAATATGGGACTATGTGAAAAGACCTAATCTACGTTTGATAGGTGTACCTGAATATGACGAAGAGAATGAATCCAAGCTGGAAAATACTCTTCAGGATATTATCCAGGAAAACTTCCCCAACCGAGCAAGGCAGGCCAACACTGACATCCAGGAAATACAGAGAACACCACAAAGATATTCCTCAAGAAGAGCAACCTGAAGACACATAATTGTCAGATTCACCAAGGTTGAAATGAAGGAGAAAATGCTAAGGGCAGCCAGAGAGTAAGGTCGGGTTACCCACAAAGGGAAGCCCATCAGACTCACAGGAGATCTCTCAGCAGAAATGCTACAAGCCAGAAGAGATTGGGGGCCGATATTCAACATCCTTAAAGAAAAGAACTTTCAACCTAGAATTTCATATCCAGCCAAACTAAGCCTCATAAGTGAAGGAAAAATAAAATCCTTTATGAACAAGCAAGTACTCAGAGATGTCATCACCACTAGACCTGCTTTACAAGAGATCCTAAAAGAGGCACTAAACATAGAAAGGAACAAAAGGAACAACCAGTACCAGGCACTCCAAAAACATAACAAATGATAAAGAGCATCAACACAACGAAGAAACTGCATCAACCAACGGGCAAAACAGCCAGCTAGCATCAAAATGGCAGGATCAAATTCACACATAATAATATTAACCCTAAATGTAAATGAGTAAACACCCCAATCAAAAGACACAGACTGGCCAATTGGATAAAAAGCCAAAACCCATCAGTGTGCTGTATCCAGGAAACCCATCTCACATGCAAGGATACACAAAGGCTCAAAATAAAGGGATGAAGATTTACCAAGCAAATGAAGAGCGAAAAAAAAGCAGAAGTTGCAATTCTTGTCTCTGATAAAATAGACTTTAAACCAAAAAAGATCAAAAGAGACAAAGAAGGACATTACATAATGGTAAAAGGATCAATGCAACAAGAAGAGCTAATGATCCTAAATATATATGCACCCAATACAGGAGCACCCAGATACATAAGGCAAATCTTAATGACCTACAAAGAGACTTAGACTCCCACGCAATAATAGTGGGAGACTTTAACACCCCACTGTCAATATTAGACAGATCAATGAGACAGAAAATTAACAAGGATATCCAGGACTTGAACTCAGACCTGGACCAAGCAAACCTAATAGACATTTACAGAACTCTCCACCCTAAATCCACAGAATATACATTCTTCTCAGCACCACAACTCACCTACTCTAAAATTGACCACATAATTGGAAGTAAATCACTCCTCAACAAATGCAAAAGAACGGATATCATAACAAACAGTCTCTCAGACCACAGTGCAATCAAGTTAGAACTCAGAATTCAGAAACTAACTCAGAACCGCACAGCTTCATGGAAACTGAACAACTGGCTCTTGAATGTTGACTGGATAAACAATGAAATGAAGGCAGAAATAAAGATGTTCTTCGAAACCAACAAGAACAAAGACACAACGTACCAGATCTCTGGGATACATTTAAAGCAGTCTCTAGAGGAAAATATATAGCAATAAATGCCCACATGAGAAGCAAGGAGAGATCTAAAATGGACACCCTATCATCAAAATTGAAAGAGCTAGAGGAACAAGATAAAAAAAAAAAATCAAAAGCTAGCAAAGACAAGAAATAACTAAGATCAGAGCAGAACTGAAGGAGATAGAGACACAAAAAACCCTTCAAAAATCAATAAATCCAGGAGCTGGTTTCTTGAAAAGATCAACAAAATAGACAGACCACTAGCCAGATTAATAAAAAAGAAAAGAGAGAATAACCAAATAGATGCAATAAAAAACGATAAAGGGGATATCCACAGATTCCACAGAAATCCAAACCATCATCAGAAATTATTACAAACAACTCTATGCACATAAACTAGTAAACCCGGAAGAAATGGATAAATTCCTGGACACTTGCCTCCTCCCAAGCCTAAACCAGGAAGAAGTCGAAACCCTGAATAGACCAATAACAAAGTCTGAAGTTGAGGCAGGAATTAAGAGCCTACCACCAAAAAAAAGCCCAGGTCCAGATGGATTCACAGCCGAATTCTACCAGACATACAAAGAGGAACTGGTACCATTCCTTCTGACACTATTCCAAATAATCCAAAAAGAGGGAATCCTTCCCAAATCATTTTATGAGACCAACATCATCCTGATACTCAACGAGAAAAGAAAACTTCAGGCCAACATCCACGATGAACATGATGCAAAAATCTTCAATAAAATACTGGCAAGCCAATTGCAACAGCACATCAAAAAGCTTATCCACCATGATCAAGTAGGATTCATCCCAGGGATGCAAGGCTGGTTCAACGTACACAAGTCTATAAACGTAATTCACCACATAAACAGAACCAAAGACAAAAACTACATGATTATCTCAATTGATGCAGAGAAGGCCTTTGACAAAATTCAACAGCCCTTTATGCTAAAAACCCTCAATAAACAAGGTATTGACAGAAAGTATCTCAAAATAATAAAAGCTATTTACGACAAACCAACAGCCAATATCATACTGAATCGGCAAAATCTGGAAGCATTCCCTTCGAAATCTGGCACTAGACAAGGATGCCCTCTCTCACCACTCCTATTCAATATAGTACTGGACGTTCTTGCAAAAGGAGGAAGTCAAATTGTCTCTATTTGCAGATGACATGATTGGATATCTAGAAGACCCCATCATCTCAGCCCAAAATCTCCTGAAACTGATAAGCAACTTCAGCAAAGTCTCAGGATATAAAATTAATGTGCAAAAATCACAAGCATTCCTATACACCAATAACAGACTTGAGAGACAAATCAAGAACGAGCTGCCATTCACAATTGTTACAAAGAGAATAAAATACCTAGGAATACAACTAACAAGGAACGTAAAGGACCTCTTCAAGGAGAACTACAAGCCACAGCTCAATGAAATAAGAGAGGACACAAACAGATGGAGAAACATTCCATGTTCACAGTTAGGAAGAATCAAAATTGTGAAAATGGCCATACTGCCCAAAGTAATTTACAGATTCAACACTATCCCCATCAAGCTACCAATGACCTTCTTCACAGACCTGGAAAAAAACACATTAAACTTCATACAGAACCAAAAGAGAGCCTGCATAGCCAAGTCAATTCTAAGCAAAAAGAACAAAGCGGGAGGCATCACACTACTGGACTTCAAACTATACTACCAGACTACAGTAATCAAAACAGCATGGTACTGGTACCAAAACAGAGATATAGACCAATGGAACAGAAGAGAGGCCTCGGAGGCAACACAACATATCTACAACCATCCAATCTTTGACAAACCTGACAAAAGCAATGGAGAAAGGATTCCCTGTTTAATAAATGGTGTTGGGAAAACTGACTAGCCATGTGCAGAAAGCAGAAACTGGACCCCTAGCTGACACCTTACACTAAAATTAACTCCAGATGGATTAAAGACTTAAACATAAGACCTAACACCATAAAAACCCTAGAAGAAAACCTAGGCAAAACCACTCAGGACATAGGCATAGGTAAGGACTTCATGACTAAAACACCAAAAGCATTGGCAACAAAAGCCAAAATAGACAAATGGGATCTAATTAAACTCCAGAGCTTCTGCACAGCAAAAGGAACAATCATTAGAGTGAACCAGCAGCCAACAGAATGGGAAAAAATTTTTGCAATCTACCCATCTGACAAAGGACTTATATCCAGAATCTACAAAGAACTAAAACAGGTTTACAAGAAACAAACAAACAAACACATTCAAAAGTAGGTAAAGGATATGAACAGACACTTTTCTAAAGAAGATATATATGAGGCCAATAAACATACGAAAAAATGCTCATCACCACTGGTCATTAGAGAAATGCAAATCAAAACCACATTGAGATACCATCTCATGGCAGTTAGAATGACAATCATTAAAAAACCTGGAGACAACAGATTCTGGAGAGGATGTGGAGAAATAGGAACACTTTTACAGTGTAGGTGGTAGCGTAAATTAGTTCAACCATTGTGGAAGACAGTGTGGTGATTCCTCAAGGACCTAGAAATAGAAATTCCATTTGACCCAGCAATTCTATTACTGGGTATATATCCAAAGGATTAAAAATCATTCTACTATAAGGACACATGCACACGAATGTTCATTACAGCACTGTTTACAATAGCAAAGACCTGGAACCAACCCAAATGCCCATCGATGATAGACTGGACAGGGAAAACGTGGCACATATACACCATGGAATATTATGCAGCCATCAAAAACGATGAGTTCGTGTCCTTTGTAGGGACATGGATGAACCTGGAAACCATCATTCTTAGCAAACTGACACAAGAACAGAAAATCAAACGCCGCATGTTCTCACTCATAGGTGGGTGTTGAATAATGAGAACACATGGACACAGGGAGGGGAGCATCACACACTGGGGTCTGTTGGGGAGGACTAAGGAAGGGGCAGCAGGGGGTAGGGAGTTGGGGAGAGATAGCATGGGGAGAAATGCCAGATATAGATGAAAGGGAGGAAGGCAGCAAATCATGCTGCCATGTGTGTACCTATGCAATAATGTTGCACGTTCTTTACATGTACCCCAAAACCTAAAATGCAATTTAAAAAAAAGAAAAAACAAAAGAAAACAGCATGACAGCTGGAAAAAATATATAGAGATATAAATAAATACTACAAGTTTCTATTTACATGGAGCATAAACTCTAGTAAGCAGAGTAGAAGGACATGTATAAAAACAAATGAGTCTCTGTATGTAAAAGAATTTGGCAAACTGTGAAGTATACCACAAGATTTGTGAACAACAATGAGGCATTATTGATTTTCCCTAACATCATCATCTTGCTACAGACTTTCTAGTAGTTAAGGAGAGAGAAATATATTTAGTCATGGGTCCTTGTAAATCTCTTAGTTTATAATCAGAAGTAAAAACACTGCTGCAATGCTGGCTGCTCCTAAAATGAACAAATGTGCAGGAATGAATTTCTCTTTAGGCTAAAGGGAAGAAACGTGTTGCTCACATTTTCAAAATCCATGTGTTGACTTCCAGTTCCTGGTCTTACATGTAAGGGTGGGGACTTGGTGTAGGGGAGGGATGAGTAGGCAGAACACAGATGGTTTTCTGGGCAGTGTAACTGTTTTGTATGATACTACAATGGTGGAAGCATGCCATTATACATTTGTCAAAAACTCTCAGAATGTACAACATCAAGGGTGAATATTAATGTAAACTATGGACTTTTGGTGCTAGTGGTGCGTCAATGAAGGTTCATCAATTGTAAACATGTGTATCATTCTCATGTGAGATGTTCATAGTGGTTGGGTTGTGTGTATATAGGGACAGAGGGTATATGAGAACTATCTAAACTTCCTTTTAAATTTTGCTGTGAACCTAAAACTGCCTTAAAAAAAAGTTTATAATTAAAAAAAAAAGAATTCCTATTACCACATGGTATATTTGAGAGGAATGTTCTGAATGAAGATATGAGATACCTCATAAGATGCTGCTGTATGCAGCAGAATGTCTACTGAAATATTTTACTCATGTACACTGTGGATACTTGTGCTTTTAGGAAAAATGTTATATATTATTAAATATTTTAATATGGACAACTGAAAAATCCTCAAGAAGTAACAATAACCTTTAAGTTGCTGAATGGAGTTAAAGGAAAGTATTAGAACTTGACAGAAGCAGAAGTAAATAAAGAGAATGACCCAGAGTCAAACTAAGAAAAAAATGCTCCCTTCAGATACTGGCTGATCACAAGGATGTCAGATCTGTGTGTGTGTTCATCTTGTTCCCAGGGAAAATGGAAGAAACACTGGAAATCATATGACTACGGACACCTAAGATATGGTATCTCCCAAAAGTGAGAACCAAAGGAAAAGCTGAGTGACATAATAAAGAAGAAATGTCGGAAGAAAAAATATGCAACAGCTTTGCATATTGGAATAATATTTTACTTATGTCTTCAGATTAATATCTAAGCACCATTAATTTTGCTTTTTTTGTTGTTTTTTTGTTTTGTTTTTTTTTGAGATGGAGTCTCACTCTATCACTCAGGCTGGAGTGCAGTGGTGTGATCCTGGCTCACTGCAAATTCTGCCTCCCAAGTTCAAGCAATTCTCCTTCCTAAGCCTCCTCAGTAGCTGGGATTACAGATGTGCACCACCATGCACAGCTACTTTTTGTATTTTTAGTAGAGAGATGAGGTTTCACCATGTTGGCTCGGTTGGCCTCAAACTCCCAACCTCAGGTAATCTACCCACTCAGCCTCCCAAAATGCTGACATTACTGGCATGAGCCATTGTACCTGGCCAACAATTATAAGAAAATCATATAATTATTCTTACATAAATCATAGGCAAGAAAAAAGGATTTGTATGGGATGGTCTGAACCCAGAAGACATTAGATTTATGAGGGAAAAATTCAGTGTACAACAGAGAAACTAACTTTGCTTTGAGAATCTGTGAAGTTTCTAGTTTGGTAGTAAATCAACAGTTCTCACATTTCCTGTTGTGATCCATGATTTTCTTTTCCATTTGAAGACAGGTACACACACATGCATTTCTGCCTGTATAACACCTGTTTTTATCTTGATACATCTGTATATTCCATTCAATGCAAGTTAAGGCCAAGAAAAATCTCTACATGTTCAATTGGACTGAAAAAGGGCATGTGCAAAGAAAAATATTTAAGAAAATTTCATAAACAGTGATTCAGGATTTTAAAAGTATGGATTTTAAGTATACTCCCATATAATCTTTATTATAACTGTCATAGTACACCAGTAGCTACAAAAAGCAGGAATATAATATAGTAACAGAAAGCATACAATATAGTTACTATGAGAATACTATCAATATTATTGGAAGTTTAAGTCCTCTGAAAAATTTATATTAAGTATATTTATGATCTTTCAGATATGAGTTTTCACTTTGATAACTGTGAAGACATTTTTATTTTTAACATGTCAAATAATATTCAAAATTACTACTATATGGTACTATAGAGGTATGTCAGTATTTTAAATAACTGATCCATTTTTTTCTACTTAAGGAACAACTTATGTAATAAATAATTTCAGGATATTCCACTTAATAATGCCCTAAATACATACTTATGCTTACACACATTACTATTTTATAATTCAAACACAAAGAGCATCTTTCTTTAGATTTTCTTCATGCATTTTATATTTGCCATTAAATTTTCATGAAAATAAATTGATGTTAATAATGTTCATCTACCATAGAAGGACCTCTCATAGCTCTGATGCAGAAAAAATAGACTATATGTTTTTATATAAACACTAGACATGAAGATATAACAATTAATTTAAGAATTGAATTATTGTTTATACAAATCTCAAATGTTTTCAATACAAATAATGTACTTACTGCATAATAATTTAATCTGTAAAGTCTGTTTTCCTATAAACTCTATGGTAACTCTTAAGTTCTCAATTTTAGATAAAACTCTTTCTGCATTTATTACAACTACAGAGATTCTCTAGTATGAATTCTCTTATGTCGAGTAAGAGTTGAGCATCGATTAAATAATTTGCCACATTTTTTACATTTGTAAGGTTTCTCTCCAGTATGAATCATCTGATGTCGTCTAAGGTTTGAAGACCGGTTAAAGGAGATGCCACAATCCTTACATATATATGGTTTCATTCCAGTATGAATTATCTGATGCACAACAAGAAGTGAGGAACGAGAGAAAGATTTGCTACATGCGTTACATTTGTAAAGTTTTACTCCAGTATGAATTCTATGATGTTTAGTAAGTGATGAACTACAGTTAAAGGCTTTACCACATTCTTTACATATGTAGGGTTTCTCTCCAGTGTGAATTCTTTGATGTTGAGTAAGGCGTGAACTGCAGTTAAAGGCTTTGCCACATTCCTTGCATTTATATGGTTTTTCTCCAGTATGAATTCTCTGGTGGACAATAAGACTTGAGGAACGAGAAAAAGATTTGCTACATGATTTACATTTGTAAAGTTTTTCTCCTGTATGAATTCTCTGATGTTTAGTTAGGTATGACCTACAGTTAAAGGCTTTGCTGCATTCTTTACATTTGTAGGGTTTCTCTCCAGTATGAATTCTTTTGTGTTGAGCAAGGGCTGAAGACTCTTTAAATGATTTACCACATTCTTTACATTTGTAAGGTTTCTCTCCAGTATGAATTCTCTGATGCACAAGAAGATTTGAAGAATGAGTAAAACATTTGCTACATGCTTTACATTTGTAAAGTTTTTCTCCAGTGTGAATTCGCTGATGTCTCGTAAAATACGAACTAGAATTGAAGGCTTTGCCACATTCTTTACATTTGTAGGGTTTCTCTCCAGTATGAATTCTTTGATGTTGAGTAAGGTGTGAACTATGGTTAAAGACTTTCTCACATTTTTCACATTTGTAATGGTTCTGTAGGAAATGAGTTTTCTGAAGTCTTCTAGGGCTTATGCCTCGGCTTACTGTTGTATCAGATTTATTGTACTGATTATTCTCTGCAATACAAATATTCTGGTAATTATTCATGGTAGAGTCCTGTTTAAAGGCTGTCAAAGTTTTATTATATGTGTGA
Source organism: Aotus nancymaae (assembly GCF_030222135.1). Taxonomy (NCBI): domain Eukaryota; kingdom Metazoa; phylum Chordata; class Mammalia; order Primates; family Aotidae; genus Aotus; species Aotus nancymaae. Next base: position 28,625,923 of record NW_026988463.1, on the reverse strand, counting down.
TGTTTTCCCAAATTATCTATTCCCTGATGTTGATTAAGCAATGATGAATGAATGAAGACTTTTCTATATTGATCACAGGCAGAACAAGGTGTTATTTGTTGGTGAAACAAACTTTTAACAAAGGACCCATCAAATTGATCATATTTAGAACTCACCTCTTCATTTTTAAATCTCTCCTTTTCAAAAATTTTTGACTGAAAATTTACTCCAGTTCTATATTTTAATTGATTCATATGATTATTTGAAACATGGACTAAGTCACTATTCAGATTTTCCAAATTTCCTTTCAAAGAAAAAGTATGTTTCAAAAATTGATGTTGACATTTAGTTACAGAAACACATAGTTCAGAAAAAGCAACTGACATAGATTGAGTTTTTCCATGTTTTTCACCTCTTGTACACTGATGTTTTTGTTATAGGTAGTTGTCCTACATTTTGTATGTCCGTTATAACAGCCGTTGTGACCTTCACACTTACCATCACTTTCACACTCTTTCCTTAAGTGTAAATTCTGAAGGCCACAGCTCCGATATCCATCTAACATCACTTTTTGGAATGATGCTTCTACGTGCTTCTTTCTCAAGAAGTCTTGAGTATTACGAGAAAACACATCTGAAAGATACCAAAAGTTTTGAAAATTCCAAAAACTAAATTTAGGCGAAAATCCTTTATAAATCTAATATACAAAATTATACCAAGTTGAGAACACCATGATAGCTGAATCAAAAACTTGAGGCCCCTTTGTTTTCTCAATTGATATGTTAACTTAAATACAACAGAGTGACTAAAGCCAGTTGAGTTTGCAGCATCTAGGTGAACTCAAAGCCAAGAATGGTTGCACTTAGAAGAAAGAAAGTTTGCTGTATTTGTGCACCATAGCACAATGCGGTTACACAAAAACTTTTCGCATTTTGTTTTGCCCTCAGGAAAAAAAAATAAAAATGAATGAAACATATGTCCAAAGTTCTGGGTTGTTCTGGGGCTATCTAAAGACTGGTCATTGCTTCTTTTAATATGTGATGCTGAAGAAAATGGTGATAAAGTTGAAATGACATGTCAGGTCAACAGAGAACAAAGATGAATGCTTGTTACAACAACAGAGAGACACTCACCAAAGGGAGAGATTAAAGGCTCTTAAGAGAAAAAATGCAAATCTTTTTAATAGGAAAATACACACAAGTAGTCCAGAAGAGACACATCCTGACAACAGTTTGAAGAATCTCCCAGAACGACTAGAATGCCTAATGGGTTATCAGTTTTCTAATATACAAATTCATTCCATAAAAGATGGAATAGGTAGCTGTCTCTTAATTGATCAAAATGCCAACAAAATCACAAGGCATCAAAGTAACCAAAAACAAGGCCCAATCAAAGGACCAAAATGAAAGTGAATCTAAAGAAGTAGAAATCTATTAACTAACATATTAATATTCAACCGAAGCTAGAGAAATAGAAATCTATTAACTAAGTACAAAATAATTTAAAATATCTTTGTCTTACAGACAAGGTCTTGCACTGTCACCAGGCCAGAGTGCAATCATAGCTCACTGGAACCTTGAATTCCTGGCCTAAAGCAGTCACCCCACCTCATTTCCCCAAGTGGCTATGACTACAGGAGGGCACCATCACATCAGAATAACTTTTTTCAACTATTTTACAGACAAGATCTTGCTAAGTCACCTAGGCTGGTCAAGGATTCCTGGTTCCAAGGAGTCCTACAGCTTCAGACTCTCAATATGCTGGGATAACACCAGCAACTGCACCTTGGGTGCAATTTAACAAGAATACTTAAATATGCTAAACACTTATCCACCAAATTTTGGAGCACCAAGATTCATAAAACAAGTACTTCTAGACCTGAGAAAAAAATTAGTAACATAATAACAGTGGGGTACTTCAACACCCCATGGACATCATTACATCATTGAGGTTGAAAATTAACAAAGAAATTTTGGACATCAATTCCACATGGCCAACTAGACTTAATAGGCATCTACAGAATAGACCAATTAGACCTAACAGACATCTACAGAACTCCACCACCCACCAACCACAGAACACACACATCTTTCATATGCACATAATGTAGAAAATCTAGAGGAAATGAATAAATTCCTAGAAACACACAATCTCCAAAGATTGAATAAGGAAGAAACTGAAACCCTGAACAAACCGGTATCAAGTTCTGATACTGAATCAGTAATAAAAAACCTACCAACCATAAAAAAGCCCTGGACAAGATGGATTCACAGCTGAATTATACCAGAAGTATAAGGAAGAGTTGGTATCAATTCTACTGAAACAATTCCAAAAAATAAGGAAAAGGGAATCCTCTCCTCTCATTCTATGAGGCCAACATCATTCTGTTACCAAAATCTGGCAAAGACACAATGAACAAAGAAAACTACAGGACAATATCTCTGATGAACATGGGCACAAAAATCCTCAACAAAATAACAGCAAACAAAATCCAGCAGCACACCCAAAGTTAATTTACTACAATCAACTAGGCTTTATTCCTGGAAAGTAAGGTTGCACTAACATATGGAGATAATAAATACAATTCACCACATAGAATTAATATTTAAAAAGCTGGGCACAGTGGCTCACACCTGTAATCTCAGCACTTTGGAAGGCCAAGGTGGGCAGATCACCTGAGGCCAGGAGATTGAGACCATTCTGGTCAACATGGTGAAACCCCGTCTCTACTAAAAATACAAAAAATTAGCTGGGTATGGTGGCACGTGCTTGTAATCCCAGCTACTCAGGAGGCTGAGGCAGGAGAATTGCCTGAACCCATCTCAAAAAAAAAAAAAAAAAACAAAAATTAACTGGGTGTTGGTGGCACATGCCTGTAGTCACAGGTACTCAAGAGGTTGAGGCATGAGAATCTCTTGAACCTGGGAGGCGGAGGTTGCAGTGAGCACTCCAGCCTGGGGGATAGAGTGGGATTCTGTATCTCCAAAAATAAAAATAAAAAATAAATAAAAATAAATCATCATTTCAATAGATATGAGATAAGCTTTTGATAAAACTCAACATCCCTTTATGATTTTTTAAAAACCCTCAATGAACCACTGAAGACCTCAAAATAATGAGAGCTGTCTTTGGCTATTTGGACTCTTACTTAGTTCCATATTTTTTTTCTAATTCTGTGAAAAATGACATTGGTAGTTTGATAGAAGTAGTACTGAAATAATCAGAGCTATCTATGAGAAACCCATAGTCAACATACTGACCAGGCAAAAGCTAGAGGCATTCCCCTTAAAAATAAGAACAAGACAAGAATGCCCACTCTCGCCACTTCTATTCAATATAGTAATGGAAGTACTAGCCAGACAAATCAGCCAAGAGAATGAAATAAAGGGCATCCAAAGAGGAAAAAAAGAAAGTAATATCATTTCTGTTGATAAGATTCTACACTTGGAAAGACTGTGCCAAAAGGGCTCCTAAAACTGATAAGGAACTCAAGTAAAGTTTCAAGATACAAAATCAAAGTACAAAAATCAGTAGCATTTCTAAATACCAATAACATTCAAGCTGAGAGCCAAATCAAGAACATACTTCCATTTACAACAGCCATGCACACAAAGAAAAAACCAAATACCGAGGAATAGATCTAACCAACGCAATTAAAGATCTCTACAAGGGGAACTATAAAACACTGTTGAAAAAAATTACAGACAACACAAACAACTGGAAAAGCATTCCATGCTCACAGAAGAATCAACATCATTAAAACAGTCGTACTGCCCACAGCAATCTAGAGATTCAATACTATTCCTATCAAACTACCAATGACATTTTTCACAGAATTAGAAAACAACTATTCTAAAATTCATATGGAACTAAGAGTTCAAATAGCCAAAGCAATCCTAAACAAAAAGAACAAAGCCAAAGGCTTCACGTTATCCAATTTCAAACTATATTATAAGCCTACAGTCATCAAAACAGCATGGTACTGGCACCAAAACAGACACACAGGGGCAGGGCCAAGATGGCTGACTAGAAACAGCAGTGTTCAAAGACTCCCATCAAAAAGAACCATAATAAGTATGTGAATCCTTCACTGACAACCAAGTTATCCAGGTTCTCCCATCAGAATTGACTAGGAGGCTGGCATGATCCACAGAGAAGAAGTAGTAACAGTGTGGTGTGGCAGCCCACCTGAGAGCCACACAGGGCAGGAGAGCCCCCTCCCACCAACCCAAGGAGGTGGTGACTGAGCATGCTACCCAGCCAGGAAAACCATGCTTTTTCCACAGAACTGCGCAACCACGGATTGGAATATCCCACTTTTAAACTCACGCCACTGGGGCTTAGCATCCCAACCCTGGGGCTGCACAGATTCTCGACAGCCTCTCAGCTGGAATCTGCTTAAGCCTATGGAGCACCTGCAGGGAGAGGCGACCAGAACCACGGCTGCAGCTGCCTGCTGTCTAAGCCATTTGAGCTCCTTGGTGGAGGGGCAGCAGCCAGCACTAGGACTCACACCTGCCTAACACACTAAGCTCCCTGGGTGAGGGAAGGGCAGCATCCACCTCTATAGCTCCAGGCAGCATTTTCCCCTTCTGGAGTCAGGTCTGTTGCATGGCTTGGTCCCAGGATGTGCCCTGACAGCCCAACACACTGGCTGTGGCAGACTTCAGCCAGAGTGCCTCTTCAGGCCTGACCCTGACCCATCCTTCCTCATTGGGTGGGGCTTCTCTGCAGGAACTCCAGCAACTCCAGCAAGAGGCTCAAGGACAGAACCTGGATCTCCCCGGGCCTGAGCCCCTATGGAGAGGGATGACAGCAGTCTCTGCAGACCAGCAGACTTAGCCTTTCCTCCTGGTAGTTCTGAGGAATCCGGGCAGCCCAGACAAGTGGGTTTCCCCTCAGCGAAGCACACCCCTTCCACCAAAGGACAAAGTGTTTTGTTAAACAGGTCCTGTTCCATGTGCCACTCAACTGGGTGAGACCTTCCAACAGGGTTGTTAGACACCCTATACAGGAACAATCTTACTGGCATCAGGATGGTGCCCCCCGAGCCCAGTAGAAGGAGCAGGCACCCATCTTTTCTGTACTCCAGCCTCCCTGAGTGACATCTCCAGGTGTGAGAGTGAATCAGATGAATAGGGCTTGAAGTGAACCTCCAGCAAACTGCAGCAGCCCTGTAAAAGTAGGATCTGACCATTGAAAGAAAAACAAACAAAAACCAACGACAGCAGCATCAACAACAAAAACAACGCCACAAAATTTCATTAAGGGGCAACACCCTTAAAGATCAAAACTAGACAAACACAGAGATGAGAAAGAATCAACAAAAAAAATGCTGAAACCCCAAAAAGCCAGAGTGCCACTTTACCAAATGATTGCAACAACTCTCCATCAAGGACACAGAACTGGATGGAGAAGAACTGACAGAAGTAGGCTTCAGAAGATGGGTAATAAAAAACTATGCTGAAGTAAAGGAGCATGTTCTAATCCAATGCAAAAAAGCTAAGAACATGATAAAAGGTTAGAGGAGCTGCTAACTACAATAAACAGTTTAGAGGGGAACATAAATGACCTAATAGAGCTGAAAAATACAGCCTGAGAACTTCATGAAGCATACACAAGTATCAACAGCCAAACCAACCAAGTAGAAGAAAGGATATTAGCATCTGAAGACCACCTTGCTGAAATAAGGTATGCAGACAAGACTAGAGAAAAAAGAATAAGGAATGAACAAAGCCTTCAAGAAAGATGTGACTTCACAAAAAGACCAAACCTACAATTGACTGGAGTACCTTAAGGAGATGCGGAGAATGGAAACAAGCTGGAAAACACATTTCAGGATATTATCCAGGAGAACTTCCCTAACCTAGAAGTCAGGCCAACATGCACATTCAAGAAATATAGAGACCCCAGCTAAGATACACCATGAGAACATCAGCCCCAAGACACACAATCATCAGATTCTCCAAGGTCAAAATGAAGGAAACAATGTTAAGGGCAGCCAGAGAGAAAGGCTAGGTCACCTAAAATGGGAAGTCTATCAGACTAACGGTAGACCTCTCAGCAGAAACTCTACAGCCAGAAGAGACTGGGGGCCAATATTCAACATTATTAAAGAAGAATTTTCAACCCAGAATTTCATATCTGGCCAAACTAAGCTTCATAAGCAAAGGAGAAATACAATCCTTTCCAGACAAGCAAATTCTGAGGGATTTTGTTACCACCAGGACTGCCTTGCAAAAGCTCCTAAAAGAAGCACTAAATATGGAAAGGAAAAACTGGTACCAGTCACTGGAAAAACATACCAAAATATAAAGACCAGTGACACTATGAAGAAACTGCATCAACTAGTGCACAAAACAGCCAAATGGCATCATGATGACAGGATCAAATTCACACATAACAATACTTACCTTAAATGTAAATGGGCTAAATGTCTCAATTAAAAGACACGGACTGGCAAATTGGATAAAGAGTCAAGACCCATTGGTATGCTGTATTCAGGAGGTCCATCTCACATACAAAGACACATACATATAGGTTCAAATAAAGGGATGGAGGAAAATTTACCAAGCAAATGAAAAGCAACAACAATAACAACAACAAAAAGCCAGGGTCGCAATCCTAGTCTCTGACAAAATAGACTTTAAACCAACAAATATCAAAAAAAAGGCAAAGAAGAGCATTACATAATGGTAAAGGGAACAATTCAACAAGAAGAGTTAACTATTCTAAATATATATACACCCAATATAGGAGTACCCAGATTCATAAAAAATGTTCTTAGAGACTTACAAAGAGACTTAGACTCCTACACAATAACAGTGGGAGATTTTAACACTCCACTGTCAATATTAGACAGGTCAATGAGACAGAAAATTAACAAGGATATTTGGTACTTGAACTCAACTCTGGATGAAGTGGACCTAACAGACATCTACAGAACTCTCCACTCCAACAGAACATACATTCTTTTCAGTGCCACATGGCATTTATTCTAAAATCAACCACATAATTGGAAGCATAACACTCTTCAGCAAATGCAAAAGAACTGAAATCATAACCAACAGTCTCTCAGACCACAGTACAATCAAATTAGAACTCAGGATTAAGAAACTCACTCAAAACCATGCAATTACATGGAAATTGAAGTCTGCTCCTGAATGAATAAATTAAGGTAAATAAATAAATTAAGGCAGAAATCCAATGAGAACAAAGAGACAACAAACCAAAATCTCTGGGACACAGCTAAAGCAGTATTAAGAGGGAAATTTGTAGCACTAAGTGCCCACATAAGAAAGCTAGAAAGATCTTAAATCAACACCCTAACAGTACAATTAAAAGAGCTAGACAGGGAAGAGCAAACTAATCCAAAAGCTAGCAGAAGACAAGAAATAACCAAGATCAGAGCAGACTTGAAGGAGATAGAGACATGAAAAACCCTCCAAAAAATATATGAATCCAGGAGCTGGTTTTTCGAAAAAGTTAACAAAATAGATTTGATTGCTAGCTAGACTAGTAAAGAAGAAAAAAGAGAAGAATCAAATAAATACAATAAAAAATGATAAAGGGGATATCACCACTGACCCCACAGAAATACAAACTGTCTCCAGAGAATACGATAAGCACCTCTACACAAATAAACTAGAAAATCCAGAATAAACAGATAAATTCCTGGACACATACACCCTCCCAAGACTAAACCAGGAAGAAGTCAAATCCCTAAATAGACCAGTAATGAGTTCTGAAATTGAGGCAGTAATTAATAGCCTACCAACTAAAACAAGCCCAGGACCAAATGGATTCACAGCCAAATTCTACCAGAAGTACAATAAGGAGCTGGTACCATTCCTTCTGAAACTATTCCAAACAATTGAAAAGGAAGGACTCTTCTCCAATTCATTTTATGAAGCCAGCATCATCCTGAGACTAAAACCAGGAAGACAGAAAAAACAAAAACAAAAACAAAAACAAAAAAACTTCAGACTAATATCCCTGATGAACATTGATGCGAAAACCCTCAATAAAATACTGGCAAACTGACTCCAAGAGCACATCAAAAAACTTATCCACCGTGATCAAGTCAGCTTCATCCCTGGGATGCGAGTCTGGTTCAACATATGCAATTAATAAATGGTAATCCATTACATAAACAGAACCAAAGACAAAAATCACATGATTATCTCAATAGATACAGAAAAGGCCTTTGATAAAATTCGACATCCCTTCATGTTAAAAACTCTCAATAAACTAGGTATTGATGGAAGATATCACAAATAATAAGAGCTATTTATGATAAAAACATAGCAAATATTGTATTGAATGAGCAAAAGCTGGAAGTACTCCCTTTGAAAATCAGTACAAGACAAGGATGTCCTCTCTCACCACTCCTATTCAACATAGTATTGGAAGTTCTGGCCAGGGCAATTAGGCAAGAGAAAGAAATAATGGGTATTCAAATAGGAAGAGAGGAAGTCAAATTGTCTCTGTTTGCAGATGATATAATTTTATATTTAGAAAACCCAGTCATCTCAGCCTAAAAACTCAAACTGATAAGCAACTTCAGAAGAGCCTCAGGATACAAAATTAGTGTGCAAAAATCACAAGCTTTCCTTTACACCACCAACAGACAAGCAGAGAGTCAAATCATGAATGAACTCCTATTCACAACTGCCACAAAGGGAATAAAATACCTAGGAATACAGCTAACAAGGGATGTGAAGGACCTATTCAAGGAGAACTACAAACCACTGCTCAAGGAAATAAGAGAGGACACAAACAAATGCAAAAATATTCCATCCTCATGGATAGGAAGAATCAACATCATGAAAATGGCCATACTGCCCAAAGTAATTTATAGATTAAAGGCTATTCCCATCAAACTACCATTGACATTCTTCACATAAGTAGAAAAAACTAAAATTTCACATGGACTCAAAGAAGACCTCATATTACCAAGACAATCCTAAGCAAAAAGAACAAAGCTGGAGGCATCACACTGCCAGACTTCAAACTATACTACAAGACTACAGTAACCAAAACAGCATGGTACTGGTACTAAAACAGATATATAGACCAATGGAACAGAACAGAAACCTCAGAAATAACACCACACATCTACAACCAACTGATTTTCCACAAACCTGACAAAAACAAACAATGGGGAAAGGATTCCCTATTTAATAAATGGTGCTGGGAAAACTGGCTAGCCATTTGCAGAAAACAGAAACTGGACCCCTTCCTTACACCTTATACAAAAATTAACTCAAGATGGATTAACGATTTAATGTACAACCTGAAACCATAAAAACCCTAGAAGAAAATCTAGGCAATACTATTGAGGACATAGGCATGGGCAAAGATTTCATGATGAAAACACCAAAAGCAATTGCAACAAAAACCAAAATTGACAAATGGGATCTAATTAAACTAAAGGGCTTCTTCACAGCAAAAGAAACTATCATCAGAGTGAATAGGCAACCTACAAATTGGGAGAAAATGTTTACAATCTACCCATCTGACAAAGGTTTAATATACAGAATTTACAAGAAACTTAAACAAATTTACAAAAAAAAAAAACAGCCCCATCAAAAAGTGGTCAAAGGATATGAGCAGACACCTCTTAAAAGAAGATATTTATGCAACCAACAAATGTATGAAAAAAATCTCAACATCACTGACCATCAGATAAATGCAAATCAAAACCATAATGAGATACCATCTCATGCCAGTCAGAATGACAATCATTAAAAAGTCAAGAAACAATAGATGCTGGCAAGGCTATGGAGAAATTGGAATGTTTTTACATTGTTGGTGGGAATGTAAATAAGTTCAACCACTGTGGAAGACAGTGCGGTGATTCCTCAAGGATAGAGAACCAGAAGTATGATTTTACCCAGAAATCCCATTACTGGGTGTATATCCAAAGGAATGAATATAAATCGTTTTACTATAAATACACATGCACATGTATGCTTACTGAAGCACTATTTACAACAGCAAAGACATGGAACCAACCCAAATACCCATCAATGATAGGCTGGATAAAGAAAATGTGCTACATATATACCACGGCATATTATGCAGCCATAAAAAAGAATGAGATCATGTCTTTTGCAGGGCCATGGATGAAGCTGGAAGCAAACTAACACAGGGATAGAAAACCAAAACATCACGTTCTCGCTTTTAAGTGGGAGTTGAACAAATGAGAACACATGGGTGCAGAGAGGAAAACAACACACACCAGGGCCTGTTGGGGGTTTGGGGGGCAAGGGGAGGGAATATACAGGATGGGTCAATAGGTGCAGAAAACCACCATGGCACACGTATACCTATGTAACAACCCTGCATGCTTTGCAAATGTATCCACCCTTTTTTTGCTAAAGGAAATAAAGAAAAACAAAAATTTAATTGAAAAAAAAGACACATAGACCAATGGAACAGAATAGAGTACCCAGAAATAAATAGAGGCACACACTTAAAATCATCCAGTCTTCCACAAAGTCAACAAAAATAAGCAATAGTGAAAGGACTCCCTATATAATAAATGGTTCTGGGATGACTGACTAACCATACACAGAAGAATGAACATAGACTCCTACCTTTCACCATATATAAAAATTAACTCAAGATCATTAAAGATTTAAATTCAGAACCTCAAACAACAAAAATACTAGAAGAAAACTTGGCAAATACCATTCTAGACATTGACTTTGGCAAAGAATTTATGGCAAAGTTCTCAAAAGCAACTGTGGCAAAAATAAAAATTAACAAATTAGGACCTAATTAAAGAGTTTCTACACAGCAAAAGAAACTGTGAACCGAATCAACAACCTACAGAACAGGAGAAGATATTCACAAACTATGTTCCTGACAAAGGCCTAATTCCAGAATCCATATGAAATTTAAATTAACAAGAAAAAAAATAACCCCATTAAAAAGTGGGCAAAGGGCAAGAGCAGACACTTCTCAAAAGAAGACATACAAGCAACCAACAAGCATATGAAAAAATGTTACACATCACTACTCATCAGAATAATGCAAATCAAAATGACACTAAGATACCATCTACACCACTCAGAATAGTGATTACTGAAAAGTCAAAAAACAGATGCTGGCAAGTGCTGTACAGTAAAGAGAATACTTACACACTGCTGATGGGAATGTGATTAAATGAGCTCAGTCACAGTGGAAAACAGTTTGGAGATTTCCGAAAGAACTTAGAACCATCACTTGACCAAGCATCCCTATTACTCAGTGTATACCCAAAGGAAAATTAATTGTTCTACCAAAAAGTCACATGCACTCATATGTTCATCATAGTACTATTCACAATAGGAAAAAGATGGAATCAGCCTAGGTGCCCATCAATGGTGGATTGGTTAAAGAAAATGTGCTACATAGGCACCATGGAATACTACGCAGCCATTAAAAAAAGAATAAAATCATGTCCTTTGCAGCAACATGGATGCAGCTATTATCCTATGTAAATTAACAAAGGAATAGAAAACCAAAGACCATTTTCTTGTAAGTGGGAACTAAACATTGGGTACATATGGACATAAAGATGGGAAAAAGAGACAATGGGGACTTATAGAGGGTGAGTAAAGGAAGGAGGCAAGGGCTGAAAAACTACCTACTGGGCACTATGCTTATTATCTGGGTGATGGGATTATTCATACCCCAAACCAGTGTCATGCAATATACCCATGTAATGAACCAGCACATGTACAACTTAAATCTAAAATAAAAGTCAAAATTATATTTAAAAAAAAGAAAAAAGAAAAAATAGGGTCTTACTCTGTCACTCAGATTGGAGTACACTGGTACAATCATAGCTCAATGTACCCTATCCTCAAATTCCTGGGGTCAAGCAATCCTCCTGACACAGCCTCCTGAGTCACTGGGACTACAGGCACATGCCACAACAACTAATTTTTTTAAAATTCTTAGACACAAGGTCTTGCAATATTGCCCAGGCTGGCCTCAAGTGATCTTCCTGCCTTACCCTCCAAAGTAGCTGAGATAACAGGCACATGCCACTGTGCCTAGCAAAATATCTATTTTAAAGATGCTCAATGAGTTAAAGGAGAACACAGACAAAGAAACAAAAGAAGACAAAAATGCATGAAGAAAATGAGCTTATCAACAGAGATTAAAACTATAAAAACACAAAGTGTGGAACTGAAAAATAACTGAATTTAAGGATTCACTAGAGGGTTCAACAGCAAACTTGATTTAGTGGGAAAAAAAAAACCAATAAGCTTAATAATAGGTTATTTGAAAGCATATGGTCAGGACAGCAAAAAGGAAATAAAAGAAAACAACAGAGTGCCTAAGGGACTAATGGGGTGCTATCAAGTAGGCCAATATACTCATAACGGGAATTCTAGAATGCAAAGAGAGAGAGAAAAGAGTAGAAAATTTATTTGAAGAAATGATGGCTTAGAATTTTCTAAATTTGAAGGAGAAAATGGCCTAAAATGTAATGAAACTCTACCAATTCTAACTAGTAGCAACACAGAGACCCACAACAAGACACATTATAATCAGAGATTGAAAAGTTGCAAACAAAGAGAATTAGAATCCAGACAGAAAACAGTGACTTGGCATATACACAGCCCACTCCTATAGGATGACCAGCAGATGTCTCAGCAAAAAATCTCTCAGGTCAGAAAGTTGAAGAATGATATATTCGAAGTGCTAAATAATGACAACTACCAATCAAGAAAATGTTATTTGCCAAAACGATCCTTTAAAAATATGGAAATAAAGAATACTCAATATCAACAAAAGTCGAATGAATTCATATCCACCAGATCTGTTCTAAAAGAAGTGCTAAGTAGAGGTAGTTCTTCACATTGAAAAACAAAATGATGGGAGAGAGATCCAAGATGGCTGATCACTAGCAGCTCGGGTTCGCAGCTCCCAGTGAAAGCGCAGAGAACGAGAGGATGCCACACTTTCAGACAAATATTTGTTGCTCACGGACCAAGAGATTCCCAGCGGAGGAGCCCCACAGTTCGCCAGGGCGACTCTTGTGGCCAGCGCGGCAGTTTTACTGGCGCCTTAGTGCAGCAGTTCTTGGTGCAGAGTCCGGAGATTCCCGGGCAGAAGAGCACCATCAATCTTAACACCGCTGTTTTGGCCAGCGCAGTGGATTGCTCAGATTTCGGCGCTGGGAATCAACAAGTTGGACGTCTGCTCAGAGACCTAGTTAGAAAGTCGGTAATTACAAAGATGACAGAGGGATAAATATATAAGGAAGGGAAGAAACCAGCCTAAAAAGGCAGAGAATACTCAAAATCAGAATGCCTCTCCCTCTACAGGGGATCGCAATTCCTCATCAGTAACAGAACAAGGCTTAATGGAGAATGAGTGTGTTCCAATAACAGAAGCAGGTTTCAAAAGGTGGGTGATAAGAAACTTCTGTGAATTAAAAGAACTTGTTCTAACCCAATGCAAAGAAACTAAGAACCTTGAAAAAAGGTTTGACAAAATGTTAACGAGAATGGACAATTTAGAGAGGAATATAAGTGAATTGATGGAGCTGAAAAACACAACACGAGAACTTCACGAAGTATGCACAAGTTTAAACAGTCGAATTGATCAAGCAGAAGAAAGGATATCAGAAGTTGAGGACCAGCTCAGTGAAATGAAACGAGAAGACAAGATTGGAGAAAAAAGGATAAAAAGGAATGAGCAGTCTCCAGGAAATGTGGGACTATGTAAAAAGATCTAATTTACGTTTGATAGGTGTACCTGAATGTGACGAAGAGAATGAATCCAAGTTGGAAAATACTCTTCAGGATATCATTCAGGAAAATTTTCCCAACCTAGCAAGGCAGGGTAATATTCAACTCCAGGTAATACAGAGAACACCACAAAGATATTCTTCAAGAAGACCAACCCCAAGACACATAATCACCAGATTTATTAGGGTTGAAATGAAGGAGAAAATACTAAGGGCAGCCAGAGAGAAAGGTCAGGTTACCCAAAAAGGGAAACCTATCAGACTTACAGCAGATCTTTCAGCAGAAACCCTACAAGCCAGAAAAGAGTGGGGACCAATATTTAACATCCTTAAAGAAAAGAACTTTCAACCCAAAATTTCATATCCAGCCAAACTAAGCTTTATAAGCAAAGGAAAAATTAAATCTTTTGCAAACAAACAAGTACTTAGAGACTTCACCACCACCAGGCCTGCTTTACAAGAGCTTCTGAAAGAAGCACTATACATATAAAGGAACAACCAATATCAGCCTTTCCAAAAATATATCAAAAAGCAAAGAGCATTAACACAATGAAAAATTTACACTAACTAATGGGCAAAACAGCCAGCTAGCATCAAATGCCAGTATTAAACATATATATTCTAATTGGATAAAAAGCCAAAACCCATCGGTATGCTGCATCCAGACCCATCTCACATGCAACGATACACAAAGACTCAAAACAAAGAGAAGGAGGAAGATTTACCAACCAAACAGAAAGTAAAACTAAACAAATAAACAAAAAGCAGGAGATGCAATTCTCGCCTCTGATAAAGTAGACTTTAAAGCAACAAAGATCAAAAGAGGCAAAGAAGGACATTACATAATGGCAAAAAGATCGATCTAACAAGAAGAGCTAACGATTCTATAGATCAATGAGACAGAAAATTAACCAGGACATCCAGGACTTGAACTCAGACCCGGAACAAGTAAACTTAATAAACATTTATAGAACTCTGCACTTCAAATACACAAAACATACATTACCACCTCACACCTATTCCAAAAGTGACTACATAATTGGAAGTAAATCACTCCTCAGTAATCGCATAGCATTTCATAGGTTTAAATGAAATATTGATTGGCTGCTTGTTTGTTATTTTCTTCCCTTATTCCTTCCTGTCTACATCATTAAGTATAATTATTGGTATAAAAGAGGTTTTCAATACCCATTACTAAACTGCATTCTAGCCTGGGCAAGAAAGCAATACTCCCATTCTCTCTCTCTCTTTCTCTTCCTTTTTATTCCTCTTGTTCATTCTTTTTTTTCCTTTCTTTCTTTCAAAAAAAGAAAGAAAAAGCATGCAGTTGAAATCTTCATTAAAAAAAAGAAAAAGAAAATGATGGTAAATAGCAACACAAATTATATAAAAATAATAAATTTTCTGGTAACAGTAATTATATAAACAAGTAAAATATTCTGGATTATAATGATGGTGCACAGAATACTTTTAATTCTGCTAAAGATTTGAGAACTCAAACACTTAAAAATAACCATAAATCTGTGCTAATGGACTTATAATATAAAGTGATAGAATCTGTGATATCAATAAAATACAATGGAGGGTTCATAAAGAGGCAAGATTTTTGTATGCATCAAAGAAATGCAAATCTAAACCACAATGAGATACTACCACACTCTAGTTAAAATGACTATAATCAAAAAGACAAAAAATATAACTAAAACAAGTATTGGTGAGGATGTGAAGAAAAGGGAACACGTGTATACTGTTGATGGGACTGTAAAGTAGTATGGCCACTATAGAAGAGTACGG
Organism: Aotus nancymaae; assembly: GCF_030222135.1. Lineage (NCBI taxonomy): Eukaryota > Metazoa > Chordata > Mammalia > Primates > Aotidae > Aotus > Aotus nancymaae. Next base: position 28,610,397 of record NW_026988463.1, on the reverse strand, counting down.
AGTGGAGGTTCCTGAAAAATTAAAAATACAGCTGCCATATGATTTAGCAATTCCATTATTGGGTATATATCCAAAAGAAAGGAAATCAATGTGTCAAAAACATAGCTGCATTCCCATGTCTACTGCAGCACTCTTTATAATAGCCAAGATATGAAATCAATCTAAATGTATGGCAAGAGATAAACAGATAAAGAAAATGTGGTGTTCAAGCACAATTAAATACTATTCAGCCATTAAAAAATAAAATCCTGTCCTTTGCAATAATATGGATAAACCCTGAGATATCAGGTTAAGTGAATGGGCCATATACAGAAAGATAAGCCCTTCTTGATCTTACTCAAATGAGTAACCTAAAAAACAAAAAGAAAGAAAAAAAGGGCAGGGCACAGTGGCTCATGCCTCTAATCCCAGCACTTTGGGAAGCCAAGGCGGGTAGATCATTTTAAGTCAAGAGTTCAAGACCAGCCTGGCTAACATGATGAAACCCTGTCTTTACTAAAAACACAAAATATTAGCTGGGCATGGTGGTGTGTGCCTGTAATCCCAGCTACTCGGGAGGCTGAGGCAGAATAGCTTGAACCCAGGAGGCAGAGATTGCAGTGAGCTGAGGCCACTGCACTCCAGCCTGGGAGACAGAGCTAGACTCTGTCTAATGAAAAAAAAAAAAAAGTTGATGTAAGTAGAAAGTATAACAATGGTTACCAGAGACTGCAGGGGAAGGAATAGAAAGAGGTTGGCTAAAAGGTATAAAGTTACAATTACATAGGAGAAATAAGTTCTGGTGTTCTATAACACAGTAGGATAACAATAGCTAATAGGAGGGTACTGCATATTACAAAACAGCTAGAAGAGGCCAGTCACGGTGTTACATGCCTGTAATCTCTGCACTTTGAGAAGCTGAAGCAGGAGGACCACTTGAGGTCAGGAGTTCAAGGCCAGCCTAAGCAACGTAGTGAGACCCTATCTCCGCAAAAATTTTTAAACATTAGCCAGGCATGGTGGCACATGCCTGTAGTCCCAGCTACTTGGGGCGCTGAGGCAGGAGGATCACTTGAACCCAGGAGTTTGAAGTTACAGTAAACTATAATTGTGCCACTGCACTTTAGTCTGGGTGACAGAGTGAGATTTTGTCTTTACAAACAATAAAGATTAAAATATAACAGAAGAGAGACTTTTGAATGAATGTTCTCATCACAAAGAATTACCAAATACATGAGGTAATATACTAAATACCGTGTTGTGATCATTATAAAACACACACATATATATAATTGTACCCCATAAATAGGTATAATTAACATTGTATCAATTAAAAAAGCAAACTAAAACTTAAACATAAACCTATAAATGTAAAACTCCTAGAAGAACACATAAGGGGAAAGCTTGGTTATGAAAACTGGTCTTGGCAATGAATTTTTGGATATAATATCAAAGGGTGAGGCAACAAAAAGCAAGAACATACACATGGCACTACATCCATATATCCAAAATCTTCCAAACATATTCAAAACAGAACATGGAATAGATATTTGCAAACCCATGCACCCTGCAGAATTACTCACAAAAGACAATACCTGGAAGCAATCAAAAATGTCCCTTTATGGATGAGCAGATTAAACACATGTGGCACACATATACAACAGAACATTACTGAGCCTTAAAAATAAGAGACATTTTGCCGGGCGCAGTGGCTCACACCTGTAATCCCAGCACTTTGGGAGGCCAAGGCAGGTGGATCAGGAGGTCAGGACCAGCCTGGCCATGGTGTAACCCCGTCTCTACTAAAATTGAAAAAACAAAAATCAGCTGGGTGTGGTGGCACACACCTGTAGTCCTAGCTACTCAGGAGGCTAAGGCAGGGGAATCGCTTGAATCTGGGAGACAGAGGTTGCAGTGAGCCGAGATCGTGCCACTGCACTCCAGCCTGGCGAAAAGAGCAAGATTCCGTCCCCCAAAAAAATAAGAAGACACACTTTGACAAGTTGTATAATAAGGACAAACCTTGAGAACGATTATGTTAGGTGAAATAAGATAGTCTAAAAGGAAGAGACACCATTTGATTACACTTACATCAAGTATCTAAAGTAGCCAAACTCACAGAAACATGGAACAGAATGGTGCTCTTCAGGAGCTGGAGAGAAGTGTGGAAAGGACAACGTGTTGCTTAACCGGTATTCACTTTGACTTTTGTAAGATAAAAATGGTCCATCAAAAAGTGGGCGAAGGATATAAACAGATACTTTCCAAAAGAAGAACATTTTCGTAGCCAACAACCATGAAAAAGTGCTGATCATCACTGGTCATTAGAGAAATGCAAATCAAAACCACATTGAGATACCATCTCATACCAGTAGAATGGCGATCATTAAAAAATCTAGAAACAACAGATGCTGGAGAGAATGTGGAGAAATAGGAATGCTTTTACACTTTTGGTGGGAGTGTAAATTCATTCAACCATTGTGGAAGACAGTGTGGCAATTCCTCAAGGATCTAGAAACAGAAATACCATTTGACCCAACAATCCTACTACTGAGTATATACCCAAAGGATTATAAATCATTCTATTATAAAGACACATGCACATGTACATTCATTGTGGCACTGTTTACAACAGCAAAGACTTGGAACCAACCCAAATGCCCATCAAAGATAGACTGCATAAGGAAAATGTGGCACATATGCACCATGGAATACTATGCAGCCATAAAAAAGGATAAGTTAATGTCCTTTGCAGGGACATGGATGAATCTGGAAACCATCATTCTCAGCAAACTGACACAAGAACAGAAAACCAAACACCACATGTTCTCACTCATAAGTGGGTGTTGAACGATGAGAACACATGGACACAGAGAGGGGAACAGAACACACTGGGGTCTGCTGGGGGGTGGGGGCTAGGGTAAGGATAGAAGGGGGTGGGGAGGTTGGGGAGGGATAACATTAGGAGAAATACCTAATGTAGGTGACAGGGGGGTGCAGGCAGCAAACCACCATGGCATGTGTATACCTATGTAACAATCCTGTAAGATCTGCACATGTACCCCAGAACTTAGAGTAAAATAAAATTAAAAAAAAAATAAATGGTCTACAAACCTCTTGTAAAACGGTATGACTATACTTAACACTAATAAACTTTATACTTAAAAAAAATTATTAAGATATAAATCTTAATGATTACAAGTTTAAGTTCAAGGCCAGCCTGGGCAATGTAGTGAGACCGTATCTCTGCAAAAATTTTTAAACATTACACAGGCACGGTGGCACATGCTTCATCTAGACAGAATAAAGCAATCATTAACAACTAAGAAAAAAAAGTATACAAGTCATGAACAAAGTAGAGGCAATATTTCTACAGGTGAAAAACACAGTTTTGTTTTGTTTTTTTTTTTACAAGTAAAAGACATATAGCTAATTCATATATAAATTAAACATCATATTGTCTTAAAGTGTACAGAGTTGAAAATTATCATCCAATTCATAATACCAAAGTTGAAAAGCAAAAATACAATTAACTGATCTAAGAAAACATATCTGAAAAAAACAAAGCACGATCATATGGAATCAATAATAAGAGTAAGAGAAATTTTAGTGTATAAAATAATGAATACCACATATATATTCTATTAAAATATAATCCTATAGATATTTACAATTATCAACTGTGCGTACCCAGGAAGAACAGGCACTTTGAATCATTGGCGTTCAATGAACGGCAGTAAAATGTCACAGAAAATGCATTACAATCATTAATAATTAGCTCTAATGAGAAAATTTTAATGAATAAATACTTAAAAGACACTAGGAAAACTTCTTTATCGTGTTATCAATATATTGGTGTTATTCTTACATAAGATATAATGGCATTAATAAAGACTTTAGAAGCTAAAAAAAGCTTTATATTTCCAAATAAAGGAACAACATAAAGTTGCAAAACACAGCGAGAAATACTGAAATATAAAGTCAGTATTTGGGATTAAATTATACGTCATTTAAATACAGGCTAAAAAAAGGATATAAATCTTAATAATTCTTTTTTGCTTACAGTAAATTTATAATCAAGCATATTAATAAATATGTGATGCCCACTAGTCATCTAATTTACATCTTACACAAAAATGTGTACATTTGAACATTTTATTTCAGAACTTTTGAATCTAAAAATCACAGACAAATCTGATATATATTTCAGAAAGTGAAACTTATAGAATTAGTAACATAAGCAAGATGACCAAATAGGAGGCCCCCATGCATATTTCTCACAACATAATGAGGCAGCTGTGCCAAGCACAACTGTCTTTATGAGAGCTTTGCGATCCAGGTCAGAATTTTTGATGCCTGTGGAGCCCAAGCTCAAAGAGAACAATTTGAGGACAAGTCCTTAACCGAAGGGTAGCTTATCGATCATGGTTCTGGGGACACACACACACACACACACACACACACACACACACACCATATCCCACTGTAGATTTAGCTGTAGCTTACTTGGCCTTGGTCCTGCCGCTCAAAAAATCTGCCAAGGATCCAGGGGGATTCATTCCAACCTGAGATTCAGGTGACAGGCCTGAAGACCCTGATCCTGTCTGTGGCCCCTGAATAAGGCAAAATCTATCTCCCTCACCTCTCAGTCATGGTCTGGAAAAAAGTCTGTCCACACAGGGAGCCTAAGGAAGAAACATCCATCTGTGACCTTGGATTTAGGACTGTCAACACTGACCTGAATGGGAATCAAGTAGTGGCACTGAAACTTTGTTCCAGTTTATTGCAGCCACAGTTCAGTTTTGCTCAACATGAAATCTGCCTAAAAACACACATATCTGTGCCCCTGGAGCTAGACTTGCTGACATTAATCTCACTGTTAATCTTAAAGCAGCCCTTAAAGTAGCCCTGTAACCTAGCTTTATTTTCTGTCAGCCAGGGTCTGGGAGCAGTCCTATTCACCCAGAAACCTGGAGGGAGACATGCCATGGTCCCAGAGACAACTGAGACTTTCATCTCAGCTGTATATCCTGCAGCAGCCCTTTGAATCAGTTCCAGCGGTCAGTCATGTCCATAGGTGACTTATTCAATGACTGGATGAAAGCACTTCCAGAGACTCAGCAGGAGCCACACCTGTCCACATCTATTCTATCAGCAACCCCACTCTGCAGAAACAACTGCAATTCCTTATCTTAGAAACAGCCCCAATGCTCAAGATCCTGAAGAAAGTTGTCTTCCCAGAGAATGGACAGGATCCATGACTGTCTATGCCCTGCTAATAGGTCTGTCAACCATAAAATCCATTGCAGATCCAGTAGCAGTCATGTGATGGCTCCAACACACTTGACTGCAATCTTAGTCAAAATCTCATCAGCTCAGGGATCCGAAAGAAAAAGTATTTATTTCCCAAAACTAGTCTATAATAACTGGAAGAGGTGTTTGCTCCTTCACGTTCAGGGACATAAACATAATGGTACACAGATTATAAAGAATCGAGCAAACCACCACCACCAAAGAAACCTAAAAATCCCTAGTTATCATCTCCAAAGAAATGGTGATCTGAAAGTTGGCTGATAAAGAATTCAAAATAATCATCTTAAAGAATTTCAATGAGATGCAAAAGAACACAGATAGATAACTAAAAAGTTTTATAATACAATGCTGGAACAAAATGAGAGTTTTAATAGAGAAATAGAAACCATTTAATAGAGAAATAGAAACCATTAAAAAGAACCAAACAAATCTTGGAACTAAAGTGAAAAACGGAAGAACTGAAAAAAATGTAACAGTTTTAACAAGAGACTCAGTCATGTAAAAAAAAAAAAATCAAACGCACAGACAGGTCATTTGAAAGTAATCTCATTCTTTGGGTATGCTGGGAAAAAAAAGGAAAAGAAAAGAAAGTAATCCATTAGAAAAAAAAATGAAAGCATGAAGGAAGCATATAGCCTGTATAGTATATCATAAAGTAAACAAACATACACATTTTTGGATTTTCAGAAGAAGAAAGAAAGAAAAAAAAGATTATTTAAAGATATAATGTCTTAAAACTCCCCAAATCTGTAAAAGGAGATGAACAACCAGTTTCACAAAGCTCAAAATACCCACCTATGGTAAGAAGAACCTAACGAAGACCTCCCTGGGACATATTAAAATTAAATTGTCAAAATTCAAAGACAAAGCAAGAATCATGAAAGCAACATGAGATAAGAGATTCTTCATATACAAGGGAAACTTTATAATGTTATCAGTAGATTTTTTTAGCAGAAACCTTACAGACCAAATGGGAGTGATACCATATATTCAAAGTGCTGAAAGAACGAAAATTTAAAAAAAAAAAAAAGGGTAACTACGAAGCTATATATAATAAAGCATCTTTTAGAAATAAAAGAGAGACGAAGACATTTCAAGACCTCCAACCGCGTCTCCCCACAAAAAAAGTTAAGGGAATTCATCACCACTAGACCTGTCTAGAAAAGCTAAAGGACTAAAGGGAATTACCCAAGTTGAAATGATGAAATGCTAACTAAATATGAAAACATTAAAACTACAAACATCACTGGAAATGGTAAATATATAATGAAATTCAGAATACTCAAATACTGTAATGGTGGCACAGAAATCACTTTCAATTCTAGTATAAGAACTACAAAACAAAAGTAGTTTTAAAAAGTATAGCTACTTTTTACTTAAAATGTATAATTTGTTAATGAATACACAATATAAAAAGTTTTAAAGTGTGATATATATGGTATAAAATGTATGAAGGGGAGGAAAATTATAGAGTTTTTCCATGAATAAAAGTTGAATTATTATCATCTTAAACTAGACTATTACATGATGTCTTATGTAAGTCTTATAACCACTGGGGGGAAAAAACTAGTTGATACAAGAAAAAGAGAAAGTAATCAAAGTATACAAAAACAAGACAAAAAATTAACAAAACCAAAGGGAAGACAGCATAAGAGGGAAAAAGAAACAAATGAAGTGTAAAATAGAAAACAAAATTATAATAGTTACCTATCAATAATTACATAAAAAGAGATTAAATTATCCAATGAACAGACACCGATATAGACTGAATGTCACTTCCAAACTTTAGCTTAAAATTTAATAGCAATTGTGATAGAATTAAGAAGTGGTACTTTTAAGAAGTGATTAAGCCATAAGAGTTCTGCCTGCATGAATGTATTAATGTCCTTATCACATCAGTGGGTTAGTTATCACAGTGTGAGTTTGTTACAGAAGAGAGCTCTCTCCCCCTCATGCCTTTGGCCTTGTTATTATGCAGAAAAAGATCTTTACCTGATGCCAGTGTCATGCTCTCTGCCTTCCCTGCCTCCTGAATCATAAGCTAAATTAATTTGTATCCCTTATAAATCACCCATTTCCTTATAAAATACCCTGTGATATTCTGATATAGTGGCACAGATTTAAAACAGACAGAGAGTGGCTGAATGAATTTTGAAAAACTGAGTGATAGGTTGCTTACAAAAGACTCACTTTTGATTTAAGGACAAACATAGGCTAAAAGGGAAAGAACTGGAAAGGATATTCCATACATATGGTAAAAAACAAAAAAAGAGTGCAGGCAGGGGTAGTCATACTTTCATTAGACAAAACAGACTGTCAGACAAAATCTGTCACAAGAGACAAAGGAGTTAATTATATAATAATAGAGACATTAATTTGCCCAGAGGATAGAAAAATTAAATAGACATATGCACCCAACACTGGAATACCTAATTATAAAAAGCAAACATTAACAGAACTGGAAGGAGAAATATAAAGAAATACAATAAAAGAAAATGTTAGTACCCTACTTAAAATGAATACCTCATTCAAGCACAAAATTAAGAAAACAGTGCACTCCTATAAGATTACAGACTAAATATACATATAATATCCCATCCAACAATATGAAAATACACATTCTTCTAAGAATACACGAAACATTCTCCAGGACAGAGCACATGTTAAACCAAAAGTGAAAAACAGTACGTATTTTCAAATTCAAAAAAAATAAAATTCTATCAATTTTTTTTCTGATTGCACTGATATAAAACTGAAAATCAATAGCAGGAACAAAACTGGAAACTCACAAATATGTGAATATTAAACAACACACTCCTGAAAAATCAATGGGTTAAAGAAGAAATCAAAGAAAAATCAAACGTATCCTGACACAAATGAAATTGGAAACACAAGAAACTAAAACTTCTGGGATGCAACAAAAACAGTTCTAATAGAGAAGTTTATAATAATAAAGTCATACAGTAAGGGAAAAAAAGGTGTTGAATAAGCACCCTAACTCTAATCTTCAAGAATCTTGAACAAGAAAAATAAAATAATCCCAATGTTAGCATAATTATGGAAATAATAAGAATTAGAACAAAAAGAGACTAAATAGAGACTAGAAAGACAATAGAAAAGATCAAAGAAACTGAATTGAGTTTTTTAAAGAAAACAAAATTGAGAAACTTTTGGCCAGATTAAGCAGAGGAACAACGAGAGGACTAAAAAAATTACAAATGGCTGGGTACACTTGCTCATGCTTGTAATCCCAGCACTTTGGGAGGCCATGGTGGGTAAATCACTCGAGTCCACAAGTTGGAGACCAGCCCAGGCAACATGGTGAAACCCCTCTCTCCAAAAAATACAAAAATTAGCTGAGCATGGTGGTGTGCACGTGTAGTCCCAGCTACTTGGGAGGTGGGAGAATCATCTGAACCCAGGAGGTTGAGGCCGCAGTGAGTCATGATCATGCCACTACACTTTGGTCTGGCCATCAGAGTGAGACCCTGTCTCAAAAAATAAATAAATAAATAAAAGAAAGATGAGTCATTACAACTGATACCACACAAAGAATAAGAGACTGCTATGAACAATTACAGGATAACAAATTGGATAACTTAGAAGAAACAGATTCTTAGAAATGAATGACTGACCAAGATTAAATCATGAAGAAACAGAAATACTGAACTGACTGACCAGTGATAAGAAAGGAGATTGAAGCAGTAACAAAAAAAAATCCAATGAGAAAAAGCCCATGACCAAATGACTTCATGGGTGAATTGTATCACACATTTAAAGATGAATTAATGTCAATCCTTCTAAAATTCTTCCAAATAATTAAAGGGAAAAAACATTGCCATTGCCCTAGTTTGCATGTAAGGAAAAGCGGGCATGTAAGTACATGACTGCAGAACTGCTCCCCTCAGCACACTGCCTACAGGGGAGCCTTGTTCCACAGGAGCAGTCATAGAGCTGCAACAGTGCCAGCTCAATAAAGCTGTTTTCTTCTACCACTAGCTCGTGCTTCAATTCTTCCTCAGTGAAGCCATGAACCTTGCCAGGATAAGCCCCAATTTGGAGGCTCACCTGCCCTGCAAGAAAAGCAATTAAGAAAAAGAAATAAAAGGCACTCACATCAGCAACGAAGAATTAAAATTCTCTCTGCTTGCAGATTAGGTGATTTTATATATAGATAACCCTCAAGAGTACACAAAAAGAGTTAGAGCTAATAAACCCATTCAGTAAAGTTGAGGTCACAAAATTAACATACAAAGATTAGTTGCATTTCTATATACTAACAAAAAATGATCTGAGAAAAAAAGTTAAGTAAACAATGCAATTTATAATAGCATCAAAAAGTATAAAATTCTTATGACTCCATTTAACAAAGGAGGTGAAAGATGTGCTCGGTAAAATCTATGAGACACTGATGAATGTAATTTACAAAGACACAAATAAATGGAAAGATATTCCTTGTTCATGGACTAGAAAAATTAATATTAATAAAATGTCCACACTACACAAAGTGATCTACAGATACAATGTAATCCCTATTAAAATTCCAGTGTCAGTTTTCAAAGAAATAGAAATAAATTCTAAAATTTTTTTTTTAATATAGTTTTTGAGACAGAGTCTCACTGTTGCCCAGGCTGGAGTGCACTGGCATGATCGTGGCTCACTGCAACCTCTGTCTCCTGGGTTCAAGCACTTCTCTTGCCTCAGCCTCCCAGTAGCTGGCATTACAGGTATGCACCACCACACACCCGGCTAATTTTTGTATTTTTAGTATAGATGGGGTCTCACCATGTTGGCCAGGCTGGTCTTGAACTCCTGGCCTCAAGTGATCCACCTGCTTTGGTCTTCCAAAGTGCTGGGGTTACAGGTGTGAGCCACTGCATCTGGTCTTCAAAGTTCTATAAAACCACAAATGACTCCAAATAGCCAACACAATCATAAGAAAGAAGAATAAAGCTGAAGGCATAACACGTCTTCATTCCAAACTATTACAAAGCTATACTAACCACGAGTATTACACTGACCTAAAAAGACACATAGACCAATGGGACAGAATAAGGAAACCAAAAATAAACCCATGTGTATACAGTTAGCAATCTTTGACAAGGGCACCAGGATACACAATGGGAAAAGTACAGTCTCTTCAATAAATGATGTGGAAAAGATGGATATTCATGAGCAAAAAGATGAAATTGAACATTTATACTATATACAAAAATGAACTGAAAAAGAATTAACACTTCAATGTAAAACCAGAATCTGTATAATTTTTAGAAGAAACATAGGAAACAAGCTCTTTGACATCAGACTTGGTACTGATTTTTTAAATTTCACACCAAAAAAAGCACAATCAACAAAATCAAAAAACAAAAACAAGTGGGACTCTATCAAACTAAAAGTATCTGCACAGCAAAGGAAATAAAGAACAACATGAAAAAGCAACCTAAGAACCGGCCTAAGGACTGGGAGAAACTCAATCTAATCAGTTTCATATGCAAAATACGTAAGAATCTCACACAACTCAATTGCCAAAAAAGTCAATCTGACTTAAAAATATGCAAAGGATCTGATTAGAAATTTTTCCAAGGATGACATAAAAGTGGCAAACAGGTTTAAGAAAGGTGCTCAACATAATTAATCATCAGGGAAATGCACATCAAACCTCAATGAGACATCACCTCACACTTACAGAGAGATACCACAGTGAGATATCAAATCATGAGATATCACCTCATACTGTTAGAATGGCTATCACCAAAGACACAAGAGATCACAAATGTTGGTGACTGTGGAGAAAAGGAAACCTCTTACACTGTTGGTGGAAATGTAAATTGATCCAGCCATTATGGGAAAAAGGATGGAGGCTCCTCAAAAAATTAAAAATAGAAGTACCATATGAACCTTCAATCCCATTTCTAAGTATATACCTAAAAGAAATACAATCTGGCGGGCGCAGTGGCTCACGCCTGTAATCCCAGCACTTTGGGAGGCCAAGGCAGGCAGATCACTTGAGGCCAGGAGTTTGAGATCAGCCTGGCCAACATGGGAAAACCCCGTCTCTACTAAAAATACAAAAAAATTACCCAGGCGAGGTGGCACACTCATGTAATCCCAGTTACTCAGGAGGCTGAGGCACCAAAATCGCTTGAACCGGGGAAGCAGAGGTTATGAGCCAAGATGGCACCACTGCACTCCAGCCTGGGCAACAAAGTGAGACTCCATCTCAAAAATAAATAAATAAAATCGGTATGTTAAGGAGATATCTGTACCCCTATGTTGATAGCTGATTATTCAAAATATATAGTGGAATATTATTCAGCATAATGAAGAAGGTAATCCTGCCATTTTTGACAACAAGGATGAATGAACCAGGTGGACATTATGGTAAACGAATAAGATAGAGAAACACAAATACTGTATAATATCAGTTATTTGTGGAATCTAAAAAAGTTGAACTCATAGAAGCAAAGTGTAGAACAATAGGTCCCCATAGCTGAGAGGTGGTAAAAATGGGGATGCTCTGGTCAAAGAGTACAAACTTTCATTTAAAAGATAAATAAATCCTGGGGATCTGATGTATAGCACCGTGAATACAGTTTACAATACTCTTATATACTTGAGATTTGCTAACACAGTAGATTTTAAATGTCCTCTCCACAAGAACCTGGCAACTATATGAGATGATTAATGTGTTAATTAATTTCATTGTATTAATCATTATACAACATATACATATATAAAATCAAATTATCAGGATGTATCCCTTAAATATATATAATTTACAAGTGTGGGGGAAAAAATCCACATGAAAGAAGGAAGCAAAAGAAAAAAGAAAAGGAAAAGAAAAAAATGAACATAAAGAACACATATCATTAACCTTCACACTTAACTAGACAAAATTTAAAAATACTATTAATTTATAAGGTAAGAGTTGAGAGGTTACTATATACTGGGCAATGTTCTAAGCTCCCCACAGACATTCATTTAGTTAAGAATTCTGGCCAGGTGCGGTGGCTCAGGCCAGGCACGGTGGCTCACGCCTGTAATCCCAGCACTTTGGGAGGCCGAGGTGGGTGGATCCCGAGGTCAAGAGATCGAGACCATCCTGGTCAACATGGTGAAACCCCGTCTCTACTAAAAATACACAAAAAAATTAGCTGGGTATGGTGGCGCGTGCCTATAATCCCAACTACTCAGGAGGCTGAGGCAGGAGAATTGCCTGAACCCAGGAGGCGGAGGTTGCGGTGAGCCAAGATCGCGCCATTGCACTCCAGCCTGGGTAACAAGAGCGAAACTCCGTCTCAAAAAAAAAAAAAAAAAGAATTCTACATAGTAAGTAACATATTAAATGATTTTATATCTGTGGAATTTTTCCATGCAGAACTTATATTTCTAATCTTAGTTTAGGCTAGGAAAGATGAAAAGTTGAAGTGAAATACAGAATCAGATTTTTTTATATTTAGGAAGATGCTTTGTACTCTGATGAAATTACTGAGTCACAATTTTTGTCGGATCATCATGGAAACCACTGTAGGATTAGAAATTCAAATACCAGAAAATATGTGACATCTGTCCACAGAATTCTTGGAACTTCTAAAAAAAAAAATCCCACCGTCCATCACTGCCCTCACACACTTCTGACATGAGGCAAAAACAGAACTTTAAAAGTGGTTTCACATAGAGGTAGAAACATGCACAGACTTTTGCAGAGCCCCCAAATCAATGGAAGAGCAGCCAGATTATGCAGGCCCTCACAGGCCAAGGGAAGCACTTTGGCTGTCCATGCGAAATTTGATGGTGGATCACAGAAGGTGAAGGAGAATCATTAGATAATTTCAAAGCATGAAACAGAAGATGTCCCTCTACAACAGCAAGAGAAATAAACTCAGGCATCTAAAAAATTATTTCCACTGGAGAACTTCCCAATCCACACTTCAATGTCTGGTTCTTTCCTGACCTCTGGACCTCTCAGTCATGTCATCTATTCATTCGCTCCCCGCTACCTGGCTGGATGGCTACTGTCTCCACACTCTTCACATTCCAGGGCTCTTTCCTTTGCTCCAAAAAGGTGATCAGGTCCGGCTTAGAGACAGCAAGACCTGTTTTATGAGAAAAAGTCACATGACTCTTGCTGGGAGTTCTTTAATTGCCAACTCAGTAGAATACTCAGTAAAGAGGGAACATTATAGAGGATTCTAGAAAATTACTTCCCCAAATACTGTTTCCTGTCAGCTTCTTTAGAATATTTAGGAAGCATTTTAAATATGGGAATCCTGAGCTTCACTTCCAAGTATGACTGAATCAAAAATAAGGAGAAGGAATTGGATTTTAAACTGTGGGCAATGATAGTCTAGATCACTCCATTTCTAGAATCACCACTAAACTAGAGTGAAGCTTGTACATCACCCCAGAAAGAAGGCAAATATTAAGATCAAACATTAGGAAGTTTTTTCTCCAACAAACCCATAATTTCTTTTTCCTAGAAGCAGGAATCTGAATTCATTTATATAAAGCATAAGCTCCCAAGAGACATTCTACAAAGGAAAGAAATAAAACCCTTAGTTATTAGATATTAGATATTCCAAAGCCAAGTTATCCTCACCCAGACAAACCAGGTTTCTGTAGTTCTCTAACATCACATCCCCATATAAATTCTTCTGATTTGAGTCCAGGTGTTCCCACTCCTCCAGAGAGAATTCTATGGCCACATCCCTGAATGTCAACAGTCCCTGAAATAAAAATAAATAACACATTGTCCCAGGATGAAATAAGAGAGTTAAGAGAACTGACTCTGATTTATATGAGTGACCTGAAATAATAAGATACTTTTAAACACAGTAATATTTTCTAATGTATTCTCTAACTCTGTGGAAAGAGAATGACATAAGATCCACAAAACCAGTGTAGATACTATGCCTATATGCAATATAAAATATAAAACTAAGGCATCAGGGCTGGGCGCTGTGGCTCATGCCTGTAATCCAAGCACTTTGCAATGTCAAGGTGGGTGGATCACCTGACATCAGGAGTTTGAGACCAGCCTGGCCAACATGATGAAACCCTGTCTCTACTAAAAATACAAAAAATTAGCCAGGCATAGTGGCTGCCACCTATAATCCAAGCTATTCAGAAGGCTGAGGCAGAAGAATCACTTAAACCCAGAGGTGGAGGTTGCAGTGAGCCAAGATCGCATCATTGCACTCCAGCCTGGGCAACAAGAGCAAAACTCCGCCTCAAAAAACAAAAACAAACAAACAAAAGAATCAGAAAACTAAGGGATCAACATAGGAATACGCATTTTTGAGAGCTATATTTACATCATCTACAATCAGTTGTGTGTAATTTTCAGGTGGAAAAGTCATAGTGACTTAGAGGCATACTTCTCAAATTTTATTGTATTCAAAAATAAACTGGAGAACTTGGTCAAATGCAGATTCTGATTCAGACTATCTGGGACTGAGTTTCTGCATTTTTTTTTCTTCTTTTTTTTACCTTTCTTTTTTTATTGCATTTTAGGTTTTGGGGTACATGTGAAGAACATGCAAGATTGTTGCATAGCTACACACATGGCAGTGTGATTTGCTGCCTTCCTCCCCATCACCTATATCTGGCATTTCTCCCCACGCTATCTCTCACCAACTCCCCACCCCCCCGCTGTCCCTCCCCTATTTTCCCCCAACAGACCCCAGTGTGTGATGCTCTCCTCCCTGTGTCCAAGTGTTCTCATTGCTCAAGACCCACCTATGAGTGAGAACATTCGGTGTTTGATTTTCTGTTCTTGTGTCAGTTTGCTAAGAATGATGGTTTCCAGGTTCATCCATGTCCCTACAAAGGACACGAACTCATCGTTTTTGATGGCTGCATAGTATTCCATGGTGTTTATGTGCCACATTTTCCCTGTCCAGTCTATCACCGATGGGCATTTGGGTTGGTTCCAGGTCTTTGCTATTGTAAACAGTGCTGCAATAAACATTCGTGTGCATGTGTCCTTATAGTAGAACGATTTATAATCCTTTGGATATATACCCAGTAATGGGATTGCTGGGTCAAATGGAATTTCTGTTTCTAGGTCTTTGAGGAATCACCACACTGTCTTCCACAATAGTTGAACTAATTTACACTCCTATTAACAATGTAAAAGTGTTCCTATTTCTCCACATCCTCTCCAGCATCTGTTGTCTCCAGATTTTTTAATGATCGTCATTCTAACTGGCATGAGATGGTATCTCAATGCAGTTTTGATTTGCATTTCTCTAATGACGAGAGTTTCTGCATTTTTAACAAGCTCATCAGTGATGCCAATGCCTCAGGTCCAGAGGCCACACTTTTGAATAGTAGAGAGGTAGAACACTGAGGAAAGAATTCAGGGATGATGTGGAATTGAGAGTTTTATGAAATTTACAGGTTATAACATAATAGCAAGAGTAGTAGAATCTTTTTTGAACATTTAGTATATACTAGATGTCATCCTAGCAGTTTTTCATGTATTGATAAAGGCATAAAAATAATCTATATGAGAAATAACAGTATTCTTCCTCTTACATAAAAATATCTTGCCAACCCTCCCCGACTCAAGCCTGAAAAAAACTTTTTTGCCAAATAGCTAGTACATAGTAGAACTTGTATTTTACCCCAGTATGTAACTTAGAATTCATTTTAAAGGGACATGCGGGCCAATATGCAGAGACAACCATAAAAGGATGTTCAGAGCAGGTGTCATAACTGAGAAGAATGATGACAACAGGAAGGCAGCAACACAAAACTGATCAAATGCTGCTGACGTCACATGCACACACGTACACAGAAACGGCAACTATACATACATGATAAGTGACAGGACATTTCTTAATAAAATTAAGAAATAAGAAAGAAATAAAATTAAGAAATATTTTAAATTGTGTTAAAACTATAAAACTTTTCACAAATGATCCCTTTTTCACTATGAAGACCAATACATACAATGATATAAATTAAAATAAGAGCTTGTGTTTCTGAGTTTGTTTTTTTCCCCAAGTTTTTGTTTTATTTTTTCTATATGCTGTGTTATATTTTAGAATTTTAAGACAATAGACATTAATTACATGTTAATTGTTATCTTTCTCTGAATAAGGAGAGTATGCTGTGACATGAGTAAAATAAAATGGAAACCTACAGAACTCAGGCTTGTTTCAGAACCTACAGTTTCAAAAACCAGTATCTACAGTCAACAAATGTGAGAGCCTCTCCAAAGCAACCTACAAGCAAAGGGAAACTAAAAAGAAATGAGAGTCTCTGGATTAGACATGATGGTTTATGTGCATCTCTCAGTAAATCTTCCCTCCTAGATACTCATTAACAACAAAGAGAAAAATAACTAAATAGTGAAGGAATCTGGCCGAGAGCACCTGAACCAGGTGAATGAAGTTAGCATTCGCTGTAATGAGACGAATTGGTATCAGTGCTGACTCACAGATGGACCCATAATCACTGCTGTGATATTAGTAGGTGAAAAAAGTAAATCATAATCTCAACGTAATAAACAGAACATGTGGGGAAAGATACAGGTGGCCATATTGTTTCAAACTGGTCATGTGACCCTACTTAGAAGCCTGGGCTGAGACCCACTTAGCTAAGCATTGTCTCTCAAGCTTCATATGCATACACATCATTTGGTATTCTGGGGCCTGTGCTAAGTAATATGATTCTGCAGGTTTGGAAAGGTTCCATGAATTGGCTTCTTTAAGACTCATTATCAGTAGCACTCAGCTAGAGGAAGTGAGCACAGCACACAGTGTGTCTGCTGTGATATTCTAATCACAGTACAAATACTTTTCATTCACAGTGAGGACCACCAACCACTGTCCTGAAAAATCACATCCTTTGCCAGCCATTTAAAGTCTACAGAAGGCTGGAAAAGACAGTAACATCTAAGTCAGCATTTGGAAAACAGCATAGATACCTGCATTAAAGCAGTGTTTACTGAGCTTGTACTATGTGTTCATAGTATGTACTGTGCTGGGAACATCACATGGTATGAGTTAAGCCACATAAACCCCTGGGATGTGGGTCCTTAGTATCCCATAATTCCCAGCAGGATTTAGAAGACGGTCCAGACTTTCCATTTCTTCAACTTGTGGAGCAACTACTGGATCTGCAGGAATGGAAAAAATGTTGCCAGGTGGGATGTCTCTACAAGCACTGATTTCAATGAAGAAAAAAATTCAGGCCCCATATTGTCCTTTGTTCCCATTTATCTGCTTTGTGGTTTGGGCAAAGTGTGAGCACCAGCTCTGGAGAACCAGCAAGAGCAACCGCTCAGAAGTCTGATCTCCAACAAACAGTTCTGTGAGCATAGGCTCCAAGGTGGGACCAGACCTGAACCAAGCTCAGAAGAGGGTGGATTTGGGCAGGGCTGGGACACAGCAAGGCTAGCGGCAGGGCGCAGGCCCTAGGCTTCCCATCTCTATGTTGCTGGTTTATTTTCAGTCCTGTCTTTCCTAAGCCTGACCGCAAGAACTGGACTCCCAGAGTTTTTCTGATTTTAATTGTTTCATTCTTAACTATTTTGTAAATCCATTAACAAGCAATTTAATCAAAACACGTACGCTTTCTGGGAATATTATATTAAAAACCAAATCAAGAGAAAATCAATAGAAATAATCATAACTACTCTTCTGTCCATGGGTGGCCCTTCAGGTGGTGACATCAGAACTCACAATGTGAACATAAGGGCAATGTCCCAAATCAAGCCTAAGTTCCCTGTACACGTCTGCTCTTGCTCCTGACCACGTGATGCTGAATTTGGCCATTATCCTTCTGCTCTAGACTGAAAGTTCCTGGATGGTAGGGACTATGGCTGCTGCATCTGTTTTTCCAATGGACACATGAAATGGAAGCAACTGGTTTACTCGTCAGTCTGAGTCTTCAGACCTCCTGTCTGTTCTTCACCCACATATTAGAAAACTGGAGCAAAGCTCATTTGGATACCAAATAAAGAGACTCCTTCTGTGAGTGGAGGGACAAATCCTGGATGACACATTCCTTTCCCTCTGAGATGGAAAGATTAGATCCTGCAGTCAGCCTGACCTCAGCCTGCACAGGACATCACCAAATGTCTCAAGGATTCCCAGGTGCTGGTGAGAGAGTCCCTGGTGATCCTGTGCTGATGCCCCAATAGTGATTTGGGCAGGAGAGACTCAGGTGACTCTGTGGGGCCAGGATAGAAAGTGGAACTGACCCAGTGGAGCCACAGACCCTGGATCCAGGTGTAATATTACCTATACCTGATCAGCTAACTCTTGGGTACAAGAGAGGACAAGATAACCTACCCCAGTAACACAGGTCACAGGGGTAGGTTAGCTTCACTCATGGCTCTGGACAGTTGTGGCCCTGGCCTCCCTCTGCTAAGGTGCTGCTTTACACTCACAGATTCTGCCACCAGATTCTGCTTAGACCAGAAGGCCCTCACAGAACTGCAGCAGCTCACTGGACAAGATCTGGAAAACTTGAAGGACTCCACACAAAATGTAGGACTTTACAAGGTCTATGGCAATCTCTCATAATGCAGAAAATGTCCCCTGGATTTTCTATACATCCTCAGTCTGGCCCTGTCTTGAGGATCCCAGGTGCAGACCAGCATTTATGTGCAGACTCCAGGTGGAATCAACCTGGCTCTGCATTCTTGGGTGTTGCAGTGAAGACAGAAAAACTCGAAGAGACAGCCCCTCAGGAAGGCTGCTCTCACACATCCTGGAGAACCCCAGGACCTGGGTCCAACATTTGGAGCTGCAGATCTAGGTGTTGAAGGGGCAGGGAAGTGGCAGGCACCCTCTGCACATTCGTGGGCATTTGGGCAGGAGGATGCGGGGAATGTTGAGATTCTCAGGTCTACTCAATGCACATGTGTGTGCCTGGTTGGATTCCAGGGCCCATGGTCTCTGAATCAGTTTCAAGACTGAAGAGGCCAGAGGCATGGAAAGACAGAGCTGGAATGGCTAAATGATGCCCTGTGAAATATTTTTGTAGAAATCTGTCCAAATTGTTGTAGAAAGAATTAAAGATTCCAAACAAGCAGAGAGACCATTCTGTCTGCAGATGTGGGGGACAGTGGACAGTTTGCTGCACAACTCTGGTTGTGACTGGAAGTCTTACAGGGAAAGGCCCCTCTAGCCTGAGGCCTGGTAGGCATCTTACATTTCATAATGTTTGGGGAAATATAATTAAATACAGAATCACTAGAAAAACTATCCACAATGATAGAAAAAAAGAAAACTATTTTATGATACAATCAGAGCAGAATGTGAAAGACATTACAGGCAATCTGCTAAGGGATTGGAAAACACCCACTCATGAAAATTCACTATAATTAGTACTCAAGTGGAAGACCTGGCAGCACCATTTGTCAGAGTTCAAGCTAAATTCACCTGGGAATTGGGAGGCCATTTTTTAATTGGCTATATTCAAAAGAAAAATCAACTTCATGTCTTCATGACAGGTAGATTTGCAACCTGGAGCAAGAACCTGAAGGTAGATGCCTGCTCTCCTAGAGACACTGTGAGATATGGCTCTACCTTCTTTGCTGCTTACATCCCAAATCAATGATTCCCAGTTCCTAGAGAAAGAATGTCCTGCATCAAACAGTCTGGCGGCCTGGCACAGTGGCTCAATCTGTAATCCCAGGACTTTGGGAGGCCGAGGCGGCCATATCACCTGGGGTCAGGAGTTTGAGACCAGCCTGAACAACATGGTGAAACTTCATGTCTGCTAAAAATACAAAACTTAGCCCAGCATGGTGGCTGGCACCTATAATCCCAGGTACTTGTGAGGCTGAGGCAGGAGAACCGCTTGAACCTGGGAAGTAGAGGTTGCAGTGAGCCGAGATGATACCACTGCACTCCAGGCTGGGCCCACACATCAAGACTCAAAAAAAAAAAAGGACGACGAAAGACAAAAGGTCTGTTTAGCTGTTGGAATGATTTAGAAGTATTTCCAAAACTTACATATAAAAATTTTCGGCCGGGCGTGGTGGCTCACGCCTGTAATCCCAGCACTTTGGGAGGCCGAGGCAGGCAGATCACAAGGTCAAGAGATTGAGACCATCTTCACCATGATGAAACCCCATCTCTACTAAAAATACAAAAAAATTAGCCGGGTGTGGTGGCACACGCCTGTAGTCCCAGCTACTCGGGAGGCTGAAGTGGAAGAATCACTTGAACCCAGGAGGCATAAGTTGCAGTGAGCCGAGATTGCACCACTGCACTCCCGCCTGGAGACAGAGCAAGACTCCGTCTCAAGAAAAAAAAAAAAAAAATTTCTAAAGTAAATGCTTCAAGAAAAGGAAGGAGAGAAACATGTCTTCCCTTATTTTCAAGAAAGGTTAATCTCATATTTCTAATTTGTATTTGTTCTTAAAACTGGGAGATCTAGGGGCATAATCTTGAATTCATGGACATGTGAATTCCAGCAGATGCTGGATTCAGGCACTTGAGGGTTGGCCTTGGACACACTGTGTGCACCTAAAAAGGGGTTTGTGGGCCAGATATGGTGGCTCACGCCTGTAATCCCAGCCCTTTGGGAGGCAGAGGCAGGTGGATCACTTGAGCCCGGGAGTTCGTGATGAGCCTGGGCAACATACTGAGACCTTGGTCTCTACAAAAAATAGCCAGGTGTGGGAGCACACGCCTGTAGTCCCAGTGATTCAGCAGGCTGAGGTGGGAGGATCACCTGAGCCTGGGGAGGTTGAGGCTGCATGATCATGCCACTGCACTCCAGCCTGGGTGACAGAGTGAGACCCTGTCAGGGTTTGTAGGGAAGTAAAAGGCAGAAGCGAAGGTGCTACTAAGAACTCACGCATGGCGGGCAGTGCAGAATTGGTGGAAGGACTGGTTTGTGCTACAGATACTGGCCCAGGTGATGCTATGCTCTGACTTATTCCTGTGTCCATGCAGGCAGAGATTATGACTGGGTGGTCCAGAAGCCTTGGTTGATGGAGGGACTAGGTATGAATTGCTCCTCCAGTTTCAGGGTCTGGGAGCAACCACAAGCCAGAAGTGCTCTAGGCACTTGTGTGGGAATTTGGGCAGGAAACTCTAGGAGAAAAGGTGCTATGGGTACAATTTCCTGAGGGTCATGTCTTGTCCTGGAAGGGGCGTGGCCAGTCAGTGCCTAGTGGGTGTGTTCAGAAGTGGGTGGAATTATGTGGTGGCAGCACAGTGGGGGCAGGACTCTGTTCTCAGAACTTCTTCCCTTTCTGTCCTCAGTTGCCTCTCCCTGGGAGGAACCATGGAATCACAGGACTATGTGTAGGGTGACAGCCTGTGTGCAGGGGAATAGAGCCTCCCTTCTAGAGACACCCAGAATCTCTCTCCAGCATGGGTCCCTGTGCTGTCTTTTTTCTGACACTAAATATGTAGAGTTTGCTGAACAACAGCCAATTCTCCAACACCAACTGGTTGTCCAACAACTCAATTCTGACAGCCCCCACAGAGGCAGCACAGACCCCACAAGGTCAGAGTTCAGTGCCATGACACCGTCCCCACTACAGATGCCAGTCACAATCCCCAGGGTCCATCTATACTTCAGAGCTACTAACTATAAACTGGGGCCTCCCATAATCCCCTACTCAAGTTCATTCATTTTATACAAGGACTCACAGAACTCAGACTGTAATTGCATTGGCCAGTTTATTATAAAAGATACAACTCAGCCAAATGGAAGAGATGTACGGGCAAGAGAAAGCGGTGGGGAAAGACGGGGTGGACAGTTAACCCTGGTAAGCAGCTGTGATGAAAGAAATCCCCCTTCCTTTGTGTTCTCCACGGACAGCTTACTGCAAAGAATCACCCTTCCCATTATGACTTAGATGATGCTCCCTGTTTAAGGTATCACAAAGCCACAGACTCTCCTATTTCCTTTTTTTCCCCTCATAAGCAATTAAAGAGTTTTGTCTTTGGTGGTCAGAATAAAATATGTGTTAACCAAACTCGCTTAAGTTTGTCTCTTTCTCCAGGTCCCTGAACTTTGTCCCACCCACAGCCTGGGCCAACAGTCAACCCCTCTTTATGCCCCGCCTAAGAACAGGCTGACTTGGGGGAAACATTCTCTGATCTGGGATCTGATTGTGCCCCAGAGTTGTGCCCTTCCCCTCCCAACTTTAATCATGTTTGCTCCTCCCTATGAAAGAAAGGCCTTTTCTGCCTAAACTGTGAGATCCATGAAAATCTTACAGTTGTGCTTTCCTCCTCGTGCAATACTCCTTTAGAATTAAGGAACTTCTTACCTAAATCCAGATGCTTTATTTGACAAAGTCAAGAAACAGCCCCAGGACACTAACAATTCCACCCTCAGAAAGAGCCTCCCACCCTCCCTTCCAGCCCAACCTCAACCACAACCGCCTGCAAATCCCCGGCTTTCCAGAACTCTGCAGTTTCTCCCAGTACAAAGGGCTCCCTCCATGGCTGCCGTGAACCTCAGGGACACCTGAAGGGGACATTCCCTAGGAGGAACTAACTGAGCCTTCAGTCACCTCCTTTTGCAGGCTCAAAAGAAGACTGAGGTCTTCTACTTCCCAGTCAGGGTTATTCCACACACGCACTTCTCCCTTCGCAGGCTCTGTCCCTCGGGTCCCTCGAGGTGGGCTGCCTTCTTCCCATCTCATTAGCTCTCCTCAAGCATCTAGTGAGCTCTAACACCTACCGCAGGATAGCAAACGTCAGGCTCTCCTCCACTCTCCCAGCACTGCACACCTTCTGGGGAGTGCTGCCAATCCCACCTCAACTGAAGGGACAGGGCAGGTGCCCAGCAGTCAGATGTTCAGTGACCTAACAGGTTTCAGGAAAAGAGCAAAATCACTCAAACACAGTTTCCATAGAAAGGAAGGAAACTGTACGGCATTAACACTTTATGCCTCAACAGGAAAAGCCGAAATACCTCTTTCAGACAATTAACATGGGATTTAATTACTTCCATAACAGCAAATCATTTAGTATACGCGAACACTTCTAGGCGGTGCCAAGTCCTGTCTCACAAAATTTGGCATTAAACTCGGACATCCAGATAGCTGTAGAATATGGAACACAGGTATCAACTGTCACAATTCCTCCACTCTGCAAAGGAGAGGACCTGATGTTTTAATGTATGTTTGTAATTAACCAATTAATCCAGCACACTTTATATGGAAATGTATTCGTTTTCTACAGCCATAGTGGAAGAGAGATTGTCCCTATTTCTTTTCCCTGGCAGCATTTAAAAGCTAAGCCCTGGGATTTTGAAATCGCTGCTACAGAGGACCCTAAACCACAAACCACGGCGGCAGGCTTCCCGTTTCACCAATCGCTGTTTGCCCAAATACACCCTTTAACGCCTCAAGGGTGACTCTATTAATTTGTAAAAGGAAAAAGGAGCGACTAGGGACCCCAAAGGGCACAGTTTCTTCCCACACCCGAATCGTACCCGCACCAGGGTCTCCCCTAAAACCCTCCAGTCCCCACGGCACAATCTGGGGAGACGCGGGGCTGCGGCGCGGATCTGCCCAGAGACCGCTCTGGCCAGGGCCGGGGTCGCCTCGTGGGGTTGAGACTGGACGGGACGCTCGGGGTCCCGGCTGCCGGCCCAGTAGTCATCGTGCGGCGGAGGGGACCGTGGGCCGAGTTGCGCCCGCGGGGACTCGAGCTGACCGCGGGGAGGCCCGGTGCCCCCACAGCGGGTTCCCGCCGCTTCCGACCGCCCCGCTCCCTCCTCTGCGGATACCCGATGCGGCACATTCACCATTTCCCAGTTTCCGGGATGTCCTGGCGTCTTAGCTACGGATCTCCACGTGCCTGCAGCTCACAGAGCAACAGAGGCTGTTTATTCTCAGACTGCGGAGCCGCCTGGGTCTCCCGGATCGAAGGACTCGTAACCAGGGTGCGGCGGCCCGAGCTCTGACTGCATTCAACAAAGGCCCCAGTGGAATCCCGGAAGCCGCCCCTGCTCTCAGGCTGCTCCTGATTGGACGATTTCCACCCCAGCGCCACTGATTGGGTAAAGCTCCAGGCCCCGCCCCTCATTAGTTCATCTTTTTTTGAACAGGACACAGGCTCTTTGAGGTGCGGCCGCCTGCCGTGGGTATTACAGCTAATTTTGGGGTGAGCTAGGACTTGAAATGCACTTGCTTTCCCTTACCTGGTTCTGCTTGTATAAAGCATTTTATTAGCTAATTAAGTTTAACAAGGAGGGCATTTGGACACCTTTAAAACAACTTTTAACGTTTTAGTAACACAGGAAAGACCCTCAATCCCATCCCTTAGCACCTCTCTCACCACACCTTACCGCACGGCTCAGGACACAACTGTGAAGACTGCAGAGGGAACTGCTGGGGGTTTGGGGAGCATGCAGGAGGCTTCAATGGCCAAGGCACTGGTGGCTTCACTTGAGTGTCACTTAAAATCTCGAGGTCAGGGACATCTTTTTTCCACTTGGCTCAGGGAAACTAACAGGCATGAGGATTGTAGTTTCTCTTTTCTGAATTTCCAGGCAATAAAGGACTATCGAAACATCCCAAAAGGCATTCAATTATAGATGAGGCTGAGGGGCTCCCTGCTCTGGAGAGGGATGGCCTGGCAGCAGCCATCAGCTGCAGTGAGCTGAGATAGCGTCACTGCAATGAGCCTTTAATTTGCCCTCTTGTAGACAGGGCACCTCCACACACCCGCTTCTTACTTCGCAGGCTCTGTCCTTCAGGTCCATTATGGTGGGCTGACTTCTTCCTATCTCATTAGCTCTCTACAGGCATCTAGTGAGCTCTAAAACCTATCCCAGGATGGCAAACATCAGGTCCTCCTCCACTCTCCCAGCACTCATGCCATCTGGGGAGTGCTGCCAATCCCACCTCAACTGAAGGGACAGGGGCCCCTGCCCAGTCAGACGTTCAGTGACCTAAAATGTCCAGCATGCCCAGGGCCTGGCCCCACAGCCTAGCACCCCTCCCCCACCTGGCCTTCACTCCAGCCTTTTTTCTTCTGTCACCAATAATGGGATGTTCACCTGTGCCACAATCCCATGAGTCTAGTGACTGGGCCAGGTAAACCCCAACTGAGTGCCTGTGACTCCACCCTCTTACCTCCCACTCAGGTGACAGTACAAGCATAACCTTCAATTTGACCTAATTTATACGTATTCCTCTCCTAGTAACCTGACAACAGCCCTCACAATCCAATGAGACTGGGGCAGCAGGTTTCAAAACCTCACTTTATTCCAATGTGAAATGAAGGCATGATGGTTTAAAAATGAGAAAAAGTTCATCAGCTGTGGGGGTGCTCCACTTGCCAACTATGTCCACTCCCTCTGAAACAAGGTATCTGGCGACACTATACCCATAAGCAGCTCTCTGCAAAGCCCCAGGCAGAGGTCATAGCCTAATGTGGCTCCCTCAGGCTCACAGGGTAGTAATCTCCTCCCACCGTCCAGGCTCCAATAGCAGGCACAGACAGGTGGAGAGAGGGTGCAACCGTGGCCTGTGGGGTTCCCCGCCACCCCCAGAGCTAGTCTCTGCAGAAGGTGCTGTGTGGCAAGGAGCGGGGCTCCACAGAGAGGTGACAACCCCTTCTGTGTCTGTAACCTTTCTCCAGGATCCATGATTGGGCCCTGGTTCCCCAGGTCCCTTACCCACCCCACCCTCCCTGTGTCGGGCAGCTCAGGTTAAAATGGGGAGAATGATATATTCAGACTGTAGACCCCAAGGTTATGTCCATCTAGGGTGCAGGGAGTGGAGGGGGGCAGTCAGAGCCTGTGGCAGCACCTCCTGCTGGGCTTGAGGGCAAACAGGCCAGGGCTGGGCACAGGAACATCTGGGGGACCACCACTGACAAACCCATCCCCCTTGGCCTACAGCTACTGCCAGGCCAACCATGATTAATAAAACCACTGCAGACTATCCTGCCACAAGACTGAAGTGCACCCCAACCCCCAGCCCTGCCACAGAGCCCTGGCTCCCCATCTTTTTTGGCTTACAACTTAGGCATTAAGCCAGGTTGGGCCTGGGAGTTGTGGCAGTAAAAGCAGCAGCCATAATATCAACCATGCAGATGAGCTGAAAAATCCCATCTGCACGTCATCCACTCAACTGTCTCGGGGCAATGTACAGGCTGGGAAGGACAGATCAATACTCATGCCCTCCACACCCCTG
The DNA here is from genome assembly GCF_030222135.1 of Aotus nancymaae. Taxonomy (NCBI): domain Eukaryota; kingdom Metazoa; phylum Chordata; class Mammalia; order Primates; family Aotidae; genus Aotus; species Aotus nancymaae. The sequence goes on along the minus strand of NW_026988463.1, from coordinate 28,583,966 downwards.
CTGGAAGATGGGGAGGCTGAGGGAAATACGGGGAGCCTGAGGGAAAGATGAGAAGGTCAAGGGGTCCCTCAGCTAGGAACTAAAGACTGTACACTCATGAGTCTTCAATTAGGCCTTTGCATTGCATATTCACTAAACCAGTGCAAAAGCATCTTTTAGGAGCGCATGCAAGCTGGGGTCCCAGGAGGATGGCAGGGGTGGAACATGGAAGAGGGGCCCACCTCCTCTTCTGATCTGCAAGCCTACCCCCTTCTCCTGGAGTCTGCATCACCGATAACAGGGCCGCTGACTGTCCCTGTATCTCCCTCTCGACCCCTGCAAGCTCGAGAGAGAAGGTTCCTTGGCAGCCACAGGACTGAGAGCTCAGTTCCTCTGGTCCAGCTGGCTCAGGCTCAGTGGCCATAGGCTCCTCAGCTCTAGCTCTGCTTTCTTGTTTTTGAGACAGGGGTTCACTCTATCACTCAGGCTGCGGTGCGGTGGCACAATCATGGCTCACTGCAGCCTGGACCTCTCCAAGCTATCCTCCCACCTCAAACTGCCAAGTAGTTGCAACTACAGGTCACATCACCACACCAGGCTAATTTTTGCACTTTTTTGTAGGTGGGGTTTCATCATGTTGCCTGGGCTGGTCTCCAACCCTTGAGCTCAAGTGATCCGTCCACCTTGACCTCCCAGAATGCCCTATCCCTGTTTTACTGGACTCCTGGAGCTGGTGGTGCTGCACCACCTCTGTTTTCAGATTCTCCTAGTATTCTGGCAGGAGAGGAGGTGGTTGACAGACTGGGCCAGGGCCGTCGGCCCCCCTCTAGCTTGGTTAAACTCCCACTTGAGACAGATCAGGGTCTGTGCCATATTCAGTGAAACGTGTGGAACAAGTGCTTCCCTCCCAAAAGCAAAAAGATCCCTAATTGCTGACAGTCAGGATTCCACACACATGACACAGCCTAGGGCCCAGCTGCCTCTCACTCTCACACCCAGTTCCAATCGCTGCACTCTGTGGCATCCCCACTACCAGATTAGGTATAGACAATGAGTGTGGAGCAGGGCTGCTGACACCCCTGGCTGACCAAACCCCTTTCCCACAATGAGGGGAGACAAGGCAGGAGGTTAGGGGCTCCCAAAGGCAGCACTGCTTGTGTCAGCACCGCAGGAGTCCTCAGGGCCTGCTCCTAAGGCACACTTTGCACTGGAGCGAGAGGCAGCTGGGGAAGGAATAAAGCCACTCCTTAGGAACTGAAATGGAAGATCACCAAGACATATTGTTAAATGAAGTAAACAATAATAACCTTCATCCGTGGCCTGCCACAATTTCAAAGGAAAAAAGGGGAGAAAAGATTACATGGAGTATTTCTGGAAAGATTCACAAGGAACTTCTCACCACTGGTTGCACTTTTCAATTTTGGGCAATGTCAGCATATCACATATCTTAAAAAACTAAAGGCCACCTTCTAAGTAGCAAGCTGTGGAGGGGCCTCAGTGGAGAGGAATGAGGAGGATGTCACTGATGACCTGGAGCTGCTGTAAGATGCTGGCCATGCTGGGAGCTGTGAACCGAGGGGCTGTCAGGATGAGCTGTGAGTGAGGCTCATCCTACTTAGGCTGGGTGGGAGCCGGGCTCCACCCATAGACACACCTGGAGGAGCAGGACGCTGGCTCTGCAGCTGACGGGTAGATTCCATTCATGGTGCGCTGCTGGGCCACGGCCTCCTGGGCCAGGCCCTTGAGGTTCTCACCCAAAAACAAGGGAGAGAGCAGAGGCAGGAAAGGATCAGCTGCCCACAGGTACAGTTCAGCCCGCCAGCCCCGGCACAGCCCACCTGGGCCTAATAGATGCTCTCAGCTTCCTTCTCCTGCTGCAAGGCCGACCAGAACTCAGCTTTGCTTTCACAGACCCAAGCAACAAGGTGGTGGCTGCCAGATCTCCCCAGAAAAGAAGAAGACAGCCAGAGTACGGAGGTGACGGATAGGGGGGCCCCATCAGGCCAGGACTCTCAACAGAGACAGGAATGCCTCTGGCTTCTGAAAAAGAGTTACCTGTGTGTACGACATTTAACATGGTCAACTCCTAAGCACGAAACAGCAGGAGCAGCAACACTCGGGAACTGTGACCTTCACAACCACCCAGCGACTTCCAAATGCTCCTAAGGAGAACAGCACAGCTCAGCTGGGCCACTGGTTTGACTGCTCCCTAGCCTGCAACTGACACAAAGTTCCCGATCTGAATCTGGGAGCCTGATGGCAGGGTCGGTAGGGGATGGGGAAGGGGATCTAGTGAGTGTGGCCAGAAGGAGCCCTGCTTCACTGTGCAAAGCTTCTCTCCTCAACGATCCAGCCCCAGAACAACCCAGGGTGCCCGTGCCCCCAACAGGGTGCAGCGGCTGCAGCTCCAACCTCACAGGGCTACTCCTCACCTGTGCTCCACAAAGGCATCCACCAGCTCCTTGTGCAAGCAACAGAAGCTGTGCCTGTAGGTGCAGGAGAAGGTGGCATGGGGGCACCCCTCTGGCAGCTCCTTGGGGGGTACAGTAAGGAAGCTGAGGTCAGGGGAAGGGGGCTCAGCAGGTAGAGAACACAGTGGCACCTATCATTGCCAGTGACGCCCTTGCCCTCACCAAGAAGAGCTCCGCCTCCTCATCGCAGTGGTTGAGCACACAGTGTCACAAAGTCTTGAGCAGCTAACTCATGCTCCAGCAGCTCCAGGCACCACAGGGGCCACACCACTGTTTTGCAAGGCCACTGAAGCTACAGATGATACTCTGCTCCTGGTCCCACTGCAGGATGCCAGGGATGAGGGGAACCTGACCCAGTAGCTGCAGTCATCCATCTCCACTGTGTCCAGCATGTACAGAACCTCCAGGTCCGCTGCACTGCGCAACTGCTCACCATTCAGGTCACTGGTGAATGCTATGGAGGCCACCACATCCCCAGCAAAGTCCTTGTAGTGGCCACTAACAACAAAGCCCAGACTGAAGACGATGTGGCTCCAGATGAACATCTGCAGCTTGGTCTCCTCACTGGGGCTGATGGCCATGATGATGCCCCTGACTACCATGGGGCCCCATGTGGCTGCCACCCTGAACCTGCTGTGTGCCTGGGAGGGGCCGAGACTGGGAGGGTGAAAGGCCACATCCACAAAAGCCTCAGGCTACATCCACCTGGCCCAGCTCACCAAGATGGGGGAGGCAGCCAGGCCTTTGGGAGCCAGGGACTCTTGCCTCGGTTTCCTTACATTTAGAGAAGGGCAAGAAAACCATTTTTTGAAAAAACTAAACACTTAAGGAGGCGCAGAGCTTAGTGGCTAACAAGGAGTGCGAGGGCTGGGGCAGGTTTGGGATCCCCCGGTCATGTGCCCGGCTAACCTGGGCAGGTAACTTCAGACCCAGTTTCTCACCTACACAACAATGATGACAAAAAGTACTGATATTTACAAGGGGACCAGAAGATTATAGGAAATGATGCTTATAAAGCACTTAGAACCATCCTGGTAAAGTTAGTACCCAAGAAATTACTTCTTCCATGATCACCTCGAGGCAGGAAGTTTAGGAGAGACTTTTTTTAAACAATTATTTTGTCCTCATTTCTCTCAGAAACAGCATTAATGACGTTTAAACCCCAGAGAGCTGAAAGTGCTACGTCAATGAGCCCCTGCCCTAGAAGGGCCATGCTGGGCACCGTGTGCTCGGGGAAGGGCCCCATGGCACTCAGTGGAGGGTGGGAAGCTGGATGGCCCTGGCCGCTCAGCCCAGATACCAGGCAGAGCCTTCTCCTCCCAGGGACTCAAAGTCTCAGAGGCCAGAGAAAGGTGCTGGGATGGTCTGCCAGGAAGCAGAAGGCTAGAAGGCCTTCAGGGCACCTGACAGGGCTGGGACAGTGCCAGCTTCCCTCGCTTCCCTCCTGTGCACAAGATAACTTTCCAGCAGGTGGCAGGTGGGTCTGAGGCTGTGACGCTGTCACTCACTCACCAGGGGCTTCACGCCTCTTGAACATGGCTCCTTCCTGCAGCAGCTGCTCAGGTCGGTTCTTGTTGGCAGGTCCCTCACTGTCTGCAGCTCCTCGTTCCAGTTCTGGGGCTGCAGAGGGACCAGGGAGGGAGACATGGGCTCAGCCTGTGCACTGCATCCTGCTCTGGGAAGTCCCTTCTCCTCCCTCCCCACGTACAGCCCCAGATTCCCCAATGAGCAGACCCGCATGGAGTCTCAGGGAAGTGCACAGAACCCCACCTGGCACCCAGGAAGGAAGGGGGTTCCCAGTGAGGGTAGGGTCAGGCCGCAGGCCCCTATGCAGGACTGTGCTCCTCACAGCCCAGCCTCCAGGTGCAGGCGACTCTCCACACATGCAGTCCATAGTGTGCTCCGTCACAGAGGCCATCCAGCTGCATGCCTGGAATGGGGTGACCCCCTTTTGAATGGGTAGTGCTAGACCTGATGGCAGGCAGGGGAAAGGGAGGTGGGGCCGCCCACCCATCTCAGGGCCCTGCCACAGGCTCTTTCTTCACAGAGGCCCGCACCTGCTCTGGGTTCTCCTGGCCCTGAGACACTGCCCTGAAAGGTGAGTCAGAAGCACATGGGTGCCGCTCCCAGGCTGCTCTCTCCAGAGCTGGCTCACAGCTCCCTAGAGGGAGACTTGGCCACTGGGGTCCTGGGAGCAGTTTCTTTGGGCAGAGGCCCTGAGTTCAAGCCAGACGAATCATCCCAGACCCCCATGTGACATGAGCCAGGGCAAAAGCAGATGGGGCAAAGGCTTCCCCTTCCCCTGCAGCAGGTGGAGCAGCTCCCCTGGGAATGGCTTAGGAAGCAGGGGTGGTGGGCTTGGGGTTGAATTGACAGGCTGGGGACCTACAAGGAGAGGATGAACCCTGAGTGGGTGCCCCTGGTGGGCTGGCAGGGACTCACCGGTTATGGTAAAAGCCCCGTGTGGATGTGGTGATGCTGCCTCACTGGTCCTCGTCTGTGATCATAAACAGGTACACGAGGTCCTGGTGCATCTTGCAGTTCCCAGGTCACAGGTTCCAGCTGCTCATGGTGGGTACCTTCAGGCGCTGCAGGAATGGCCAAGCATGAATGGGCCAGGCCTCCTGGTGTGTGGTCTTCCACCCCCACACTCCCCCCCAGGGACCCTCTTCTTTGCTCCTCCCTGGAGTCCCACCTTTTAGTCACGGTTCTGGGGCTACAGGGGACACAGTGGCTGTTCCTGGCTCCCTAGCAGGATGTACTTGGGTGGTGTGCAGCCAGTGGGGTACATCTCTAAGCCTTTCTGCTCCTGCCATCTGAGATATCCGAGGCTGGTGGTCAGCACACGGGCACCCAGGGCCAGCTGCCTCTATCTGTGGCCCTGGTCTGGGTTCCTCAGGCCCAGGCCCCTCCAGGTGGAAATGGCCTGGCCCTCAGCCCCCTTCACCAGCCTCTGGCCTCCTTGCTCCCTGCCCCTCTCCCATGTGCCCCATTTCTGGTCCCAATGCCTCCGCCCCTCCCAGGTCAATGTCAGTGAAGACACTCAGGAAGGACAAGGAGCTGGATCACCCGGGTCTGGGCTCCTGAGCAGTCTCAGATGCGGCACTCATCCCCGTGGGCCTTATGCACTGTGCAGGGCTCTGGCAGGAACAGGGGAGGGGCGGGTGCGACCAGGGCCCTGCACCCTGGAGCAAGACACCCAGCTCAGAACATAGTTGGCAAGGGAGTTTCATGGATGATTTTAATTTTCAACTTGAGGCTTCCATTTTCAAATTCCATCATGAACACATAAGCTGGAGTTTTGGTTTCAATACACAAAGGTACGAGCACACACACACACGATGGTTTGCTGGGGGCAGGAATCCATGCTTGCAAAGACCCTCTTGCCAGTTGCTTCTGAAGCACACACGGACCTCGGGGAGCCCACAAGGCCTCCTGTTTTCTGTGCACTGGTATCAGGTGGGCAGGGCCCGTGGTGCTGTGGGGCCCCTGCAGCCTCCCCTTGCTCTCCTGGAGCAGCCTCCATGCAGGGGTGACCTGAGAACTTCCTAGGGCTGCCACATTCAACCGCCCCCATTGAGTATCATGGGTTTTAATGGTCATTCTTTTGGGGGAGAAGAGAGGTTGTGATGAACTGTGGGCCCCCTTCAGCTACACACTTTTGCCACAATTGCTCTTAATAAGTACTCAGGCCCCAGGAACTGGAGTGCTTTGCCCCAGGGAACTTGAGTCTTTGGGAGCTTTTATTTGACAACAAAGCCAGGCTCCCCACACCAGCTGATGGTGCTGCTTGGAGCCGACTTCCGCACTAAGGACTGTGAAACTTTTTACTTTCTTTAGGAGACTAAGCATTCATCTTTTCAGAATTTAACTGAGCTGATTCCAAGCCCTAGTTTGGTACTGTCTGACTTTCTTTTCAGAATTTCAACTGCTTTTTCACCTCTGGGCCATGAAGGTAGAGTGCAGGTGTGATGGCCTGAAAAGCAGACCTGTGCTCCAGTCCAGCCTCCACATGCTCATCTGCCACATAGAGACCCCAGCCGGGGCAGTGAAGTGTGGCCCTGCCCTGCTTGCAGGGGCCCTCCCTGGGCAGGCCGCCCAACTTCCGGACCAACCTTCTACCACGTGGAGCACCAAGCCCGCCTGCGGCCCTGCCATGCCGTGCAGCTCTGAGAGGTGGTCCAGCGTGCTATCGCCCAGGTGCACTGAGAAGTGATGCAGGGACATGGTATTCATGGCCCAGGAACACTGGTGGATCTCCTGTACCATCTCCTGGGGTGACACCTGCCAGGGAGAAGGCCCAGACCACCCTGGTGAGAGGCCACATGGTAGGGAGCAAGGACACACCCCTTCCCCAGCCCAAAACACCTGGGTCCTGAGAATAAATGTCTCAAATACTCAGTTTCCCACTTTTTGGCTTTTACATTCCAGGCCCTGTCCATATACAGCACACCCATCCGCACCTGTATGCTTAAGTGCAGGACAGAGCCTGGCTCCACTGACTCTTCCCACAGCCTAAGAGCAACCCCAGAGCAGAGGAGAGGCAGAGGGAAGAAAGGTGGGAGGGAGAACGGCAGCCTTGCTCTTGCGCTTGCCTAGTGCCAAGGGCTGAGCAGCCCAGGGCAGATGGCCTTTTCCTTCCAGAGGGGTGCTCCAGGGCCCAAGCCTGTGAGTGGAGAGGACATGAGAGGGCCTTGCCCAGCTCCCCACCAAGTTACCAGCTTGCAAGTCCTCTGGGTTGGCTCTGTCCCTGGAGAACACCCAATACCACCACCACCCCCATGTGACAGATGGTAAGGTCATGGCCCAGAGAGAGGTGACTTGTCCGAGGGCACAGAGCAAGAGGCTGGGGTGTCCTGGGACCTGACACTCCTCACTCCTCTCCCTGAATAGGGCTCGTAGGCCCAGCTGCTAGCTGTCCTCTAGCAATAAGGCAGTGACCTGAACCTGGACTCCATTCCCAGGTCCACCACGCTAGCAGAGTGACCCCGGGCAGGGTCCAGAGCCCTCCATTTCCTGCCTACAGCATGGGGCCAGGAGGAGCCGGGGCAAGGCTGGGCTTCCCACCCTCATCCTCCCCAGCAGGCTCAGGCCCTGGTCCCCAGCTCCCCTCCTCCATTGTACCTGCAGGGAGAAGGGCTCAATCCTAGGGCCAGGATCTCCACAGAAAAGCTTGAATCCTGAATGATGACTTCCTATTTGGTGGCGGCATCTCCTGGCTTGGCCTCATCCAGCCCATGCTCCCGGGGCAGCTCAGCCTCCTCCTTCCTCCTTCACACTCTCCAGGCAGTTCCCATTCAAGAACATGAGTGATGGTGGCTCTGGGGGTGACAAGAAAGGCACTGAGTCAGATGCGCCTCGATGGTGAGGGAGGGCTGTCCACCTCACCCCTCCTGGGTGGGCATAAGTCTTATGGAACGGTGTCCGTGTGCCCTCCTGAGCCTCGGCCCCACAGTCCCAGCTCACCCTCAGCACACCTGCAGGCCGCCACCTTCTCCCTTCCACATCCCATGCCTCCCTCCTCCACTGCTCCTGGACCCATCACAGTCTGGCTTCTACCTAAGCTCATGCCCAAAGCACTCTCCCCACATCACCAGGGCCACCCTCAGGGCCAAGCCCCAGGGGCTTCTCCAGCCGAGACACATCCCTCTACTCAGCAGCACCCCAGGTCATGGCTCATTTCATCTTCCTCCTCCCTAACCAATGCCACACCCTCATCCCCCATTCTCCAGCTCCATCCTTTTCCACCAGTCCTGAGCTGAGGTGTGTTAGGCTCCAGCCTCTCCTCATTCTCACCTCACCCTCTCCCATGGCTTCAAAGGTCCTCCCATTTCCCAGCTCTCATAGGCAAGCCTGGCCTCGATCAGGCTTCTCAGATCAAAGGAGACCGCTGCCTCCTGGGCATCAACATATGACTCTCCCTTCAGTATCACGGAAGGCTCATCCTGCAGGGATGAAACTCACCTTCCTCCACAAGCTGGTCTCTGCTCTGCAAAGGCCCCATTCCTTATGAAGTCACCCACCCTCATTCTCCCATCTCGTATTTCAACAGTGCCACTTGGAACCCTTCTAAGAAGCACACTGCTCACAAAACCAAGCTGCTTTTTTTTTTTTTTTTTTTGACACGGAGTCTTGCTCTGTTCCCCAGGCTGGAGTGTTATGGCATGATCTAGGCTCACTGCAAACTCCGCCTCCTGGGTTCAAGCGATTCTCCTGTCTCAGCCTCCCAGTAGCTGGGATAGGCACACGCACCCACCATGCTTCGCTAGTTTTTGTATCTTTAGTAGAGACAGAGTTTCATCATGTTGGCCAGGCTGGTCTCGAACTCTTGACCTCAGATGATCCACCTGCCTCGGCCTCCCAAAGTGCTGGGATTACAGGCGTTGAGTCACCCGGCCTGGTCAAAATCAAGCTGCTTAAGCCAGTGCTCTCAGGCACCAGCCTAAAGGCAACCCCAGCTCCTGCCGCTCCTCCACTGAGGTCTACATTCCCCAAACCACAGAAGCCTGAGAATACCTGACACCTGCCCTCTCACCTCTGTGCTTTTCCATGCTGCCCCGACATCCCATTCTGTTGGACAAACACTGACTCGGCCTTCAAGGCCTAGGTGAAATTGGCTACAGGTGAACCACTGCTGCTCACCTGCCGCCCATCCTCCTTCCCAGAGATCAGTGGAGCCCCAGGAGGAGGGAACTACATCTTCTGATCTATCCACAGCCTCGACCTCCAAAGTTTAGATGTGGATGGAGTAGAATAAAGGCAAACTTTTTATTTTGCAATTTGACCTTGGCTCTAATGGTCAGACTGCATCTGCTTGAAATCTACAATAAAGAGCAAATAGTTGACAATGTTGTGAATTAGAGGGGAAGCTGGCACTTGAGAATCAGGAAAGGAAGTGAAAATTTAGAATTTTACTGCAAGCAGTAGAAGAATTAGGTTGGGGGAACAGGGTGGTGGATTTGAGACCCTACTTGCCATACATTTGGAAAATGCAGGGAAAATCAGTCCCCCTGTGGGGTGTTAAAATAATTAAATAGGAGGCACTTACACTGAAATGGCTGTAGTGCCCTGGGTTTCTACCTAAGAAAACCAAAACGTAACTCATGCATTTCTTGTAAATAACTTAAAGGAAAACAAAACAGTTTTAACCAACCACAAACCACCAATTAACCTTTGATTATATAACCAGCAATTTCGGTCCGGACAGTTCAAATAAGGGGACTGCATAACTGCAGCCAATCAATTATTGAATTGGTTCGCTTCCTCATGCACCTTATAAAACCCTTTCCTTCAAGCCCCTCAGGTGGACCCCAAACCACAATTCAAGGTTATGGCTTCCTGATTTACGAATCGTTATTTGCTCGAATAAAATCTTGAACGTTTTAACCAAACCCAAGTTTAATTTTTAACACAAGAAAGAAGGACCAGGGATCCCACGGACCACACCTCCTCCTAAGCCCTAACCCCGCACCCCGAGCCGGGTTTCACCCTTAAGGACCCTCCCGTCATCGCCGCACAACGTGGGGATACGCGGGGCTGCGGGCGCGGGGCTGCCCCGGGCTCCAGGCAGGGCCGAGGTCTCCTCGCAGTGACGGGACGGAACGCCCGGGGTCCCAGCTGCCGGCCCAGCCGCACCGTGGGACCTAGGAGAGTCCGGGTCCAGACTCCAGGGCTGCCCCGGGGAGGGCCGGGTCCCCACCGGTTCCCGCCGGCCCCCTGCCGCGTCTCGGGAAGCTTGGCCCCGCAGACTCACCGACTCTCGGCTTAAGGAGCGCCCCGGTATCCTCTCTACGGACCTTAGAGTACCTGCAGGTCGTGTGGCAAATGAGGCTGCGGAACACAGGAGAAAGAGCAGCCGAGACTAAGCACTGAAGCTCACCTGTGAAAGGGAAAATCCAGCCGAGAACACAGGAACTGCTCCCCCTTTTCCGGCTGCGCGCCTGATTGGACAGGCTCGACCACGGAGCCGCTGATTGGATAGGGCTCCAGGCCCCGCCCCCTTGCGCCCTGAGTGACAGCAGATGCTATCCCAGGTGTGGCTGAATGAGGTCTGAATGAATGATTGTTGTCTGCTGCCCTGTCTAGGTGGGGCTGACTTCCTGTGCTGGGCCCTGGAGCTGCCAGGAACATTAGCATTTAACCTTACACATAAGATTACATCAGTTTATGAGTATGTATTTAATATTTAAAATTGGAAATTATATAATAACGATTCTTTTAAAATTTCAGATTTCATTGACTTCATGGCCTCTGGTCCCTTGAGGAGGCAGCTTGAGATTTGATAAGGGAGGGAGTCCTCTAAGTCAGAAATGTCCTATAGGAATAAAATGTGATCCGCATGTGATATTTACAGTAGTCTAGTGGCATCATGAAAGGAAAACAGGTGAAATTGATGGTAATACTTAAACCCAATAGATCCAAAATATTATCACTTAAATATGTGAGCAATATAAAATTATCAATGAAGGTGTTTGGGTACTAAATCTTCTAAAGTCACTCTGTATTTAAACCTCTAGCACATCTCAGTTCCAACCAGCCCCATCCGAAGAGCTCAGCAGCCCCACGTGGGCAGTGACTGCCGCATTTAAGAGCAGCTCTGAGGACCCTGGTGAGTCTAATCTCAGGGAGGTCGAGGGCCTGGACCCCCTTTCCTGCCAGAGGTGAGGGAACACCCTCATCCAGCCCATCTCTCTCCTTGCACCCAAGGGTGGGAGAGGCAGTGCCCAGTGAGAGAGTTGGGGCTGCAGTCAGGAGATGTCCACAGGTCGACCACTGCTGCCCACCTGCTGCTGGGCGGGGGTCCCTCACCCTTCCAAAGGTCAGGCAGTGAACGAAGAGTGTAGGGCTTCAGGAAGAGAAATCTGCCTTCAGATCTGTCCACAGCCTTGACCTCCAAAGTTTGAATGTGGAGGGAATAAAGGCAAACTTTTTATTTTGCGATTTGCCCTTCACCCTGCTGGTTAGGCTATGGCTGGCTGTTTCCTCCTGTGGTGTGGGGACTGTGTGAGTTTAAGCACCAAGCATGTCAACATACATTTCGGTGTAACTTACCCCATCTAACAAGAGGCCCACTTAAATAAAGGGAAAAGGAAATCGATATCTACATAGTGCCTTCTGTTTGGCAGGTAACCAGTAGTAACCAACCTGTCATTTGAATCCTGACTGCACAGGTGTATATATCAGTTAGCTATTGCTGCATAAAAAACTACCCTAAACCTTATTAGTGCATGATTGGGATGGTCAGTCATTTAGGCTGGACTCAACTGGGCCATTCTTCTGGTCTTAGCTTGGCTCCTTCAGGCATGTGTGGTCAGCTGCTGGTTGACTAAGTGACTCTACTTCTGGGGGTGAGCTGGCTGTCAATTGGGGCACCTTGGTTTTCCTCCCCATGGGAGCTCATCCTCCAGCAGGCTAACACGTGCTTGTTCTCATGGAGATGGCAAGTTCTAAAAGAAAAAGCAGAAGCATTCAAGGCCTTTCATCCCTAGACCCCAAACTGTCACACTGCCATATTTATAGCTTCCTATTGCCTAGAAAAAATAAGGCCAGTCCAGATCCAAGCATCAGGAAACAGATTCTGCTTCTCTGTTGGAGCAGCTGTAAAAGCATATTCCAAAGGGCATGGATACCAGAGGGGATGCAGAATTGCTGCCATCTTTGCAATCTGTATCATTCTGTCTTTTCTTACGACAAGTTTTATATAACTGTCCCAAGTCAAGGAACTCGTCCAAAGTGCTACAGCTACTAAGTGGCTGGACTGCGACTCAGGATCAACTTTGCCTGACTCCAAAGCCCAGGCACCTCCATAGACCTGACAATTCAAGCAGATTCCCTAGGCCTTTGAGATCCTGAAAAGTGACTCTTCCGCAGTAGAATAAAGGTTCTTTTGAGATGCTCATCCTTCTATCACAATTGGGAATAATCTCCACCAGAGAATGCTTCTGAAATGTATTGGAAACATATAGAATATTTTGGCAGAATGGCTGACTGAGTTTAAAAAATCAAGGCGTAACTTTTCATTTCTTATCATAGGAGAGATTTGAAAGCACATATAATGCACTGAACATGTGTGCAAATTACTTTTATCCCCATTTAGGCTGCTTATGATTTTTAACACAGACTAAATCAAACTACTGTTTCTGAAACAGCCTTTTACTCTGAAAACAAGAGACACAAAGGTAGATCTGCCGAGAAGACATCTCCTCCTGCCTCAATTTAGCCCGACATCTGAGTATGCCTTAAAGTGAGCCTTTGATTTCTAACAAGTCAATCTGTTTGCCAAGACCCCAATCAGATGATATGAGTGCTTCAGCTACTTCATCCTCCCAGAAGGTTGACCAGAGAGATGGAAGCTCTGGGTGGAATGGTGAGATGATCTGTACTAGCAGGTGGGCAGTCATAGATCCATAGGTGAGAGTCATTCATTAGGTGGGGTGTTTTGGGGTCCTGATATTTATGACACAATTAACATGCATATTACTAAAAGTAAATTATAGAACATTACAAATAATAAATCTATATATAAACTGAATGAATATATCAGCAATTACAATTTTTTTTTTTAGATGGAGTCTCACTCTGTCACCCAGGCTGGAGTGCAGTGGTGGGATCTCAGCTCACTGCAACCTCCACCTCCTGGGTTCAAGCAATTCTCCTGCCTTAGCCTCCCGAGTAGCTGGGATTACAGGAGTGCACCACCATGCCTGGCTAATTTTTGTATTTTTAGTAGAGACAGGGTTTCACCATGTTGGCCAGCCTGGTCTCAAAATCCTTACCTCAAATGATCCACCTGCCTCGGTCTCCCAAAGTGATGGGATTACAGGCATGAGCCACTATGCCTGGCCAGCAATTACAATTATTGTTATTCATCATTTTTCTAGGTGTGATCATTATTATTACCACAATTAAAAATAGTAGTTGTAGTTGCTGCTGCTGCTGTTGCTATAAAGATGGTGATAAAAACATCAAGAAGACTCTGCTGTCTCCTCCACCTGAGGCATCAGGGGCTGCTGGCTTGCTAGTTTGCTGCATACTCTGGGCATCTTTCATGAAGCCGAAGCTAAACAAGAGCCTTCAGGCTCCTCTATGACAGAAAGAGCCTAAGACAAGGCCAAGAGCAGTAATCCTGTGAATTTGAAGGTGGCAGGTAGGATGGTCCTGGGGTGCAGTTGATGGTGAAGAGGCACACACCACTTAGTGAATGAGTGGAAGCCTTTGGTGAAAGGCAGAGTTTGTCCAGGATGCTGATCAGATTCTACTTTCACTGATTGGTTCTCCTGGGAGCCAATCAGTGAAATAGACACATTTGCACAGCTGGAAATGGAGGACAAAGATACAGTTGATGTGTTCCAGATGCAGACAGGAGTGTCTACTGAGAACACACCTGCTGCTTTACCCTAGAACTCTGTTCCTACACACCAAGCAGACGTTCTCATGTGGAAAACTGCAGTATGGTTCCACCACGTCTGGCTGGTCCTGTATCCCTTTCTCTACTCTTCACTTTCCCCTTCCTCGTTCCTTTACCGTACATCAATTACTGAGTGTAGCTGCACAAGCGTACTGATGATTTTGTTTGCTTGCTTGCTTGATTGTACTGAATGACCAGCAGTTTGTGTTGAGTGATTTCCAATGGACACAAGGTGAGGGAAAACACTCCCTTTCTCCACCAGGGGACGCTCACTTACCTCTTGTCTCCATATTTCAGGACTTTAACAGCAACAAAATAATGATCCTTAAGGCTTGGTGCAGGGAGAAGAAAAAACCATAACAATCTTTGCATGCATTGTTTGATTGGAGAATTTTATTTTTTTTTTAAATAGTCTATTGCAAAACTAAGGACAATTTTATAACTTTTAAAATGTTGCTGTTACCCCTAGGGCAAAGCTGTCCTTACGCAGGACTAAGTGACACTTAAAATAACAGAATGAATCCCAGATATGTTCCTCTTTAAATCCAGCATCTGGTTGTTTAAACACACATCTTGTGTAAAGTAAATAAATATATATGTGTATATAGATATTTTGAAATGTATGTAAATAGAAATGGGAAGTGAAGTTTCTCTAGCCACCAGTGTTGGTTGGACTGAAAATGAGGAAGAAGGGGTTTCCATCTGCAATAAAATTGAAGCCCTCAAGGAGCCTGGGAATTGGCCACACCCTCTGAGACTAGCTCCCTCCTCTTTTGCCTGGGGCAGGGTGCCCTGTGAGAGTTCCATGTCCTGCTCCAGAAGGTACATGAAGGGTGGGAAGTTGTCTGTCTGAAACTCAAGTAGACAGCTTTGGCCCAGGGCCATCTGGAAAGTATTACTGGATTCCCCATAAGCTGCCAGAAAAGTCATATAGGTGAATTGTTCTTGGGGGTCAGTCCATGGGAGACACCAAGCCACATTGCACCCTGGAGAGAGGGCAATACATCTAATGCAACTGCAAACTACAATGAAGCTCTTAATCTCTTTTTTCCTTTCTTTTCTTTCTTTCTTTCTTTTTTTTTTTTTTTTGAGACAGAGTCTCTCTCTGCTACCCAGGCTGGTGTACGGTGGCATGATCTTGGCTCACTGCAACCTCCACCCCCCGGGTTCAAGTGATTCTCCTGCCTCAGCCTCCTGAGTAGCTGGGACTACAGGTGCACACCACCATGCCCAGCTAATTTTTGTATTTTTAGTAGAGACGGGCTTTCAACATGTTGGCCAAGATGGTCTCGATCTCTTGACCTCATGGTCCATCCACCTCGGCCTCCCAAAGTGCTGGGATTACATGTATGAGTCTTGGCATCTGATCTTTTAAAGACAATTGTGTATCATGAACCTGAATGGACAGGCCATACTGTAGGACTAAGAGGCAGGCCTGGCAGATGTTCTTCAATGCCCTGCAGGCTTGGCACACTTCAGTCTTCTTGAAATGCATGTGGATCCCAGGATACCAGCAAAACACTGTGAATGGCCTGGAATAGATTTTTCCATTTTTGTCTCATACTTTTCTTTGGTCATTCAGATATATGAGTTTTCTCCAAGACATGTCTGACATAGAATGGAGAAGTTTGCATCTTCCCAATTTTGCGTATTTTTAGGTATTGGGACCAAGAAAAGTCACCAACTTGAGAGGGTCTAGAGGGAGCGGTAGCATTTGAAGTGGGAGCCAGGACTGCCACACTTCTGTCAGCCCAGCTCTTCTTTGTGCCCCTGTTCTTGGACCCTGGACAATTGCCCTTGATGCTATGGTTCCTCTTTCTTGACTCAAAGTGAAACTCTCTTCCAAGGAATCCCCATTCTTGTAGGAAGGTCTGGATTTCCTGATGTCTCCAAGGACTGGCCTGGAAGGGACAGAGAAATGTGCGTGCACCTTGAAACTACTCACAGTGTATGTTTGAGTGGTTTTCAAAGATCCCCTCTATGCCTCCAAGCCCTAAGTATGCTCTTGTATCTGTTGGTGGGAGATGATGAAACCTTAAACAAGAAGGGCAAGAACTAGGATCACTAGGAGAAGTAACACCTAACCTTAAACTCATGGACATGTTAGGAAGCACGTCTGGATATTTATCATGCTCGATAATGGATAAAGGCACCTGAAAAGTGAATGAGTGAAAGGATCTTCAGGCTGAGTATTTCTTATTTCTTCCCTGGAAGGGTTCTTCCTTTGTTTCAGGCATAGCGATCTTCCCTGAGGAAAGACCTTGGGTCACTTGGTCATCAGGGATTGCTTGGCAAAAGCTCCACATATAATGAGTCATATATCCATCATCTATAGATCTGCATTTGTTCCCAAGAATAAAAACTCAGGTCTACCAAGAGTGACTGAGGCTAGAACAGAAAGATTGTGGCTTGGTGGGAGAAGAGAGCTAATTCAGAAAATTAAAGAAAAAAGTATTCTAACATGAGACCATCTCTGTATTTATGCCTTGCCTACGAGTTGATTAAATATGGGAAATCACTGTAGTGAAAATAATTATCTAAAACTCTAACTACCAGGAAATGAACTACAATATTTGTGTCACTGTAAAGTAATAGAGAATTATCTTAGTCCAAAATTAATAATGAAGAATTTCAAAATCAATTTGGAGTTTTACTTTCTGTATATGTGGAAGAACAAAGTCCAGACTCCCTCTGGCATCAAACAGGTAGAAATCCAAATCCACTATGAGACCCAAATGTGCCCAGACCCTGGAAAGTATCTGATAGAAGCACAGGACAGTGACCTGGAGGCTGAATCCAAGGGAGGGGATCCCCTGGATGCACCAGCTCAGAGCCTGTAGAGAGCATCCAGGAGGCAGTGCAGGGAGGGAGGATCCGGGCAGAGCTCTGAGTTAAGGAAACAGGGTTGAAAATATTAGAAAGGCGGCTGGGAGACACAGGGCTGAGTACCCTAGAGGAGGAAGGGGTGACTGAACTAGAGGTAAGACTGGAGAGTAGAAGATTGGGGGTCATTGAGCCATTGGCAGATACAAGGGCAATTACCAATTAAACAAATTTGTCCCAGTGAAAAAGGGAAAGGGAACCCTGCCTTTTCCTTTCAGAGCATTTTTTTAAAGAAAAATTTTCCTTATGAGTTTCTTCTCTGTCCCTTTGTGATGTGTGGAAATCTCTTCAAAAGTTTAGTAGCCTCTTGCCAGCGTCCAAGCAGGACTATCTTTTCCAAGGCTGGGAGCCATCTCTCTGAAATGGAATCATTAAAGGATAGAGTTCCCATGAGAGCGTAGGAGCCCAACTTCCACCAGTGACCGTCTCTAACTTACTAACCTACTCCTGCCATAAACTAGGAGACACTGATCTTGTCATAAATGTGATTAGCGAGCACAGTGGCTACCCTTGAGGGACATGTGAAAACAGTGTTGTCAAGTCCCTTCCTTTAGGACTGGTGACTGTTTATCTCGAGAACATGCATGCACTGGTTGTAACTCCCTGGCTATGCACAAGTGTGGGATTTCCTTCTTTCTTGCAAAGCGCTAAGTTATTGCCTCTTTTGTGCATCAAAATATGGTTTAATGGTTCTTCAGTGAAACTATTTTCTTTCTCTTCTGTCTCTCCAGAGAGATTTCCTGGGTTCGCAGGAGATTTTGTTGCAGTCATATTCTCCACCACAGACAGGGCACATCACTGTGCCAGAGGGAAGCTCAAGACCTGAGTGGCAGCATCTCTCCCCGCTACCGCAGCCAAGGCCCCAGTGCCCAGGAAGAGATGCCACCACCTGAAGTAGAGTCTCAGATGGCGACTTAGATCAGTAATTTGGTAACTCTGCTTGGATAATAGGCAAGCTAGAGATGGCTCAGTTTAATTCATTCACAACTAAGCATTTCTGCTCTGGAGAAGACAAGACTAGACATACAGTCTCTATTCTTCCCAATAAGTACAACTTAAAATCCCTGGACAGTATACATAAAACAAAATGGAAAAAAGCTCTAAAAGATACATTATTGGCCATTCCAGGTGAAGAAAATGAGGTCCTATGACTTTGGGCCTAAGGGTATGCTGCAGAACATTGGCAAATTCAGGAGAGTATGTCATGGCCCTAAACAAGTAGTCAGTTTTTCAAATATTTGAGCCATATTTGGGATGGCAGCACATATGGCAGAGTCACCTTATTCAATTCCTGATAATCAGCTTTCATTCCCCAGTTGCTTTCATGTTTTGGCACCAATGACACCAGGCTATATTATGGGCTCTGTGCAGACACACAAATCCCACCCTCTCTCATTTCTGAATAGTAGCTATCCTCTTGTGTGCCCTGGAAGGAATTATTGTTTGATACACACCAACCGTCTTGGGTGGAGTAACATCACCAGCTTCCATATGGATTCCCCTCAAAGCATCCTCACCTGGAGACAGAACTTGCCTAAGCCTGCTTCAAGGGCAGCTCCCAGGAGGGTTTCAATACCCAACAGGTGCTGTGGGACTGGGGCTCACCAGAGCCAAGCTCTTTGCTATGTTCCAAACAGAGAAATGAATCATTCTTTCCACGTGGGCCTCTGATCTCCCTCAGTGGCCCTACATTGAGGGGAACCTTGGACTTTATGTCACATTTGGGGCTGCGGTACTCATTTCACTCTCTGATTCTTCGCTTCCAACAGTTGGGACACAGAGCCCCTGCTGCCCAAAGCTCCCCTAGCGCCAGGACTGGAGGTCATGGGCTCCCCAAATGCCTCTTCACAGAGGCCCCCTGTTTTCATCTTATCCTCCACATGAGCAGCTAACAGAGTGGCCCACAGTGGCAGAGTACAGATCTCTCCGTAGCTGCAATTCCTTCTGTAACTTGAGAGCTTGCTCTCAGCCACCAGCTGAGAAAAGAAAGAAGCACTAAACCTCAGGGTGATAAGTTCAAAGTATGTATTACAAGAACCAACACACAGAGGGGGCTACAGCGTATCCTCCCAAGGGACAGTGAGCTGGAGATGTTCTTCCTGGGTATGTCCACAGTGAGGAGTCTGGTTTTGGAGTTTATATGAGGGCTTAAGAAATTTGGCTTAGGACCAGGGCTAGTATCTTTCAGGGTTTTGAGCAACAACTTAAACACCTTTATCGGTGCCTGAGAATGTTCAAGGCCCCGGTTTGGGTTTAAACCATGAGGGGGAAACATGCAGCTGGCCACCTCACAGAGCGGTCAAGTTACTCTGCAATTCTCAATCAGGACAGAGAAAAAATGAGGGAAAACGGGGGAGTCAATGTTATCCTTGGTAGCAAGAATTAATCTCGGGAAGTGTGAGTCATTCAATTTCTCTTTTTTAAGATTGTTTTACAGTATTTGGTTTCCCGTGCATATTCATATTGTTTTGTTTTATTTTGTTCTTGGAGAGTGAACTTGTGAATTTTTACAAAAAAAATAACTGGGAATTGGAAGGTATTACATTGAATCTGTAGATTAATCTGTAAAGTGTTGTTATCTTAGTATGAAGTATTTTTATCCTTGAAAATTTGATAGCTTACAATTATTTCAGATCTTCTGTGACTTATTTCAGCATTTTAAAAAGTGAGTGTAAAATTTTTGCACTTCTATTGTTAAATTTTTTCTAAATATTTTTTTCTTTTGATGCTATTATAAATGAAATCGTATTCTTCATTTTATTATATTTTCATTGTTGGTTGCATTTATTTAAAGTACAATTGAATTTTGTATGTGGATCTTGTATCTTGTGACTTTGATCAATTTGTTTATTAATTCTAGTGGTATTTTAGTGAATACCTTACACATTTATATATAGAAGATTCTGTCATCTGTAATAAAGACAGTTCTATTTTTCATTCTCCAATCTGGAAGATGTTATTTATTTTCATTGTATAATTTCTCTGGCTAATACCTCTAGTACAATGCTGAATAGAGGGGTAAAAGTGGAATTCTTGTCTTGTTCCCAAGCTTATAGGTAAAGCATCCAGTCTTTCACTATTAAGTGTGATGTTAGCTGCAGGTTTTTCATAGATGCCTTTCAGCAAGTCTCACAAGTTCTCTTCTATGAGAAGTTTGCTGGAGGTTTTGCAATAAATGGATGTTTGATTTTTCCATTTTCTTTGTGTATTTAAACTGTCACTTTTTGTCCTTTACTTTAGTAATAGTGGGCATTAACCTGTTTGACTTTTGGATATTAAGTTGCAGTTTCATTTGTAAACACTTCTACTTGGTCTTGGTGTATATATTGGTTGACTTGCATATACAGTCAACTAATATTCACAATGGGAAAGTAATAAACTCATCAATACATGGTGGGAAGACTACAAGTCCACCAGAAAAAAAAAAAAAAACACAAAATTGGACCCATCTCTTTCATTACACACAAAATTCAACTTCAAATGGCTTAAAGCGTTGCCAGGGAAGCCAAGATGGCCAGCTAGACACAGCGAGAAAGAGCCATTTTATGTTGTTGGCTTTCATTTTCTAGTGTTTTCTGAGGATTTATGAGTCTATATATATATGGCATGTTGGTCCATAGTCTTCTTTCCCTGTCATGATTTAGTCTGGCTCTGGTATCATGGTATACTGGCTTCATGGAACAAAGAGAAAAACGTTTCTCCCTCTTCAATTGTTGAAACGTTTTGTGAAGGATTGGTATTAATTATTCATTAAATACAGATAGAAGTTTTCTTTTTTTACCTTGGAATATTTTTGCAATCTGCCCATCTGACAAAGGGCTAATATCCAGAATCTACAAAGAACTTAAACAAATTTACAAGAAAAAAAACAAATAACTCCATCAAAAAGTGGGCAAAGGATATGAACAGACACTGCTCAAAAGAAGACATTTATGCAGCCAACAAACGTATGAAAAAATGTGCACCATCACCGGTCATTAGAGAAATGCAAATCAAAACCACATTGAGATACCATCTCACACCAGTTAGAATGGCGATCATTAAAGTATCTGGAGACAACAGATACTGGAGAGGATGTGGAGAAATAGGAACACTTTTACACTGTTGGTGGGAGTGTAAATTAGTTCAACCATTGTGGAAGACAGTGTGGCAATTCCTCAAGGATCTAGAAAGAGAAATACCATTTGACCCAGCAATCCCATTACTGGGTATATACCTAAAGAACTATAAATCTTTCTATTGTAAAGACACATGCACACATATGTTCATTGTGGCACTGTTTACAATGGCAAAGACTTGGAACCAACCCAAATGTCCATCAATGACAGACTAGATAAAGAAAATGTGGCACATATACAACATGGAATACTATGCAGCCATTAAAAAGGATGAGTTTATGTCCTTTGTATCGACATGGATGAAGCTGGAAACCATCATTCTCAGCAAACTGACACAAGAACAGAAAACCGACCACCACATGTTCTCACTCACAAGTGGGTGTTAATGAGAACACATGGGCACAGGGAGGGGAACATCACACACGGGGGTCTGTTGGGGGGGTGGGGAACCTAGGAGAGGGATAGAAGGGGATGCAGGGGATTGGGGATGGATAACATTAGGAGAATACTTAATGTAGGTGGCAGGGGGATGGATGCAGCAAACCACCATGGCATGTGTATACCTATGTAATAATCCTGCATGATCTGCACATATACTCCAGAACTTAAAGTATAATAAAAAAGTATTTTAACTAATTTTTTACTTATTATTTGACCACTCGTATATATATTCATATATTATTATATTCATATATATTTTTCTTATGTTTGCTTTTATAATTTTTATCTACTAAAATATTAATTTTCAATTTATACTCTTCCATATGTAATGGATTTGATACTCAGTTAATATGAGATGATAATACAGAATGAGGCCTTAACCCAACGAACAAATGACCCAAATATTCTTCTGTTGTAGGATAGAGACTATGAATATAACTGTTATCCTTAATAATGATATTTATGGTGGAACACCGAAGATGGCCGAAAGGAAGCTTCTCTGGAGGGCAGCTACCACCAAGTGAGACAGAACCAGAGCAATATCTCCATCTCCGAACGAGGTACCGGTTTTGTTTTAAAGGGACTGGTTGAGCAGCAGGATTAACCCCCAAAAAATGCAGTGAAAGCAGCCCAAAGGCATCCAGCCGAAGCAAGGTGGGGCATTGCACCACTTGTAAAGTGTATCAGGCACGGAGGATGGGGGAGGTGGAGGGCATCACCTCCTTGGTTCTCTGAATCAGATACAGCAATTCACTCCGAGACTTCAGCAGCACACAGACCAGGAAAACACTGACTTGCTAAGAACCACCCGGAGTTGCAGACCGGGGCGACAGTCCAGGCCGGCAGCCCCAGCCAGACTGGTGCGTTGTTAGCAAAGACCAGGGCAGAGATTTGGACTAATACCGAGAAAGCTTGTGAAAAGGAACTGTCCGTCGCACAGAAGGGAGAGTTGAAAGCGGGGAAGGGGATATGACCAGACAGTCCCCTCCCCCACAAGATCCAGCAACCGGAGTCCCTCTGCTGGGAGAGTTTCGCAGTTAACACATCCTCCACCCGGGAAGAGCTCGCGTTGCAGAGGGAAAGAGCCCACCAGTATGGAAACCAGGCGACGAATAAACAGCCGCCTGGCTGCGAACAGGCAGCCCAGCAGCGCCCCCACTGGCAGACAATGGACACACTGTCTTTTTTTTTTTTTTTTTTTTTTTTTTTTTTGGAGAGGGAGTTTCGCTCTTGTTACCCAGGCTGGAGTGCAATGGCGCGATATCGGCTCACCTCAACCTCCGCCTCCTGGGTTCAGGCAATTCTCCTGCCTCAGCCTTCTGAGTAGCTGGGATTACAGGTGGACACACTGTCTTAAGTGGCACACTGACACCTGCATTCAAAAAAAAAAAAAAAAGCCTCATGCAGGAGAAATAACCCCAACTTTAACAGAAAGGACGTCCACTCAGAGAAGATGGGAAGAAACCAGTGCAAAAAGGATAAAACCATCAGAGTCCAGAACGCCTCTCCTCCCCAGAGAGTTCACAATGACTCACCAGCATGGCAACAAAACAGGTCAGAAAATGATTTTGACGAGTTTACAGAAGCAGGCTTCAGAAAGTGGGTAATAAACTTCTCTGAGCTAAAAGAACATGTTTTAACCCAATGCAAAGAAACTAAGAACCTTGAAAAAGATTAGATGAAATGCTAACTAGAATAACCAGCCTAGAGAAGAACATCACAACTTGATGGAGCTGAAAAACACAGCATGAGAACTTCGTGAACCATACACAAGTTTCAATAGCCAAATCGATCAAGCAGAAGAAAGGATATCAGAGATCGAAGATCAACTCAATGAAATAAAAAGAGAAGGCAAAAAAAGAGAAAAAAGAGTGAAAAGAAATGAACAAAGCCTCCAAGAAATATAGGATTATGTGAAAAGACCTAATCTACACTTGATTGGTGTACCTGAAGAGGACAGGGAAAATGAATCCAAGCTGGAAAACACTCTTTGAAATATTACCCAGGAGAACTTCCCCAATCTAGCAAAGCAGGCCAACATCCAAATACAGGAAATACAAAGAACACCACAGAGACATCCTCAAGAAGAGCAACCCCAAGGCACATAATTGTCAGATTCACCAGGGTTGAAATGAAGGAAAAAATGCTAAGCACAGCCAGACAGAAAGTTCGGGTTACCCACAAAGGAAAGCCCATCAGACTCACAGTGAATTTCTCGGCAGAAATCCTACAAGCCAAAAGAGAGTGGGGACCAATATTCAACATCCTTAAAGAAAAGAACTTTCAAGCCAAAATCTCATATCCAGCCCATACTAAGCTTCATAAGTGAAGGAGAAATAAAATTCTTTATGGACAAGAAATTACTGAGAGATTTTGTTGCAACTAGACCTGCCCTACAAGAGCTCCTCAAGGAAGCACTAAACACAGGAAAAAAAAAATCCAGTACCAGCCACTGCAAAAACAAACCAAACAGTAAATACCAACGACTCAATGAGGAAACTGCATTGACCGACGGGCAAAAAAAAAACAACCAGTAACAAAATGGCAGGATCAAATTCACACATAACAATATTAACATTAAATGTAAATGGCTTAAATGCCCCAATCAAAAGACACAGACTGGCAAACTGGGTAAAAAGTCAAAACCCATTGGTGTGCTGTATTCAGGAGACCCATCTCACATGCAAAGACACACATAGACTCAAAATAAAGATATGGAAGGAGATCTACCAAGCAAATGGAGAGCAAAAAAAAAAAAGCAAGGGCTGCAATTTTAGTCTCTGATAAAATTGTGTTGAGCCACTTTCAAAGCCATCCTTGGTCCCATGAGGCCCATGGGCTGCGGGTTGGACAAGCTTGCTTGGGACGATGTACTCAGAGCAGGTTTCATCCAATCACTGCATGAAAGCACAGATATGCCATCTACAGCATAATTACGGCTTGGTTATAGATTTTTTCTTCTTAAAATAAAGTGAGTTTTCAGGTTTCTTTGTTCTTTCTGCTTTGTCCACTGTGAGGAAGATGTTCCATTTCCATGAGTGGAACTTCCATTTGACTTTCCACATTTTGTGTACAGTCTTCCCCTGTCACATGCCTCCAGCTTGTCATGCGGTGCAGTCCTTTCCTGAGCTCATGCACTTCTCAGCTCAACCTGACAATGGTAGTCATGAACACATGCGCCAACCACTTCCAGCCCGTTCACTGTTCCTTCAAACCATAAAGAGGACATCCCATTTCCTGGCTCTCAGATTTTATCAGTAGATAGAGCTTTACTGTAGTTTGGGTCGGGCGTGGTGGCTCAGGCCTGTAATCCCAGCACTTTGGGAGGCTGAGGTAGGAAGATCACCTGAGGTCAGGAGTTCAAGACCAGCCTGGCCAACATGGCGAAACTCTGTCTCTATTAAAAATACAAAAATTAGCTGGGCATCATGGCAGGTACCTGTAATCCCAGCTACTTGGGAAGCTGAGGCAGGAGACTCACTTGAACCCAGGAGGTGGAGGTTGCAGTAAGCTGAGATCATGCCACTGCACACCAGCCTGGGCAGTAGAGCAAGATTCTGTCTCAGAAAAAAAAAAAAAAAAGAGCTTTACTGTAGTTTACAGTTGCATTAGATGTATTGCCCTCTGACCAGGGTGCAATGTGGCTTGGTATCACCCATGGACTGACCCCCAAGAACAATTCACCTATATGAATTTTCTGGCAGCTTACAGGGACTCTGGGAATACCTTCCAGAGGGCCCTGGGCAGGGATATCTGCCTGGGTGTGAGACAGACAACCTCCCACCCTCCATGTACCTCCTGGGCCAGGACATGGAAATCTCACAGGGCACCCTGACCTAGGCAGAAGAGGAGAGGATTAGTCTCACAGGCTGTGGACAGCTCCCAGGCTTCTGGAAGACTTCAAACTTATTGCACACAGAACCCTCTTCTTCCTCATTTCAGTCCAACCAACACACTTGGTGGCTAGAGAAACTTCACTTCCCGTTTCTATTTATATATATTTTTAAATATATATGTTTTTTATTTTACACGAGATGTGTGTTTAAACAACCAGATCCTGGATTTGATGAGGAACTTATCTGGGATTCATTCTGTTCTTTTAAGTGTCACTTAGTCCTGTGTAAGGACAGTATTGCCCTATGGGTAACAGCAACATTTTAAAAGTCATAAAATTGTCCTTAGTTTTGCAATGAA
This sequence comes from Aotus nancymaae, assembly GCF_030222135.1. Taxonomy (NCBI): domain Eukaryota; kingdom Metazoa; phylum Chordata; class Mammalia; order Primates; family Aotidae; genus Aotus; species Aotus nancymaae. The sequence goes on along the minus strand of NW_026988463.1, from coordinate 28,558,473 downwards.
ATAGTTAAAAAATAAAATTCTCCAATCGAACAATGTATGCAAAGATTGTTATGGTTTTTTCTTCTCCCTGCACCAAGCCTTAAGGATCATTATTTTGTTGCTGTTAAAGTCCTGAAATATGGAGATAAGAGGTAAGTGAGCGTCCCCTGGTGGAGAAAGGGAGTCTTTTTCAAGAATCAGTGTTTTCCCTCACCTTGTGTCCACTGGAAATCACTCAACACAAACCTATGGTCATTCAGTACAATCAAGCAAGCAAGCAAACAAAATCATCAGTATGCTTGTGCAGCTATACTTGATAATTGATGTACGGTAAAGGAACGAGGAAGGGGAAAGTGAAGAATAGAGAAAGGGATATGGGACCAGCCAGACGTGGTGGAACCATACTGTAGTTTTCCACATGAGAATGTCAGCTTGGTCTATAGGAACAGAGTTCTGGAGTAAAGCACTGAGTATGTCCTCAGCAGACACTCCTCTCTGCTTCTGGAACACATCAACTGTATCTTTGTCCTCCATTTCCAGCTTCGCAAATGTGTCTATTTCACTGATTGGCTCCCAGGAGAACCAATCAGTGAAAGTAGAATCTGATCAGCATCCTGGACAAACTCTGCCTTTCACCAAAGGCTTCCACTCATTCACTAAGTGGTGTGTGCCTCTTCACCATCAACTGCACCCCAGGACCATCCTACCTGCCACCTTCAAATTCACAGGATTACTGCTCTTGGCCTTGTCTTAGGCTCTTTCTGTCATAGAGGAGCCTGAAGGCTCTTCTTCAGCTGCAGCTTGAAGAAAGAGGTCCAGAGTGTGCAGCAAACTAGCAAGCTAGCAGACCCCAATGCCACAGGTGGAGGAGGCAGCAGAGCCTAACTTGATGTTTTTATCACCATCTCTACAGCAACAGCAGCAGCAGCAGCAACCACAACTACTATCTCTAATTGTGGTAATAATAATGATCACACTTAGAATAATGATGAATAACAATAATTGTAATTGCTAGCCAGGCAGTGGCTCCCATCTGTAATCCCAACACTTTCAGAGGCCGAGGCGTGTGGATTATTTGAGGTTAGAATGCATGTTGACATGCTTGGTGCTTAAACTCACACAGTCCCCACACCACAGGAGGATACAGCCAGCTGTAGCCTAACCAGCAGGGTGAAGGGCAAATCGCAAAATTTGAGACCAGCCTGGCCAACATGGTGAAACCCCATCTCTACTAAAAATACAAAAATTAGCCAGGTGTCGTGGTCCACACCTCTTATCCCAGCTATTCAGGAGGCTAAGGCAGGAGAATTGTTGAACCCAGGAGGTGGAGGTTGCAGTGAGTCGAGATCATGCCACTGCACTCCAGCCTGGCGGACAGAGCGAGACTCCGTCTCAAAAACAAACAAATAAACAAAAATTGTAATTGCTGACATGTTCAGTTTATATGTAAATTTATTATTTGTAATGTTCTAAAATTTGCTTTTAGTAAATATACACATTAATTGTGTCATAAATATCAGGACCCCAAAACACCCCACCTAATGAATGACTCGCACCTATGGACCTATGGACCTATGGCTACTCACCTGCTAGTGCAGATCGTCTCACCACTCCACCCAGAGCTTTCATCTCTCTGGTCAACCTTCTGGGAGGATGAAGTAGCTGAAGCACTCATATCATCTGATTGGGGTCTCGGCAAACAGATTGACTTGTTAGAAATCAAAGGCTCACTTTAAGGCATACTCAGATGTTGGGCTAAATTGAGGCAGGAGGAAATGTCTTCTCGGCAGATCTACCTTTGTGTCTCTTGTTTTCAGAGTAAAAGGTTGTTTCAGGAACAGTAGTTTGATTTAGTCTGTGTTAAAAATCAAAAGCAGCCTACAAATACCAAATGGGGATGAAAGTAATTTGCACACATGTTCAGTGCATTATATGTGCTTTCAAATCTCTCCAAAGATAAGAAGTGAAAAGTTATGCCTTGATTTTTTAAACTCAGCCATCAGCCATTCTGCCAAAATATTCTATATGTTTCCAATACATTTCAGAAGCATTCTCTGCTGGAGATTAATCCCAATTGTGAAGAATACTAGAAGGATGAGCATTTCAAAAGAACCTTTATTCTACTGCGGAAGAGTCACTTTTCAGGATCTCAAAGGCCTAGGGAAGCTACTTGAATTGTCAGGTCTATGGAGGTGCCTGGGCTTTGGAGTCAGGCAAAGTTGATCCTGAGTCGCAGTCCAGCCACTTAGTAGCTGTAGCACTTTGGACGAGTTCCTTGACTTGGGACAGTTATATAAAACTTGTCGTAAGAAAAGACAGAATGATACAGATTGCAAAGATGGCAGCAATTCTGCATCCCCTCTGGTATCCATGCCCTTTGGAATATGCTTTTACAGTTGCTCTAACAGAAAGGCAGAATCTGTTTCCTGATGCTTGGATCTGGACTGGCCTTATTTTTTCTAGTTAATGGGAAGCTATAAATATGGCAGTGTGACAGTTTGGGGTCTAGGGATGAAAGGCCTTGAATGCTTCTGCTTTTTCTTTTAGAACTTGCCATCTCCATGAGAACAAGCACGTGTTAGCCTGCTGGAGGATGAGCTCCCATGGGGAGGAAAACCAAGGTGCCCCAATTGACAGCTAGCTCACCCCCAGAAGCAGAGTCACTTAGTCAACCAGCAGCTGACCACACATGCCTGAAGGAGCCAAGCTAAGACCAGAAGAATGGCCCAGTTGAGTCCAGCCTAAATGACTGACCATCCCAATCATGCACTAATAAGGTTTAGGGTAGTTTTTTATGCAGCAATAGCTAACTGATATATACACCTGTGCAGTCAGGATCCCAGGATTCAAATGACAGGTTGGTTACTACTGGTTACCTGCCAAACAGAAGACACTATGTAGATATCGATTTCCTTTTCCCTTTATTTAAAGTGGGGCCTCTTGTTAGATGGGGTAAGTTACACCAAAATGTATGTTGACATGCTTGGTGCTTAAACTCACACAGTCCCCACACCACAGGAGGATACAGCCAGCCATAGCCTAACCAGCAGGGTGAAGGGCAAATCATAAAAAAAAAATTTGCCCTTATTCCCTCTGCATTCAAACTTTGGAAGTCAGGGCTGTGGACAAATCTGAAGGCAGGTTTCTCTTCCTGAAACCCTAAACTCTTCGTTCACTGTCTGGCCTTTGGAAGGGTGAGGGACCCCTGCCCAGCAGCAGGTGGGCAGCAGTGGTCAACCTGTGGACACCTCCTGACTGCAGCCCCGACTCTCTCACTGGGCACTGCCTCTCCCACCCTTGGGCATGAGGAGCGAGATGGGCAGGATGAGGGTGTTCCCTCACCTCTGGCAAGAAAGGGGGTCCAGGCCCTCGACCTCCCTGAGATTAGACTCACCAGGGCCCTCAGAGCTGCTCTTAAATGCGGCAGTCACTGCCCACGTGGGGCTGCTGAGCTCTTTGGATGGGGCTGGTTGGAACTGAGATGTGCTAGAGGTTTAGATACAGAGTGACTTTAAAAGATTTAGTACCCAAACACCTTCATTAGTAATTTTATATTGCTCATATATTTAAGTGATAATATTTTGGATCTATTGGGTTTAAGTATTACCATCAATTTCACCTGTTTTCCTTTCATGATACCACTAGACTACGGTAAATGTCACATGCGGCTCACATTTTATTCCTATGGGACATTTCTGACTTAGAGGACTCCCTCCCTTATCAAATCTCATGCTGCCTCCTCAAGGGACCAGAGGCCATGAAGGTTATGAAATCTGAAATTTTAGAAGAACTGTTATTATGTAATTTCCAATTTTAAATATTACGTATATTACTCATAAATTGATATAACCTTATGTGTAAGGTTAAATGCCAATGTTCCTGGCAGCTCCAGGGCCCAGCACAGGAAGTCAGCCCTACCTGGACAGGGCAGCAGACAACAATCATTCATTCAGACCTCATTCAGCCACACCTGGAATCTCATCTCCTGTCACTCAGGGGGCAAGGGGGCGGGGCCTGGAGCCCTATCCAATCAGCGGCTCCGTGGTCGAGCCTGTCCAATCAGGCGCGCAACCGGCAAAGGGGAAGCACTTCCTGAGTTCCGGGCTGGACTTTTCCTCTTACAGGTGCGCGTGCCTACTTGGTCCGTCTCAGCTGCTCTTTCTCCTTCGTTCGGCAGCCTCCTTTGCCCTGTGTCCTGCAGGTACTCGAAGGTCCCTAGAGAGGATATCGGGGGGCTCCTTAAGCCGAGAGATGGTGAGTCTGCGGGGCCGAGCTTCCCGAGACACTGTAGGGGGCCGGCGGGAACCGGCGGCGACCTGGGCCTCCCCGGGGCAGCTCTGGAGTCTGGACCCGGAGTCTCCTGGGTCGCACAGTGCGGCTGGGCCGGCAGCTGGGACCCCGGGCGTCCCGTCCCGTCCCATCTCTGCGTGGCGACCTCGGCCCTGCCCGGAGCCCTCTCTGGGCAGCTCCGTGCCTGCAGCCCCGCGTCTCCCCACTTTGTGCGGTGATGACAGGAGGGTCCTTAAGGGAGAAACCCGGCTTGCGGGGCGGGGTTCGGCCTTGGAAGGAGCTGTGGTCCGTGGGGTCCCTGGTCCTTCCTTTCTTTTGTAAAAGTTAAACTGAGGTTTGGTTAAAACGTTAAAGACTGTGAGCAAATAACGATTCGTGATTCAGGAAACCACGGCCATGGATTGTGGTTTGGATCCACCGGAGGGGTTTGAAGGAAAGGGTTTTATAAGGTGCATGAGGAAGCAAACCCAATTCAGTAATTGATTGGCTGCAGTTATGTAGTCCCCTTATTTGAACTGCCCAGGCGGAAATTTCCTGGTTATGTAATCAAAGGTTAATTGATGGTTTGTCGTTAATTAAGAATATTTTGTTTTCCTTTAGTTATTTACAAGAAATGCATGAGTTACGTTTTGGTTTTCTTAGGTAGAAACCCAGGGCACTACAGCCATTTCAGTGTAAGTGCCTCCTATTTAATTATTTTAACACTCCACAGGGGGACTGATTTTCCCTGTATTTGTATGGCAAGTAGGGTCTCAAATCCACTATCCTGTTCCCCCAACCTAATTCTTCTAAGGCTTGCAGTAAAATTCTAAATTTTCACTTCCTTCCCCTGATTCTCAACTTCCGGCTTCCCCTCTAATTCACAACATTGTCAACTATTTGCTCTTTATTGTAGATTTCAAGCAGATGCAGCCTGACCATTAGAGCCAAGGCCAAAATGCAAAATAAAAAGTTTGCCTTTATTCTACTCCATCCACATCTAAACTTTGGAGGTCAAGGCTGTGGACAGATCAGAGGTAGTTCCCTCCTCTTGGGGCTCCACTGATCTCTGGGAAGGAGGATGGGCGGCAGGTGGGCAGCAGTAGTTCACCTGTAGCCACTTTCACCTAGGCCCTGAAGGCCGAGTCAGTGTTTGTCCGACAGAATGGGATGTCAGGGGCAGCATGGAAAAGCACAGAGGTGAGAGGGCAGGTGTCAGGTATTCTCAGGCTTCTGTGGTTTGGGGAATGTAGACCTCAGTGGAGGAGCGGCAGGAGCTGGGGTTGCCTTTAGACTGGTGCCTGAGAGCACTGGCTTTAGAAGCTTGATTTTGGCCGGGTACGGTGGCTGACTCTTGTAATCTCAGCACTTTGGAAGGCCGAGGCAGGTAGATCATCTGAGGTCAAGAGTTCAAGACCAGCTTGGCCAACATGGTGAAACCCCATCCCTACCGAAAATATAAAAACCAGCCAGGCATGGTGGCTGCACATGCCTATCCCAGCTACTTGGGAGCTGAGACAGGAGAATCGCTTGAACCCAGGAGGTGGATGTTGCAGTGAGTCTAAATCATGCCGCTACACTCCAGCCTGGGTGACAGAGCAAGACTCTGTCTCAAAAAATAAAAATAAAAAAGGCAGCTTGATTTTGTGAGTAGTGCACTTCTTAAAAGGGTTCCAGGTAGCGCTTTTGAAATAGGAGATGGGAGATTGAAGGTGGGTGACTTCATAAGGAGTGGGGGGCCTTTGCAGAGCAGAGACCAGTTTGTGGAGGAAGATGAATTTCATCCCTACGGGATGAGTCTTTGATGATACTGAAGGGAGAGTCACATGTTGATACCCAGGAGGCAGCTGTCTCCTTGGTCTGAAAAGCCTGATTGAGGCCAGGCTTGGCTATGAGAGCTGGGAAATGGGAGGACCTTTGAAGCCGTGGGAGAGGGTGAGGTGAGAATGAGAAGCTGGGGCCCAACACCCCCAGCTCAGGACTGAAGGAAGAGGATGGAGCTGGAGAGGGAGGGATGAGGGTGTGGCATTGGTCAGGGAGGAGGAGGAGGTAATGAGCCATGGCCTGGGGTGCTGCTGGGTGGACTGATGCCACTGGGCTGGAGAAGTCCTTGAGGCCTGGTGATCTGGGGAGAGTGGTTTGGGCATGAGCTTAGGTAGAAGCCAGACTGGTGGGTCCAGGAGCAGTGGAGGAGAGAGGCACAGGATGTGGAAGGGAGAAGGTGGTGGCCTGCAGGCACACCGAGCTAGGACTCTAGGGCTGAGGCTCGGGAGGGCACGAGTCATAGGCACGGGGACACTGTTCCATACAACTCGTACCCACCCAGTAGGGGTGAGGCGGACAGCCCTCCTTCAGCAGCGAGGCGCATGTGCCTCAGTGCCGTTCTTGTCACCCCCAGAGCCACCATCACTCATGTTCTTGAATGGGAACTGCCTGGAGAGCATGAAGAAGGAGCAGGAGCCAGAAGGAGGAGGCTGAGCCGCCCCAGGAATACGAGCTGGATGAGGCCAAGCCAGGAGATGACACCACCAAATAGGAAGTCACCATTCAGGATTCAGCCTTTTCTCTGGAGATCCTGGCCCCGGGATTGAGCCCTTCTCCCTGCGGGTACAATGGCCCCAGGATCGAGCCCTTCTCCCTGCGGGTACAATGGCCCCAGGATCGAGCCCTTCTCCCTGCGGGTACAATGGAGGAGGGGAGCTGGGGACCACAGCCTGAGCCTGCTGGGGAGGATGAGGGTGGGAAGCCCAGCCTTGCCCCGGCTCCTCCTGCCATGCTGTAGGCAGGAAATGGAGGGCTCTGGGCTCTGCCCGGGGTCACTCTGCTAGCGTGGTGGACCTGGGAATGGAGTCCGGGTTCAGGTCACTGCCTTATTGCTAGAGGACAGCTAGCAGGTGGGCCTATGAGCCCTATTCAGGGAGAGGAGTGAGGAGTGTCAGGTCCCAGGACACCCCAGTCTTGCTTTGTGTCCTCAGGCAAGTTACCTCTCTCTGGGCCACGCCCTTACCATCTGTCATATGGGGGTGGTGGTGGTATTGGGTGTTCTCCAGGGACAGAGCCAACCCAGAGGACTTGCAAGCTGGTAACTTGGTGGGGAGCCAGGCAAGGCCCTCTCACGTCCTCTCCACTCACAGGCTTGGGCCCTGGAGCACTCCTTCTGGAAGGAAAAGGCCATTTGCCCTGGGCTGCTCAGCCCTTGGCACTAGGCAAGGGCAAGAGCAAGGCTGCTGTTCTCCCTCCCACCTTTCTTCCCTCTCCCTCTCCTCTGCTCCGGGGTTGCTCATAGGCTATGGGAAGAGTCAGTGGAGCCAGGCTCTGTCCTGCACTTAAGCACACAGGTGGCAGGGCCCTGATATGGGTGGGCGGCCCCATCTCCCTTTCCCCTGCCTGCCATCGGGTTCAGCACCACCCATTCCAAAGGGGGTCACCCCATTCCAGGCATGCAGCTGGATGGCCCCTGTGATGGAGCACACTATGGACTGCATGTGTGGAGAGTCGCCTGCACCTGGAGGCTGGGCTGTGAGGAGCACAGTCCTGCATAGGGGCCTGCGGCCTGACCCTGCCCTCACTGGGAACCCCCTTCCTTCTTGGGTGCCAGGTGGGGTTCTGTGCACTTCCCTGAGGCTCCATGTGGGTCTGCTCATTGGGGAATCTGGGGCTGTACGTGGGGAGGGAGGAGAAGGGACTTCCCAGAGCAGGATGCAGTGCACAGGCTGAGCCCATGTCTCCCTCCCTGGTCCCTCTGCAGCCCCAGCACTGGAACGAGGAGCTACAGACAATGAGGGACCTGCCAACAAGAACCGACCTGAGCAGCTGCTGCAGGAAGGAGCCATGTTCAAGGGGCCTGAAGCCCCTGGTGAGTGAGTGACAGCGTCACAGCCTCAGGCCCACCTGCCTCCTGCTGGAAAGTTTTCTTGTGCACAGGAGGGAAGCGAGGGAAGCTGGCACAGTCCCAGTCCTGTCAGGTACCCTGAAGGCCTTCTAGCCTTCTGCATCCTGGCAGACCATCCCAGCACCTTTCTCTGGCCTCTTTGAGACTTTGGGTGCCTGGGAGGAGAAGGCTCTGCCTGGTATCTGGGCTGAGCAGCCAGGGCCATCCAGCTTCCCACCCTCCACTGAGTGCCATGGGGCCCTTCCCCGAGCACACGGTGCCCAGCATGGCCCTTCTAGGGCAGGGGTTCATTGACGTAGCACTTTCAGCTCTCTGGGGTTTAAACGTCATTAATGCTGTTTCTGAGAGAAATGAGGACAAAATAATTGTTTAAAAAAAGTCTCTCCTAAACTTCCTGCCTCGAGGTGATCATGGAAGAAGTAATTTCTTGGGTACTAACTTTACCAGGATGGTTCTAAGTGCTTTATAAGCATCATTTCCTATAATCTTCTGGTCCCCTTGTAAATATCAGTACTTTTTGTCATCATTGTTGTGTAGGTGAGAAACTGGGTCTGAAGTTACCTGCCCAGGTTAGCCGGGCACATGACCAGGGAATCCCAAACCTGCCCCAGCCCTCGCACTCCTTGTTAGCCACTAAGCTCTGCGCCTCCTTAAGTGTTTAGTTTTTTCAAAAAATGGTTTTCTTGCCCTTCTCTAAATCTAAAGAAACTGAGGCAAGAGTCCCTGGCTCCCAAGGCAGGCCTGGCTGCCTCCCCCATCTTGGTGAGCAGGTGGATGTAGCCTGAGGCTTTTGTGGACGTGGCCTCTCACCTTCCCAGTCTCGGCCCCTCCCAGGCACACAGCAGGTTCAGGGTGGCAGCCACATGGGGGCCCATGGTAGTCAGGGGTATCGTCATGGCCATTAGCCCCAGTAAGGAGCCCAAGATGCAGATGTTCGTCTGGAGCCACATCGTCTTGAGCGTGGGCTTTGTTGTTAGTGGCCACTACAAGGACTTCGCTGGGGACGTGGCAGCCTCCATAGCATTCACCAATGACCTGAATGGTGAGCAGTTACGCAGTGCAGCGGACCTGGAACGTCTATACACGCTGGACACAGCGGAGGTGGATGACTGCAGCTTTTGGGTCAGGTTCCCCTCATCCCTGGCATCCTGGAGTGGGACCAGGAGCAGAGTGTCATCTGTAGCTTCACTGACCTTGCAAGACGGTGATGTGGCCCCCGTGGTGCTTGGAGCTGCTGGAGCATGAGTTAGCTGCTCAAGACTTTGTGGCACTGTGTGCTCAAGCACTGTGATGAGGAGGAGGAGCTCTTCTCCTCGGTGAGGGCAAGGGCGTCACTGGCAATGACAGGTACCTCTTCGTTCTCTACCTGCTAATCCCCCTACCCCTGACCTCAGCTTCCTGCTTGTGCCCCGCAAGGGGCTGGGAGAGGAGTGCTCCCATGGCGGCTTCCCCTGCACCCATAGGCACAAACGCCTTCGTGGAGCACAGGTGAGGAGCAGCCCTGTGAGGCTGGAGCTGCAGCCGGCTGCACCCAGCTGGGGGCACGGGCACCCTGGGCTGTTCTGGGGCTGGATTGTTGAGGAGAGAAGCTCTGTACGGTGAAGCAGGGCTTGTTCTGACCACACTCACTAGAGCTGCTTCCCATCAGCCTCCCAGATTCAGGATCTGGAGCTTTGTGTTGGTTGCAAGCTAGGGAGCAGTGAAACCAGCGGCCCAGCTGAGCTGTGCTGTTCTCCTTAGGAGCATTTGGAAGTCGCTGGGTGGTTGTGAAGGTCACAGTCCCCAAGTGTTGCTGCTCCTGCTGTTGCGTGCTTAGGAGTTGACCATGTTAAATGTCGTACACACAAGTAACTCTTTTTCAGAAGCCAGTGGCGTTCCTGTCTCTGTTGAGAGTCCTGGCCTGATGGGGCCCCCCTATTCCTCACCTCCATACTCTGGCTGTCTTCTTCCTTTCTGGGGAGATCTGGCAGCCACCGCCTTGTTGCTTGGGTCTGTGAAAGCAAAGCTGAGTTCTGGTCGGCCTTGCAGCAGGAGAAGGAAGCCGACCTATCTACACCATCTATTAGGCCCAGGTGGGCTGTGCCAGGACTGGCGGGCTGAACTGCACCTGTGGGCAGCTGATCCTTTCCTGCCTCTGCTCTCTCCCCTGTTTTTGGGTGAGGACCACAAGAAGGAAAGCTTGGAGAACATCAAAGGCCTGGCCCAGGAGGCCGTGGCCCAGCAGGGCACCATGAACAGGATCTACCCGTCAGCTGCAGAGCCAGCATCCTGCCCCTCCAGGTGTGTCCGTGGGTGGAGCCCGGCTCCCACCCAGCCCAAGTAGGATGAGCCTCACTCACAGCTCATCCTCACAGCCCCTTGGTTCGCAGCTCCCAGCATGGCCAGCATCTTACAGCAGCTCCAGGTCATCAGTGACATCCTCCTCATTCCTTTCTGCTGAGGCCCCTCCACAGCTCGCTACTTAGAAGGTGGCCTTTAGTTTTTTAAGATATGTAATATGCTGACATGGCTCAAAATTGAAAACAGTGATGAGAAGTTCCTTGTGAATGCTTCCAGAAATACCCCATATGATATCTTTCCCTCTCTTTTTTTTCTTTGCAATTGTGGCAGGCCACGGATGAAGGTTATTATTGTTTACTTCATTTAACAATATGTCTTGGTGATCTTCCATTTCAGTTCCTAAGGAGTGGCTTTATTCCTTCCCCAGCTGCCTCTCGCTCCAGTGCAAAGTGTGCCTTAGGAGCAGGCCCTGAGAACTCCCGCGGTGCTGACACAAGCAGCGCTGCCTTTGGGAGCCCCTAACCTCCTGCCTTGTCTCCCCTCATTGTGGGAAAGGGGTTTGGTCAGCCAGGGGTGTCAGCAGCCCTGCCCCACACCCATTGTCTACACCCAGTCTGGTAGCAAGGAGGCTACGGAGTGCAGCAATTGGAACTGGATGTGAGAATGAGAGGCAGCTGGGCCCTCGGCCAAGTCAAATGCATGGAATCCTGACTGTCAGCAATTAGGGATCTTTTTGCTTTTGGGAGGGAAGCACTTGTTCGACACGTCTCACTGAATAAGGCACAGACCCTGATCTGTCCAAAGTGGGAGTTTAACCAAGCTAGAGGAGGGCCGAGGGCCCTGACCCAGTCTGACACCCACCTGCCCTCCCACCTTCCTAGCCAGAAGACTAGGAGAATCTGATAGCAGAGGTGGTGCAGCACCACCAGCTCCAGGAGTCCAGTAAAACAGGGATAGGGCATTCTGGAAGGTCGAGGCAGATGGATCACTTGAGCTCAAGAGTTGGAGACCAGCCCAGGCAACATGACAAAACCCCATCTACAAAAAAGTGCAAAAGTTAGCCTGGTGTGGTGGCGCCACCTGTAGTTGCAGCTACTCAGCAGGCTGAGGTGGGAGGATCGCTTGAGCCTGAGAGGTCCAGGCTGCAGTGAGCCATGATCGTGCCACTGCACTCCAGCGTGAGTGATAGAGTGCAACCCTGCCTCAAAAAACAAAAAGAAAAAACAGAGCTAGGGCTGAGGAGCCTATGGCCACTGAGCCTGAGCCAACGGGACCAGTGGAACTGAGCTCCCTGCCCTGTGGCTGCCAAGGAACCTTCTTCCTTGAGCTTGCAGGGGTCAAGAGGGAGGAGAGACAGATGGATAGTCAGCGGCCCTGTTATCAGTGATGCAGACTCCAGGAGAAGGGGCAGGCCCCTCTCCCATGTTCCACCCCTACCATCCTCCTACCAGCCTGAATGCCCCACTAAAAGATGCTTTTGCACTGATTCAGTGAATATGCAATGCAGAGGCCCAAGTGAAGCCCCATGAATGGTTAAGGGGCCCCTCGGGCTCCCCATTTTTCCCTCAGGCTCCCCATATTCCCCTCAGCCTCCCGATCTTCCAGCAGGGATGTGGAGTACATCCATGGCCAAGAGTATTGATTTGTCCTTCCCAGCCTGTACATCGCGCCGAGACAGTGGTGAGTGGATGACGTGCAGATGGGATTTCTCAGCTCATCTGCATGGTTGACGTTATGGCTGCTGCTTTTACTGCAACAACTCCCAGGCCCAACCTGGCTCAGTGTCTAAGTCGTAAGCCAAAAAAGATGGGGAGCCAGAGCTTTGTGGCAGGGCTGGGGGTTGGGGTGCACTTTAGTTTTGTAGAAGGTTGAAGTCTGCAGTGGTTTTATTTATCATGATTGGCCTGGTGGTAGCTCCAGGCTGAAGGGGATGGGTTTGTCAGTGGTGGTCCCCCAGATGTTCCTGTGCCCAGCCCTGGCCTGTTTGCCCTCAAGCCCAGCAGGAGGTGCTGCCACAGGCTCTGACTGGCCTCCTTGCTCCCTGTACCCAAGATGGACATAACTTTGGGGTCTACAGGCTGAATATATCATTCTCCCCATTTTAACCTGAGCTGCCTGACACAGGGAGGGTGGGGTGGGTAAGGGACCTGGGGAACCAGGGCCGAATCATGGATCCTGGGGAAAGGTTGCAGACACAGGAGGGGTTGTCACCTCTCTGTGGAGCCCTGCTCCTTGCCACACAGCACCTTCTGCAAAGACTAGCTCTGGGGGTGGCAGGGAACCCCACAGGCCACGGTTGCACCCTCTCTCCACCTGTCTGTGCCTGTTATTGGAGCCTGGACGGTGGGACAAATTACTACCCTGTGAGCCTGAGGGAGCCACATTAGGCTGTGACCTCTGCCTGGGGCTTTGCAGAGAGCTGCTTATGGGTATAGTGTCGCCAGACACCTTGTTTCAGACGAGTGGGCATAGCTGCCAAGTGGTGCACCCCCACAGCTGATCAGGAACTTTTTCTCATTTTTGAACCATCATGCCTTCATTTCACATTGGAATAAAGTGAGGTTTTGAAACCTGCTGCCCCAGTCTCATTGGATTGTGAGGGCTGTTGTCAGGTTACTAGGAGAGGAATACGTATAAATTAGGTCAAATTGAAGGTTATGCTTGTACTGTCACCTGAGTGGGAGGTAAGAGGTTGGGGTCACAGGCACTCAGTTGGGGTTTACCTGGCCCAGTCACTAGACTTATGGGACTGTGGTGCAGGTGAACATCCCGTCATTGGTGGCAGAAGAAAAAAAGCTGGAGTGAAGGCCAGGTGGGGGATGGGTGCCAGGTTGTGTGGCCAGGCCCTAGGCATGCTGGAGCTATTAGGTCACTGAACATTTGACTGGGCACGTGCCCCTGTCCCTTCAGTTGAGGTGGGATTGGCAGCACTCCCCAGACGGCATGAGTGCCGGGAGAGTGGAGGAGGACCTGACATTTGCCATCCTGGGGTAGGTTTTAGAGCTCACTAGATGCTTGTGGAGAGCTAATGAGATGGGAAGAAGGCAGCCCACCTCGATGGACCTGAGGAACAGAGCCTGCGAAGTGAGAAGTGGGTGTGTGGAGGTGGCCTGTCTAGAAGAGGGCAAGTTTAAGGCTCATTGCAGTGGCGCCATTGTTGGAAACGGGTTTATAAAGTGAGGAAGAATCCACACTGAGACAGTGGATCACTCAGCAAGCCTAGTTTTACTTCCTGCAGGAAGGGTGCAACTTGCTGGCAGTGTTGCCACGAGAGCACACCTGAACAAGGAAGACAGGGACATTTATAACTTTCATAACTTGACACAATAGCCCTACTGCTATGTCCAGTTTCCATTGGCCGGAACGGAACCTCATATTCTATGCTTGACTTGATTGGCTAAAATCTTGGAAATTTTCTAAAGAGGTAAAGGCAGAGGAGAACAAAGGAAAAGAGGAAGTAATGAGGAATGTTTAGAGAAGCGATAACATTTTCAAATAAGGAAGGGGAATAAGCTATGACCTAAGACTTGCCTGGGCTTGTCCAGGCGTGTCAGGGCAAATATTTAGGTTAAAGTGGAAGAACTAGGAACACAGGGTGCACTTACTTCTTTATTATGGCTAACAGCTACTTTATTAGCAAAAGCTTTAAAGTAAATTAACCTTTGAAGAAACTTATTTATTCGTAATGAACTAAGGGGAAAGCTTTGAAGAGGAACCTTTTATTTATTCTTACTTCCTACAACTATCTCAGCTCACTGCAGCTGGTGGCTGCTGCCAGACCATCCCTCTCCAGAGCAGGGAGGCCCTCAGCCTCACGTATGATTGAATGCCTTTTGGGATGTTTCGATAGTCCTTTATTTCTTGGAAATTCAGAAAAGAAAAAATTCTAATCCTCGTGTCTGTTAGTTTCGCTGAGCCAACTGATAAAAAGATGTTCCTGACCTCGAGATTTTGAGTGACACCCAAGGGAAGCCACCAGTGCCTTGGCCACTGCATGCTCCCCAAACCCCCAGCAGTTCCCTCTGCAGTCTCACAGTTGTGTCTTGAGCAGTGGGGTGAGGTGTGGTGAGAGAGGTGCTAAGGGAAGGGATGAGGGTCTTTCTTGTGTTATTAAAACGGTTAAAGAGTTGTTTTAAAAAAAAAAAAGGAAAAAGAAGAAAGCCTTTATGATGATGTTAGCACAACTTTGTAAATTTATTTGAAAACACTAATACGTATATTTAAATGGGTAAATTTTAGGGCACATAAGTTATATCCTAATAAAGTTGTTTTAAAAAAAATTAAAAAAAAAAAAAAAAGAGTTGTTTTAGGCCAGGCGCGGTGGCACATGCCTGTAATCCCAGCACTTCGGGAGGCCAAGGCGGGCGGATCACGAGATCAGGAGATGGAAACCATCCTGGCTTACACGGTGAAACCCCGTCCCTACTAAAAATACAAAAAATTAGCCGGGCGTGGTCGCACGCGCATGTAGTCCTAGCCACTCGGGAGGCTGAGGCGGGGAATCCCTTGAACCAGAGAGGCGAAGGTTGCAGTGAGCCAGTATCTCGCCAGTGCACTCCAGCCTGGGTGACAGAGGGAGACTCCCTCTCAAAAAAAAAAGTTGTTTTAAAGGTGTCCAAATGCCCTCCTTCTTAAACTTAATTAGCTAATAAGATGCCTTATACAAGCAGGTAAGGGAAAGCAAGTGCATTTCAAGTCCCAGCTCACCCCAAAATTAGCTGTAATGCCCTCAGGAGGTGGCCCCACACCAATGAGCCTGTCTGCCATTCAAAAAAAAAAAAAAAAGTGATGAGGGGCGGGGCCTGGAGCTTTACCCAATCAAGGGCGCTGGAGTGGAAATCGTCCAATCGGAAGCAGCCTGAGAGCAGGGGCGGCTTCCGGGATTTGGCTGGGGCGTTTGTCCAATACAGCCAGAGCTCGCGTCTTTTCACCGCAGCTCCGAATCCTTCGATCCGAGAGGCCCAGGCGGCTTCGCGTTCTGAGAATAAACAGAGCCTCTCTTGCTCTGTGACGTGCAGGCACTGGGAGATCTGTAGCTAAGACGCCAGGACATTCCGGAAGCTGGGAAATGGTGAATGTGCCGGGTCGGGGGTCCCACAGGAGGGGGCGGGGCGGTCGGAAGCGGCGGGAGCCCACTGTGGGGGTATTGGGCCTCCCAGCAGTCAGCTCCGGGGTCTGGGCTCCGAGTCCCCTTGCCGGCTCAGTTCGGCCCTCGGTCCCCTCCGCCTCAAGATGGCGGCTGGGCCGGCAGCATCCCGTCCCGACCCCGCGGGGCGACCTTGGCCCTGCCCGGAGCCGCCTCTGGGCAGCTCCGCACCGCAGCCCCGAGTCTCCTCATATTGTACAGTGAAGACGGGGAGGGTCTCGGGAGACCCCGGCTGGGCGTGTGAGTGGTGTGTAGCAAGAAACTGCCCCGTAGGGTCCCCAGTCGCTCCTTTTTCCTCTTACAAATTAGAGAGTGGCCGGGCACAATGGCTCCCGCCTGCAATCCCAGCACTTTGGGAGGCCCAGACGGGCAGATCAAGAGGTCAGGAATTCAAGACTATTCTGGCTAACACGGTGAAACTCCATGTCTACTAAAAATACAAAAAATTAGCCGGGCTTGATGGCGCGCACCTGTAGTCCAAGCTACTCGAGAGACTGAGGCAGGAAAATCCGTTGAACCCAGGAGGCAGAGGTTGCAGTGAACTGAGATCGCGCCACTGTAGTCTAGCCTGGGCTACAGAGCGAGACTCCGTTAAAAAAAAAAAAAAAAATTAAAAGGAGTCACCCTTAAAGCGTTAAAGAGTTTATTTGAGCAAACAGTGATTGGTGAAATAGTAAGCCTGCCACCGTGGTTTGTGGTTTAGGGTCCTCTGGAGTGGCGATTTCAAAACTCATGGCTTAGCTTTTGAATGTTGCCAGGGAAAAGAAATAGGGACAATCTCTCTTCCACTATGGCTGTAGCAGAAAACGAATGCATTTCCACAGAAAGTGTGCTGGATTAATTGGTCAATTACAAACATTCATTAAAACATCAGGTCCTCTCCTTTGCAGAGTGGAGGAATTGTGACAGTTGATACCTGTGTTCCATATTCTACAGCTATCTGGATGTCCGAGTTTAATGCCAAATTTTGTGAGACAGAACTTGGCACCGCCTAGAAGTGTTCGCGTATACTAAATGATCTGCTGTTATTGGAAGTAATTAAATTCCATGTTAATTGTCTGAAAGAGGTATTTCGGCTTTTCCTGTTGAGGCATAAAGTGTAAATGCCGTACAGTTTCCTTCCTTTCTATAGAAACTGTGTTTGAGTGATTTTGCTCTTTTCCTGAAACCTGTTAGGTCACTGAACATCTGACTGCTGGGCACCTGCCCTGTCCCTTCAGTTGAGGTGGGATTGGCAGCACTCCCCAGAAGGTGTGCAGTGCTGGGAGAGTGGAGGAGAGCCTGACGTTTGCTATCCTGGGGTAGGTGTTAAGAGCTCACTAGATGCTTGAGGAGAGCTAATGAGATGGGAAGAAGGCAGCCCACCTCAAGGGACCCGAGGGACAGAGCCTGCGAAGGGAGAAGTGCGTGTGTGGAATAACCCTGACTGGGAAGTAGAAGACCTCAGTCTTCTTTTGAGCCTGCAAAAGGAGGTGACTGAAGGCTCAGTTAGTTCCTCCTAGGGAGCGTCCCCTTCAGGTGTCCCTGGGGTTCACAGCAGCCATGGAGGGAGCCCTTTGTACTGGGAGAAGCTGCAGAGTTCTGGAAAGCCGGGGATTTGCAGGCGGTTGTGGTTGAGGTTGGGCTGGAAGGGAGGGTGGGAGGCTCTTTCTGAGGGTGGAATTGTTAGTGTCCTGGGGCTGTTTCTTGACTTTGTCAAATAAAGCATCTGGATTTAGGTAAGAAGTTCCTTTGCACGAGGAGGAAAGCACAACTGTAAGATTTTTGTGGATCTCACAGTTTAGGCAGAAAAGGCTTTTCTTTCATTGGGAGGAGCAAACATGATTAAAGTTGGGAGGGGAATGGGGCACAACTCTGGGGCACAATCAGATCCCAGATCAGAGAATGTTTCCCCCAAGTCAGCCTGTTCTTAGGAGGGGCATAAAGAGGGGTTGACTGTTGGCCCAGGCTGTGGGTGGGACAAAGTTCAGGGACCTGGAGAAAGAGACAAACTTAAGCGAGTTTGGTTAACACATATTTTATTCTGACCACCAAAGACAAAACTCTTTAATTGCTTATGAGGGGGGTAAAAAAAAGAAATAGGAGAGTCTGTGGCTTTGTGATACCTTAAACAGGGAGCATCATCTAAGTCATAATGGGAAGGGTGATTCTTTGCAGTAAGCTGTTCGTGGAGAACACAAAGGAAGGGGGATTTCTTTCATCACAGCTGCTTACCAGGGTTAACTGTCCACCCCGTCTTTCCCCACCGCTTTCTGTTGCCCATACATCTCTTCCATTTGGCTGAGTTACATCTTTTATAATAAACTGGCCAATGCAATTACAGTCTTTGCTGAGTTCTGTGAGTCCTTGTATAAGATGAATGAACTTGAGTAGGGGATTATGGGAGGCCCCAGTTTATAGTTAGTAGCTCTGAAGTATAGATGGACCCTGGGGATTGTGACTGGCATCTGTAGTGGGGACGGTGTCATGGCATTGAACTCTGACCTTGTGGGGTCTGTGCTGCCCCTAGGGGTGTCAGAATTGAGTTACTGGACAACCAGTTGGTGTTGGGGAATTGGCTGTTGTTCAGCAAACTCTACACATTTAGTGTCAGAAAAAAAACAGCACAGGGACCCGGGCTGGAGAGAGACTCTGGGTGTCTCTAGAAGGGAAGCTCTATTCCCCTGCACACAGGCTGTCACCCTACACAGAGTCCTGTGATTCCACATCTCCTCCCAGGGAGAGGCAACTGAGGACAGAAAGGGAAGAAGTTCTGAGAACAGAGTCCTGCCCCCACTGTGCTGCCACCACACAATTCCAACCACTCCTGAACACACCCACTAGGCACTGACTGGCCACACCCCTTCCAGGACAAGACATGACCCTCAGGAAATTGTGCCCATAGCACCTTTTCTCCTAGAGTTTCCTGTCAAAATTCCCATACAAGTGCCTAAAAGACTCCTGGCTTATCCTTGCCCCCAGACCCTGAACTGCAGCAGCAACCCACACCCAGCCATCAACCAAGGCTTCTGGACCACCCAGTCATCATCTCGTCTGCCAGCATGGACACAGGAATAAGTCAGAGCATAGCGCCACCTGGGCCAGTATCTGTAGCACTAACCAGTCCTTCCACCAATTCTGCACTATCCCCCATGCGTGAGTTTTTAGTTGTACCTTCCCTTCTTCTGCCTTTTACTTCCCCACAAACCCTGTCAGGGTCTCACTCTGTCACCCAGGCTGGAGTGCAGTAGCATGATCATGCAGTCTTGACCTCCCTGGGCTCAGGTGATACTCCCACCTGAGCCTCCCGAATTGCTGGGACTACAGGTATGTGCCCCCACACCCAGCCAATTTTTGTAGAGACGGTGTCTCACTATGTTGCCCAGGCTCATCACGAACTCCTGGGCTCAAGTGATCCACCTGCCTCTGCCTCCCAAAGGGCTGGGATTATAGGCGTGAGCCACCATATCTGGTCTACAAACCCCTTTTTAGGTGCACACAGTGTGTCCAAGACCAACCCTCAGGTGCCTGAATCCAGCGCCTGCTGGAATTCACATGTCCATAAATTCAAGATTATGGTCCTAAATCTCACAGTTGTGAGAACAAATACAAATTAGAAATATGAGATTAACCCATCTTGAAAAATAAGGGAAGACATGTTTCTCTCCTTCCTTTTTTTTGAAGCATTTACTTTAGAAAATTTTATATGTAAATTTTTTCTGCATTTTAGAAATATGTCTAAATCATTCTAACAGATAAACAGAACTTTTGTCTTTTGTCAGTCTTTTGAGTCTCACTGTTGCTCAGCTTAGAGTGCAGTGTTGCCATCTTGGCTTATTGCAGTCTCCACCTCCTGGGTTCAAGTGATTCTCCTATCTCAGCCTCTCAAGTAGTTGGGATAATAGGTGCTGGCCACCATGCCTGGCTAATTTTTCTATTTTTAGTAGAAACAGGGTTTCACCATGTTGTCCAGGCTGGTCTCAAACTCCTGACCTCAGTTGATCTGCCTGCCTCAGCATCCCAAAGTGCTGGGATTACAGCCCTGAGCCCCTGCGCCTCGCCATCAGTCTTTTTGATGCAGGACATTTTTTCTCTAGGAACTGGGAATCACTGATTTGAAATGTAAGTATCAAAGAAGACAGCCATATCTCACAATGTCTCTAGGAGAGCAGGCATCTACCTTCAGGCACCTGGCTCCAAGTTGCAAATCTATCTGTCACGAAGACATGAGGGTTTTTTTGCCTTTGACTATAGCCAATTAAAAAACACTGATGGCCTCCCAATTGCCCGGTGAATTTAAGATGAACTGTATCTGACAGATGGTGCTGTCAGGCCTTCTATTTGAGGACTAATTATGGTGACTTTTTCACCAGTGAGTGTTTTTCCAGTCTCTTAGCAGATTGCCTGTAATGTCTTTTACATTCTGCTCTGATTGTGTCATAAAACAGTTTTCTTTCTTTTCTACCATTGTGGATAGTTTTTCCAGTGATTTTGTTTTTAATTATATTTTCCAAACATTGCAAAATGTAAGGTGCCCACCCACCAGGCCTCACGCTAGAGGGGCCTTTCCCTCTAAGACATCCAGTCACAACCCACAGTTGTGCAGCAAACTGCCCATTGCCCCGAAAATCTGCAGGCAAAATTGTCTCTCTTCTTATTTGGAATCTTTAATCCCTTCTAGCACAGTTTGGCCAGATTTCTACAAAAATAAGTTCACAGGGCATCATTTAGCCATTCCAGCTCTGTCTTTCCATGCCCCTGGCATCTTCAAACCTGAAACTGATTCAGAGACCATGGGGCCTGGAAACCAACCAGGCACACACACGTTCATTGAGTAGGCCTGAAAATCTCAACATTCCCCTCATCCTCCTGCCCAAATGCCCATGAATGTACAGAGGGCACATGCCACTTCCCTGCCCCTCCAACACCTAGATCTGCAGCTCCAAATGTTGGACCCAGGTCCTGGGGTTCTCCAGGATGTGTGAGAGCAGCCTTCCTGAGGGGCTGTCTCCTCTAGTTTTCCTCTCTTCACAGCAACACCCAAGAATACAGAGCCAGGTTGATTCCACCTGGAGTCTGCACATAAAGGCTGGTCTGCACCTGGGATCCTCAAGACAGAGCCAGACTGAGGATGTATAAAAAATCCAGGGGACATTTTCTGCATTATGAAAGATTGCCATAGACCTTGTAAAGTCCTACATTTTGTGTGGAGTCCTTCAAGTTTTCCAGATCTTGTCCAGTGAGCTGCTGCAGTTCTTGTGAGGGGCTTCTGGTCTAAGCAGAGTCTGGTGGCAGAATCTGTGAGTGTAAAGCAACACCTTAGCAGAGGGAGGCCAGGACCACAACTGTCCAGAGCCATGAATGAAGCTACACCTTCCTGTGAGCTGTGTTACTGCAGTAGGGTCATCTTGTCCTCTCTTGTACCCAAGAGTTAGCTGATCAGGTATAGGTAATATTACACCTGGATCCAGGGTCTGTGGCTCCACTGGGTCAGTTCCACTTTCTATCCTGGCCCCACAGAGTCACCTGAGTCTCTCCTGCCCAAATCACTATTGGGGCATCAGCACAGGATCACCAGGGACTCTCTCACCAGCACCTGGGAATCCTTGAGACATTTGGTGATGTCCTGTGCAGGCTGAGGTCAGGCTGACTGCAGGATCTAATCTTTCCATCTCAGAGGGAAAGGAATGTGTCATCCAGGATTTGTCCCTCCACTCACAGAAGGAGTCTCTTTATTTGGTATCCAAATGAGCTTTGCTCCAGTTTTCTAATATGTGGGTGAAGAACAGACAGGAGGTCTGAAGACTCAGACTGACGAGTAAACCAGTTGCTTCCATTTCATGTGTCCATTGGAAAAACAGATGCAGCAGCCATAGTCCCTACCATCCAGGAACTTTCAGTCTAGAGCAGAAGGATAATGGCCAAATTCAGCATCACGTGGTCAGGAGCAAGAGCAGACATGTACAGGGAACTTAGGCTTGATTTGGGACATTGCCCTTATGTTCACATTGTGAGTTCTGATGTCACCACCTGAAGGGCCAGAAGAGTAGTTATGATTATGTCTATTGATTTTCTCTTGATTTGGTTTTTAATATAATATTCCCAGAAAGCGTACGTGTTTTGATTAAATTGCTTCTTAATGGATTTACAAAATAGTTAAGAATGAAACAATTAAAATCAGAAAAACTCTGGGAGTCCAGTTCTTGCGGTCAGGCTTAGGAAAGACAGTACTGAAAATAAACCAGCAACATAGAGATGGGAAGCCTAGGGCCTGCGCCCTGCCGCTAGCCTTGCTGTGTCCCAGCCCTGCCCAAATCCACCTTCTTCTGAGCTTGGTTCAGGTCTGGTCCCACCTTGGAGCCTATGCTCACAGAACTGTTTGTTGGAGATCAGACTTCTGAGCGGTTGCTCTTGCTGGTTCTCCAGAGCTGGTGCTCACACTTTGCCCAAACCACAAAGCAGATAAATGGGAACAAAGGACAATATGGGGCCTGAATTTTTTTCTTCATTGAAATCAGTGCTTCTAGAGACATCCCACCTGGCAACGTTTTTTCCATTCCTGCAGATCCAGTAGTTGCTCCACAAGTTGTAATAAAGTCAACGTAAAGACAGCAGTGAGAAATCCTCATGAACTAAACTTCCTTTCCGTATCCCTCCCATCCGTCTATAGTTAGCTTTTATGGTGACAGGGGAACAGAAGAAGAAATGGAAAGTCTGGGCCATCTTCTAAATCCTGCTGGGAATTATGGAATACTGAGGACCCACATCCCAGGGGTTTATGTGGCTTAACTCACACCATGTGATGTTCCCAACACAGTACATACTATGAGAACACAGTATAAGCTCAGTAAATACTGCATTAGTGCATGTATCCATACTATTTTCCAAATGCTGACTTAGATGTTAGTGTCTCCTCCAGCCTTCTGTAGACTTTAAATGGCTGGCAAAGGATGTGATTTTTCAGGACAGAAGTTGGTGGTCCTCACTGTGAATGAAAAGTATTTGTGTTGTGATTAAGAGTATTGCTTGTAAGGGACTCTGTGTGCTGTGCCCACTTCCTCTAGCTGAGTGCTACTAATAATGGGTCTTAAAGAAGCCAATTCCTGGAAACTTTCCAAACCTGCAGAATCATGTAACTTAGCACGGGCCCCAGAATACCAAATGATGTGTATGCATATGAAGCTTGAGAGACAATGCTTAGCTAAGTGGGTCTCAGCCCAGGCTTCTAAGTAGGATCACATGGCCAGTTTGAAGAAATATGCCCACCTCCATCTTCCCCCTAGGTCCTGTTTATTATTATGTTCTGATTATGATTTACTTTTTTCCCCTACTAGTTTCACAGCAGTGATTATGGGTCCATCTGTGAGTCAGCACTGATACCAATTCGTCTCATTACAGCCAATGCTAACTTCATTCACCTGGTTCAGGTGCTCTCGGCCAGATTCCTTCACTATTTAGTTATTTTTCTCTTTGTTGTTAATGAGTATGTAGGAGGGAAGATTTACTGAGTGATGCGCATAAACCATCATGTCTAATCCAGAGACTCTCATTTCTTTTTAGTTTCCCTTTGCTTGTAGGTTGCTTTAGAAAGTGAAGGCCCTCACATTTGTTGACTGTAGATACCGGTTTTTGAAACTGTAGGTTCTGAAACAAGCCTGAGTTCTGTAGGTTTCCATTTTATTTTACTCATGTCACAGCATACTCTCCTTATTCTCTGTATTTTCAGAGAAAGATAACAATTAACATGTAATTAATATGTCTATTGTCTTAAATTCTAAAATATAACACAGCACATAGAAAAATTAAAGAAAAACTTGGGGAAAATAGACTCAGAAAAACAAGCTTTTATTTTAGTTCATATCATTGTATGTACTTATCTTCATAGTTTGTTTAAAAAACAGAAAAAGGGATCGTCCACAAGAGTTTTATAGTTTTAACACAATTTGAAATATTTCTTAATTTTATTTCTTTCTTATTTCTTAATTTTATTAAGAAATGTCCTGTCACTTATCATGTATGTATAGTTGCCGTTTCTGTGTACGTGTGTGCGTGTGACGTCAGCAGCATTTGATCAGTTTTGTGTTGCTGCCTTCCTGTTGTCATCATTCTTCTCAGTTATGACACCTGCTCTGAACATCCTTTTATGGTTGTCTCTGCATATTGGCCGGCATGTCCCTTTAAAGTGAATTAATTCTAAGTTACATACTGGCGTAAAATATAAGCTCTACTTAGCTGGGCATGGTGGCGCGTGCCTGTAATCCCAGCTACTCGGGAGGCTGAGGCAGGAGAATTGCCTGAACCCAGGAGGCGGAGGTTGCGGTGAGCCGAGATCGCGCCATCGCACTCCAGCCTGGGTAACAAGAGCGAAACTCCGTCTCAAAAAAAAAAAAAAAAAAAAAAAAAAAAATATAAGCTCTACTATGTACTAGATATTTGGCAAAAAGAAATGTTCAGGCTTCGTTGGGGGCCGGTTGGCAAAATGTTTTATAATATAAAAGAGGAAGAATACTATTGTTTCTAACATAGATTATTTTTATAGTTTTATCAATACATGAAGAACTGCTAGGATGACATCTAGTATATAATAAATGTTCAAAAAGGATTCTACTGTTCTTGCTATTATGTTATAACCTGTAAATTTCATAAAACTCTCAATTCCACATCATCCCTGAATTCTTTCCTCAGTGTTCTACCTCTCTACTATTCAAAAGTGTGGTCTCTGGACCTGAGGCATTGGCATCACTGATGAGCTTGTTAAAAATGCAGAAACTCAGCCCAAACCCCAGACCTCCTGAATTAGAATCTGCGTTTGAACAAGTTCTCCAGTTTATTGTTGAATATAATAAAATTTGCGAAGTATGCCTCTAAGTCACCATGACTTTTCCACCTGACAATTATATACAACTGATTGTGGATCATGTAAATATAACTGTCAAAAATGTATATTCCTATGTTGATGCCTTAGTTTTTTATTTTTTGGGTTTTTTTGTTTGTTTTTGTTTTTTGAGATGAAGTTTCTCTCTTGTTGCCCAGGCTGGAAGCACAATGGCGTGATCTCGGCTCACTGCAACCTCCACGTCCCGGTTCAAACAATTCTCCTGCCCCAGCCTCCTGAGTAGCTTGGATTACAGGGGCCTGCTACCAGGCCCGGCTAATATTTTGCATTTATTAGAGATGGGGTTTCATCATGTTGGCCAGGCTGGTCTTGAACTCCTGATATCGGGTAATCCACCCACCTCGGCATCCCAAAGTGCTGGGATTACAGGCATGAACCACTGTGCCTGGCCTTGATGCCTTAGTTTTATATTTCATATTCCATATAGGCATAGTATCTACACTGGTTCTATGGATCTTACGTCATTCTCTTTCCACAGTTAGAGAATATGCTAGAAAATATTACTGTGTTTAAAAGTATCTTATTGAATATTTCAGGTCACTCATAAGTCAGTCAGTTCTCTTAACTCTCTTATTTCATCTTGGGTCAAGTGATGAAGTCTGCCCATAGCCACGTGGTCAATGTGTTAATTATTTTTATTTCAGGGACTGCTGACATTCAGGGATGTGGCCATAGAATTCTCTCTGGAGGAGTGGGAACACCTGGACTCAGATCAGAAGAATTTGTATGGGGATGTGATGTTAGAGAACTACAGAAACCTGGTTTGTCTGGGTGAGGATAACTTGGCTTTGGAATGTCTAATATCTAATAACTAAGCATTTTATTTCTTTCCTTTGTAGAATGTCTCTTGGGAGCTTATGCTTTATATGAATGAACTCAGATTCCTACTTCCAGGGAAAAAAAAACGTGGGTTTGTTGGAGAAAAAAAACTTCCTAATGTTTGATCTTAATATTTGCCTTCTTTCTGGGGTGATGTACAAGCTTCACTCTAGTTTAGTGGTGATTCTAGAAATGGAGTGATATAAACTATCATTGCCCACAGTTTAAAATCCAATTCCTTCTCCTTATTTTTGATTCAGTCATACTTGGAAGTGAAGCTCAGGATTCCCATTTTTAAAATGCTTCCTAAATATTCTAAAGAAGCTGACAGGAAACAGTATTTGGGGAAGTAATTTTCTAGAATCCTCTATAATGTTCCCTCTTTACTGAGTACCCTACTGAGTTGGCAATTAAAGAACTCCCGGCAAGAGTCATGTAACTTTTTCTAATAAAACAGGTCTTGCTGTCTCTAAGCCGGACCTGATCACCTTTTTGGAGCAAAGGAAGGAGCCCTGGAATGTAAAGAGTGGGGAGACAGTGGAGACAGTAGCCATCCAGCCAGGTAGGCGAGAGTGAATGAATACATGACATGGGTGAGAGGTCCAGAGGTCAGGAAAGAACCAGACCTTGAAATGTGGATTGGGAAGTTCTCCAGTGGAAATGATTTTTGAAATGCCTGAGTTTATTTCTCTTGCTGTCGCAGAGGGATATCTTCTGTCTCATACTCTGAAATTATCTTTTTTTTTTTTTTGAGATAGAGTCTCGCTATGTTGCCAGGCTGCAGTGCAGTGGTGCAATCTCGGCTCACTGCAACTTCCACCTCCCGGGTTCAAGCAGCCTCCCATGTAGCTGGGACTACAGGTGTGTGCCACCATGCCCAGCTAATTTTTGTATTTTTTAGTAGAGACGGGATTTCACCATGCTGGCCAGGACGGTCTCGATCTCTTGACCTCGCGATCCACCCTCCTCAGCCTCCCAAAGTGCTGGGATTACAGGCATGAGCCACCGTGCCCAGCCACTCTGAAATTATCTAATGATTCTCCTTCACCTTCTGTGATCCACCTTCAAATTCACAGTGACAGCCAAAGTGCTCCCCTTGGCCTGTGAGGGCCTGCATAATCTGGCTGCTCTTCCATTGATTTGGGGGCTCTGGGGAAGTCTGTGCATGTTTCTACCTCTACGTAAAACCATTTTTAAAGTTCTGTTTTTCCTCATGTCAGAAGTGTATGAGGGCAGTGATGGAAAGTGGGATTTCTTTTAGAAGTTCCAGGAATTCTGTGGACAGATGTCACACATTTTCTGGTATTTTAATTTCTAATACTATGGTGGTTTCCATGATGATCCTACAAAAATTGTGACTCAGTAATTTCATCAGGGTACAAAGTATCTTCCTGAATATAAAAAAAATCTGATCCTGTGTTTCACTTCAACTTTTCATCTTTCCTAGCCTAAACTAGGATTAGAAATATAAGCTCTACATGCACAAATTCCACATATATAAAATCATTTAGTATATCACTTACTATGTAGAATTCTTAACTGAATGAATGTCTATGGTGAGCTCAGTACATTGCCCAGTATATAGTAACCTCTCAACTCATATATAATCACGTTTTATAATTTTATCTGGTTAAGTGTGAAGCTTAATGAGTATGTGTTATGTTCATTTTCTTTCTTTTCCTTTTCTTTTCCTTGCTTCCTTTCATGTGAATTTTTTTCTCACACTTGTAAATTATATATATTTAAGGGATACATCCTGATAATTTGATTTTATATATGTGTACATTGTGTAATGATTAATACAATAAAATTAATTAACACATTAATTATCTCATATAGTTGCTAGGTTTTTTGTGGAGAGAACATTTGAGATCTACTGTGTTAGCAAATCTCAAGTATACAAGAGTATTGTAAACTACATTCACAGACATGTACATTACAAGTCTATACATCAGATCCCCAGAATTTATTTATCCTTTAAATGAAAGTTGGTACTCTTTGACCAGAATCTCCTTGTTTTTACCACCTCTCAGCTGCTGGGATCTGTTGTCCTACATTTTACTTCTATGAGCTCAACTTTAAGATTCTACAAATAACTAGTATTATACAGTATTTCTATTTCTCTATCTTATTTAGTTACCGTAATGTCCACTTGGTCTATTCATCCATATGTTGTCAGAAATGGCAGGATTACCTTCTTCATTACGCTGAATAATATTCCACTATATATTGTGAATAATCAGCTATGAACATAGGGGTGCAGATATCTCTTTAACACACTGATTTTATTTATTTATTTATTTTTGAGATGGAGTTTCACTTTGTTTCCCAGGCTGGAGTGCAGTGGCGCCATCTCGGCTCACTACAACCTCCGCTTCCTGGGTTCAAGCGATTCTGTCATCTCAGCGTCCTGAGTAGCTGGGATAACACGCACGTGCCTACCTGCCTGGCTAATTTTTTTATATTTTTAGTAGAGACAGGGTTTCGCCATGTTGGCCATGCTGGTCTTGAACTGCTGGCCTCAAGTGATCTGCCCACTTCAGCCTCCCAAAATGCTGGGATTACAGGCGTGAGCCACTGAGCCTGCCAGATTGTATTTCTTTTAGGTATATACTTAGAAGTGGGATTGCAGATTCATATGGTACTTCTGTTTTTAATTTTTTGAGGAGCCTCCATCCTTTTTCCCATAATGGCTGGATCAATTTACATTTCCACCAACAGTGTACAAGGTTTCCTTTTCTCCACAGTCACCAACATTTGTGATCTCTTGTGTCTTTGATAATAGCCATTCTAACAGTATGAGGTGATATCTCATGATTTGATATCTCACTGTGGTATCTCTCTGTAAATGTGAGGTGATGTCTCATTGAGGTTTGATGTGCATTTCCCTGATGATTAATTATGTTGAGCACCTTTTCTTAAACCTGTTTGCCACTTTTATGTCATCCTTGGAGAAATTTCTAATCAGGTCCTTTGCATCTTTTTAAGTCAGGTTTACTTTTTTTAGTAGTTGAGTTGTGTGAAATTCTTACTTATTTTAGATGTGAAACTTTTATGAGATAGAGTTTCTCCCAGTCCTTAGGCCGGTCCTTAGGTTGCTTTTTCATGTTGTTCTTTGTTTCCTTTGCTGTGCAGACACTTTTAGTTTGACATAGTCACACTTGTTTTTTGATTTTGTTAATTGTGCTTTTTTGGTGCAAAATCTAAAAAATCAGTACCAAGGCGAATGTCTAAGAACTTGTTTCCTGTGTTTCTTCTAAAAGTTATACAGTTTCTGGTTTTACACTTAAGTGTTAATTCTTTTTGAGTTCATTTTTATATATGG
Source organism: Aotus nancymaae (assembly GCF_030222135.1). Lineage (NCBI taxonomy): Eukaryota > Metazoa > Chordata > Mammalia > Primates > Aotidae > Aotus > Aotus nancymaae. The sequence goes on along the minus strand of NW_026988463.1, from coordinate 28,529,888 downwards.
TATAAATGTTCAATTTCATCTTTTTTGCTCATGAATATCCATCTTTTCCACATCATTTATTGAAGAGACTGTACTTTTCCCATTGTGTATCCTGGTGCCCTTGTCAAAGATTGCTAACTGTATACACATGGGTTTATTTTTGGTTTCCTTATTCTGTCCCATTGGTCTATGTATCTTTTTAGGTCAGTATAATACTCATGATTAGTATAGCTTTGTAATAGTTTGGAATGAAGACGTGTGATGTCTTCAGCTTTATTCTTCTTTCTTAAAATTGTGTTGGCTATTTGGGGTCATTTGTGGTTTTATAGAACTTTGAAGGCCAGATGCAGTGGCCCACACCTGTAATCCCAGCACTTTGGGAGACTGAGACAGACAGATCACTTGAGGCCAGGAGTTCAAGACCAGCCTGGCCAATATGGTGAAACCCCATCTCTACTAAAAATATAAAAACTAACCAGGCATATTGGCACATACCTGTAATCCCAGCTACTGGGGAGGCTGAGGCAAGAGAATTGCTTGAACCCAGGAGACAGAGGTTGCAGTAAGCCAAGATCACCCCACTGCCCTCCAGCCTAGGCAACAGTGAGACTCTGTCTCAAAACATATATATATAATTAAATAAATTTTAGAATTTATTTCTATTCCTGTGAAAACTGACATTGGAATTTTAATAGGGATTGCATTGTATCTGTAGATCACTTTGTGTGGTGTGGACATTTTATCTGTATTAATTTTTCCAGTCCATGAGCAAGGGATATCTTTCCATTTATTTGTGTCTTTTTCAATTACATTCATCAATAACTTACAGATTATACTGTAGCAGATTTTTCACCTCCTTTGTTAAATGGAGTCATAGCGAATTTTATACTTTTTGATGCTATTATAAATTGGATTTTTGCTTCACTTTTCTTCTCAGATCATTTATTATTAGTATATAGAAATGCAACTAATCTTTGCATGTTAATTTTGTGACCTCAACTTTACTGAATGGGTGTATTAGCTCTATCTCTTTTTGTATACTCTTTAGAGTTTTCTATATATAAAATTACCTAGTCTGCAAGCAGAGAGAATTTTTATTCTTCATTGCTGATGTGAGTGCCTTTTATTTCTTTTTCTTACCTAACTGCTCTAGTTGCAGGGCAAGTGAGCCCCCAATTGGGGCTTATCCTGGCAAGGTTCATGGCTTCACTGAGAAAGAATTGAAGCACGAGCTAGTGGTAGAAGAAAACAGCTTTATTGAGCTGGCAGTGTTGCAGCTCTATGACTGCTCCTGTGGAACAAGGCTCTCCTGCAGGCAGTGGGCTGAGAGGAGCAGTTCTGCAGTCATGTACTTACATGCCCACTTTTCCTTACATGCAAACTAGGGCAATGGCAATGTTTTTTTCCCTTCAATTTTCTGGAAGAATTTGAGAAGGATTGACATTAATTCATCTTTAAATTTATGATACAATTCACCCATAAAGTCATTTGGTCATGGGCTTTTTCTCATTGGATTTTTTTATTCCTGCTTCAATCTTCTTTCTTATTACTGGTCAGTTCAGTATTTCTGTCTCTTCATGATTTAATCTTGGTCAGTCATTCATGTCTAAGAATCTATTTCTTCTAAGTTATCCAATTTGTTATCGTATAATTGTTCATAGTAGTCTCTTATTCTTCTTTGTGTGGTATCAGTTGTAATGACTCATCTTTCTTTCATTTATTTATTTATTTATTTTTTTGAAACAGGGTCTCACTCTGATGGCCAGGCCAAAGTGCAGTAGCCTGATCATGACTCAGTGCAGCCTCAACCTCCCGGGTCAGGTGATTCTCACACCTCCCAAGTAGCTGGGACTACAGGTGCATACCACCATGCTCAGCTAATTTTTGTATTTTTTGGAGAGAGGGGTTTCACCATGTTACCCAGGCTCGTCTCCAACTCCTGAGCTCAAGTGATTTACCTGCCGTGGCCTCCCAAAGCGCTGGGATTACAGGCATGAGCAAGCGCACCCAGCCCATTTGTAATTTTTTGAGTCCTCTCTCTTTTTTTCCTTTGCTTGATCTCGCCAAAAGTTTCTTAATTTTCTTTAAAAAACTCAACTCAGTTTCTTTGATCTTTTCTATTGTTTTTCTAGTCTCTATTTAGTCTCTTTTTGTTCTAATTCTTATTTCCATAATTACACTAACATTGGGATTGTTTTGTTCTTGTTTGAGTTTCTTATGGATTAGAGTTAGAGTGCTTATTCAGCATCTTTTTTTTCTTAATGTAGGACTTTATTATTATAAACTTCTATATTAGAACTGTTTTTGTTGCATCCCAGAAGTTTTGGCTTCTTGTGTTTCCAATTTCATTTGTCTCAGGGTAAGTTTTGATTTTTCTTTTGATTTCTTCTTTAACCCGTTGATTTTTCAGGAGCATGTTGTTTAATATTCACATATTTGTGAGTTTCCAGTTTTGTTCCTGCTACTGATTTTCAGTTTTATATCAGTGCAATCAGAAAAAGAAAACTTAATAGAATTTTAGTCTTTTTAAATTCGAAAAGACTTACTGTTTTTTATTTTTGGTTTCACATGTGATCTATCCTGGAGACTATTTCATGTATTTTTAGAAGAATGTGTATTCTCATATTGTTGGATGGGATGTTATATGTATATTTAGTCTATAGTGTTACAGGAGTGCACTGTTTTCTTAATTTTGTGCTTGAATGATCTATCCATTTTAAGTAGGATACTAACATTCTCTTTTATTGTATTTCTGTGTATTTCTCCTTCTACTTCTGTTAATGTTTGGGTTCTATATTTTGGTATTCCTGTGTTGGATGCATATATCTATTTAATTGCTTTAACCTCTCTATTATTGTATAATTAACTTCTTTGTCTCTTGTGACAGATTTTGTCAGACAGTCTGTTTTGTCTGATGTAAGTATAACTACCCTTGGCTGCACTCTTTTGTTTATCATATGTATGGAATATCCTTTCCAGTTCCTTCACTTTTAGCCTATTTAAATCAAAAGTGAGTCTCTTGTAAGCAACCTATCACTGGATTTTTAAAATTTCATTCATCCACTCTCTGTTTTGAATCTGTTTTGTGCTGCAATATCAGAATATCACAGGGTATTTTATAAGAAATGGGTGATTTAAAAGGAATACAAGTTAATTTAGCTTATGATTCTGAGGTCAGGGAAGGCAGAGTGCATGACACTGGCATTTGGTGAAGACCTTTTTGCTGCATAATAACAAAGCCAAAGGCATGAGGAGAAGAGAGCCCTCTTTTATAACAAACACACACTTGTGATAACTAACCCATTGCTTTGATAAGAACATTATTACATTCATTCAGGCAGAGCTCTCATGGCCTAATAACTTCTTAAAAGTTGCACTTCTTAATTCTCTCACAATGGCTATTAAATTTTAACCTAAATCTTGAAAGTGACATTCAGTGTATATTGGTATCTGTTTATTGGATAATTTAATCTCTTTATAGGTAATTATTGCTAGGTAAGTATTTTTTTTTCAATTTTATACTTCATTTGTTTCTTTTTTTAAAAAAAACTTGGGTTTTATTTATGTATATAAATAGCAACATGAGAACCAGGCGATCTAAGGCTTGTACATTATCTCTAGGTGAAAGGGTTTCAGATTAGTTTGCTTGCAGGATGGTATCACCCAAGATAACAGAAGTCTGGTCTAGTTTTTCTTGAAGAAGAAAGCCAATTTAATACATTCAATACTGACTTCTCTGCCATTTTTCTGTAGAAATACTGATTATTCTATGGAGTTTCCAATGTTTACCTATAACTGAATAAAATGGGCAGAGCATGGAGTTTTCTACTTAGTTCCAGGTGAATTCTTCACATTTCCTGACTTTTGAAAGTTCTCCTTCCACAAATCTTCTATGATGATATATCCTCGTAAACCCCAGTCATATAATCTCTCCCCACTGACCTGGGCAAACACAATGGCTTGTTGTGGATAATAGAGGGAGGCAGCTAATCCCACGAAACCAGGCGGATACACTAGCTTCTTTATTATTGAACCTCTAGCCGAAAGGAATCCACTAAGGCCAGCAAAACCAATAACACCAAGCCTTGGAAAAAAATCCAGGAGGTGCATTTTGGAGATAGTCATAGCTGTCTAACCCCCATTGAACCAAACTTTGCATCTTGGGCTTACTTTGGAAGTAGGTTTTCTGACACCAGCTTGTGTATGGCTCGCTGTAGTGTCAGAGCTCTGAGATGCTTTCTTCAAGCGGGCCCCTTGACTCTTCCACGTACTTCAATTGACCCTCGGGAACTGAGTAGAGTGAAAGCTCATCAACCTCCATGGAATTTTTGGGAGGTGAGTCCTTTTTTGGTGCAGCATAGACTTTGAAGGTGAGCAAGCTCAGGCTGGCTGGCCCCATGGACCTCTGAATTACCCTGAACATGTCGCTGGCAGCAGTGGCTCCAGCAGGGTCCTCGTTTGTTTCTTTTTTCCTCTTATGCTGTCTTCCCTTTGGTTTGTTAATTTTTTGTCTTGTTTATGTTGTTTTTATATACATTGATTACTTTCTCTTTTTCTTGTATGTATCTACTACAGTTTTTTTCCCAGTGATTGTAAGACTTACATAAGATATCATATAACAGTCTGGTTTAAGATGATAATTCAACTTTTATGCATAGAAAAACTTCAATTTTTCTCCCCTTCACACATTTTATACTATATATGTCGCAGTTTAAAACTTTTTATATTGTGTATTCATTAAGAAATTATCATAGCTATACTTTTTAAAAATATTTTTGTTTTACAGTTATTATACTAAAATTAAAGGTGATTTAATGCAGCACCATTACACTATTCGAGTATTCCGAATTTCACTGTGTATTTACCATTTCCAGTGATGTTTGTAGTTTTAATGTTTTCATATTCAGTTAGCATTTCATCATTTCATCTTGAGTGATTCCCTTTAGTCCTTTAGCTTTTCTAGACAGGTCTAGTGATGATTAATTCCCCTTAACTTTTTTGGGGGAGCATGGTCTTGAAATGTCTTCATCTCTCTTTTATTTCTAAGAGATGCTTTTGTTGTGTATATAGCCTTCTTAGTTGCATTTTTTTCCCCTCTTTCAGCACTTTGAATATACGGTGTCACTCCCATTTGGTCTGTAAGATTTCTGCTAAAAAATCTACTAATAACATTATAAAGTTTCCCTTGTATGTGAAGAATCTTTTATCTCATGTGGCTTTCATGAGTCTTGCTTTGTCTTTGAATTTGACAATTTAATTATAATATGTCCCAGGGAAATCTTCATTAGGTTCTTCTTGCCATAGGTATTTTGGGCTTTATGAAACTGGTTGTTCATATCCTTTTTCAGATTTGGGGAGTTTTAAGACATTATATCTTTAAATAATCTTTTTTTCCTCTTTCTTTCTTCTTCTGAAAAACTTAAAATGTGTATATTTGTTCACTTTATAATATACTATACAGCCTATATACTTCCTTCATGCTTTTATTTTTTTTTCCAGTTGATTACTTTCAAATGACCTGTCTTTGAGTTTGGTGATTTTTTTTTTTTTATGATTGAGATAACCATTGTTATCCTACTGTGTAATAATACCAGAACTTACGTCTCCTATATAATTGTAACTTTAAACCTGTTAGGCAACGTCTTTCTATTCCACCCCCTTTAGTCTTAGTAACCACTGTTATACCCTCTGCTTATATCAACTTTTTTTTTTTTTAAGGCAGAGTCTAGCTCTGTTGCCGAGGCTGGAGTGCAGTGGTGTGATCTCAGCTCACTGTAACCTCTGCCTCCTGGGTTCAAGCTCTTCTCCTGCCCCAGCCTCCTGAGTAACTGGGATTACAGGCACACACCACCATGGCCATCTAATTTTTTGTATTTTTAGTAGAGACAGGGTTTCACCATGTTGGCCAGGTTGGTCTTGAACTCTTGACCTAAAGTGATCTGCATGCCTCGGCCTCCCAAAGTGCTGGGATTCCCTGCCCTTTTTTTCTTTCTTTTTTTTTAGGTTACTTATTTGAGTGAGATTATGAAGCGTTTATATTTCTGCATATGGCCTATTCATTTAACGTGATATCTCACAGTTCATCCATGTTATTGCAAAGGACAGGATTTTATTCTTTTTTAATGGCTGAATAGTGTTTCATTGTGCATGTATATATTTTCTTTATCCATTTATCTCTTGCCATACATTTGTATTGATTTCATATCTTGGCTATTATAAAGAGTGCTGCAGTAAACATGGGAATTCAGCTATGTTTTGACACATTGATTTCCTTTCTTTTAGATATATACCCAATAGTGGAATTGCTAAATCATATGGCAGCATATTTTTAATTTTTAATTTTTCATATGACTGCTGTATTTTAATTTTTCAGGAACCATATTCTTCTATAGTGGCCATACTACTTTACAATCGCATCAACAATATACATGTGTTCCCTTTTCTTCACATCCTCACCAGTACTTGTTTTAGTTATATTTTTGCCTTTTTGTTTATAGTCATTTTAACTAGAGTGTGGCGGATCTCATTGTGGTTTAGATTTGCATTCCCCTGATGATTAGTGATGTTAAGCATCTTTGTTAGCCATTTGTATGTCTTCTTTTTACTAATGTCTATGAAGGTCTTTGGCACATTTTAAAATTGGATTATATGTTTGTTTTATTTTGAGATTTCAAATTTCTTATATACTCGATATTAACCTCTTGTCATATGTATAGTTTGCAAATATTTTCTCCCATTGTCTACTTTGTCTCTTCACTCTGCTATTTCATTTCATATGCAAAAGTGTTTTAGTTTGATGTAATCTCAGTTGCCTATTTTTACTTAGGTTGCCTTTGCTTTGAGGTCTTTCCAAGTCCAATGTTGTAAAGTATTTGCCGTGTTTTCATCTAATAGTTTCATAGTTTAGGGCTTTACATTTAAGTCTTTAATCCATTTTAAATTGGGTTTTGTATATGATGAGGGTTAGGGTTAGGTAAGTCTTATTCTTCTGCATATGGATATTCAATTTTCCCTGTACCATTTATTAAAAAGACTGTCTTTTCCCCAAAGGGTGTTCTCAGCATAAAAAGTCTGTCTTTTCCCCAAAGGGTGTTCTCAGCATCTTTGTTGAAAATCAGTCAGCTTTAGGTGCATGAATTTATTTATGGACTCATTGGGCATATTGGTCTATGTGTTTGTTTTAATGCCAGTACAATGCTGTTTGGGATACTGTAGCTTTGTAATAAATTTTGAAGTCAGGTAGTGACTTCAGCCTTCTTCAGTGAAGATGCCTTCAGCCTTGTTCCTTTTGCTCAGGATTGCTTTGGTGGTTCAGGGTATTTTGTGGTTCAATGTACATTTAGGTTTTTTGTTTTGTTTTGGTTTTTTCTCTCTATTTCTGTGAATAATGTCATTGGTATTTTGATAGAACTTGCATTAAATCTATAGGTCAGTTTGGCCAACATGCCCATTTTAATAATACTTTTCCAATATATAAACACAATATATTTTCATTTATTCATGTGTATTTTTTCATCCATGTTTTATGATTTTCAGTGTTGAGATCATTCACCTTTTTATTTAAGTTTATTGCTGAGTATCTTAATTTTTTGTAGTTATTTGTATACACAAAAAACATTTGAAAAAATTCAACATTCTTAATAGTGAAAACTGTAAGCAAATTATATATAGAAAGTATATATCTCAATACAGTGAAAACATATATGACAAACCAGTGTTAATATACAAATCAGGGAAAAGTTGAAAGCTTTTTCTATGAGATCTGGAACATGACAAGGATACTCACTTTCACCACTCCTATTCAACATAGTTCTGGAAGTCCTAGCCAGAGCAGTTAATAAAGAGAAAAAAATAAAAGGCATCCAAATTGGAATGGAAAAAGTCAAATTGTCCTTGTTTACAGACAAAATGACCTTGTATATTAAAAAATAATAAACATGACATTAAAAAACTGTTAGAATAGGCTCTCTGCTCCTCCTGTTCCACAGATAACCGTCTCTTCCCTCTCATCGCTAGCCACATCCCTGAGACACCATGGGGAAGGTGAAGGTCGGAGTCAACGGATTTGGTCGTATTGGCCGCCTGGTCACCAGGGCTGCTTTTAACTCTGGTAAAGTGGATATTGTCGCCATCAATGATCCCTTCATTGACCTCAACTACATGGTCTACATGTTCCAGTATGATTCCACCCATGACAAATTCCATGGCACTGTCAAGGCTGAGAACGGGAAGCTTGTCATCAATGGAAATCCCATCACCATCTTCCAGGAGCGAGATCCCTCCAAAATCAAGTGGGGCGATGCTGGCGCTGAGTACGTGGTGGAGTCCAATGGCGTCTTCACCACCATGGAGAAGGCTGGGGCTCACTTGCAGGGGGGAGCCAAAAGGGTCATTGTCTCTGCCCCCTCTGCTGATGCCCCCATGTTCGTGATGGGCGTGAACCATGAGAAGTATGACAACAGCCTCAAGATAGTCAGCAATGCCTCCTGCACCACCAACTGCTTAGCGCCCCTGGCCAAGGTCATCCATGACAACTTTGGTATCGTGGAAGGACTCATGACCACTGTCCACGCCATCACTGCCACCCAGAAGACCGTGGATGGCCCCTCCGGGAAACTGTGGCGTGATGGCCATGGGGCTCTCCAGAACATCATCCCTGCCTCTACTGGCGCTGCCAAGGCTGTGGGCAAGGTCATCCCTGAGCTGAACGGGAAGCTCACTGGCATGGCCTTCCGTGTCCCCACTGCCAACATGTCAGTGGTGGACCTGACCTGCCGTCTGGAAAAACCTGCCAAATATGATGACATCAAGAAGGTGGTGAAGCAGGCGTCAGAGGGCCCCCTCAAGGGCATCCTGGGCTACACTGAACACCAGGTGGTGTCCTCTGACTTCAACAGTGACACCCATTCTTCCACCTTCGATGCTGGGGCTGGCATTGCCCTCAGTGACCACTTCGTCAAGCTCATTTCCTGGTATGACAATGAATTTGGCTACAGCAACAGGGTGGTGGACCTCATGTCCCACATGGCCTCCAAGGAGTAAGACCCCTGGACCACCAGCCCCAGCGAAAGCACGAGAGGAAGAGAGGCCGAGAGGCCCTCACTGCTGGGGAGTCCCTACCACACTGAGTCCCCCACCACACTGAATTGTTCCTCCTCACAGTTTCCATGCAGACCCCTTGAAGAGGGAGGGGCCTAGGGAGCCCCACCTTGTCATGTACCATCAATAAAGTCCCCTGTGCTCAGCCAAAAATAAAAAATAAATAAATAAATAAATAACTGTTAGAATAAACAAATTCTGTAAAGTTGCAGGATGCAAAATCCACATACAAATATCAGTAGCATATCTATGTGCTGATAGAAAACAATCTGAAAAAGAAATTAAAAATGTAAATTACAGTGGCTACAAAAAATAACTCAATCCATTTAGAGTCATGTTTGTAAATGTGCAAGGTAAGGTCCAACTTTTATTTTTTCTCTTGTCGGTTTCCAATATTCCCAACCCTATTTGTTGAAGAGACTGTCCTTTCCTCATTGTGGATTCTTGGAACCCTTATTGAAAATAAATTTACCATATACATGAGGATTTATTTCTGGATTCTGCAGTCTGTTTCATCTTTTATTTATCTTTCTGTCAGTAGCACACTGTTTTGAGTACAGTAGCTTTGTAGTATGTTTTGAAATCAGAAAGTATGATGTCTCTTTGTTATTCTTTCCCAAGATCATTTATCCATCTGTGGTCTCTTGAGATACCATAGACATTTTAGACTATTTTAATACTTGTGCAAAAAGTTCCATTAACATTTTGATGGAGAGTACATTGAATCTGTAGATCATTTGGGGTAGCATTGGCATCTTAACAATATTGTCTTTAAACTCTCGAACAAAAGTGTGTTTGAGAGTTTATTTGATTTCCACATATTTGTGGAGATACCATTTTTCTTTCTGTTCTTAACTTCTAGTTTTATTCTATTGTAGTAAGCAGGGATGCTTTGTGTGATTTTCATCTGCTTAAATTTGTAAGACTTTTTTGTGGCTTAACAGGTTGTCTATCTGTGATAATGTGTCATGTATGGTTGAGGATAGCGTGTATTCTGTTGTTGAATGGTCAGTTCTATATATGACTGTTAGGTCTAATGGTCTATAGTGTTGTTCAAGTCCTCTGTTTCCTTATTGATCTTCTGTCTCTTTTATTCTTTCCATTAGTGAAAATGGAGTATGCAAGTCTCCTACTACTATTGTACTGATGGCTACTTATTGCTTCAATTCTGTAAAAGTTTGCTGGTTGCTGCATGTATGTGGGAGCTGTGATGTTAGGTACATATTGTTAATATTTATTACAGCTTCCTGGACAATGAACCCTTTTATAATTGTATAATGCTCTTTCTTGTCTCTTGTGACATGTTTTGATATAACATGTATTTTAACTAATATGACAGTATTTTACTTTGCACACTATTTATTTTCCATTCTTAATTCCATATGAATTTTAGAATAGTTTTTTTCTAATTCTGTGAAAAATGACATTGGTAGTTTGATAGGAATAGTATTGGATCTCTAGGTTGCTTTGGGGCAGTATGGTCATTTTAATGATATTGATTCTTCTGTGACCGTGAATGATTTTCCAGTTGTTTGTGTTGTCTATTATTTTTTTCAACAGTGTTTTATAGTTCCCCTTGTAGAGATCTTTAACCTCATTGGTTAGATCTATTTCTAGGTATTTGGTTTTTTCATTGTGTGTATGGCTATTGTAAATAGAATTATGTTCTTGATTTGGCTCTCAGTTTGAATGTTATTGGTGTCTAGAAATGCTACTAATTTTTGTACTTTGATTTTGTATCATGAAATTTTACTGGAGTTCCTTATAAGTTTTAGGATACTTTTGGCACAATCTCTCGAGGTATAGAATCATATCAGCAGAAACGATGTTACTTTCTTCTTTTCCTCTTTGGACGCCTTTTATTTCATTCTCTTGACTGATTTGTCTGGCTAGTACTTCCATTACTATGTTGAGTAGAAGTGGTGAGAGTGGGCATTCTTGTCTTCTTGTTTTTAAGGGGAATGCCTCCAGCTTTTGCCTGGTCAGTATGTTGGCTGTGGGTTTCTTATAGATGGCTCTCATTATTTTGAGGTATGTTTCTTCAATTCTTAGTTTGTTGAGGGGCTTTTTTTTTTTTATCATTAAAGGATGTTAAGTTTTATCAAAAGCTTATCACGTATCTATGGAAATAGTGATTTTTTTTTTTTTTTTTTTGAGATAGAGTCCTGCTCTATCCCCCAGGCTGGAGTGCTCACTGCAACCTCTGCCTCCTGGGCTCAAGCAATTCTCATGCCTCAGCCTCCTGAGTGCCTGTGACAGCCTCCTGAATGCCTGCATGTGCCACCACACCCAGCTAATTTTTGTGATTTTAGTAGAGACAGGGTTTCGCCATGTTGGCCAAGCTGGTTTCGAACTCCTGGCCTCAGGTGATCTACCCTCCTTGGCCTTCCAAAGTGCTGGGATTACAGGAATCAGCCACTGCACCCAGCTTTTAAATTTTAATTCTGTGTGCTGAATTACATTTAGTGATTTTCACGTTATACCAACCTTGCATTCCAGGAATAAAGCATAGTTAATTGTAGTAAATTACCTTTGGGTGTGCTGCTGGATTTGGTTTGCTAGTATTTTGTTGAGGACTTTTGTATCTATGTTAATCAAAGATATTGTCCTGTAGTTTTCTTTGTTCATTGTGTCTTTGCCAGATTTTGGTAACAGACTGATGTTGGCCTCATAAAATGAGAGGGGAGGAGTCCCTCCTCTTTATTTTTTGGAATAATTTCAGTAGAATTGATACCAGCTCTTCCTTGTACTTCTGGTATAATTCAGCTGTGAATCCATCCGGTCCAGGGTTTTTTGTTTTTTGTTTTTATGGTTGGTAGGTTTTTTATTACTGATTCAATATCAGAACTTGATACTGGTTTCTTCAGGGTTTCAGTTTCTTCCCTGTTTAATCTTTGGAGATTTGTGTTTCTAGGAATTTCTCTGTTTCCTCTAGATTTTCTACTTTATGTGCATAGAAGTGTTTATATGTCTCTGGGAATCTTCTGTATAACTGTGGGATCGATTGTAATGTCCCCTTTGTTGTTTCTGATTGTGCTAATTTGGATCTTCTCTTTTTCTTTAGTAACCTAGCTAGAGGTCCATCAGTCTTGTTTATCCTTTCAAAGAACCAACTTTTGGTCTTGCTGATGCTTGCTGATGTATGGAATTTGGGGTCTCAATTTAATTCAGTTATCTGATTTTAGTTATTTCTTTTCTTCTGCTAGCTTTGTGCTCAACTTATTTTTCTTTTTCTGGTTTCTTCACATGTGATCTTACATCATTAATTTGAGATCTAATTTCTTGAAGAAGGCACTTCATGTTATAAACTTCTTTTAATGTGGCTTTAGCTGTGTCCCAAAGATTTTGGTATGTGTTTTCTCTGTTTTCACTTATTTCAAAGAATTTTTTGATTTGTGTCTTGATTTCATTGTTACTTAAAAGTTGTTGAGTCAGTTGTTCAATTTCTATGCATTTCTGTGGTTTTGAGAGATGTTCTTGGTATTGTTTTCTGTTTTTATTCTATTTTAGTTCAAGAGTATGGTTGGTAGTGAAAAAAAAGAAATAAAAAAATTACTTATACCCATTACTGGAGATAGTAAAAAAAAGAAAAAGAAAAGAAAAGAAAAAGAAACAAGAGTATGGTTGGTATGAGTTTGATTTTTTTTTTAATTTATTGAGACTTGCTTTCTGGCTGAGCATATAGGGTCAGTCTTCAAGTGTGTCCTGTGTGCATATGAAAGATATATGTGTTCTGTGGGTGATAGGTGAAGTATTCTGTAGATGTCTATTGGTTCCAATTGGTCTATTCTGTAGATGCCTATTAGGTCCAGTTGGTCATGTGGAATTGATGTCCAAAATTTCTTTGTTAATTTTCTGCCTCAATGTTCTAATGATGTCCATGGGGTATTGAAGTACCCCACTGTTACTATGTTGCAAATTTTTTTCTCAGGTCTAGAAATACTTGTTTTATGAATCTTGGTGCTCCAAAGTTTGGTGGATAGGTGTTTAGCATATTTAAATATTCTTATTGAATTGAACTCTTTATCAGTATGTAATATATCCTTTTCCTTTTGTGAAGTTGTGGGCTTAATGTCCTCATTTCTTAAAGAAAACAGAGAATGCCAGGTGCAGTTGCTGGTGTTATCCCAGGACTTTGAGAGTCTGAGGCTATAGGATTCCTTGAGGCCAGGAATTCTTAAGCATCCTAGATGACCTAGCAAGACCCTATCTGTACAAAGAATTTTAAAAAGTATTCAGATGTGATGGCGCACTCCTGTACTCATAGCCACTTGGAAAATTGAGGTAGGGTTACTGCTTTAGGCCAGGAATTCAAGGTTCCAGTGAGCTATGATTGCACTCTGGCCTGGTGACAGTGTGAGACCTTGTCTATAAGAAAAAGATGTTTTAAATTATTTTAAAATTAACAGATTACTTCTTCTCTAGCTTCACTTGGATATTAATATGTTAGTTAATAGATTTCTACTTCTTTAGATTTACTTTCATTTTGGTCCTTTGATTGGACCATGTTTTTTAATTACTTTTTCTTGTGATTTTGTTAATATTTTGATCAATTAAGAAACAACTACCTATTCATCTTTTATGGAATGAATTTGTACAGGGGAAAACAGATACTTATCAGGCTATAGTCATTCTGGGTAATTCTTCAAACTGTTGTCAGGATGTGTCTTCTCTGGACTACTGTGTGTATTTTCCTATGTAAAAGATTTGCTTTTTTCTCTCTTAGGAGCCTTTAATCTCTCCATTTGATGACTGTCATAGGTACTAATGTCTCTCTGTTGTTGTAACAAGCATTCATCTTTGTTCTCAGTTGACCTGACATGTCATTTCAAATATATCACCATTTTCTTCAGCATCACATATTAAAGGAAGCAATGACCAGTCCTTAGATAGCCCCAGAATAACCCAGAAGTTTGGACATATGTTTCACTCCTTTTTTTTTTTTCTTTCCTGAGGGTGAAACACAATGTGAAAAAATTTTGTGTAACTGCACTGTACTGTGGTGCACAAATACAACAAACTTTCTTCCTTCTGGATGCAACCATTCTTGGCTTTGTGTTCACCTAGGCACTGCAAACTCAACTGGCTTTAGTCACCCTATTATATGTAAGTACATATATCAATTGAGAAAACAAAGGGGCCTCAAGTTTTTGATTCAACTATCATGGTGTTCTCAACTTGTTATAATTTTATGTATTAGATTTATAAATTATTTTCACCTGAATGTAGTAATTGGAATTTTCAAAACTTTTGGTATCTTTCAGATATATTTTCTTATGATACTCAAGCCCTCTTGAGAAAGAAGCGCATAGAAGCATCATTCCAAAAAGTGATATTGGATGGATATGGGAGCTGTGGACTTCAGAATTTACACTTAAGGAAAGAGTGTGAAAGTGACGGTAAGTGTGAAGGTCACAACGACTGTTACGATGGACATACAAAATGTAGGACAACTACCTATAACAAAAGCATCAGTACTACAAGAGGTCAAAAACATGAAAAACTCAATCTATGTCAGTTGCCTTTTCTAAACCATGAATTTCTGTAACTAAATGTCAACATCAATTTTTGAAACATACCTTTTCTTTGAAAGGAAATATGGAAAATCTGAATAGTGACTTAGTTCATGTTTCAAATAATCATATATACCAATTCAAATATAGAACTGGAGTAAACGTTCAGTCAAACATTTCTGAAAAGGAGAGATTTCAAATTGAAGAGGTGATTTCTAAATATGATCAATTTGATGGGTCCTTTGTTAAAAGTTTGTTTCACCAACAAATAACACCTTGTTCTGCCTGTGATCATTATATAAAGGTCTTCATTCATTCATGATTGCTTAATCAATATCAGGGCATAGATAATTTGGGAAAATATCACACATATGATAAAACTTTGACAGCCTTTAAACAGGACTCTACCCTAAATAATTACCAGGATATTTGTCTTGCAGAGAAAAATCAGTACAATAAATCTGATGCAACATTAAGCCAAGGCATAAGCCCTAGAAGACATCAGAAAACTCATTTTCTACAGAACCATTACAAATGTAAAAAATGTGAGAAAGTCTTTCATGAATGCACCAACCATATCCATCAGAGTATCCATATTCAAGGGAAGTCTGCCAAATGTAATAAGTGTGTAGAAACTTTTATCCAGTCATCAAATACTCAGCCTCAGAGAATTCATATTGGAGAAAAGTCACACAGACGTAATAATGGTGAGAAAATCCTTAGTAAATTGTCGAGTCTAAGAAAACATAAGATAATCCATAATGAAGAGAAACCTTACAGATGTAGAGAATGTAACAAGGTTTTTAACTATATTTCACACCTTACTCAACATCAAAGAATTCATACTGGAGAGAAACCCTACAAATGTAAAGAATGTGGCAAAGCCTTCAATTCTAGTTCGTATTTTAATAGCCATCAGCGAATTCACACTGGAGAAAAACTTTACAAATGCAAAGCATGTAGCAAATGTTTTACTCATTCTTCAAATCTTCTTGTGCATCAGAGAATTCATACTGGAGAGAAACCTTACAAATGTAAAGAATGTGGTAAATCATTTAGACTGTCTTCAGTCCTTACTCAACATGAGAGAATTCATACTGGAGAGAAACCCTACAAATGTAAAGAATGCGGCAAAGCCTTTAACTGTAGGTCATACCTAACTAAACATCAGAGAATTCATACCGGAGAAAAACTTTACACATGTAAATCATGTAGCAAATCTTTTTCCCGTTCCTCAAGTCTTATTGTCCACCAGAGAATTCATACTGGAGAAAAACCTTATAAATGCAAAGAATGTGGCAAAGCCTTTAATTGCAGTTCACGCCTTACTCGACATCAAGAAATTCATACTGGAGAGAAACCCTACATATGTAAAGAATGTGGCAAAGCCTTTAACTGTAGTTCATACCTAACTAAACATCATAGAATTCATACTGGAGTAAAACTTTACAAATGCAAAGCATGTAGCAGATCTTTCTCTCGCTCCTCAACCCTTACTCGACATGAGAAAATTCATACTAGACAATCTCTATAGTTGTAATAAATGTGGAAAGAGTTTTATCCAAAATTTAGAACTTAAAAATTACCATAGAGTTTATAGGCAAACAAACTTTATAGATTGAATAAATGGGAGGAAGTATTTAATCAACACTCAAGTCTGAATGTGTCAAGACTTACCCAAAAAAGGAGTAAAGCACAGATCCTCAGACTTTAAATTAAATAACAAGAGTATTTATTATGGAGAATTACTCTAAAGCCAAAGCAGTTATTTATTTTGTTTCTTAAATTGTTATACCTTAATACCTAGTTTATATAAAAACATATAGTCTATTTTTTCTGCATCAGAGCTGTGAGAGGTCATTCTAAGGTAGATGAATATCATTAATATCAACTTATTTTCATGGAAGTTTAATGGCAAATATAAAATGCATGAAGAAAATCTAAAAGATGCTCTTTGTGTTTAAATTATAAAACAGTAATGCATGTAAGCATCTACTACATATTTAGGGCATTATTATTCTATGCTAAAGTAAAAGAGGCATAGTCTGAATTTATTAGTTACATCACTTGCCCCTTAAGTAGAAAAAAACTGATCAGTTATTTAAAATATTGGCATACCATTATAATGCAATGAAGTAGTAATCTTGAATATTATTTGATGTGTTAAAAATAAAATGTCTTCACAGATATGAGAGAAAAGTGAAAACTCGTATCTGAAAGATCGTAAATATACTTCATATCAATTTTCAAGAGGACTTTAATATTGATAATATTCTCATCGTTACTATATTGTATTCTTTCCTGATTTTTGTAGCTAGTAGTGTACTAAAGCAGTTATAATAAAGATTATATGGGAATATACTTAAAAGCCATACATTTAAAATCTTGAATCACTATTTTAAAAATTATATTCAATAGTTTTCTTTATACATGCCCTTTTTCAATCCAATTGAACACTTACAGATTTTTCTTGGCTTTAACCTACATTAAATGGAATATACAGATATGTCAAGATAGAAAGAAAAAGGTGTAAGAGAACTATACCAGCAGAAATGCATGTGTGTGTACCTATCTTCAAATGGAAAAGAAAATCATGGATCACAACAGGAAATTTGAGAACTGTTGATTTACTACCAAACTAGAAAATTCACAAATTCTCAAAGCAAAATAGTTTCTCTATAGTACACTGAATTTTTCTCTCATAAATCTGATGTCTTCTGGGTTCAAAGTCTATCCCATACAAATCCTTTTTTCTTGCCTATGATTCATGTAAGAATAATTATATGATTTTCTTATTTCAAAGCTTATAAAATGTTGCTTATATGTACTCTTGGATTTTAAGAACGTTATCATAAAATTTAATGGTGCTGGCCAGGCATGGTGGCTCATGCCTGTAATCCCAGCATTTTGGGAGGCTGAGATTGGTGAATCACCTGAGGTTGGGAGTTCAAGACCAGCCTAGCCAACATAGTGAAACCCCGTCTCTACTAAAAATATAAAAATTAGCCAGGCGTGGTGGAACCCGTCTGTAATCCCAGCTACTTGGGAGTCTGAAGCAGTAGAATCGCTTGAATTTGGGAGGCAGAAGTTGCAGTGAGCTGAGATCATGCCATCTCAAAAAAAAAAAAAAGTTTTAATGGTGCTTAGAAATTAATCTGAGAACATAAGTAACTCTACAGTGATCTATTTAGTTACAATACAAAATTCTGACCATTTAGTTGAAGTAAAAGTAGTGTCAAAGTTATAAATTCTTGAAAACAGCCAGTTCAAAGCAAGAAATTACATAAAAGGAAAAACAATATAAGTATAGTATAATAAGTCATAAAAAGTAATGGTTGCAAATGACAATGGAATTACATTTTTTAAGTTCAGATAGGAAAACCTAGTATCAACACAAGATTCTGTACTCAGCAGAATTCTTTAAAAAATGAAACCAAACTACAGTAAGATATCACACACCTTTGAGAATGGTAAAAATATTTTTTTAAAATGTGAATACCAAGCACTGGTTAGAATTTGGAGCAAGTCAAATTCAGAACACAAAATGACATAGTAACTTTGGAAAGTAGTTTAACCATTTTGTGTTAAGTTATTCATATATTATTTGAACCAGATGTTCCAACCCTAGGCATTTATTATACAAAACTGAAAACTAGTGATTAAAACCTGGTTGTGGATACTTGTTTCCACTATATGCATATTTGCAAAAAGCTAGAAATAAATCTTATGTCCCTTAGTAGGTAAATGGATAATAAATTGTGATATGTCTATACAAAAGAACTTTGTTAACAAAAAGGGACAAACTGTCAATCTCCGCTACTACATGTATGAATCTTAAATACTTTTCTCTAAATTAGGGCTATTGGATCAACAAGGCTTTGTATTGTATGATTCTATTTTATGACATTGCATAAAAGATTAAAGGGATGGAAAAATGATTAGTGGTTGCCAAAGAATGGAAGAAAGACAAGCATTGATTACAAAGGGGCGGCAAGAAAAATTTTAGAGGATGGTTAAACAGTTTAGTGTGGTACTGTGGAAGTAGGTATGTGGCTACAAATTGTCAAAACCCAATGAACTGTACACCACAAAGAGTAAATTTTACTCAATGCAAATTTTAAAAAATTAACCAGGATGCTGGGGAAATACATATGTAATGCACACAGTGACAAATGAATCTCATTGTATTACAAATTATCTGTCATCTGGCCAGGCATGGTAGCTCACACCTGTAATCCCAGCACTTTGGAAGTCTGAGGTGGGAGGATCATTTGAGGTCAGGAGTTTGAGACCAGTCTGGCCAACATAGTGATACCTTGTCTCTACTGAAAATACAAAAATTTAGCTGGGTGTGGTGGTGCACACCTGTAATCCCAGGTACTTGGGAGACTGAAGCAGGAAAGTTGCTTGAACTCAGGAGAGGAAGGTTGTAGTGTGCCAAGTTTGCGCCACTGCACTCCAGCCTGGGCACCAGAGTAAGCAAACAAATTATCTGTATCTACCTATTGACATAGACCTACTGAAGAAGATGGGGATTAAAAAGTCTGGATCTAAGTCACTTTGAAAAATGCTATTTTGATTGAATGCTGTAAGAATACACATTGTATTCTACTTAGTAATATTTTATTTTCCCACAAGGATATGAATTAGCAATTCTGAAACTATTTTTACATGTTATTATGTAATATATGTAGGCTGTTTCTCAATGTAATTCACAAAAGTTAAAGGGTGAATGCTAGAATGAATCTTGTGGTTCTAGCCTAAAGTTAGAAATATCAATATGAACCCATGTCTAATATATCTGGATGGATGGATGGATAGACAGACAGACAGATAGATAGGCAGATGATTCAGAGATAGATAAGAGTTCCAAACTCTTGAGGGCCAAGAAGCAGTGACATCTAGTATCAATGAATACACCTAGGCCTACAGTTTTGGTTTCTAAACACCATTCATTAAAAGGAACCAAGGCTACATGTAAAAATGGATAATTCTAGGCTGAAGTTGGAAAATACAAGTTGAGCTAGAGTATCTTGTAAAGTCACAAAGAAAAAAGTGCTTAATGCAATTAATGGGGACCTGTCAAAGGGAGCCAACCTGAAAGACCTCCCAATGGTCCAAGCTGAAACAATACGGGCAATAAATAATGATAGCTTTGGATTATGACCTAGAGAATAAAGTAATATTCACACATCTCTACTGACATAAAAGTGATTAAATAAATAAGGAAAGAAGGAAGGAAATCTTGCAATATTCAAAATACAAATCAATGTAATTGGATAATGCGAAATAACACTAGAACATACCAGTAATAATTACTGTAGGCAAGATTCCCTGAGGGATTCAAACATTTCAGGAAAAACTTAAACACTAAAGAGTGTATTTGGGCCAGCCACAATGGTGCATGCCTGTAATCCCAGCACTGTGGGAGGCCGAAGTGGGTCAAGGAGGTCGAGACTAGCCTTGACCTGACGTCAAGGAGTTCAAGACTAGCCTGGCCAACATGGTAAAACCCCATCTCTACTGAAAATGAAAAAATTAGCCAGGTGTGGTGGCAGGCACTTGTAATTCCAGCTACTTGGGAGACTGAGGCAGAAGAATCACTTGAACCTAGGAGGTGGAGGTTACCGTGAGCCGAGATTGTGCCATTGCACTCCAGCCTGGGTGACAAGAGTGAAACTCCATATCAAAAAAAAAAAGTGCATTTTCATATTTTAAGTGTCTATCATCTAATATTTACTAGTACCTTTTTTCTTAATTTCTTAGACTTGTGACTATTTGAAACAAATTATTACACTGTATTGTATTGCTTTGAAAAGGGGTGAAGTTTATATGGGTCTATTTATTTGTCTAAAAGTTCCAGTTAAGGTTTATGCCTTGTAATGTATATACATCTTCACAAAAAATATCTTTAAAAAGGTAAGTGGGTGGGGGTAGGAAAAGGGTTGAAGTATAGCTGAAGCAGAAGTTGTACATGATTAGTAGCTGAATCTGGGTGACAGGTCTGTATACTATTTTGTTTTTATGTGTTTAATAGCATTTGTACACATGTGCAATATTCATTTACAGTGTTTTCTCAGGATCTTATTTACCTTTAGACAGGGAGGAAGGGAGAAAGTTATTTTCTGGGCAGGAGTAAAGCTTGTTCCACTCCTCAGTTATATAAATTCTGTTATAATCTATAAAGCTTCACATGAATGTTTCTGTATGCATGTTTTATATCAATAAAAAATATTACATATTTGCACAACAATCCTAACTCACTCTCTCAGAATATTGTCAGTGTTTTCTTTTGTCATGAAGTAGAACACAATCTCTTATGGCGTTATCAGATGGGTTTGAATATTCTAAAGTATCTATTAATGTCCTGATCTTTTGGACACCTCTTGTGTCTTTCCATTTTTGCCTTAATTTGGTAAGTGGTGTGGTTTTGATTTTTTGAGATGAAACTTTTCCCAGCAAAGTCTTTTCCCCACAGTGATGCTCTGAAGGCCAGGACACCCCAGCACAGGACCCTGGGCACAGTCTGCACTCAGTACATGTGGAGCATGTTGATCAGGAACAAATGGAGTAGCAAAGGTCAGTTCCTGCAAAAGATGAGTAGATTTAATACAGGTATGACTGAAAGACGGCAACTCAGGGGTAAACATTTTATATTCATTCAGGAGACAATTTGCAACTAGTACACCAAAAACATTTGGCTTAAAGCATTACTTTGGGGGCTTGGCTACAGTCTGTAATCACCCAGAGAACTTTAAATAATACTGATGTCTGGGCCCTACTCCAGGGATTTTGATTTAATAAAATCAAAATGTTGCAATTTGGGTTTTGGGAATGGTAAAACCCCCACATGTGACTCGATAATGTGGAGTCAGGGGTAAGACCCACTGTTTCAGGGTGAGGGATGCATTACCTGTGTGTGATTTCCATGTGTGCTGCAGGTATTTGCCCTATGACCACTCCTGTGTTTGGAGTCTTGGAAATGGCAGCAGGAGGAAATATCTACCTATCTGTTTTTTATATCACTTGCTTTTAGAGTAAGAGGTTATTTCAGGCACAGTCATTTGGTTTAATCTTTATTGAAAGCATAAATAATCTGAAAATACCAAAATGAAAAGAATTTGCAAATGTGATAATTTGCAAAGGTGTGGAGTGTGTTCTTATGTGTTTTCCAATTTCTCTGATGATGAAAAACGAACAATGTTGGGCCTTGATGTCCTAAGCTCAGTTCTCAGACACTTTCTCAGATTATTTGAAGACCTTCCAAGTTGCTTCAGAAGCATTGTTCAAAGGAGATTATTCTCAATAGTGAAGAGCAATAGATGGATGAGAATGTCTAAGGAATCCTGCTTCTGTCGCAAAAGTGGCACTCTTCAGAACCTCAAGGGCCCACGGAGTTCATGGGTTCGGAGTCAGGCAGAATTGACCCTAAGTCCCATCCAAGCCTCTTAATAGACTAGTTACTTGACTTGGAACAGTTATGCAAGAAAAGGCATAATGATACTGATTGCAGAAATGGGAACAATTCATTCTTCTCTCTATCCATGCCCTTTGAAATGTGTGATTTTAGCTACTCCCATGGAGGGAAAGATTCTGTTTACCCAATACTTGGATCTGATTGGCCTTACTTGCGGTGGCCAATTCATACTCATTGTTCTAGTGCAATAATTAGGCATGTTTTACTCCTCATTCTAGCCTTTATTTAATTAAAATAAAAATTATATTTTATGAAATTTTATTTCTTCTGTATTTGGCTATATTCATTCTGCTCAGTATTCTAGTTCACTAGTCCTCTTATCATCCCTGTTGAGTTTAGTGGTGAACCTATACATTGTCTAGTAACTCAATTTTGTATTATTCACATTCTATTGGGCTGTTGTGAAATGTGGCTTTTAAACTTAATTTCTTGTTCTTTCCACAAAAATAAATGTTGATTTTCTACTTTTCATTGCATTCATTTAAACATTTTAAATATAATTCCAGTGTGCAAAGCTGTTGCATATTTTTTCTTCCGACATTTCTTCCTTTTTATGTCACTCAGTTTTTCCTTTGGTTCTCACTTTTGGGAGATACCATATTTGGGGTGTATATAGTCATTATTTCCAGTGTTTCTTCCATTTTCTCTGGGAGCAAGATGAACACACATAGATTTGACATCCTTGGGGTGAGTCAGTGTCTGAAGGGAGCATTTTTTTCTTAGTTTGACTACTCTGGGTCATTCTGTTGATTTATTTCTGCTCCTGTAGAGTTCTTACACTTTCCTTTAACTCCATTTGGCAACTTAAAGGTTCTTGTAACTTCTCGAGGATTTTTAAGTTGTTTATCTTAAAATATTTAATAATATATAGCATTTTTCCTAAAAGCACAAATATCCACAGTGTACATGAGTAAAATATTTCAATAGACATTGTGCCGCATACAGCAGCATCTTAGGAGATATCCTGTTTCTTCATTCAGAACATTTCTCTCAAATATGCCGTGTGGTAATAGGAATTTGTAAACAGCAGTTTTTTTGATAACTTAAACATTTGTTTTTTGCACACATGAAAATACATACTTCACACCAATGAACAGAACTGATATAGATACAGCCAGAATTACTGTTTTTTATAACATTAATATTGATAAATTTACCTGAATTTAAGTCTTTTGGCTTTAATCTCTCTGCTTCCTTTTTAGCATGTTCCTGAATTTACAAAAAAATCTGGATTTTCTGCTTATTCTATAAATTAATTAAAAGAGACAAGGGAAATTTGTGTGGCTAGATAGTACTTGGTTACAATTTATAATTTCTAGTATTGTTTTAGTTGCCTAGAAAATGGTGACCTATTGAATTTCTGCTCTCGTAAAATTCATGACATTGTTAGGCCTACACTTCGCCATTTATTTTTTTCACCTCTGGTACTGGAATATAATGTGTGTCTTCTCTTTACTGGTGAAAAATGCTACCCGTTTGTCTTACCTAATCAGTCAAACTTTAACAAAGGTATTTAGAATGTGTATGTTCATTTAGTTACTGTATACTAAAACATTTTATTTCTGTGATGGTCTTTTTTTTTTAATAGAAACAAAACAATAAGTATTTGTTTATTGAAATACTAGGCTTAGACCTGTGTGTATAACAAACAAGCCTAATAATAGCACCATGGTTAGACTAGCCTGCATTTTTACAATTTATTAAGCAAACAAGGATCAAATGTCTCTCCATCCACCTGATGTGATCTTTTTATATGCACACAGCTAATGTGTTCCATTCGGAACAGCTGAAAATCTTCTAGTAGAAGCGTTAAAGATGAGCTCATCAATTCAGTTTAAATTTCACCAATTAAATTAGGTCAAATGGAAGGAACTCAAATGAGTATTGTCGAATCAGAGCCCATTATTTGTAAGTGATCAGTAACCTTAAAACTCCACTTAGACCTAATTATTGAAAACCTGCATATAACTAAGTGAAGATTAATTTCCATTTATCAACCTCTCAATCCCAGGTTTTCAAAGAAAAACCTAAGGAATACTTACCAAAATCAGATAGGAAAATTAAAACCTGTGTAGTTTATCAATCAGATTGGTTCCACTACAACCAGTTTGCATACAGTTACACATCAATTCATTCTGTATACACTCTTGACTGACCAGAACAAAGTTTAGCATAGAAAAGCTTTAAGAAACAGATTTCTAATTACAGAAGTTGCAAAGTTCAAAGGGCATTAAAAAAACTAATGTAAATTTAAGACTCCTCTCCCTTTGTTTGAAATAGACTTTTGTAAAAATATATACAATTTTTACAAATACATTTACAATTTGTCTTAAAATCTGAGGGTATCCATATTCATAACTACTGAGCCTTCTGTCAAGTATTCTTGGCCATAAACTAGGCTAACAAGCTAAGAATCATGGAAACCAACCAATGTATACACAAGTATAAAAATCCTGAACACTTGGACTTTCTATTTCAAGAAGTATACTGGGAAAGCTAATTATAGAGAGCAAAAGCTTCCCTTGTACAGTACTGAGGCTTACAGTCATAGTTCTATTACTTGTAGCTTTTACACAGCTCACTGGCATTGTTAGTGCGCCTCTTAACACTACAGAATATTAATGAATTCGGCGGGTATATTTAATCAATTCTATGACTTGCCTGGCTACTGGCCACTCTCCTGTTCTCAACAAGGAAATTCTTTCCACCCTACCATCTTCACTAAATCTATAAGTCCTCCTCCATAGCCTCCCTAACGAAGTTTGCTTGTTGCTGAAACTGAACTTCGCTTCTTTCAGTCAGTGCTCTTCAGTCAAGGGGAGATCTTTTCCCATGTATTTATTCTTGTTAGCCATAATCTTCTGCCACTTGGCTAGGTGGCTAGAGGGCAACTCTCGGAAGTTACAGCTTGGAGTCCAGCTGATGTCACAGATGTTACCTGGTTTTGGTGGTGGTGGTTGGTTAAAAGTCAACTATTGCACTTACAAGGCTATCTTATTAGATATGCCAAACCAGCTCCTACTCCAGCAACACCTGCAAAAGCCAGCAGCACATTTCTGATGCCACCTTCTAGGTCTTCTACATGGAAGAACTCCACAAACCCATCCCCAGTTTGTTACGCCGTCGCTGAAAACATGGACCATCACTCGAGACAAAGATTTGACATCGTCTTCGTTTTTGATGTCCAGTTTCCGAAGCATGCCTTGGAAGGCCGTCTCGTGGTTGCGCTGCACGCCGTCCCCAACCCGTCGTAAGGTCTCCAGAGCCTTCCTGCTGGCGGCCCCGGACCTGTCCATTGGCTTTGTGTCCTTGGCGCCAGTCGCCTGTTCCCGAAGGTACCGAGAGATAATCTCCAGTGACTACCGGTACAACTCGTCCTCCTCCTCCTCTGCTGTCGGCGGCGTCGAGGGTAGTGACCCATCTGTACTGGAGTCATTACCAGGCTCCTCCACCAACTCCAGCAGGGGCAGGACAGCCGGCCGCTTCCCGAGAGGCTCCGGCTCGTACCTGTCCAGCTCTTCTTCGGGCGACATGATGGCGTCGGCGGCCGGGGCTTCCATCTCCTCAAGCGGCGCCGCGCGGCGGGTGGGCGCGAAGAACAGCAGCCTCGAGGGGGTCGCGGTGACGTCAGGGACCTCGGCGCCAATAGGCGGCGGCCGCACGACCCCCGGGCGTCAGGCGTGAGGGCGGCCGAGGGGCTAGCGCCGGCGCTTCCGCCAATCACCACGCCGGCCTCCCCTCCCCCTACCTCTCGCTGGGCCGAGGCCTCCTTCTCCGTGGCCAAAAGCCGCCCTCCCGGAGGGGTGGTGCCGCCACTGCCAGTCCCCAAGCCGGCCCACTCACAGTAGAGGTTGAGTCCGATTAGCGCGTTTCTTTGGAGGCCAAACATCGCCAGTCGCCGCCGCCGCCGCCGCCGCCTGGCTGAGAAACTGGGGAAGACCCGACTCCTTACTGGAAGGAAGCGGAAGTGGCCAGGAGCTCCTTGATCACGGTTTTAGGGCCAGTCTTACGCGGTCTCT
Source organism: Aotus nancymaae (assembly GCF_030222135.1). Classification (NCBI taxonomy): domain Eukaryota; kingdom Metazoa; phylum Chordata; class Mammalia; order Primates; family Aotidae; genus Aotus; species Aotus nancymaae. Next base: position 28,503,801 of record NW_026988463.1, on the reverse strand, counting down.
GTGATGGTCTTAATGTTACCTAACAATTGTAAATAAGTCGGTTGTCATTTTTCATGAATTTCTGTATTATACATTTCAGGAATTAAATCCATGTGTAAATGGCTTAGAATAATCCCTAACCATGGTAGGGGCTACTAAGTAGCGACTTTCCCAACATGCAACTGATAAACCGCAGGCATGTTTGAATTGTCGCACCACATATAATTCTTCCATCTCTGTGTTTATACATTAGCTACATGTGATACCAACTCATGACCCCTTGTATTAACTCACATACCCCTGATGACTTCCCTTAGAATTAGGTAACTCCTGATGAGTTCTCTTAGAACTGGGTAACTAGCATGATCTCCATTGGGAGAGTGTGGATCCCCTGAGAAGCACAATGACATATCTAGGATGACATGACTGGTAAATTTATTAAAAGGAGATTCTGACCTCGCTCTCCTCAACCTATAGTCCAGGCTTCACTGAGTCTTCTCAGAGGCTGGGGGAGAGGGGTCTGTGTTTGCATAATTGTGTGCAGGTAATAAAACAACATGGGGAAGGAAGATGAGCAGTCAGCATCCAGAGAAGCCTTTGGGTAGGTCTTAGAGATTGATGAAAACTTGAAGAAGTGGCCTCACTTCCTTGGTGAAAGACCCCAACAGAACTTAGAACGTTGATAACCAGGCACTCAGATTTCTGAAGACACTCTCCTGTCAAGCTTAGTTAGGCAGAGATTGTCAAGAGAGCAAGATGTTCTGCTGTATCCCAACTTTTCAAAGCTCTTGCTTCAGTGAGAGCCTTTTCTAAAGATGCAGAATTTGGCTCAGCTCTCAATCTCTCAACATCCATGCTTCAGGCCATTTGGCAAGAGGTACCCCAAAGTAACCACAGGGTAGCCCTTTCCACGCCAGTCCTTGAGATCCCATCTGGACAACCTCATCCCCTCTCATCACCATATATGTGTGTGGGGGTGGGGAGCAGAAGGTGAGGTGAGGCTCTTCCTGGGAAGGAGCAGGTTGTTAGGTGCTGGAACCCTACTGCATTCATACCCCAGGTCATGACGGGCAGGATGGGAAGGTGAGTGTTGGGGATTAAGCTTGTTTACTCAGATTTGATTCTGAGACCTCAAGCTGTCATGTGGTTTTTGCCTTGGCTGGAGGTTCATGGAGATATCCCTCTGTTTCTGATCTAGAATGTAGAACTTTAATCAGAGTATTTCCTTGTGGGAACAGCCAAGCAGGCCACTAAAACCTCTCAATCAATTTGCTGGGTACTCTATTTGCAGAATTCCATGCAGGAGATCAGTGAAGAGCTGTTTGACAGGTCCAACTCTATCTCCTTGGACAAAAGACAGTAGCAACACATAATCAACCATGAGTCACTGCTGGGCAAGCATGAGAGTGAGCACAGAATGTCATCACAGACAACAACCTGAGATGACCAGGATGGGCCCAGGGCCCAAACCTGAGTACAGAGACTCTCCTGGGCTCTGTCTTATTTTTTTGCCCATTTAGTGGCCGATAATCCCATTCCCAAAGGAATCTGGCCTCCATTAATCCCCAGTGGACCTAACTTGGCTAGGTGCAAAGTCCCTGTCCACATGCTTCTAAAAATATCAGAGAAAACACTTTTTCATTGTTTTTACTTTACAATAGGCCATGAGTATCTTTGCATGTTGTCACTGTTTATTATTTTACCTTGCTCCAAGTATTCTATGTAGCAGTCATCTGTACTACTCTTCCAGACCTCCCACCATTACTCTAAATTGGGTGATTTATAGAGGAAAAGGAGGGGTTCAGGCTCTTCCGTCATTTGTTTGTAACTTTTAGTCTTATAAAACATATCATCATAACCCTGCCAGGTCAGAAACATCCCTCACTTGTCTTCGTAATATTCCATAAGTGAGGCTGTTTTCCACAGTGGTGCATCCTTTCTGTGCTGATGCAGATTGTTGTGATTTAGTTCTGTGGTCATCCCAGCCACATTGTAGAGGACATCCTATGTTTGTTCTGATAGACTATCAGTTTGCTGGGGCTGCCATACCACATTACCAGATTACCACATGCTGGGTGGCTTTAGAAACAAAAATGAACTCAATTCTGGAGACTAAAAATCCCATATCGAAGGGTTAGCTATGATGATTTCTCTCATTCAGTGACTTCCATTTTTATATTTTCATGGTGTTTGAAGAAGAAAACATTTTAAATTTGGTGAAGTGTAGTTTTCTCTTTTTGATTATCCTTTGGTGTAAAATCTAAAATATTGCCTAATGCAAGGTTACAAAAATTTAATATTCCTCCTAAGAATTTTTTAGTTTCAACACTTACATTTAAGTGTATGATCTTTTTAACTTATTTTCGTTGGTTGAGTGGTTTGCTTTTTGATGCGTGATTTGAGTTAGGAATCCAGCGTCATAATTTTGCAGGCCAGTATCCAATTTTCCAGTATCATTTGTTGAAAAGTCTTTTCTTTACTCGGAAATTTCTTGGCCCCTTTGTTAAAATCACTTTACCATAAATGCATGTTTATTAATGAAACTTCCTATTTATTTCATTGTTCTATGTTAATCTATCCCTGTGCTACCTCCACAGCCTTGATTATTGTTACTTTGTAGTAAATAAAAATTAGTTTTATTAAGTTTAAGTTATAGAATTTTGTTATTCCTTTTTTTTTTTTTTGGAAATGAAGTTTCACTCTTGTTGCCCAAGCTGGAGTGTAATGGCACAATGTCAACTGATTACAACCTCCACCTCCCAGGTTCGAGTGATTCTCCTGCCTCAGCCTCCTGAGTAGCTGGGATTACAGGCATGTGTAACCATGCCTGGCTAATTTTGTATTTTTAGTAGAGATGGGGTTTCTCTTGTTGATCAGGCTGGTCTCGAACACCTGACCTCAGGTGATTCGCCTACCTCTGCCTCCCAAAGTGCTGAGATTACAGGCATGAGCCACCATGCCTGGCCGAATTTTGTTATATCTTTTAAGGATTGTGTTTGTGTTTTTGGTTTACTTTGCATATATATGTGAATTTTGAGAAAGCTTGTCAATTTCTATTAAAAACTATAGAAATATAGGAAAATTTGAGAAAGCTTGTCAATTTCTATGAAAACTATACTTGAAATTTGAAGGGATTCCATTTAATTTGTAGGTCAATTTGTGGGGTATTGTATTCTTTACAATATTATTTAATATGGGATGTCTTTCCATTTATTCAGCGCTTTGATTTATTTTAGCATAAGGAAATCTTCCAGTGTAAAGTTCTTTCACTTCTTATGTTAAATTTATCCCTGGGAGGCAGGGGCCAAGATAGCGAACTAAAAACAGCTGCAGTTGAAGGCTCCCAATGAGAAGAATAAAAACAGCTAGTGAATCCTGCACCAGCAACTGAGGTATCCAGGTTCTCTCAATGGTACTGACTGGGCAGGGGCGTTACCCATGGGGAGTGAGGAATGGCTGCCTGATGCCTAAGGTAACTGAACTCCCAGGGGGAGGGGTGGCAGCCATCACTGCAGTTACGGTCTGCCATTTTTCTTCTGCCAGTGCCAAGGAGACTGGAATGTTTGGACCCAGAAGGAATCCCCACAGTGCAGCACAGCAGCTGTGGCAGATTGTGGCTGGACTGCCTCTTCAGACTGGACCCTGACCCAACCCTCCTCACAGGGGGTGGCATGGCGGGGGCCTCCCTAAAGGAATTTTAGCAACTCCAGCCAGGGGTTTAGGGAGAGACCTCCAATCCACCTGGGACTGAACTTCTTGGGGGAGGGGCAGCCACAGTCTTCATGGATCAGCAGTCTTTCCCCTGCTTGCTGAGAGGAATTCGGGCAGTCCAGATGAGTAGGATTCCCCCAGTGCAGCTCATCCCCTCTGTCAACGGGCAGTCAGAATGCTTTGTTAAGTGGGTCCTGGATTGCATGCCTCCTGACTGGGTGAGATCCCCCAACAGGGATCACCAGACACCTTATACAGGAGAGTTCCTGCTGGCACCAGTTCAGTGCTCCTCTGGGACAGAGATTTCAGAGGAAGGAGCAGGCAGCTATCTTTGCTGTTCTGCAGCCTCCAGTGGTGACACCTCTGGGTAGGGGAGGAATTCAGGCAAATAATGTCTGGAATGGACCCCCAGCAAACCACAGCAGCCCTATGGAAGAAGGCCCTGACTGTTAAAAGAAAAACAGACAGAAAGCAACAACAACAATAGTGTCAACGAAAATGTCACCACAAAAACCCCATCCAAAGGTCAGCACCCTCAAAGATTGAAGGTAGATAAACTCGTGAAGACGAGAAAGAATCACCAAAAAAGCTCTAAAACCTCAAATAGCCAGAGGACCTCTTCTCCAAATGATTACAACACCTCTCCAGCAAGAGGAAGGAGGCTGAGATGGATGAATTGACAGATGTAGGCTTCAGAAGGTGGGTAATAGTGAACACTGAGGTAAAGAAGCATGTTCTAACCCAATGCAAACAAGCTAAGAACCGTGATAAAGCATAGGGACTGTTAACCACAGCAACCAGTTTAGAGAGGAACATAAAAGACCTGATGGAACTGGAAAACACAGCATGACAATGTCACAGTGCAACCACAAGTATCATTAACCAAATAGACCTGGCAGAGGGAAGAATTTCAGAGCTTGAAAACCATCTTGTTGAAATAAGATAAGGTAAGAGAAAAAAAGAATGAAAAGGAATGAACAAAACCTCCCAAGAACTATAGGATTATGTAAAAACACCAAACCTACAACTGATTTGGGTACTTGAAGAGACAGAGAGAATGGAACCAAGTTGGAAAACATAATTTAGGATATCATCCAGGAGAACTTCCCCAACTCAACAAGACAGACAATATTTAAATTCAAGAAATCCAGAGAACCCCAGTAAGATACTCCATGGGAAAATCAGTCCCAAGACACATACTCATCAGATTCTCCAAGGTTAAATGAAGGAAAAATGTTAAGGGCAGCCAGAGAAAAAGGCCAGGTCACCTACAAAGGGAAGCCCATTGGACTAACAGCAGACATCTCAGCAGAAACACCACAAACCATAAGAGATTGGGGGCCAATATTCAACATTCTTAAAGAAAAGAATTTCCAATTGAGAATTTGTATCCAGTCAAACCAAGCTTCATAAGCAAAAGAGAAATAAAATCTTTCTCAGACAAGCAAATGCTGAGGTAATTTGTCACCACTAGGCCTGTCTTGCAAGAGCTCCTGAAGGAAGCACTAAATATAGAAAGGAAAAACTATTACTAGCCACTGCAAAAACACACTGAAGTACATCAACCAATGACACTAAGAAGCAGCTATATCAACAAGTCTGCAAAATAACCAGCTGACATCATTTGACAGGATCAAATTCAAACATAACAATATTAACCTTAAGTGTAAATGGGCTAAATGCCCCAATTAAAAGACATACAAAGGCAAGCTGGATAGAGGCAATCAAGATTCATCAATGTGCAGTATTCAAGAGACCCATCTCACCTGCAAAGACACATATAGGGTTAAAATAAAGGGATGGAGAAAAATTTACCAAGCAAATGGAAAGCAGAAAAAAGTGGGGGTTGCAATCCTAGCTTCTGACAAAACAGACCATAAACCAACAAAGATCAAAGGAGACTAGAAGGACATTACATGATGGTAAAGGAATCAATTCAACAAGAAGAGCTAACTATCCCAAATATGTATGCACTCAATACAGGAGCACCCAGATTTATAAAACAAGTTCTTAGAAACTTACAAAGAGATGTGGACTCCCACACAATAATAGTTGGAGACTTTAACATCCCACTGTCAATATTAGACAGATCAAGACAGAAAATTAACAAGAATATTCAGGACTTAGCTTTGGATCAAGTGGACCTGATAGATAACTACAGAACTTTCCACCCCAATATAATATACATTCTTCTCAGTGGCACATGGTACTTACTCTGAAATCGATTACATAACTGGAAATAAAACACTCCTCATCAAACACAAAATAACTGAAATCACAACAAACACTCTCTCAGACCACAGCACAATCAAATTAGAACTCAAGATAAGGAAACTCACTCAAAACCACACAGCTACATGGAAATTGAACAACCTGCCCCTGAATTACTCCTGGTAAATAATAAAGTTAAGGCAGAAATAAACAAGTTATTTGAAACCAATGAGAACAAAGAGATGATGTACCAAAATCTCTGGGACACAGCTAAAACAATGTTCAGAGGGAAATTTATAGCACTAAATGCTCACATCAAGAAGCTAGAAAGATCTCAAGTCGACACCTTAACATCACAACAAAAACTAGAGAAACAAGAACAAACAAACCCAAAGCTAGCAGGAGACAAGAAATAACCAAGATCAGAGAGTGGACCTGAAGGAGAAAGAGACATGAAAAACTCTAAAAAATCAATGAACCCAGGAGCTGTTTTTTTGTAAAATAAATAAATAAATAAATAAATAAACAAAATAAATAAACCACTAGCTAGACTAATGAAGAAGAAAAGAGAGAAACATCAAATAGACACAATAAAAATGATAAAGAGGATATTACCAATAACCCCACAGAAATAAAAACCACCATCAGAGAATACCGTAAACACTTCTATACAACTAAACTAGAAAATTTAGAAGAGATAGATAAATTACTGGACACATACACCCTCCCAAGACTAAACCAGGTAGCAGTTGAATTCCTGAATAGACCAATAACAAGTTCTGAAATTGAGGTAGTAATAAATAGCCTACCAACCCAACAAAGCCCAGAACAGATGGATTTACAAATGAATTCTATCAGAGGTACAAAGAGCAGTTTGTACCATTTCTTCTGGAACTAATCCAAAGAATTGAAAAGAATGAACTTCTTCCTAACTTATTTTATGAGGCCAGCATCATCTGCCTACCAAAACTGGCAAAGATGCAATTTAAAAAAAAAAAAAAAAGTTTCATGCCAATACCCTTGATGAACATTGATGCAAAAATCCTCAATAAAATATGGCAAACCAAATCTAGTTGCACATCAAAAAACTTATTCACCATGATCAGCCACAAATGCCAGTTTCTTACATGCACACTTTGCACAGTGGTGATGCCTAGGCTTTTAGCATACCCATCACCCAAATAGTGAAATTTTTGCCCAATCATTTTTTACCTCTCACCCTCCTTCCACCCTCCAACCTTTCATAGACTCCAGTTTTTTTGTGGACTCCAGCAATTGCTGTTTCACTGTATAAGTCAATAAGTACCCATTGTTTAGCTCCTACTTATAAGATCAAACAGTATTGAATGTTCTCTTCCTGTTTATTTCACTAAGGAAAATGGCTTCCAGTTTGTTGCTGCAAAAGACATGGTTTCCTTTTTTTATGGCTAAGTACTTTGTGGTATATGTGTACCACCTTTTAATTTTTTATCTTTACATAGTACAATTTTTTGGGGTAACATAGTAGGTGTTATATGTCTATGAGGTATATGAAATATTTTGTTACAGACATACAATGTGTAATAATCACATAGGGATAAATGGGGATTCATCACCTCGAACATTCTTCCCTGTGTTATAAACAATTCAATTATACTCTTTTAGTCATTTTTAAATGTACAATTACATTATTTTTACTATAATCACCCTGTTGTACTAGCAAATACTGTATCTTATTCTTTCTATTTTTTTGTGTACGTCAATTATCGCCACTCTTCCACCCACTGATAACCATCAGTGGATTATGGGCTGAAGGTGCATATCATCTTCAGCCTCTGGTAAACACCATTATACTCTCTACCTCCATGAGTTCGATTGTTTTGATTTTCAGCTGCCACAAATAAATGAGAACCTGCAAAGTTTGTCTTTCTGCGCCCAGCTTAGTTTACATAATGTGATGACTTCCGGTTCCATCCATCTCGTTGCAAATGATAGAATCTTTTTTTAACAGCTAAATAGTAGCCCGTTTATACATTCATCTGTTGGTGAACACTTAGGTTGCTTTCGTATCTTGACTATTATAAATAGTCCTGCAATAAATGTAAGAATGCAGATATCTTTTTGATATAATGATTTATTTCCCTTTGGGTATATACCTAGTAGTGGGATTGCTGCAGCTAATGGTAGTTTTATGTTTGGTACTTTGAGAACTCTCCATAATGTTTTCCATAAAGGTACTAATTCACATTCCCACCAACAGTGTATAAGCGTTCCCCTCTCTCTGTAGCCTCACCAACATCTGTTGCTTTTAGACATTTAGTAATAGCCATTCTGACTCATGTAAGATGGTATCTCATTGTGGTTTTCATTTGTATTTCTCTGATGATTAATGATGTTTAGGATCTTTTCATATGTTTATTGGCCACTGGCATATGTTGTGAGGTAGAGGGAAAGTTTCCCTCTTCAGCTGGACTTTTTCCTGCCTGAGGAATTCAGTTGATTGGGTTAGCTTTACATGTGATCTAATCAGTCTAATGCAGTCGAGTTTGATCTAATCATCTCCCCCACATTCCAGCTAGGAAAGGATATTTTATTTGGTGTTTACTTTTTCTCTGCATTATGATCTTACCGCATATGCATACATCTAATATAATGGACTATAATTTGATATTTGAAGTTTCCAAGCATTTGAGAAATTGTAACATCTATGTGTACAATTTTAACACTATATTAATTTTCTTCATGTGCAAAATATGTATACACATGTCAATATGTTGTCTGTCTAATTCTGCATCTTGAAATCTGTGCAGGGTCTAAAATACTTCTAGGTGGGAATTGGGACACAAATCAGATAGGGATAAGTTCCTCACATTCCCGTTCCTGTGCCCCTAGCTTTGATTTCTTGCTTATTAACACAATGACAGGGCTCTGCAAGTCTCCCCTTAGCTGTGTCTAGGTCCCCAGGGTATTCACAATGGAAAAATTTCTTATTGAGGCCATGATGAGTGGCAGGAGGGAGAAATCTCCTCAGCTAATAGGAGTGAGTCATTCCCAGCTTAAGGGCTTTGAAAAGTACGTTCACAAGAACAATATGCACCTGATTCTGGGCATGTGAGAGAGAGAGAGAAAGCACCTTTCCCTGGAGCTTCACCATGGGATGGGGAACTGAAGACCAGACTCCCACTGCCCCTCCATCCAATGCCCCATTGACCCACCTTCTTTCCAACAGATCTCCTTTACAGAAAGGGGCTTGGATAAGGAGGAGAGACCATTAGAAGAAAAGACGCTCTCTTCTCATTCCAGTAAGAGCCATGCCCAGGCAAGGTAAGGCCTTTGGCTGTTCCTGTGGAGGCAGGCAGGAGGGGTAGAATTAGGGATACTGACCTTGTCTTTGGTAGGGTTTCATTTTGAGATTAGAAATGAGAAATGACTTACAATCATCAGAGGGATTTCAGAAATATGGTGGTGATCCCCTGGAACTCTGTGCTTCCCATTCACACTCCAAACTGGCTGAACAGCCTCAATTGAGAGAATGACCCACAATTATGGGTCAGGTATAGACTTCAGGGCTCTGCGCCCAGGAAGAGATGAGTCACCTAAACTTTCTTTTGCACTGAGATCAGAGCCCAATCCAAATGAGGAAGAGAATTCCAAGGAAACTAAGCTCAAAGTCGGAAACAGCACTGCTAAATTATGTAAGATGTGATTCTTCCAAGGCGAGAAGAGATTGTGGATGGAAAAACACAGTCTCCTCTGGGAAGGGAACTGGGAGCTCTTTGGCATCCAGGGTCTTATAAATCTTGGACTCTGGAGAACAGAGAAGAGCCGAGTTTTGGTGGCAGCCTCAGCTCTGGTGTGTCCAGGATGGACTAGAGCTCCAAAGGTGTTCAGTTGGAGGCAGTCACTCAGACTTTCATTTATCCATGGAATCAGAGTCCAGCACAGATGTGGGAATTCTAGGAAGAGAGAAATCCATTCCATGGACAGCTGCCAAGATAGAGCAGGTAGGATCTTGGTTTTTTGTTGCAAAGGGCAGATAAGCAGGTAATTTAGACAGATCTCAAGCAGGAAAGGGGTTTCTCAGTGGCTGTGAGGATCTTAGAGATTCTGACATCCATAGAGCATTCGGGGACCCAGGAGGGGCTTAGCCTCACTTCCTTTGGGAGGCATATGGGGCCGGGAAGGAGGAGAGATTAATGGGGTTCCCCTAAAGGTGCATGGGGACCTTCTGGGAATGAGCATCCATGGGAGCTGTTCTGGTAAATCTCTCACTCACACGCTTCCTCTTCAGGACACCGTCAAGGACATGAGCCATAATTGCAAAAGGATTGCTTGACTGGAAAAGAAACCAAAGGCCTCTGACCCTGTACACATCAACAAAATGAGGAGACCCGTGATGCCTGTTGTGGGTGACCTTCAGAGGCCCACACTGGGCACAGCGAGCGGCCCAGATCTCAATCTCTAGGAGACCACCCACTGCCACTTCGGAAAAGCCTGGTGACCTCTCTGCACACTCTGTCTGATGCCATTTATCACTAAACAGCAGGTGTAGGACCAGCAGGTCTATTCTCTGCTGACCTGAGCTCGCCTGGCTCCAGGAGCCTCTGTGCTGTTGTACAAACCTGTGCTGTGGCCACCCAGGTGGCCTATGTCTTCCCCGCTGAGGGCTGGCTGATCCCAGCCACACTGCCTGGTCCCTAGGATCCAGCCCTGGATGGAGAAGCTCAGAGCTCCTAGGAAGAAAATGGGCCCACCCCTTCCCTGGACAGAAGATATTAAGGAGCCTGTTGGTGGATCAAATGAGGATTAGGGTCGGGGGCACCCAGACTCTATTCAACAGAGGACACAGCTGTGAGAGTGAGAACAAAGACCTGCTACTTCTCAGGCAATTTTAGACACACTGTGTTAATACGTGACACAGCCGGGGTCAGTCTTGGGAAAGGAGTTTGAACAGTATCCTCAACGTGGAAACTGTGTTTCATTTATGTCTAAAACTACTCACAAATTTTGTATTTCATGTTAGACATTTGATGTTTTTGAATGTTTCGTGACAGTCATCCATTTCTTTGTAATCAGAAAATTATAGTATTATCATTCATTTGTGTTTGTGTATTACAAAGTACAGCAAAATGAATATATATGGAGATCCTCCCTCTTTAAGTCAACAAAGCCTGTAGCTCTTTACTCTCCCACCCCGAGTCAATAAAGCACTGATATCTACTAAACTTTAACAGCATTCTCTCTGGAGAAATGTTGGTATTTTTTCAGTTCAATGAAACGATAAAATCGCCATGCCATTGTTTCATTTTCTTTGTTCTAAAACCGTCAGAATGTATTAAGTGCTTGTTGATCATATTTCTTTCTTTCCCAACCTGGATTATATTATCTGCCTAATTTTAATCTTCCATTTTGTAGGTTTCATTTGAGCTTATTTGTTAAAACAACTTTATTAAAGTAGCATTAACTTTCAATAAGCTGCACATACTTAAAGTGTTCAATTTATTTAGTTTCGATGTATGTGTATACCTGGGGAATCATCAACACAGTCAAGACAATGAACATGTCAACTCCCCCTCAAGACGCTTTATCATGATTACCCCACATTGCAATTCTTCCTTTGTGCTCCTTCCAACCCATCTCTAAGCAACCACTGCTTCTAGTATCAGTAGATTGATTTTCACATTCCAGAATTCTATATAAACAGAATCACACAGCATAAGATCCAGTCCCAGTGTAGCCGGTATCAACAGTTCATCACCTTTCAATGCAAAATTGCATCTAGAGTTTGTTTATTCATTCACTAGTTGAAGACCATGTGAATTGTATCTAGTTTTTGTCTATTACACATAAAACTGGCATGAATATTCATGTGCTGAATAGACATATATTACAATTTTCTCTTTAGTGAATACTTCAGAGTTTAATGTTTAAAAAAGAAAACAGGGCCGGGCGCGGTGGCTCACGCCTGTAATCACAGCACTTTGGGAGGCTGAGGCGGGTGGATCATGAGGTCAAGAGATCGAGACCATCCTGGTCAACATGGTGAAACCTCATCTCTACTAAAAATACAAAAAATTAGCTGGGCATGGTGGCGCATGCCTGTAATCACAGCTACTCAGGAGGCTGAGGCAGGAGAATTGCCTGAACCCAGGAGGCGGAGGTTGCGGTGAGCCGAGATGGCGCCATTGCACTCCAGCCTGGGTAACAAGAGCGAAACTCCGTCTCAAAAAAGAAAAAAGAAAACAACCACCAAAGTGTTTTGGAAAGGGGTGGCATCGTTTTACATTCCCATAAAGACTGTACAAGGGTTCCATTTCCCCTACGTTCTCATCACATTTAATGTAGTCCCTCTTTTTAATTTTTTATTTTTCTCTTTTTTACCTTTTATTTTAGGTTTGGAGGTACATGTGAAGGTTTGTTATATAGGTTGAAGATTTGTTACATAGGTAGATGCGTATCATGGGGGTTTATTGTACAGATTATTTCACCACCCAGGTATTAAGCCTAGTACCAAATAGTTATTTTTTCTGTTCCTCTCCCTCCTCCCAATCTCCACCCTCAACTAGACCCCTGTGTCTCTTGTTCCCTTTTTTGTGTCCATATGTTCTCACCATTTAGCTCTCTCTTATAAGTGAGAACACATGGTACTTGGTTTTCTGTTCCTGTGTTAGTTTGCTAAGGATAATAGCCTCCAGCTCCATTCATGTTTGTGTGGAAAACATGATCTTATTCTTTCTTATGGCTGCATAGCATTCCATGGTGTATATGTACCACATTTTCTTTATTGACGGGCCTTTAGGTTGATTTTATGTGTTTGCTACTGTGAATAGTGCTGCAATGAACATTTACATGCATGTATCTTTATGGTAGAATGATTTGTATTCCTCTGGTCATATATCCACCGATGGGATTACTAAGTCTAATGGTATTTCTGTTTTTCAGTCTTTGAGGAATCACCATATTACTTTCCATAATCATTGAACTAACTTACACTCCCACCAACAGAAACCTTAGGTGACCCCCTCACCTCGGCCTCCCAAAGTCCTGGGATTACATGTTTTCTCTTAATGATCTCTTCCAGGGATCTAGGACCTTTTCTGGATTCATCCACCACACAGATAGACTGGAAAATGTAGCCTGAAGCTTTCGTTCTCACTGTGAGCCCTGCCCTGTCCCACCAGCTTCTCTAGAAGTACAGTGTTCTAGTTGCTCCTGAGAGACCCCATCTCAGGTGTCTCTCTATGCCAACATTCCAAATGTTGACAAATGCAGATTCATCTCTAGGTGATAAAAAAGAGGAAGGAGTCCCAGCTCACAGAGAAAGTAGAAAATGAATTCATGCAGGCCACGGCATCTCACACCTGTAATCCTAACACTTTGGGAAGCCGAGGCAGGTGGATCACCTGAGGCCAGGAGTTCGAGACCAGCCTGGTCAACATGGTGAAACCCCATCTCTACTAAAATATAAAAATTAGCCAGGCATGGTGGTGCATGCCTATAATCCCAACTACTTGGGAGGCTGAGGCAGGAGGATTGCTTGAACCCAGGAGTGGGAGGTTGCAGTGAGCTGAGATCACACCACAGCACTCCAGCCTGGGCAACAGAGCCAGACTCCATCTCAAAAAAAAAAAAAGAAAGAAAGTAGATTCAATGCACCATAGATCAAGCTTAATCTCAAACATAGGGTACTAAGTATCCTCAGGAAAAAAGAAGGCAATTGTTCTCCATCACCTGAAGCAACTGTGGCCTCAGACAGCTGGGTACTGAGAACGCACACTCCTGGTGGAGTCCACGCCCACGTCACAGAGCAATGGAATAGCTCAAAGGGATTCTTAAGGATGATGTCAAGGACCAAATAAAGAAGATGAACCCACAGCCCCTGCCCAAACATCTGGTTGACTAATCCTACCTCCACTCTGGGCTGTGCCAAGATGATTCAGAAAGACAAAAGGTTACTAGCGCCTTTCCATTTCCCACAGCTCCTGGGGCTAAGTTGTTCACGCCCCAGGTTTCAGGTTGCTGCTCTCCCCGTGTGTCCCATTTCAACACCTCTGATTTCTCCTTTATTCTAGTCACCCCCTACTTTCTCATAGACATTTTATCGAGCAGAGCCAGCTGAAAGAGTATGCGTGTTTATCTAAAACTTTATATAAGGATGTTTATCCAGAACTAAGTTGGAGTCCCATAATCTCACTCCCGGCTGGGCTGCCACTCAGACGCTGTACAAACCAGGCTGGCCTGGGGTTGCACCTAAGGGAAGGAAACCCACATCTTGCCCAGGAATGGTCAGTGTGGAATCTCAAATTTGGAAAATAGATGCCTACAGCACCTTCAACCATTTTGAACTGTTCCCTAAACAGTTTTCAACAACAACAAAAAACAGTAACTAAGAGAAATTCTTGAGTTTGCAGGATGGCAGATAGAAAAGAATTTTCTGAAACACTGAAACTCCCTCCCCTTGTGAGATAAAAGAACTGACTGGTATTGGTTGGAACCAACATGGCCAAATTGATTTTGCACAGAACGAGCCTCTTGAGGTCACAGTCTACATTTCCACCGTTTCATACCAACAGCCCCCGAGTTTGCACGTGTGACCCATGAGGAGGCATGCGGAGATAACTGCACATGTCTGAGGACTTTCCAGACCCCCACTTTCCTTCCACCAAACACCTACTAGTCTCAGAATCCACCCACTAAGCTTTTTCTGATAAAATTACTGCTTTAAAGCCAGCACAGGGAGATAGAGTTCAGTTTGATTCCTGTCTCCTTGGGAGTTGCCTTTCAGTATAAAGTTTTTATTTTGTTTTTCAAAAACCCAGTGTCATAGTATTGGCATCTAGCACATCGAGCAGCAAACCCCTTTTGCTCAATAATGATCTTATTCTTATCTTGGAGGCAGTCAAGAAGAGATAATCACTTTTTTGGGACAGCCACATTTAATCAACAAATTATTTAACCAACACGTGTGGACATAAAAGAGGAAAAGGAGATAAAAATCAGATGGTTGGCTCATTTTAGCAGAGTGGGTGATAAAAGCCTAAGGTGATAAAAGCCTAAGGTCCTGACAATGGACCCAAGGTGTGGCTGGAGTCAGCTAACTATTATGCTGAAGGTGTCAAGTGATGACAGAAGTGGTCAAAAGTCCAATCCAGTCATTCTGCCACAAGTGGTCTGGGACCTCCCCAACCATGAGACAAATAGATCAGCTTTCACCAAGAACCACGAGTCCAGCATGCCATGATGCCCTCTGCAGTAGATACGGATTCAGGCTCAATCCACAGTTTGACCGTGTTCAGTCTCTTCAGAGATGTGACCCTAGCCACAGACTTCTAAATGAGTGACCTGACAGATTAGCAGCTAAGATTGTTTTCAGTTTGCAGCCCCAAAGATGATGTCTTCATCCAAATAGTCTATAGCTTTCAATATGGAAGACCAAACAGCTAGAAAGTAGTCAATGATATAAAACCCTGGAGTTCTGACCACTGAGTGGAGTGGCCACTCCTGCTTCAGGTTCCGCATGACTGACACTGAGGTTAAACACCCACAGCAGCCCAGTGGAGCCATGAAGTGTCATTTCTCCTGATCCATTAGAAAACTAGCACTAGGCATTTAGTAAATACTCAGTGAATTGTGTGTTGGGGGTGGGGGTGGGGTTCCATAAAGCCAGCAGCATTGCTTTAGACAATGGAGGGGGGCAAAAAATTCCCACCAAAGATAAACCCTAATTTTTCTTAGAGTTGAGATATTTCTGTTCCAGTCCAATTTCTTTCTAGAATATATTATTTCTATTTACCAAGTGGCATTCTGAGTGCTTTTATAGAGTCTAAATTGACCCATCTCAAAATTGAAATTGAAATAAAAAGCTGAAAATATATTGTGATATAAAGTTCCCAGCCCTAAGTTTGCCAGGAGCTCCTGACTTTAAGCAAGCTCAAAGCTGACTTCAAAATCAGTGGAACTAGTAGTGTTATGATTGCCATGAGTCCAAGATCCCAAAGAATACCTCTAGGTGGGGGCCAACTTCCTTTGTCAGAGCCTCCAAATGGCAAAATCCTAAAGTTTTTCTTGACAACAGGAAGAACTGAGTAATGCAAATCTGCCCACATAGTTCCACTAAACTTTAATTGGAAGGTAAGACTAGATGTTTACCCCTCCCAAAATATGAATCTTCTGTTCTTTTCATCTGGGATCTGTCTGCATATGTGTTGGGGTGTGCTTTACCAACCAGCAACGAAGTTCCAACTCCGTCTTGGCTTCTACTTCCTGCTTGTGCAGTTTGAAGGACAAACAGGTGACAGCTGAAGAGCTTCTTGGGTCTTTCGTGAGCATGTGCCTGGCCCTGAGCATCCTCATTTCCTCCTAGATTTCAGGACCTCCTGGATTTCAGGACTATGATCACAGTCCTAATTCCCAGTGTCTCCTTCCCCAGTCTTTCCTCCTAGGGCTTTTCAGCATCTTTTTTTTTTTTTTGGAGAAAAAGTCTCACTCTGTTGCCCAGACTGAAATGCAGTGGTACAAGCTCGGCTCACTACAACCTCCACCTCCCAGGTTCAAACGATTCTCCTGCCTCAGCCTCCTGAGTAGCTGGTGCCACCATGCCCAGCTAACTGTTGTATTTTCAGTAGAAACGGTGTTTTGCCATGTTGGCCAGGCTGGTCTCAAACTCCTGACCTCAGATGCTTTGCCCACCTTGGCCTCCCAAAATGCTGGAATTACAGCCGTGAGCCACTGAGCCCAGCCATGACTCTCTTTTGATCCAACTGAAATTCTTCGCCCCTCCTGGGCTGGGCAAGTCACTTCCATTAAATGCTTTGACAAACATTTGAGATTGTTCTGCTTTTTTAATGAAGTAATTCTGCTTTCCTAATGAAATAATTCTAAGTAATTCTGCTTTAGTACACTTTGGACACAGGGATGTTCCAAATGAAGAAACTTGGAATATTTCATGACTGCCTTTTTATGCTGCAAAATATCTATGTGAATATTTTCCCCATGGGTACACTGTGGATATTTGTGCTTTTAGGAAAAAAACATACAGTTATAAACCTTGTAATGTGCACAACTGAAAATCTTCAAGAAGCTGCAAAAGAAAAATGCTGAATAGAGTTAAAGGAAAATATGAGTGCTTCACAGGAGCAGAAGTAAAGAAGGAGAACGATGTAGAGAAGAAAAACTAAGAAGCAAGTGCTCCTGGCAGATGCCGCCGGATCACGAGGCTGTTAAAGCTCTGTGGGCTGTTCGCCTCACCTGGTGAAAATGTAATAAACAAGGAAATAACATGACCAGAGGCATCCCTGATGTGATATTTCCCAAACTGAGAACCAAAATAAAAACTATGAAAGACACAAGGAAATAAGGAGGAAGTATCTCAAGAAAGTATATGCAAAGCTTTGTATGCTGGAATTACGTTTAAAACATTTAAATAAATATAATTTAAAAAGAAAAGACATATTCATTTTATGGAAAGAACAAGACATTATGAAGTTTAAAGGGGTATTTGAAAAAGAGTCAAATGGAATACAAACGAGAGGAAAAATATCAGGCTGGTAGTGTATAGGTTAACCATTAAACAGATGGTGAGAGGACTAGGGAACTGGACTATTAAGCAGAACAAATATAGCCACATACAGTAGAGAGGCAAATTTTATAAAAGATGAGTATGGTTATACACAGATGAGGACCAGGAGTGAAACACACCCGTTTCAGCCAAGGGTGGCGGCGAGTGCCTGTAATCCCCGCACTTTGGGAGGCTGGGGGGTGGGGGGATCGCTCAGGAGTTCAAGACCAGGTTAGGTAATGTGGTGACACCCCATCTCTACTAAAAATAGAAAAATTAGCTTGGTGTGAGTGGTGGCGAGCACCTGTAGTCCCAAGTACTCAGGAGGCTGAGGCAGGAGAATCGTTTGAATCCAGGAGGCAGAGGTTGCAGTGAGCCAGATCACCCTATTGCACTCCAGCGCCCCATTGCACTCCAGCCTGGGTGACAGAACAAGACTCAGAAGGGAAGGGGATGGCAGGGGAAGGAGGGAGGGAAAGAGGGGAGGGGCGGGGAGGGGAGGGAAGGAGGGAATGAGAGGGAAGAGAGAAAGGAAGGAGGGTGTTGGGGGGAGAGAGGGAGAGGAGGGGAGGGAGAAGGAGGTAGGAGGAAGGAGGGAAGGGACAGGAGGAAGGGGGAGGCGGGAGGGGGAAAAGTTGCTGCTGTTCTGACTTCTCAGCATAGGGAGGGAGGGATGGCTCAACTCCTAATATAGAAGAGCGAGTGCTACACATTCCTGGAGATGTGTCAGGGCATGGAGCAGAGAAAGTGCTGCTGCACCAAGTTCTCTGCCCAGGAAGGGAGGAGCAGCTCAGGTTCCTAACCCAGGCAAGTGGCAAAAACTGCAACCAACCTAATAATTCTATCACCCATTCTAATGAATGAATGACAATAACATGCACTCATACAGATAAGTTTCCAAACATGTGGAATTCAAAATCCACATACGAAATAAGTCATGCTATATGATTCCACGTATATAAGCTAAAAAGCAGTTGAAAGTACAGGTGAGCTCTACTGTTAGGAGTCAGATCGCGGTTACTCCTGGGGTAGTGACTGGGAAAGGCATGAGGAGGTGGCTGGGGTCTGACGATGTTCTGTTTTGCAACCTTTAGTTGTGCACTCATGGCCTGTGCAAGCATTACAACTTTTTACCCTGAAAGCTGTGATAAGAGGGAGGTGTATAGAGATGAATGCCTACACTTAAAAAGAGAAAGATCTCAAAATGACAAATAACATTACACCCCAAAGAACTAAAAAATAATAATAATAATAGCAGAAAGAAGGAAACGATAAAGATCAAGACAGAAACAAACGAAATAGAGAATGGAAAAACTATAGAAAAATTAACAAAACTGAGTTGGGTTTTACCAAACTAAAATCAACAAACATCAAGACTAATACAGAGAAAAGGAGACAATATGTAAATAAATAAAATCAGAAATGAAAGTGTAGACATCATCTCCACTAGTAATGTATCAGATATGAAAAGAATCATAAGAGACATTATAAACATCTATATACCAACCAATTGGATAGCTTAGGGAAAATAGAAAAATTCCAATACACATTCAACGTGGTACTGGAAGTCCTAGCTAGAGCACTCAGACAAGACGAAAAAATAAAAGGCATTCAAATTGGAAAATAAGGCAAATTATCCCTGTTCATTGATTATGTGACCTTATATCTAGAAAAACTCTTAGATTTGATAAATGAATTCAGTAGTTTCAGAATACAAATTCAATATACAAATATCAGTAGCATTTCTATACACCAATAATGATTAAGCTGAGAACAAATTCAAGAAGGCAATCCCATTTCCAATAGGTACAAAAAAATAATAAAATACCTAGGAACATACGTAACTGAGGAGGTGAAAGATCTCTAGAAGTAAAACTACAAAACACTGATGACAGCAATTGCAGATGATGTAAACAAATGGAAAAAATCCCATGCTTGTGAATTACAAAAATTAATAGAGGCAAAAAGACCAAACTGCTCAAAGCAACCTACAGACTCAATGCAAATTACCAATGTCGTTTTTCACAGAATTAGAAAAAAACAGCACTAAAACTTATACGCAACCAAAAAAGAGTCCAAGTAATCAAAGCAATCCTAAGCAAATAGAACAAAGCTGGCCACATGACATTGCCTGACTTCAAATTATACCATAAGGCTACAGTAACCAAAACAGCATGGTACTGGTATGAAAATGGACACACGGATTAATGGAACAGAACAGAAAGCTCAGAAATAAGGCCACATGTTTATAACCAACTAATCTTTGACAAAGTTGACAAGAAAATACACTAAGGCAAGGACACCTTATTCAATAAGTGGTGCTTGGAAAATTAGATTGCCACATGCACAAAAATGAAATTGGACCCCTACTTATCTATCTATCACTGTATGCAAAAATCAACTCAAAATGGATTAAAGACTTAATGTAAGAATTGAAACTATAAAAATACTAGAAATAGGGCCGGGCGCGGTGGCTCATGCCTGTAATCCCAGCACTTTGGGAGGCCAAGGCGGGTGGATCACGAGGTCAAGAGATCGAGACCATCCTGGTCAACATGGTGAAACCCCGTCTCTACTAAAAATACAAAAAATTAGCTGGGCATGGTGGCACGTGCCTGTAATCCCAGCTACTCAGGAGGCTGAGGCAGGAGAATTGCTTGAACCCAGGAGGCGGAGGTTGCGGTGAGCCGAGATCGCGCCATTGCACTCCAGCCTAGGTAATGAGTGAAATTCCGTCTCAAAAAAAAAACTAGAAATAAAACTAGGGAAAACTCTTCCAGACATTGATCTAAGCAAAAAATTCATGACTAAGAGCCCAAAAGCACAGGAAATGCTGGGTGCGGTGGCTCATGCCTGTAATCCCAGCAGTTTGGGAGGCTGATGCAGGAGGATCACCTGAAGTCAGGAGTTTAAGACCAGTCTGGCCAACATGGTGAAACCCCATCTCCACTAAAAACACAAAAAACCTGCAATCCCAGCTACTTGGGAGAGAATCGCTTGAACCTGGGACGTGGGCTTGCAGTGAGCCAAGATTGCGAAACTGCACTCCAGCCTGGGCGGCAAAGCTCGACTCCGTCAGAAAAAAAAAAAAAAAAAAAAAAAAAGCACAGGTAACAAAAATAAAAACAGACAAACTAAACTTAGTTAAACTAAAAAGCTTCTGCACTGTAAAATAATCAACAAAGTGAACAGACAACTTGAATAATGGGAGGAAATATTGGAAATACTTATGTTTCAGGGGACTAATATCCAGAATTTATAAGAAATTCAAACAATTCAACAAAAAAAAAATAATTCTGTATAAAAGTGTAAAAAGGACATGAATAGACATTTTCGAAAGAAGACATACAGATAGCCAGCAGGCACATGAAAAAATGCTCAACATTACTGATCATCAGAGAACTCCAAGCTAAAACCACAATGAGAAATCATCTTACATTAAGTCAGAACAGCTATTATTAAAAAATAAAAATAAAAAAATAACGGATATTGGTGAGGATACAGAGAAAGGAGAATCCTTATACACTGTTGGTAAGAATGTAAATTAGTGCAACCTTATGGAAAACAGTATGGAGATTTCTCAAAGAACTGAAAATAGAACTACCATTCAATCCAGCAATCCCACTATCTGGTATCCACACAAAAGAAAGGAAATTATTATATCAAAAAGATACCTGCCCTTATATGTTTATTGCAGCACTGTTCACTATAGGAAAGATATGGAATCAATCAAAGCATCCATCAATGGATTACTGGATAAAGAAAATGTCACACACACACACACGGATTACTACTCAGTCATAAAAAAGAATGAAATTCTGTCTTTTGCAGGAACATCGATGGAACTGTGGACCATCATCTTAAGTGAAATAAGTAAGACACAGAAAGATAAGTATTGTATGTTCTAACATATAAGTAGGGGCTAAATAATGTGTACACATGGATGTAGGGTATGGGAAGATAGACAGTGGAGACTTGAAACGGCGGAGGGGTGGGAGGGGGTGGGTGATGAAAAAGCATTTCCTGTGTACAGTGCGTGCTATTTGGATAATGGATATCCTAAAAGTCCTGACTTCACCACTACGCAATTTATGCATATAACACAATTATACCTATACCCCCTAAATTTATACAAATAAAAACTTTTTTACCTGCCAAGATATAATCAAGAAGAAACAGGAAGCATGAGCAGACCAGTAGCAAATAAAGAAATTGAAGTGGCAATTAAAACCTCCCAAGAGGCTGGGTACAGTGGCTCACGCCTGTAATCTCAGCACTTTGGGAGGCTGAGGCAGGAGGATTATCTGAGGGAAGGAGTTTAAGACCAGCCTGGACAACATGGCGAAACCCCGTCTCTACTAAAAATACAAAAATTATCTGGACCTGATGGTTGCTGCCTGTAATCCTAGCTACTTGGATCCCTGAGGCACGCACCACCGCCCAATTTTACTTCTTGTAGATTTACAACCAGACACTTCGGTGATAGTAACGTGAGAACAGGAAGTGCAGGTACAGATTTTTCTGTCCTAAAAATATTTTTTGCAGCTTCTCAATTGCACAAGCTTATGGAATGGTCGGAATGGAGTTTCAATGTTGAACTTCCCAGTAAGAATCTTTTCTACCCTGTACCTGTAATTGGTCATTTTTCCTCCGGCATCTGAGAAGTGGTTAACTCAGCAGCTCCCATAGCTGGATAGTTCTAAAGGTATGGAAAGTTCCTATTCACGAATTGAGCCAAAATGGCTTCTGATATTCTTTTCAGCTAAGTTGAAAGATAAACACAGTGGTCCCTCCGTATCTGTGAGTTGCGCATCTGCGGATTCAACCCACCACAGATGAAAAATATTTGGGGGGAACAATGGATGGTGCCTCTGTACGGAACATGTACAGAATTTTTCTTGTCACTATTCCCTAAATAATACAGTGTAACAACTATTTACGTAGCACTGACGTTATAGTCGGTATTATAAGTAATCTAGAGATGATGCGAGGTCCACGAGAGGATGTGTGTGGGTTACATGCAGTCACTTCGCCGTTCCGCATAAGGCACTGGAGCGATGAGCTGTGACTCTCCTAACGTTCCCCAGTCACTGTCCTCCCACGCACACCTGGCCAGGTCTTTCCTGCAAAGGTGAGGCTGCCGACTACTGTCCCGCCTGAACGGGCCGTGGTCCCATTCACAGACTGAGATTTCCTGAGAAGGAGGACGAAGGAGAAGGCCCCAGTCTCTGCCTGGACCACCGATCCCACCCAAGAGGTACTCGCCTCCTGCTTCCCCGGGAAGCGCCACTCTCCCAGGCTGGGTCTGGGGCCAACAACACCCCAGGGTTGGAAGCACCGCTGGGGACACTGAGCTAGTTCCCTTTTCACCCTGCTCCAGGCTGCAGAGACCCACAAAACAACAGTTGGTCCAGAGGTCTCAGAGGTTGGAACCAGAAACAATCCCTCTGAGCCCAAACTTTTCCCGCGTTAGAGAGAACACGGAAAAGGCCCCCAAGGGGGCGCCCTCCAGGATCCTGCGCGCACCCAGAGCCGCTTCTGATTGGTGTGCGGCACCTCCTCGCCGCGCGCCCCCGCCTCGCTCACCCACACCGCGAGCAGCCCCGCCCCCGGGCACCCCGATCCGCCCCAGCACCCGCTCCGCGCACCCCTGCCCCGCTCACTCACACCCGGAGTGCCCCCGCCCACCCTGCCCCGCACCCGCACCCTCCCTGGGCAGCCCCCTGCCCGGCTCCGCGCACCCACACCCCGGGCACACCCGCCCCCCGCGCGCCCCCGCCCCGCGCACCCTCCCCGAGGGCCCTCCCCTCTGCGCCTGGAGGCTTTTTCTGGAGACTGCGCCGCGGGTATAACACCTTCCTTTCGTTTTGAAAAAGCTCGCGAGCCTGGCCTGGCCCTGGTTCCGCCCAGAACCCTAAAATAAAGAGGCTTCGAGTCTAGAGGTCTGGGAGAAAGGGCGCCTAGACCGGGAATTGACCGGAGAAATTTGGGGCAGGGGGAAGGCGGGCTCCTCTGCTTCCCAATCCTGGTATCTGCGCCCAGGGATGTCGGACCCAAAGGGAAGGGGCTCGCCCGCCTGAAACATAAGAGGCGCGCTGAAGGGTTCCCAAGATCCCTTCCAGCTCTAAGTTCCCGCGATGCTCGGGGCTCCGAGGAGGTATTCTTTGGTAGTCAGAGTCCGAAGATCCCAGAATGTTGTTTGAACTGGGGCTACGGACAGGGGATGGAAAAGTTGAGGCGGGGGACCTGGCGCAGGATGAACAAGACCGGGACACTTCTAACAGCTTCCTCCTCGACAAGCAGGTCAAGGGACCATGTCTGGGGGGCTTCTATCCCCCTTTCCTGTTTCTGCCACCCCCTCTCCGGCGCATGCGGCCGCCTCTCTAGTCCCCGCCTTCCTGGCCCTCGTTCAGCCTGTTTTAGTTTAGAATCGATGCCCAGTGGTCACTCAAGGCTGCTAACCTCCAATCTAAGGCATTAAGCCTCCAAAAGCGTATCTAAGAGGGAGGGCAGAAGGAAAGGGACCGACCGCCTCCGCAAGTCAGGACAGACCATGGAAGAGAAGCCAGGAAGCCCAACAAAACCAGCACTGCTCTTTATTGAGGTGTCGGGTTAGAGCAAGAGCATAGCCTGAGGACAGGAAGGTCTGAGAGTTTCTCAGAGAGGAGGGTCTGGGTCCCTGGGCTAGGAGGAGGGCGATGGGTGACTCGGGAGCTCACGAGACTTCAGGAATTCCCTGTACTTGGCCAGGAAAGGGTCGATCAGAGTGTTCAGCTCTTGCCGAAGCTCCTGCAGAGCCTTGTCTCGCTCTTGGGGCTCGCCGGTCACCTGCTGCCGGTAATAGTTGATGTAGAAGTTCATCCAGTCCTCCACCACAGTCAGCATGTCTTCTTCAGAGATGAGAGGGTCATCGAAGACCTGGGGGGTTGCGGAGAGGTAATCGGCAAGGGAGAATGTGGTCAGCAATGGAATTCAGAAAACCCGGAATAGTCCGGCAACACCAGCTCTCACATCCTCTTTCCTCTGCGTTGTAATCCCGCGTCTCTTGCTGTTTCCATCAACTCCACCATTACTTCGTCCGCTCCAATTATCCTGTTTTCTGCCCTCATCCTCCAGCCCCCAGTCTCCAGGCCAGTACTCTGAAAGGGAAAGCCTGGACTCACCTGCTGATTCAGCAGAACATTGAACTCCTTCAGCCCTGCGGAAATGAGATCCTTATTGGCCTTAAGAAGAGCCATCTGTCTGGGTAGAGAAAAAGGTAGAATTTACATATTCGTTTCCCGCCTCACTGGGTGTTTCCCCCAATCCACTCCCTCCCCTTAAAAATCCCTCCTGCCCTGCAGGGCCACCTCCTTTCCAAAACCTTTCACATCCTGCTCTGCTATGAGGTCATGATTTTCCCAGGTTGGGCTCACCTTCAGCTCTAACAGGCTGTGTAGGTCTCACCCACGCTCTTGAGGGTGCGTGAATCTCTTTGTGCCAAGCTATAGATGTAGGCAAGGAGTCCAGTGTCAGCCTAAGACAGAAACGCCCTGCAACTAGGTCCTGAAGGAGGGTGATAGGTCATTCTGGGGAGGAGAAGAAGGGAGAGGCTTCCCTGAAGTTAGAAAGATAACAAGGCAAAAAGAAAAAAAAAAAAAAAAAAAAAAAAAAAAACATAAATGAGGAAACCCAGAAAATGCAAGAACCAAACCGGGGACATGTCCTTGCCCTTTGCTCTATGTCTCAGTATCCAGGCTCGAAATGCTATGGAAATTGACATTTACTGAGACCCTGTTACATGACAGAGGCTTTTGTGTAATCACAATGATGTGATGGCAATTATTCTCCTAATTCAGAGATGATGTATTAATAACAGCTTGCATTACGTTTATTCATATGTGCCAAACACTGTTTCAAACATGTATAAAAATTTATCCTGTGAAATTTCTTTTTAGATACATTTTGCAGATAAGCCATCTGTAAGCGTGTGGATCAAACTCCACCAGGCCGCGCTCCACAAGAATGGAAATGAATAGCTGGGCGTGGTGGTGTGTGCCTGTAGTCCCAGCTACTTGGGAGGCTGAGGCAGGAGAATTTCTTGAACCCAGGAGACAGAGGTAGCAGTGAGCCGAGATCATGCCACAGCACTCCAGCCCAGGTGACAGGGCGAGACTCCATCTGAAAAAAAAATAATAAAAAACAAAGAATGGAGATGCATTTGTGTTGTTCATTACCATGTCCACAGGTACCCAATAAAGCAGAAATACTTCTTTTTAAATATTTTTCCTAGTATTTTCCATTTTCAGATGTTTCTCAAATTTTAAAATCACTACATACTAATTGAAATAAAACAATACAGAATGTACACTGAAAAGTTGAATCATTTTTGCCTCCTTTAAAGTAACCAGCATTAAACGTGTATATTTCCTGTCACTTTTTTTTCCATTCAAAACCCAACATTCATGGGTGCCTATGCACTGAAAGGTTTGCTGATTTGCCTTTTTGGTTGTAGCAATTTTAAATTAATATACAGCAAAATTGACTTCCTTTTGGTGTGCAGTTTATTAATTTTTTTTTTTTTTTTTGAGACAGAGTTTCGCTCTTGTTACCCAGGCTGGACTGCAATGGCGCGATCTCGGCTCACCACAACCTCCACCTCCTGGGTTCAAGCAATTCTCCTGCCTCAGCCTCCCGAGTAGCTGGGACTACAGGCGTGCACCACCATACCCAGCTAATTTTTTGTATTTTTTAGTAGAGACGGGGTTTCACCATGTTGACCAGGATGGTCTCAATCTCTTGACCTCATGATCCACCTGCCTCAGCCTCCCAAAGTGCTGGGATTATAGGCGTGAGCCACCGCGCCTGGCCCTTATTGATTTTTTTTTTTGAGAAGGAGTCTCGTTCTGCGACCTAGGCTGGAGTGCAGTGGCACGATCTCGGCTCACTGCAACCTTTGCCTGTCTCATCCTAGATGAGTCACTGAAGGAAGGGTTGAATGTGAGATTACAAAAACACATGTTCTAAAGCACTGTAGAAAACCAGGATCACAAACCCATTCTGCAACAGAAAAATAAAGCACTGCTGATTTACAGAGGAATTCACAATAGATGATGTCTCTTAAATTAAGAAACCTAATAGGAACTCCCTCATCGAGACAGGCTCTGAACAAGAAATTAGCCAGAGCCAGAGGGAGGAGAAAAGAACTGATGTGGTAACTGTTTGGACCTCCAGGAATGTCTCTCCTTCCACTGAGAGGACTGCAGTGAAGACCTTGACCATCAGGGAAAGAAGAACCTTGTCCAGAAATCTGATTGGAATTGACGACACAAATCCCGCTCTCAGCCAAAGCAAAACCCTGACTTGCTCATGGCAGTACCAGGTTAGAATCAGAGCAAAAAGAAGGTTGTAGATTTCATGTTACATAGTTTGGCCATGGTTTCCCCTGTGAACACTTTGGGAGGGAGGTGAGAGCTGAGGTTAGGTGGAACCTTGGTCTTATTTCCTGGAGCTGTGACGTTTTGGGGGCCTGTTCCTGCTGTAACTGGCACAGCAATCAGGACCTGCAGGCACCGAGGGGCCCAGGGCTGGGGAGGAGACAGGGGCCTTGCACATCCAAAGGTCAGTGTAGGAGGGAGGAGCTTTCTCTGGGTCCATTCAGTGTTACTGGGGTGGTGATTTGGCCCTGACCACTATATAATTTTTAAAAAACCAGACAAGTCCTTCGTTAGCAGCTGTGAGTTTTACATCATGCCTTTTACTTCTTGAACTTGTATTTCTGTTCCACTACCCCCACTTAACTTCATCCTAAGGTAACTCGCTTTTCTGCTTCTCAGTGTTTTGTTCAGTCCCATTCTACTTACTTGCAACTTCTCTCATTTTCCATCTCTTTCTATCTGTTGGTGTCTCTGTCTCACTCTCTCTCCGTATAGATAGATGGATAGATAGCTCTGACATATACGTATATATTCAAGAGGAAATTTATGTATATATAACATATATATACATATTTAGTAAAACTCAGTTCACCAGAGTGAATGTTTCCAATTGTAATAAATATTTGTGAAACAGAAATTCCAATTGTATTGGAAATAAACCTCTAATCAGATGGATGGCATAGAATTGGGGGAATTGATGAAGGATCCCTATTCTGAAGGTCTGAGACAATACCCCTTGTAAGTTTCAGGCAGTGAGATTGGCAGGTAGGAGAAGGAAGGAGGCATGAGAAGGGCCCAGGGGCAGGGACTCCCCTGGACACAGTTTCTGGGTCTAGTTGATTTTGAGAATGAGTGAGAATGGACTTCAAAGATCTGGAATTGGATTCTCTAAACCTTCCCAGGTCCGCATACCCACTGGAAGAGGTTTTCCTGCTCATCTTGAGACCATGGTGCTCTGATTGCTGGGGTCTTTGAAATACTTGGATTAATAGGAGACAGCTGAACTCTCACCACTGCTTCTGCTCTGGGGAACTCCACCCACATTGCTGAGCAGAGGAGAATAAAAAGGTTAAATAACATGGAGTGTCAATTCAGACATGGTTTGGCCTCATAGATGCCATTCTGTGACTGTCAGGAGTCCCCACCACACCTAATCCTGATCAAGGAAACCAAGCTTCAAGGGACAGGGGAAGCTGGAGACAGGTGAGATGCAGGGGGGTTGTTACTAAAGGCATGATCGGGCATGTACTGCCCACGTCTCTTGGCGTGGACCTGGTTAAAAGTAGACAGCAGTGGTGTAACTGACCACAGAACAGACAGATTGTCCAAGGTGAGCAGCCACTGCAGAATGAGATTGACTTGGCTCCTTCTGCGCTCTGGCGAGGTGGGTCTCAGTGGGAACTCCCACAAGGGTGGACCCTGGAGGCAGCATCCAGGCTGGAGGATTGGGGTCCTCTTAGGGGAAAACTGAGCTAAGGTTCCCACAGGGGCCATTTAAAGTGTGGGCTGGTGGCATGAGCCACTGCCCCCAGCCTTCTCCAGCCTTAAAAAATATTTTTTTTATGAAACAAAACTTTTTAAATTGACATGATAAAAATTTTGTGATGGAGAAAGATGTAGATTAGTATTTAGAAGACCGCTCTGTGCACCTGAACCCTCCTCACTGGACATGGCTGGCTACTCTGAACACTGTGAGAATGAGGGACAGAAGCCATGCACTTGGCTCTTGGCTCTTTGTAGAAATATAAAAAATGGGAGGGAAATACCTCCTGCTTGTGTTTTGAGAACTCTTCCTCTTCTCTCATGTTTGATAGGGGTAATAACCTTGTCCAGGTATAACAGGCACAGTTACCAACAGCACCCTTATCAGCCCCTCACACGCATCCCTCTCTGGCCCTCAAACCCCGTTCTGGCCTCAACTCACCCTCCCAAAAACATCACCAACCATGTTCCTCCCACCTAAGGTATTCCAAGCTCTTGTTCACCTTGGTCATGTTAAAAAAATTAAAAAAAAAAAAAAACTTTAGGCAAATCAAGTTGAACAGGATTTAACTGAGCAAAGAATGACTTGCAAACCAGGCAGCTCCCTTAACCAGAATGGTTCAGAGAGACTCCGTGCTGCTATGTGGTCAGAGAGGATTTATGGACAGAATAAAGAAAGTGACATACAGAAAAAGGTACAGAAGTGGGGTACAGAACAGCTGCATTGGTTACAATTGACATTTATCTTATTTGAACATGGTTTGAACAGTTGGCCAAAGCTCGATGATGGGTAGAAGTCTTCACATATGTCGTCTGTTAATACACTGTCCAGCAACCCCAAGCAGTTTCTCTCTCCCTGGACTGTTCACAGACTGTTATCACCTGTGGGCTTGGATAGGAGGGGTCCCAGGATAGTCTCACACCAGGCAAGTCACCAACCAAAGAAATTACTGAAACAGTATGTGACTTTTTAGTGGCTCAGATGCAGGTGATAAAGTGTTACCGAAGGCAGTCACATCTCAGCTTGCCAGAAAACAAGCTGTGGGCTCTTAGAACAGGTTACAATATGTATTGTGCCAGAAAAAAAAATGTTATCCATCAGACAATAGCCAAAGCTGCTCTGTTCAAATGTTGAATATCCTTGCGCTTGTGGAAACACCATCTCTGTGGCAACAAAACACATCAGAAGACAAAGGCTCAGCTACACATTTATGGGCTGTGGTCTCCAATGAGACCCCCAAGTCCACAATTCTACTTTTGTCACTGCCGTCTTATTGTAAAGAACATTTTCACATATTTTATTCTGTTTTAAAATTTGTATTCCGCCGGGCGCGGTGGCTCAAGCCTGTAATCCCAGCACTTTGGGAGGCCGAGGCGGGTGGATCACGAGGTCAAGAGATCGAGACCATCCTGGTCAACATGGTGAAACCTCGTCTCTACTAATACGAAAAATTAGCTGGGCGTGGTGGCGCGTGCCTGTAATCTCAGCTACTCAGGAGGCTGAGGCAGGAGAATTGCCTGAACCCAGGAGGCGGAGGTTGCGGTGAGCCGAGATCGCGCCATTGCACTCCAGCCTGGGTAACAAGAGCGAAATTCCGTCTCAAAAAAAAAAAAAAAAATTTGTATTCCACTCATTTCTATTTATATTCACGAATCGGCAGTCCACTATTTTAATTCCTACGTTTTATTTATTTTTTTACTACAGAGTCTTGCTTTGTCACCCAGGCTGGAGTGCAATGGCGCAATCTTGGCTCACTGCAACCTCTGCCTCCCAGGTTCAAGCAATTCTCCTGCCTTAGCCTCCTAAGTAGCTGGGATTACAGGCGCCTGCCAAGGCCCAGCTAATTTTTGTATTTTTGGTAGAGACAGGGTTTCACCATGTTGGCCAGATGGGTCTCAGACTCCTGCCCTCAGATGATCCGCCTGCCTCAGTTTTCCAAAGTGCTGGGATTACAGGCATGAGCCACCAAGCGGGGTCCCCATGTTTTAATAATATATGATAGGGGAAGTCACTCTTCTTTTTTTATTTCAAATTGTTCATGCATTTTTTTTGTTCACTTTTCATAGCAATACATTTTTTAAATCTTCAGAATTCAAGTTATGGTATTATATTTAGCTCAAACTCAACATATAAATTTCTTCAAAGATTATTTGGCTTCTCAATATTGTTGAATTTTCCTACCCAAACATTTGGAGCCATTAATTTTCATTTGTATAAGTCTATTCTCGTGTCTTTCAGAAATCTTTCCACCAATTTCTTACTAAATGTATTAAACATAACTTTACAGAATCCTACAGAATTCTATGTAGAAATGCCCATTTCTTTTTGCATTGATGAACATAGTCACATGACATTCTCATTCATTCTATTAGTGTGATTAATTTCATCAATGAATTTCTTAATATTGAATCATACTTCCCTTTATAAGATAAAGGATACTTGATTAGGCATTAGTATACTGATGCAATATTTTCTAATATGTAATATTTTTATTCTTAAATGTATATGCCCCATTTGTCTCTAGTATTCTACATGGCTAAATCTAGGCAAGGTTCTGGTATCACCTTTATATAACCTTCCTAAAAACTATTTCAGGAAAGATGGACCTCTCTATAACTCTTGAGTAGTTTAAGTAGCCTTGGTTTATTGATTACTCTATTGATAGAATTTCCCTCTCAACTACATAAACTTGGTGCTTGTGTGTGAGGAAATTCCTTATTAAATGTCTTCATTTCTTCTATGAATATTGCTCGGTTTAGAGTCTATCTCTATTGAGTTACATTTTGATAAAACATATATTCCAGACATATGTATATATGCAATCTACATGTGCATATCAACATGCATTGAATTACACAGGTGTCTTTATTTTCTCTGTCAATGTTGAACCTCACGTTCTTCCTGGCACTGTAATCTGTTGACAAATCCTTCTCAAGTCACTTGTGTGATCCCATTTCTCTATTTATAATTGCATTCAATTATAAATAGATAGCTCATCTAAAGAATTTGGGGAGTAACAGAAAATTAGTTTCAGCAAAAACACATCCCAGGAGGCAGAGAATCCAGCACCCACTGTGCTTCACTCTCTTCCCCTTCTGTCTCAGACTCCGCATTTTCTGCTCCCTCCACGAGAGCCCCTGTCTGCCTCAAAGGATCACGGAAAAGCAGAGCCTCTTGAGGCACGGTCATCTCTCTGGCGGTGCTGCAGGGAAGTTGTCATTGTTTTTGGTAATTGTAACTGGGACAAAGTTTTTCAAAAATAGTTTCAACTCCCCAGGTGTATACTGTCAATGCTGCCCCAGGTGAAAGTGTAATTGCAGTTCTGTGGGGAGGTGAGGTCACAGGATCTTGAGCCCGTATCTCCGACCTGGCGGCCTCCCTCCACACACTCGCTGGCTGTCCTGACAGCCTGGCAGCAGGGAGGCGCCTGGTGGGTGTGTTACATTTTGGTCTATGAGGGAGCATCTACAAGGGGAGCAAGTGTATCAGGAGGTGGGGTAAATGCTCTGGTGTGGAAAGGAGATCCCACTGGGCCAGAACCTGACCAGTGCCAAGGCCATGTGGGGAAAGGAAATAACTGCTGGGTCATGGACTAAGTGGTAGAGAAAGAGCAAAGTTCCAAGAACATGGCCAGTCCCCAGTTGTGGCTCGTTTAACTTAATGAACTCCTTGTGCTTGTCATTGTTGGTTTTTGATGCAAGAGGCCAAAAATTTGTTGTTTTTTTTTTCTTTATTTGAAACAGGGTCAGGCCCTGTTGCCCAGGTTGGAGTACAGTGGCATGATTTCAGCTCACTGCAACCTCCGCCTCCCAGGTTCAAGAGATTCTCTTGCCTCAGCCTCCTGATCAACTGGGACTACAGGCGCCCACCACCATGCGAGACTAATTTTTTTTTTGTATTATTAGTAGAGAAAAGGTTTCACCATGTTGGCCAGGATGGTCCCAATCTCCTGACCTCATGATCCACCCACTTCAGCCTCCCAAAGTGCTGGGATTACAGGCGTGAGCCAGCGCACCAGGCCAATATTTGTATTTTTAGTAGAGACGGAGTTTCATTATGCTGGTCAGGCTGGTCTTGAACTCCTGACCTCAGGTGATCCGCCTCAACCTCCCAAAATGCTGGGATTACAGACATGAGCCACTGCGCCCAGCCTCCCCATCCCTTTCAAAAAATAAAAATTCATTATTTCCACAAATCGGCATTTAGCACCTACCTTGTGCCAGGCATGGATACAAGGCCCTGGCAAGACATTAGTGCTCCTGGATCTTATGATCAGTCGGGGAAGCGGTGTTCAGGTCTTCAGGAAGTAGAGCGAAACCTTTCAGGATCCTGAAGCTTTGAAATGTGTTTGAACCCACACAGAATCAAGGACTTTATATAGACAGCTTTGATCCCGGGTATGTATTACGCATGTGCACACACAGAAGGTACTTGAATAGAAAGCCTTTTTGTTTTGGTTTTACGAGAAAGGAAGCCGTAGGTCTAGGTGTGACGTCGACAAGAGGATGAGTGGCAGGGGTGAGGTCTGAGAGATCGGGCAGGGCCGGAGCTGCAGAGCTTTGTTTGCTCTGACAAAAAGTTTGGGTTTTATTTTCAAGTATGGAGGAAAGTCACTGAAGGCTTTGGAGGAGAATGTCGCAATCTCCTTCCACAAAAGTAATGAGAAGCCACTGTGAGGTGTTTTTGTTGTCGCTGTTTTTGAGACAGAGTATCGTTCTGTCACCCAGGCTGGAGTGCAATGGGACAACCTCGGCTCACTGCAACCTCTGCCTCCCAGGTTCAGGCGATTCTCCTGCCTCAGCTTCCCAAGTAGCTGGGATTCAGGTGTGCACCACCACACCCAGCTAATTTTTGTATTTTCAGTAGAGACGGGATTTCACCATGTTGGCCAGGCTGTTCTCAAACTCCTGACCTCAAGCCATCCACCCATCTCAGCCTCCCAAAGTGCTGGGATCACAGGCATGAGCCACCATGTAAACCAGGGAGTTGGAAGCTGTGTGGAGAGTGACTATAGGAGGCAGGATTGGAAGTGGGGAGATTAACTAGGGGAAAGGAAATCAACTAGGGGAAAGTCAAGGGGCTGAGAGCCTGGAGTATTCTGCCTGGTGCTTGATATACAGGTGATCTTTGAACAACACGGGTTTGAACTGGGCAGGTCCACTTATAATGCAGATTTCTTTCAACCAAGTACAGATCAAAAATAGAGTAATGGCTACATGTGGTAGCATGCACCTGTAATTCCAGCTACTCAGGAGGCGAGGTGGTAGGATCGCTTGAGCCCATGAGGTTGAGGCTGCAGTGAGCCATGATCACAGCCCCGCATCCCGGCCTGGGTGATAGAGTGAAACTCCATCTCCAAAAAGAGGAATGGAAGAAGGAAGAAAGGAGGAGAAGGGAGGGAAGGGAGGGGAGGGGAGGGGAGATAACAAGATTTTTTTTTTTAATGCAGTTAAAAAATAAAAGGAAAAGGAAAGAAAATACAGTAGGCCAGGCACACTGGCTCATGCCTGTAATCCCAGCATTTGGGGAGGCTGAGGCGAGTGCATCCTGTGAGGTCAGGAGTTCGAGACCAGCCTGGCCAACATAGTGAAACTCTGTCTCTACTAAAAATACAAAAATTAGCTGGGCGTGGTGGCACATGCCTGTAATCCCAGCTACTTGGGAGGCTGAGGTAGGAGAATTGCTTGAACTTGGGAGGTGGAGGTTGCAGTGACAAAGACTGTGCCATTGCACTGCAGCCTGGGCAACAAGAGTGAAATTCCATTTCAAAAAAAAATAGCACAGTAATGGAGGGATGCAAAATCCACATATATGCAGAGTCAACTGCAAGACGGGTGTGTGCAGGTTTTGGTATACTCCAGCGTTCTGGAACCAATTCCCCAAGTGTAACAAGAGACAACTGCACTGTCAGATGACAGGATTCAGGCACAGGCTCTCAAGAGACCTCCAGAAAAAGAGGAACTATCACTCATCTCTTCGTCAAGACACCTATCTGCACACTCAGGTCACAGGGACCTATAATGGGTCCTTGCCCTCAGGCGATTACAGTCCTCGTGGGAAGACAGGACATCAGTACCTAACAAGCAAATACAGACCGGCCCCAGACAGCATACACTAAGGGCTAAGTAAATGCTACAACAAACAGGGGCTGTCATGGTCTCTGGTTGGCGGGAGGTCAAGGTGGACAGTGGTGATCAGCAGAGCTGCAGTGGGTTCATAAATAACGTGACCACCTATTCCCGTATGCCCAAGACAGCTCTACTTCGGACCTGTTTTCCCAACACAATTATTACTAGTGCTTCCTTTAATGACACTCTGAAAAGTCCTGGTTTGGACAATAAATTATACAGTGACACTAGTCATGAGGGCCACCTGCCATGGAGTCAAGGGCCTCGCATTTGAACACTTGACATTATCTCTGAATAACAACCAACACTTAAACAGTATGCACTATGTACTAAATAAGAGTTTTGCACATATGGCATGACTCTTTTTTTTGTTTGAGATAGAGTCTTGCTCTGTCACCAAGCTGTAGTGCAGTAGCACGATCTCGGCTCACTGCAACCTCCGCCTCCCAGGTTCAGCTGATTCTCCTACTTCAGCCTCTCCAGTAGCTGGGACTACAGGCACGTGCCACCACACCCAGCTAATTTTTGTATTTTTAGTAGAGACGGGGTTTCACTATGTTAGCCAGGATGGTCTCGATCCCTTGACCTCATGATCCGCCCACCTGGCTTCCCAAAGTGCTGGGATTAAAGGCATGAGCCACCTCCCCTGGCCATGACATGACTCTCAATTCTAGTTTCAACTCTGTGTTGTAGGTACTAGTATTATTTCCATTTTACCATTTCCATTTCATCTTTCAAAAGAGAAACTGAAAGATAGAGAGATATGTAACCTGCCCAGGATCTCACAGCTACAATCCTGGATAGAACCTGCATTCACACTAAGGCCCTCTGATGGAATTCATTCATAGACGTTTGCCCCAGAGTCCTGTCCACTCGTGAAAGCTAACCTTTCAAATATAACACAATGCTTGTAGCCCTATTACCTTTCACTGTACCAGGAAACTGAACGTTTTTTTGAAAAGATAATTTATTGACAGTGTTATACACCAATTGGAAAATAAGAATTAAAAATTAAATTTCTGCCAGGCACAGTGGTTCATGCCTATAAGCCCAGCACTTTGGGAAGCTGAGGTTAGCGGATCACTTGAGCCAACCATGAATTCGAGACCAGCCTAGGCAGCATGGCAAAACCCTGTCTCCACAAAAATAAAATACAAAAATTAGCCAGCCATGGTGGCTGTGGTCCCAGCTACTTGGGAGGCTGAGGTGGATCACTTGAGCCCTGGAAGTTGAGGCTGTAGTGTGATCTCACCACTGCACTCTCTGGGTGACAGAAAACAGAGAACCTGACTCTTAAAAAAAAATTTAAATTTATTCAACTTCCTCTAAAGTACCACTCCAATATATATCAGTATATACTTTAATCTCAGAGCTTTGGGAGGCCAAGGAGGGAGGATCGCTTGAAGCCAGGAGATCGAGACCAGCCAGGGCAACATGATGAGATCCCATCTCAACCAAAAATTTTAACAGTTAGCCAGGCATGGTGGTGTGTGCCTGTGGTCCCAGCTACTTGGGATGCTGAGGCAAGAGGATTGTTTGAGCCCAGGAGTTCGAGGCTGCAGTGAGCTATGATTACACCACTGCACTCCAACCTGGGTGACAGAGCAAGACCCTATCTCATTCATTCATTCACAGATAGATAGATAGATAGATAGATAGATAGATAGATAGAATGAAAAATGAATCTTAATCCTAAGCACAAAGAAGAGCTTGGCCTACAGTGTCCTGCAGTTTGGCCCCTAACTCCCTAGCAGCCCTTTCCCCATGCCCCTTATGCTCTAGACTTCTACCGCACTGGCTTTTGTTGGGTATTAGGTACCATGCTCCCTCCCCATTCAGGACATGTGGCTCCTTCTTTCCAGAAAACTCTTTCCCCATTGTAATCAAGTTAATTCTTACTCTAGAGCTCAGCTAAATACACACTTCCTCAAAAAAAAAAAAAAAAAAAGTTTCCCAGCTGGCCTCAGTGGCTCATGCCTATAATTCTAGCATTTTGGGAGACTGAGGCAGGAGGCCTGGGTAATACATAGAGAGAGACCTCATCTTAAATTTTTGTTAAAAAGTTTCCCTTGGCCAAGCACAGTGGCTCACACCTGTAATCCCAGCACTTTGGAAGGCGAGGAAGGCAGATCAGTTGAGGCTAGGAGTTGGAGACCAGCCTGGCCAACATGGTGAAACTCATCTCTACTAAAAACATAAAAATTAGCTTGTGTACAAAAATACAAAAGAATACAAAAATGCTCATAATCCCAGCTACTTGAGAGGCTGAGGCAGGTGAATCACTTGAACCCGGGAGGTGGAGGCTGCAGTGAGCCGAGACTGTGCTGCTGCACTCCAGCCTGGATGCAAGAAGGAGACTCCGTCTCAAAAAAAAAAAGTTTCCCTTGATTCCACTGATTAGCTCAATTCTCCTTCTAAAATCCCTCATATTAAGTAACATGTACCCCCCCGACAGCAATTGAAATATTTCCAACTTTGCATTTATTTGTATGATTTGATCAATATCCTTCCCTAATGTAAGTTCCAGAAGACCCAGACCCATGTCTTTTTTGCTCACTATCCCAATGAGCACATAATAGGTAGCGACAGATATTTGTGGAAGAAACTGGCAAGCCATTGGCAAAAAAAAAGAGATAAGAAAGACGGAGTTAATGACAACTATACGGTTCAGGCAATTCTTCTGCCTCAGCCTCTCCAGTAGCTGGGATTATGGGCATGCACCACCATGCCCAGCTAATTTTTGTATTTTTAGTAGAGATGGGGTTTCACCATGTTGGCCAGGCTAGTCTTGAACTCCTGACCTTAAGTGATCCACCTGCCTCAGCCTCCCAAAGTGCTGGAATTACAGGCGTGAGCTACCACACCCAGCCCGAGGATCACTTTTGAGGCCAGGAGTTTGAGACCAGCCTGGGTAACATAGGGACGCCCTGTCTCTATTTAAATAAATGCTTTTTAAGTACTTAGTCTTCAAACCTTGTTTTATTTTTGTCCTCTAGTCAAACCAGTACCTGAATGAAGAAAACATTACAGAAATGTTGTGACTATGCTATTTGTATTTTGAAACCCGAAATTTAAAAGAAAAGAAGTGTTCAAGTTTATCTCAGCCTGAGAGAGACTGTGTTTGTGTCAGATAAGACTGAGGTGGGGTAGGAGGGCCTTCCAGGGTTACCACGAGGAAGGTGATTCTGGGAGAATCTGAAGTTTCAAGTAAACAGCTGTCGGTTGGGATCAAACTGTGCAGGTCCAAGAATGCCAGGCTAAGAAGCCAGGATATTTTATTTTCTGATAAAAAGAGGATTCTTTTTTGGCAAATTTCTACTCTGGAGTGAATATGGTGCACTAGATGGGAAGGAGAAGAAGAGAAACGGAAAGAGGAAAAGGTGAGTTCGAAGGACAGAGACGCTCCCTCTTTGGACTCTCCCCTCCCCCCACCTTTTCATGGACTCTCTCCTCCAAAAAACACAAGAACTTCTTGCATTGCAACCCCTTGATTTTTCTCATCCCTCAGATTCCTTAGCATTCTTTCAAAAGTAATGTTCCTGCAGTCTCGCAAAAGGCTGAAGGATGGAGAATTTCTAGTCCAGGCCAGGGAAGCTCAGAAGAGAAAAAAGAAAAACAAACAAACAAAAAAAAACCAAAAAAAAGAAACAAGCAGCTTCATAGGGCCTCATCTGGTCCAATTACTTATCATCATGCATTTATTCACTCATAAATATCTTTTGAGCACCTACTATGTGTTGGGTAGATGTAGGGATAAAATCAGGGTTAAAAATACAGTCGCTGGCCTCACAGCAAAAAAAGAACCCGAGGCCCAGAGAGGGACACTGACTTGCCCAAAGTCACACAGCTAAAACTTCTGTGGCTGAACCGGGTCTCGAACACAACTGGCGGACCAAAGGGAGCCCGTGGCGCCCGTGGCCCAGCTGCAAAATGCTACAAAACGACAGGGCCCGGCCGGTGCCAGGGCGTCCGAGGCGGCGCGGAGGCCGGAGAGAGCGATCGCCGATTTTCGAACTGCCTGGGAGAGGCAGGGACCGGTGCCCGTTGGCGAAGGGTATCCCTCCGCGGCCGCCGTAGCCCAGCCGGAAGCGCCACCAGCCACGTCCACTGTGTGGCAGGGGCGGGGCTGGGACCCAGAAGCTCGGCATGGCTGACGACGCGGGTTTGCTGGCGCCTCTGTGCTCCGAGCAGTTCGGCTCCGGGGAGGCACTGGGCTGCCGCGCAGCCGCGGACGGGAGCCTGCAGTGGGAGGTCCGGGGCTGGCGCTGGTGGGGGCTCTCCAGGGCCTTCACGGTCAAACCCGAAGGACGAGATGCGGGCGAAGTGGGGGTTCCCCGTGCCGCCTCACCACCCCTCTCCGGGCTCCAGGCCGTGTTCCTGCCGCAGGGCTTCCCTGATAGCGTCAGCCCGGACTATCTGCCCTACCAGCTGTGGGATTCCGTCCAGGTCAGCCCGGCCGTCTGGGGCAGGGGACAGTGCAGGCCACCCTTCCCTCCCCAGTTACAGACGGGTGACCGAGGCCCGGAGCCGGGGGGTCTGACATGCCCCAAACACCAAGAACCAGAAAAGATGACGCCACGTGGACCGCCACGCTCCTGCGCCCGCTTTTCACCTGCTTGTTTTCTTCTCCAGGCCTTTGCTTCCAGCCTCTCCGGCTCCCTGGCCACCCAGGCAGTCTTGCTGGGCATAGGGGTGGGGAACGCAAAAGCCACCGTTTCAGCTGCCACGGCCACCTGGCTCGTGAAAGGTGAGCTGGACCTCTGGAGCCTCACGTATTGCTGCTCTCAGCCCTGCCTTCGCTGGGCTCTGATGTGTGTGTATATATGGTCTCATGCCCCATTAGGTAGAATTCAGGCAGGTCCCCCCAGTGCTTACAGCGGTGCTTTGTAACCCAGTCTTACCGCCCACATCTGGATGACCCTCATCCCACTCACCAGCCCAGCAGCCGCACTCCGTTCTCCACATA
This sequence comes from Aotus nancymaae, assembly GCF_030222135.1. Lineage (NCBI taxonomy): Eukaryota > Metazoa > Chordata > Mammalia > Primates > Aotidae > Aotus > Aotus nancymaae. The sequence goes on along the minus strand of NW_026988463.1, from coordinate 28,464,371 downwards.
GACTTCTGAGTCTAAATCATCTGGATCCCAAATCCCGTCCCCTCCCCTTTATTCCTATTCTTTGTGGAGGATTGCATGAAAATGCGGTTGGTTGAATAAACTGCCAGCTGCCCAGGATAGGGAAGATTGGTGAGCTCCAGGAAAAAAAAAAAAAAAAAACATATCCTTGGTCCTGAGTAGGAGAGAGGAGAGACTGGAAAGAATGGAAGGTATTCTGTATGCCCTGTGATATCAGATGATGCTGTAAATGATAGAGTGACTATCTGCTGAGTGCGTACAGCTTTTTAAAAATTGTTTAAGAAAAAAAAAGATACAGTTTGGTACCATGCCACCCAGACAGGGAAATAGAACAGAAAAGAGAAATTGTTACACGTTCTACAGGAGGGGGCCCCATGGGTTTTGCCACTATCCTTTGTCTTTCACTATTGCTCCCAGGGGATATTTATTAGGCTGGTGCAAAAGTAATTGCAGGGTTTCTTTGTTGTTGTTGCCATTAAAGGTAATGGAAAACTCACAATTACATTTGCACCAACCTAATAAATGAGACCCAAGGGAAGGCTCATTCCACTGGTAGCATCAGTCTGGCCACTTCTCTGCTAAGCCTCTCTGGATTTTTTGGAGAAACAGGAGCCTCCTTTACCATTAAGACTAAGCACACTGGCACAGTTGCTCACCCTTGTAAGCCTAGCACTTTGGGAGGCTGAGGCAGCCTGGGCAACATAGGGAGACCCCATCTCGATTTTTTTTTTTTTTTTTTGACTGAGAGTCTTGCTCTGTCACCCAGGCTGGAATGCAGGAGTGCACTGGCACAATCCCACCGGCCACTGCAGCCTCCGCCTCCCAGGTTCAAGTGATTCTCCTGCCCCAGCTTCTCAAATAGCTGGGATTACAAGTGCGCACCGCCATGCCCCACTAACTTTTTTGTATTTTTAGTAGAGACAGGGTTTCACCATGTTCACCAGGCTGGTCTCGAACTCCTTACCCCAGGTGATCCACCTGCCTCAGCTTCCCAAAGTGAGTGGCGTGAGCCACCACACCTGGCCTGTTGGCCGTATTTTTGGAATGCATTTGGAGCTTGGGTCAGTAATTGGTGTTTTCATGTGATATCACCAACATGTTGCCTATACAGGTTGAATATCCCTTATGGGAAATGCTTGCAACCAGAAGTGTTTTGGATTTTGGAATTTTGTTTGGATTTTGGAATATTTTCATATATATAGTGAGATTTTTTGGGGATAGGACTGAAGTCTAGATATGAAATTTGTTTATGTTTCATATATGCCTTACACACATGGCTTAAAGGCAGTTTTATGCAGTGTTTTCAATAGTGTGCATGAAACAAAATTTGTGTACATTGATCCATGAGAAAGCAAAGATGTCACTATCTCAGCCACACATGTGGACAATCTGGTTGTTTGGTGTCCCCATCATTCCTGACTCTGAATGTAGATGCTATCAAGAAGCAGTCCTTTTCTTATACCTTCACGAATAAGTACTTAACAATATAAAACATGACATACCGCTCGACAGTGAGAAATTGTGTGTTCAGGGTAATTAAGCGACACAGCAGGTCACCAGAACACCTGTATCAGCTTCTAAACCACAGCTTCTAAACAAACAATAGCAGGCTCTCAGTCTTCAGCTACAATGCTGTTTTGATGAAAAGGTTACTGGACACTGTATTTTATTTTTTTAAGGTTAGAAGAAATGCTAGAAGCGATTGAAGGACAGGAAGCATCCTCTAGGGATGAGGAAGCATTCTGCTGTGTGGCTTTTTAAAATGTTTCCTCCAGAGTCATCTGCCTCATAACCATGGTTTCTGTCTTAGAAGTCTCTCTTGGATTCTATAAACTGCCTGATTTCTTGTTCTGTTATGAATGTAGGCTGCTCTAGGGTCTCAATAATCCCCTCACATATCCTCACCATGTTGTCTGTAGGCACTTTTTCTGCAGTGTTAACAACGTCATCTTCATTGTCACTGTTACCACAATTGCCTTGATTCAGAACAATTTGTGCTATTTCACCATCGGCTGTTTCTACTGGTGGCATCATGTCTGCTGTCCAAAAGCTGTAGGTTTTGGAGCATTTCACATTTTAGGTTTTTGGATTAGGAATGCTCAACCTTGGCCTGGGCGAAGTGGCACATGCCTGTAATCCCAGCACTTTGAGGGGCCAAGGTGGGGGTATCAGTTGAGGTCAGGAGTTCAAGACCAGCCTGCCCAACATGGTAAAACCCCATCTCTACTAAAAATACAAAAATGAGCTGGGCATGGTGGTGTGTGCCTGTAATCCCAGCTACTAGCGAAGCTGAGGCAGGAAAATCACTTGAACCCAGGAGGTGGAGGTTGCAGTGAACCGAGATAGCACCACTGCACTCCAGCCTGGGCCACAGAGCAATACCCTGTGTGAAAAAAAAAGAAATGCTCAACCTCTAGCTCAGGCAGGTTACTGAGAAAAATTAAGATTACTTAAAGATACAGGTGCGGTGGCTCACACCTATAATCTCAGCACTTTAAGAGGCTGAGGCAGGTGGATCACTTGAGATGCGGAGTTGTACACCAGCCTGGCCAACATGGTTTAACCCTGTCTCTAACAAAAAATACAAAAATTGGCCAGCCTTGGTGGTAGGCGCCTGTAGTCCAGCCTGGATGACAGAGTGAGATCCTGTCTAAAAAAAAAAAGGATTAAAAAAAATCTACTTTAAGGCTTGTTATTGATATTAAAAGAAGTTCTCAATTAGGATTTTACAAGTTCGTTTTCATCAAACATGGGAAATTTTCATGCAGAGCTTCATATGAGAAACTCGGAATTTTTTGATGTGATCATTTTCAGTTACATATCTCTCAATGGAACATGATGCTAATTGTCATGAGTAGCAATAGTAATAAAGCTTGTTGCTAATATTTTGGTGACCTACAGTAAGCCACACATTTTGTACAGTTACATGTAATATGTGGCTTGATCTCTTCAGCAGCCATATTAGTTAGCTGCCATTATTCATTTTTTCAGATGGAAAAATAGAGGCCAAAGTGTGGTTAAGTAATTGTCCAAGGTCACTTAGGGCCAGGGTTTTGACCCAGGCAGACTTACTTCTATGTCCCATTCTTAACTACCACACTCTTACCAGCTAGGATTTTCAAGTGGAGCCAAGTACAGTTTGTGGACAGCTGACTCCTTACTAGGACTCTAGTGGACAGTATTGACTTTCAGATGATAGGGAGTATATATGTCATTAGTCCTGTAAATGCCTCTGATGATCCATAGAAAGGTGGAATAGGCTGTCTTTCTGTCTGGTGGCCCAAGGAGGGCATACACCTGAGTGGATACAAATGTGTAGCCAAAGGGAAGAAAAATAGAATCTGGGCTGGGTATAGTGGCTGATGCCTATAAATCCCAACACTTTGGGAGGTTGAGGCGGGCGGATCACCTGACGTCAGGAGTTCAAAAATACAAAAATTAGCTCTGTCTCTACTAAAAATACAAAATTACGTGTGGCATGCACCTGTAATCCCAGGTACTCGGGAGGCAGAGACAGGAGAATCGCTTGGATCCAGGAGACGGAGGTTACAGTGAACCAAGATCACGCCACTGCACTCCAGCCTGGGCAATCGAGTGAGACTCTGTCTCAAAAAAAAAAAAAAAAAGAATCATCTGGCCCAGTGGACTCCTTCTCAACAGGTAAAAGTAATCTTGCCATGTTCACAGTCACTAAGTTGATCCAATACCAGAATCTTGAATGGTACAATGATCATTTTACCTAGAATATAATGTACTTGAAGAGAAGAGGTTAAGGTGAGTGATGGGAGACCTGTCAAACCACCCTACTGGGTGTTATTTACAGGGCCAGATACGACAGAAATGGAGAAACGAAGCAGACTGGATGGGAGTAGGTTGGACCCATGCTCTTCTTTAGTGAGGTAGCCCCAGCTGATGCTGGCCGTGAGAAAAGGTGGGCCCAGTGTGGCCATCCTTCAGGTTCGTCCAAAGAAGCTAGAAATCCATATTTTCTTATAAAATGTCCCAATTTTGTTCACCAATCTAATCGGAGCCTCAGTGAAGGGGAACGATCCCTACCAAGGTCGCAGGATCACTGTGAAGATGAAAAGGCACAGGTACTTCAGGTGTGCACTGGAGCACTTGGTGGTCTCTCTCAAGTCCAGGGTGGGCAAGCATGACTGTTTGAAGGCCTCAGTGCCCAAGAAGGCTCTAGAAAGGGGAGAGTGCATCTGCTCTCAGTGGAGAATGGGAGGGCTGGCCCGTGTCATTGCATTTATATTTTGTGGGAAGCTCCCAGCCCTCATTCCCATAACATAGTGTCCTTTCTCCTTACATCCCCACATCAGGGTTAGTGCCCTCAAGATCAGACAAGTCCAAGTCCTCTGCCCGCAGAATCTGTCCTCGCCTGTGCCCACTGTGTGAGTCCCTCCCAGGTGTCTGGTTCTAAAACATTACTGCCAGGCTTAATGGGTGCTACTCTCTGTATAATGAATGGTCCAAATTCACAAACTTGTTCTGTAAAGGGCCAGATCTTATGCTTTGCAGGCCTTATGATCTTAGTTGCAGCAACTCAGTTCTGCCGTAGTCTTGCAAAAACAGCCATAGACAATTTGTAAACAAATGGGCATGGCTGCATTTCAGTAAAACTTGATTTCCAAAACCAGGGAGTGGAAACAGTTTACCAATCCCTGGTCTCAATCAGTGGGGTTTTTTGGTTTGTTTGTTTTTCTGAGATGGAGTTTCGGTTGTATTGCCCATGCTGGAGTACAATGGGGTGATCTCGGCTTACCACAATCCCCACCTCCGGGGTTCAAGCGATTCTCCTGCCTCAGCCTTCCTAGTAGCTGGGATTACAGACATGCGCCACCACACCTGGCTAATTTTATATTTTTAGTAGAGACAGGGTTTCTCCATGTTGGTCAGGCTGGTCTCAAACTCCCAACCTCAGGCGATCCGCCCGGTCTAAGTCAGTGTATGCTATGATTGCTGTCTGCTCTTCGGCTAGATTTTGAGCCTGGAATCATCTCAGTCGCTGTGGTCATGAAGTTCCTGGCAGAGAGTTAGGTAGCCAGAAAGCTTTTGTTGTGCAAATGAAGGTCCAAGGTCCACTGATTTCAGAGACTTCTCTTACTCTGCCCAGCCTAAGGAGGCCTATCCCTCTGCCCTGCAACCCCAGCTGCAGTTCAATTTTTTTTTTTTTTTTTTCCCCCCCGAGACTGTCTTGCTCTGAGACTATCTTGCTTTTTTTCTGAGACTGTCTTGCTCCAGGCTAGAGTGCAGTGGCGTGATCATAGCTTACTGCAGCATTGATACACTGCTTTCAAGCCATCCTTCCACCCCAGCCTCCCAAGTAGCTGGGACTATAGGCATGCTACCATGCCTGGCTGATTTCTTTCCTACTTTTTGTCTTGCTGTGTTGCCCAGGCTGGTCTTGAACTCCTGGCCTCAAGTGGTCCTTGGGCCCAAATCCCCTGTAATCCCAAAGTGCTGGGATTATAGGCCTGAACCACCATACCTGGTCCAAACGCTTTCATTCATTTATCCCATAATGACCACCTGTGAGCCAGCTGCCCAGCCTAAGAGCTAGGATAGGTTAGCAATAACCTTTGAATTTCCACTTAAGACTTCCTGTCTTTTGAATAGTTTTACCAAATAGGTAAATGTTCCTAAGTGCTATGTCATTTAGTTTTAGAGCTTTATGAACTGTGCTGTATGTGGTCTTCATGAGTTGTTTTCATGTAAGAGTTTATTATGAGTATCCGTCTACGAATGAGTGTCTCTAGGTGGATATATTAGAATTTCTGTATTCTGTCAACATTTGCATTATTCCCACTTTTTTTGCTTTTATGAACAATTCTGCAAAGAACGTTTCTTGCCCATGTCTCCTAGGGGATATTTGAGGAACTGCTATGTCTAGGCACTTCTGACCCCATCATGCAGCTGTGACTATCCACAGCTTCTAGTACCAGACTGAGTTCCTAAGGGCGGTGACCCAGGGTGAATTGGCCAATTCAGTGCCAGGGTCTGCCAGGCTCCACAGCTCCCACGCCTCTTCCTTGCTCCTTACCTGTGCCTTCTCTCCCCCAGATTCAACCGGCATGCTAGGCCGCATCGTCTTTGCCTGGTGGAAAGGGTGAGTGTCTTCCCGGCCAGCAGACTTCTGGCACCTCTCCCCGGTGGTGGTAGTAATGATAGCAATGGTATTGGCATTAATTGTAGTTGTAAGCGTTCCATGAGGTGATCTATGCAAAGTGCTTAATGCATGTAGCATTGTGCATAGTAAGGGCTCAGTAAATACCAGCCACCATTAACAGCTGTAACTGTGCCCCCTGAGCCTCTGTATGTTGTAGGGAGCAACTCTGTAGGATGGGATTGGACATGTACATTCCATAAATGTGAAATATACCTAGATGAGAGAAGCTACCTGCCCAGACCGTACACCTTGTAACTAGTGAGATGGGATTTGAGCCTAAGGCCTGTGCTTTCCATGGTATCCGGCGGTTCAGGATCTCTTCCTGTGTGTCAGATGCCCTCCCCCAAGAATGTTCCCATTCCCTCCAGGAGATCTCAAACTGAGACTCGGGCCTAATGCTGCAAATCCTGAGCTGGGCTGGGGCTGCAGTATCTCCTGCCAATGGGACCCTAGAGAAGTGGTTCCCAAGTGTTTGTGCGCAGGCCAGGGAGTCACTGTCCGATGAAAAGGTCAGGGGAGGCAGCCATCCACGGTGTTGTGTAGCAGAAATACCCTAAGCCTGGATGTCAAAGCCCAGCTCTCTCTCTTGGATTTTTCCCCCAACTCTGTGTAATCCAGGGAAATCATTTCCCCTGTGAGGGCTAGTTGTCTGTAACACGCAGACAACTAAATGTAATGTTTACTAGTCCAAAATATGCTCACTGTGTACCCTCACTCTAAAGCAAGAAGAAGAACAGGGATAGGCAGAGGAACCCAGGAAGAGCCTCCCTCCAAGGACAGCCAGAGGTTGGGGAGCAGCCACAAGACAGTCAGGGTTTTTCCTTGGTAAATCATGGATTTGTAAGAGGGAGACACTAGCTGATCAATGAGTCACTGAAAGTCCTCCCAGCTATTGGTGGCATTTTAGGTAGCAGTGACAGGGTGTGGGGACAGATGTCTATCTGGGGGGTGTGGGTTTTCCTGAGCCCTTCAGACCTTACTGTGGTCCAGGACTCCCCACATTGCCCATAGGATGTGTTTCTCCTTAAATCCAAATTGCAACAACCTCTCCTTCCCAACAGGAGCAAACTGGACTGCAATGCCAAGCAGTGGAGGTGAGGAGGGGCGGGCACGGGGGAGGAGAGTCTTGTATTATGAAAGTCTCCTACCTCTGACCTCTAACCTTTAACCTCTGATCCCTCCCCAGGCTTTTTGCAGATATCCTCAATGACGTGGCCATGTTCCTTGAGATTATGGCTCCCGTATACCCAATCTGTTTCACCATGACTGTCTCCACCAGCAACCTGGCCAAGGTAGCCACCTGTGGGCCATCCGTCTGCCCAAGACACCTGCCTTGGTAGTGTGTGTGTTCACCTGGGCTCTGTGTTCAAGCCACTTGTAGAAGAGTGACACAGTTCAGATGTTTCTACTCGAACCCAACTATCTTTTCTGATCCTCCTCCAGCCAGACAGCGTCCAGGGCCCCAGATAGTGTAAAGCAATGTGTAGAGCCAGAGGACTGGGGCAGGAGCTCCGAGCTGAGAAGTGGAAGGGGTGGTCCAGTGTTGACATTTTGGGACCAGCTTTCTCGACTTCCCTTTGGTTCTTTCAGTACGGTATTTATTGAGTGCCTACTGCATGTTTGGCACAGAATGTGGGCCCCCCAGCTTGGAAAGGAAACCACATATAATTGCACCAGTGTTTGTGGAGTTATAGGCACAGGTATTACAAATGAGAAATATAGAGGCCTGCAAGAGGGTGAAGTGGGGATTCCAGCTTGGTCAGAGAGTGTAGGAAGAGCTCCCCCGAGCCTGGGTCCTGAAGAGGGAGTGTAACACCAGGCAAAAGAAACAGCACAGCTCAATGTCTGGAGGTGGGACAGAGACAGAGCATCGACCACACAGTGAACTGGGGGCACATGTAGCGCAGGCACACGCTTCCTCCATGCCGGGCTGCTGTCTGCACAACCCTTGCAGGTTGGTCTCATCCAGATAAGGACACTCAGGCCTGGCGTGGTTCAGTAAAGAGCATATCCTGTCAAAGTACCTGGCCCAGAAGAGAGACTCAAGAAGATGAAGACCTGTTCCAAGGCCCATCTGTTGACTTAAAATCACCTTAGGGGTGTGTTTCTTCACAAGGCACTGGCATTTGGGGTGCAGTGGTTCCCTGGCAGAGGACATTTAGCTTCCATGGTGCAGGCCTAAATGCTGTGAGCACCCCCAAACAGGGTAGGAAACTCCAGAGAAAAGCACAGCTGTAGCTGTGGCTGTGGACCAAGCGTTGTGCCCTCTGGCTTTTGCTTCAAATTCTGCCTTTTGGGCCTCAGTCTCTTCATCTGTCCAGTAAGGGAGTGGAACAGGCCAGGGACTTCCCTCTTAAGACCTCTCTGTAGAGTTACCCTCTCAGCAGCCTCCATTCCCAGCTGCACCAAGAGAAGCCAACCTGGCTGTCATCCGTGCTGCCGCCACCATCACTGCCACCTCCTCTTCCCCTTTCCCCTTACCCGTCAGCTTCAGCTGAACCTTCAGTTCTGTTATTTTTCCCCCCTCAAAATCTCCAGTCCATTCTCTCTGTCTCCCTATCACCACCCCTCGCTGCTGAGAGAGCACCATTACTTCCCAGGTAGCCTCCCTGCCGCTACCCTCTCGGAGTAGCCCAGGGATCCTTTCAAAGAGGAAAGCCATCAGGTCACTCTGCTGCCCTGCTGCTCTTAGGGAAAGACCTTCACCCAGCTTGCCAGGTTCTGCCTGGTAAGGCCCCTGCCAGCCGCAAAGTGCCAGCCTAACTTTGTCCCTTGTTCCTCTGGCCTTTGAACAGACTGTTTCCTCTCCCTGCATATTAACCTGTTTATTTGTGTATTGCCTATTGATCTATACCTTCCACGAGGGCAGGGCCTGGGTCTGACTTGTATCACAGCACCTAAGTCTATGTCTGGCATCTAAAAGAGCCTTCAGCCAGGGGCGGTGGCTCACGCCTGTAATCCCAGCACTTTGGGAAGCTGGTGTGGGAATATCTCTTGAGCTCAGGAGTTCTAGGCCAGCCTGGGTAACACAGGGAGACTCTGTCTCTATTCAAAAACTAAGGATAAATAAAAATAATAGTAATAAGTAAAAGAGCTTTGATGAACTCGGGATGAATGCAGGAGACCAGTGACCCTCCTTGATGAGCTATATCCTGTGATCTAAGAGGGAGAGACCTGGGCGCCCTGGGAGGTCAGGGCCACCAGCGTAGGATTGGACAGCTTTAACTGGGGCAAGAGGAGAGTAGAGGAATTACAGGAGGCAGATGGAAGCAGGAAGTTGGAAACCAGCCTGGGCCTCCCACCAGCAATGAGGAGGGTGTAGCCAAAGCAGGAGTTGGAGGGCCAGGAGTTCTGGGCTGAAAGTGATCTTTGGGCCTCCACCCTGGGGAAGGAAATTGAGCTGCTGTGGGGCTAGTCCCCAGAGTGGTAGTGGCAGGTAAGACTCATTTCCTAGAACAGGACAGGGGAGGTGAGCCTAGGGGCGTCCAGGTGAGAACTAGATAGTAGGGATGGCATTCGGGGTTTGGCCAGGGCCTGGTTTTCTCCAGCTGGTCTGAGTGCCTGCGTTGCCAGGGCACGTGTCTGTGCCGACCTTCTCTCATCCCTTCCCCACCCAGTGCATCGTGAGTGTCGCTGGTGGGGCCACTCGAGCTGCCCTGACCGTGCACCAGGCCCGGAGGAACAACATGGCTGACGTGTCAGCAAAGGACAGCAGCCAGGTGAGCAGCAGGGCTGGAGGGAAGGCGTGGGGTAGGGAGGGGAGTGCCCTGGAGGGCCCGGGAACAAACAGGAAGACATGTGGGTGCTCACTGCTGACTCTCAAGACACACAGGCAGGAGTAGGGATTTGGGCCCTGGTGGCAGCAAGTCCAAGCTGATCTCAGGCTCTGCCCACCACCTGTGTAGTTGAGAGCAAGCCCTTGGCCTTGCCCTCTCCAGACCCCACCTTGCAAGCTGGATATTCTGATCACATGAAGCCCCACATGTCAAGGCAGTTGGGAAGTCAGAGGCACCCAGCACGTCGGGTTGCTGAGTCACTGGCTGGGGCCTCCACTCAGCAGTTTAGCAGGCCTGCTGGCCCAGCCCCTCCACCCGCCCCAGGGAGCCTGGAGTCAGGGTAGGGACACCCTTAAGGCTGAACCCTGCATGGATTAGACCTCTGTAAATCCTGTGCTGAGCACTTAGGTGCACTGCATCGCCTAACTCTCATGCCTGTCATCCTGGCACTTTGGGAGGCCAAGGTGGGAGAATCACTTGAGGCCAGGAGTTTGAAACCAGTCTGAGCAACCCATCAAGACCCCATCTCTACAAAACATATGAAAGAAACATTAGCCAGGTGTAGGGGTGCACACCTGTAGTCCCAGCCTCAAGCCTAGGAGGTGGAGGCTGCAGTGAGCCTTGATCACGCCACTGCACTCCAGCCCAGGTGACAGAGCAAGACCCTGTCTCAAAAACAAACAAACTCACACCAACCCCGTAAGGTAGGTACCACTTTATCCCTGGTTTACAGATGAGGAAATGAAGGCCCAGGGAAGTCCCAGCAGTGTGAGATGGTTTTCTTTGACACTGAAGCAACTTAGAAACTGCTGTTCTCTGCATTCCTACTTTCTGGCATTCTCTTCCATTGTTTGGCTCAATAATCTTAACCCAAGCTAATATTTATTAAGCACTGACCATGTGCCAAGTATTTCATTTCTGGGAACTCATTAATTCTCACAGTAAGCGTGTGCAGTAAATGCTCACGGTTGCCTTAGAACAGAGAAGGAAATAAAGTATGGAGAGGTCTTGTCTTCCTGGGAACCGCTGGGCAAGTCCCTTCTCTCAGGAGATGCTCAGGCTCATTCCTCCCACTGTCCCTTCCGGACCTAAGTCCACAGGCTGTTAAAGAGCAAGAAGGAAGCACAGCCCAGGCCCCTCACCGCAGGACTCCCAGCTCCATGCCTGCTGTCCTTCACCTGCTCTCTCACTGGCCCCCAGCCCTCTCCCTAACCCCAAGCCATTTTTCCCAAGGCCACAGGGCTTCCTCTGTCCACAGAGCCGGTGACATATCCAGGACTAACTTGGGAACATGTCAGTCCCGTAGCAGCCCCCAGCTTTCTGCTGATTCAGCTTTGCTGTCACTGGATGTGGCCACTGGAAATGATTCTTCCCACCTGGGAGAGAGGAGGTCACTCTGCTTCTGGGCTCCTAAGGTCCCTGATCTCCGGTTTCCTGCCACACCCACAGCTTTTATTTCCACAGCACACGCCCTTGCCAGGAGGGCTGGGTGAGAAGAGCTCTCCAGCCTCAGGTCCTCTCTGTGCCAGGACCAGCTCTCCCTAGGAGCCCAGTTAGTCAGGGGCACCCATCCAGACTCCTCCCTCATGATGAGTTGGGGGCAGGTAGCCTGGGGTCTCTTCCCCTAGGGTGATCTCAATCCAGCCATCAGAGTGTTCGCATCACATTGATATGCAAGGGAAGAGGTGTGGGTCTTGTTCCTTCCCGGGTGATTCCTTGACCCCTTTGTAAATTTTATCTGCCCCTTATTGCATACCAAGGGAGCTTCAAGGGAGGGGAGCAGTCAGCTTTTTAAAATAGTAAATAAAAGTTCTTCTGGCTCATGCCTTTCATCCCAGCACTTTGGGAAGCTGAAGGGAGGAACGCTTGAGCCCAGGAGTTTCATGATCAGCCTGGGCCATATAGCAAGACCCATCTTAACCAAAAATTGTAGTAATAATTAGTGGAGGTGTGATGGCAGGATCACTTGAGCTCAGGAGTTTGAGGTGGCCATGAGCTATGATTGCACCACTGTACTCCAGCCTGGGAGACAGAGCGAGACCTTATCTCTTTAAAAAAAAAAAAAAAAAGTACTCACGTTAGTGAGTGCCTGAGTGTGGAGCTATTCTGGTGACTTGCAAAACAAAGAAGGTATGTTCAAGGGTATTCCAAGGACACTGTACCTACCAGGGCAAAGAAGCAACTGACACATATATTTAGACAGGGTCTCACTGTGTCTCCCAGCCTGGAGTACAGTGTTGCAATCATGGCTTACTACATCCTTGACCTCTTGGGCTCAAACAATCCTCCTGACCTCTTGGGCTCAAACAATCCTCCTGGCTCACCCTCCTGAGTAGCTGGGAATACAGGCACATGCCATCACACCCAGCTAGTTTTTTTTGTATTTTGAAGAGTTGGAGTCTTGTCACCCAGGCTGGCCTCGACCTCCTGAGCTCAAGCAATTTTCCCGCCTCAGCCTCTCGAGTAGGTGGGACTGCAGGTGCACACCACTATACCTGGCTAATTTTTAATTTTTTTTTTTCTTCTTTGGAGATGGAGTCTTGCTCTGTTGTCCCGGCTGGAGTGAAGTGGTGTGATCTCGGCTCACTGCAACCCTTACCTCCTGGGTTCGAGCAATTCTCCTGCCTCAGCCTCCTGAGTAGCTGGGACTACAGGCGTGTGCCACCATACCTGGCTAATTTTTTGTATTTTAGTAGAGACAGGGTCTCACCATGTTCAGCCTAGGCTGGTCTTGAACTCCTGAGCTCAGGCAATCTGCCCACCTCAGCCTCCAAAATTGCTAGTATTACAGGCATGCGCCACTGCGCCCCATCAAATTTTTAAATTTTTTCGTAGAGAGGGTCCCACTACGTTGTTCAGGCTGGTCTGACTACTGGACTCAAGTGATCTGCCTGTCTCAGCCTTCCAAAGTGCTGGTACTACAGGTGTGAGTCACCTCAAGCTGGCAAATGACAGTTCATTCACCAAAACTAAAAATTTACCCCCATTGCACTAGGGAGCCCTGGGAGGTTGTGGAGCAGGGAGGATGGGGTAAAAGACACTTAGGGGTACTCAGTCTGGCCTGGAGGGCACCCTCCGACTCGTAGCCCCTCTGCCATTTTCCAGGAGACGCTGGTGAACCTGGCGGGGCTCCTGGTCAGCCTCCTGATGCTCCCTCTGGTGTCAGGTTTCCCTGGGTAAGCCGGGAGCAGGGTGGGCAGGAGAGCCCCAGCTGGGCCTCTGCCTGCCTCGGCTACCTCACTCTCTCGCCCCAGCTTCAGCTTCGGATGTTTCTTCTTCCTCACTGCCCTCCACATCTACGCCAACTACCGTGCAGTCCGAGCCCTGGTCATGGAGACCTTGAATGAAGGCCGGCTCCGGCTGGTCCTAAAGCACTACCTTCAGAGGGGAGAGGTGCTCGACCCCACCACAGCCAACCGCATGGAGCCTCTGTGGACAGGTGACCCTACCCCTGGTCTCCGGTCCTGTGTCTCAGCCTCTCCCACTGCCTAGGTGTCCTGACCCCAGCTTCCCACAGGTTTCTGGCCAACTCCGTCTCTATCCCTAGGAGTCCCCCTACACCGCTTGGTCTCCAGGTGAGTGGCCTGGCATCTCCCACTCATCACCACCGCCACCCATGCTCCCCAAACACACCCCTAACTCCGGTTACACACTGGCCTCCCTGGCAAGGCCCTGCCTCCCTGCTGGGTTCTTCATTGCTGCTGAACAGACGTGGTCATTGTGGGTGTGTGAGGGAGGAAAGGGTATAAAACATGAAGCAGATGTAAGGGATGTGTTTGGTGGGTGAGGGAAGGATGGGCAGATGGGGAGGATGGACATGACTGCATACAGGAAGAAAGGATGGATTTGGGGGTGTGGGTAAGGCTGAGGGAGAGAGGAAGCGAGGGGACCTGGGTGAAGCGTAGGTCATTTTGGTTCACCATGGGTGGCTATTCAGTGGCTAGATGGGCATGCCTGCCTTTGCTGTCCTCCACCCCCACTGCACTCTCCTCTCCCCGCAGTGTCTTTGAGCTGCAGCAGCTGGTTGAGGGGCACCAAGAACCCTACCTCCTCTGCTGGGACCAGTCACGAAGTGAGTGTGCCTTGTTTTCCGAGCCTAAGACGCACCCTCCTGGCTCAGCCTCTCCTCCAACCCAGGGCCCCAAGCTCTGTGCAGTTTGGAGGCTGCCTGTTGTCCTGGGGGGTGCTCTAGACCATTCATATTACAGCCACAATGCCCCAGTGAGATTCACTTCACCCCCTCTGTAAAATGGAGCTAACAGTACCTGCCTTATTCCCTGTGTTGTTTTTATGAGGGTCAAATAATGTGACTGTCAAGTGCCTTATACATTGCAGCACTCTTAGTAAGATTATGGCCTTATACATTGCAGCACTCTTAGTAAGAATGACCTTATACATTGCAGCACTCTTAGTAAGATTATGGCCTTATACATTGCAGTACTCTTAGTAAGATTATGGCCTTATACATTGCAGCACTCTTAGTAAGATTATGGCCTTATACATTGCAGCACTCTTAGTAAGAATGACCTTATACATTGCAGCACTCTTAGTAAGATTATGACCTTATACATTGCAGCACTCTTAGTAAGATTATGACCTTATACATTGCAGCACTCTTAGTAAGATTATGGCCTTATACATTGCAGCACTCTTAGTAAGACTGTGACCTTTGCTGTCTCTGGGAAACCACCATTCTCTCCCATCCTGGGTTGCCTCTTGGGTAAACATGTCCTTGAGTGTGCCGGTCTGCTGGTCGAGTGTGAAAAGGCATTTATTCTCACTAGCCATTAAAGAAATGCAAAATAGACCCAGCTCAGTAAGGTGCTGTGAAGTTGTCTTTAGAAATTGGTCAGTTTGGCCTGAGCACTGGGGAGCAACAGGAAATGAATTGGAAAGGAAAAGGTGAGGGGCTGGCCTTCCATGCCAGGCCGGGATCTCTGGGGAGAGACCGGGGAAGCAGGGTGATGGGATCGAGGGGATTTGGGAGGTGGCCCTTCCCTGACACCAGTCTGTCTCTGGTCTCTCCAGACCAGGTACAGGTAGTTCTGAACCAGAAGGCAGATCCCAAGACCGTCCTAAGGGCCGCCACACATGGGCTGATGCTTGGGGCCCTGCAGGGAGATGGACCCCTTCCAGCAGAACTGGAGGAGCTGAGGAACAGTGTGCGGGCGGGTAAGTGCCTCACAATCTAGACTGCTGATGCCTCAGGGCGGGGAGGAGAGAGGACAGGCTCTGTCATGCTGGAGGACACAGAGCTTCTGGTTCTACACCCCCATACCCAGGTCCTAAGAAAGAGAGCTGGGTCATCGTCAAGGAGACGCACCAAGTGTTGGACAAGCTGTTCCCAAAGTTCTTGAAAGGTAACATTCCTCAGCCCATGGCTGCTTGGCCCCTGAAGCCTTATCCCTGGGGGCCCTGCCTTCCCCCATCCTTCCACCTGAAAGGTAAAAGACTTGGGTTCTTGGGCCCATTGCAGAGGCTAACACCTATAATTCTAGCCCCTTGGGAGGCCTAGGTGGGCAGACTGCTTGAGACCCTGCCTGGGCAACATGGTGAAACCTTGTCTCTACAAAAAATACAAAAATTAGGCAGGTGTGGTTCCGTGCCTGTGGTTATAGCTACTCAGGAGGCTAAGCTGGGAGGATCACCTGAACTGGGGGAGGTGGAGGCTGCAGTGAGCCATGATTGTACCAGCCTGGGTGACAGGGTGAGATCCTCTCTCAAAAAAAAAAAAAAAAAAAGACTGCTGGCAAAATGGCTCACACCTCAGCACTTTGGGAGGCTGAGATGGCCAGATCACTTGAGCTCAGGAGTTTGAGGCCAGCCCAGGCAACATGGTGAAACCCTGTCTCTACAAAAAATACAAAACAATTAGCTGGGCGTGGTGGTACACACCTGTGGGACTGGCAGGAGGCTGAGATGGGAGGCTCTCTTGAGCCTAGGAGGCAGAGGTTGCAGTGAGCCCAGATTGCACCACTGTACTGTAGCCTGGGTGACAGAGACCCCATCTCAAAAAAAAAAAAAGATGGGTTCTCCCTGCGATCTTGATTGAGTCCCTAAGTTTGGGACTCAGTTTCCCTGTCTATAGGACAGAGAGCTTAGGATGGTCTCTGAAGCGGTGTCAGTGTGGACAGTCTGTGTAATCCCAGTTGGCATGTGGGAAATGGGAGGATGGAGCGGGAAGGCCCTCACATTGATGAGGATGTTTTATCTGGCGCCTGTTCCATCCCAGCGCTCTTCTGTGTGCCGTCTCAATGAATTCTTGCTGCAACCAGGTGTGGTTTCAACCTCATTTTATGCCAGACTCACCCAGCAGAGGCAGTGGCAGCCCCAGTAGTGCACAAAGCCTGCACCCAGCCTGTACCTCTCCTTACCCTTGTCCCCAGCATTCCCGGCAGCACCCCATTCTCTCTCCCCAGGACTGCAGGATGCTGGCTGGAAGACCGAGAAGCACCAGCTAGAGGTGGACGAGTGGAGGGCCACATGGCTTCTGTCTCCCGAAAAGAAGATCCTGTGAGCGGCCCAAATGGAGGCCCAAGCCCAGGACAGGAGCCTGGAGCAAGGACACTTTTGCCACAGCAGGAGGGAGGGAAAGGCAGCTTTATTTTTCCTTAGGGCAACTGCAGTGGCAGGTGGGCCAGGCCCGCATGGGAAGTGACTGCCAATCAGATGCAGTGGGCCCCAGGCAGAGGAAGGCCGGCAGAAGGGGAGCCAGAAGCTTCTTACCCCACTGCCCCTGTCCCTTTTCTGGGGAGCAGAGCAGGCTCCTCACCCCCATTTCCTGTGAGGCTGTGGCTTATGGTGTCCAACACAGTTGGCTTTAGGCATAGAAACCCCAGAGGAACACAGCTACTGCCATCATGAGCAGGGCATTGAGGTTGACCACACGGGCCCAGCTCGGGTCCTCACTGATGTCCTCCAGCTGCCTGGCTGCTGCTGCTGCCTCCTCCTGGGTAGGGGGCGGAGGACTGCCCTCCCCACCCCTGCTCATTCCACAAAACCAGAGCAGGCACTGGCGGAAGAGGCTAGGTGCCGGGGCCTGGGGCTCTGGGGAAAATTAAGGCCCTGCAATTAGTTTGCAGGAACTCAGCTCCCCCAGCCCCACCTCCCAGCGTGGTGCCCTACCGTCCATCTCCATGGCATGCTCTGGGCACCCATTCTGTACAGGGAGTGAGGAGCTTTCCTGCTCATCAGCATCGAGGTCCTCCCGTTCCTCCTTGCTGTGCCGGAGACTGAAGACCAGGCGGTGGAGCTAGGGAGGGTGGGAGCCCAGATGAGGTGGGAGTTCTGTCCCCCTACACCTGCACACCAGCTCGTCACTGCCTGCCCTACCCACCTCTGTCCAGTCTGCACACCCAGCCCAGGTTCAGCTCTTGCCAGCTCCACCCTACGTGGCTGTCCTGAGCCCCTGAGCTTGTGTTTAAAGTTGTTGGCCCTGCTCCCCCAGCTTCATAGCTCAGGTCTCCTGTCTACACCCAGATGGTATCGCTGGCGACCCTGGCCTGGCAATCCTGCTCACAGTGTTCTGTGTCTGTGTGCTCCCACCCTTTCCTCCTGCTACTGGGAATCCCAGCCATCCTTCCAGGCCGGGATCTCTTGACCTGCCCCCACCCCACCCTGCCACCATCAGCCCTGCCTAGAGCCACCTGCCTTGTGGCAGCAAAACCAAACCTTTTTGTGGGCTTTCAAGATGGCATTGTGCCCCACCAGTCAGATCCTCTGTTTTGAGTCCCAGAGGCCATGCCAAGGACTGGCTTTGGGAGGCTTTAATCACCAACCCATCAACATCTTCAAGCCGCCTCCCCCAGGCCAGTTCAAATAAATGTATTTAAATAAAAATGTGCTTGCTCTGCAGTTGCAGCTGCAGCTGGACCCCCAGCCGGCTCCCAACCCTTAGTCTAGAAATTCAGGTCGTCCCCACTGGGCACTCCAGAAAGCCGAGGGCAGGTGCGGGTGCAAGTGGTTGCTGTGGCCCACTTGTTTGGGACACCCGGCCGTCCAGAGGCAGACACTCACGTGCTTGCGGGGTATGGGCGCGGTGCACAGCGAGACCATGAGGGTGAGGAGGCCGGAGCAGAGGAACAGAACGATGGCGAAGTAGAGGTAGTGCACGCCGCAGAGGAAAGCCGGGCAGGCAGAGGGCTGCACGCAGCTTCCCGAGCCGAAGGAGAACTCGGGAATCAGGCGTGCCAGGCCCATCAGCAGGCCCCCGATGAGTCCCCAGAAGGCGCCCTAGGAGGGAGACAGATCAGCCTGCTCAGGATGTGCAAGCCCAGCCCCGCTGTCGCCACGCGCGTATGCCGCTCACCTGCTCGTTAATGCGCGGCACAAAGAGCGCCAGCACGAAGACGGCAGACACGGGCGGTGCCAGGTAGCTGGAGACGGCCTGGATGTAATCGAAGAGCTGCCCGCCCTGCGCCGCCTGCACCACGGGAAGCCAGGCCACCGACACTAACACGATGAACACCACCCAGAGCCTGCGGCAGGGGCCGTCGGATGGAACCCCGGACCCTGGGCTCCCCTGAACCCTGCGCGTGCGCGCGCCCCCGCCCCGGACTGATGAGTAGGAGAGGAGGGGAGCCCAGGCCGCACCGTCCCACCAGCAGCAGCTCGCGGTTGCCGGCGCGGGGCCGCAGGCGTGTGTAGATGTCCATGGTGAAGAGCGTGCTGCTGCTGTTGAAGATGGAGGCCAGCGAGGACATGAGCGCGGCCAGCATGACAGCCAGCATGAGTCCGCGCAGACCTGCGGGCCGACGGCAACTATCTTGTTGGAGCCACCAGGGGCCAGGACGGCTGCAGCTGCGCGAGGGACGACCCCTCCCAGCAGCGGGCTCCGCAGCGAGCTTGCGCCTGTGGCCCAGGGCCGCCCTCACCTCTGGGCATGAGCTTCACGACGAGCCGCGGGTAGGCGATGTTGGAGCAGCCCACCTCCGTGCCGCACACGCGCCTGCACACCTCGGGCACCACGCACGCCACCTCGTCTGCCGGAGAGAGGCCACCGCGCGGCTAGGACGGGGCCTGGTCTGGGAATCCCAGGAGGTGGGGACTGGGAATCCTAGCAGAGGAGACGTGCGACCCCCGGAGGGAGGCGGGACTCCACTCCCAGACTCCCGAGCCTTAGGAGAGTGACGGAACTGGGAGACCGGCGCCCGGACGCTGGCACAGGACAGGGGCTGGACGGGGCCCAGGCCTCTCGGGCGGGGCGGGGCGGGGACGCGGACGTTACCCGGGTACAGAACGCGGCTGATCATGCCTGGCATGACCATGAGGAACATGGGCGTCAGCTTCAGGTACCCGCACAGAATGCAGCCCGCCTTGATGTGGGTCAGGCTCTTCCCGGCCAGGCAGCGCTGCACGATGACCTGCAGGAGGGTCATTCAGCTGCCCGCGTTTGGGCCTCTCGGCCCTGTGCCGCCCCCCTGTTCCGCTCTAATGTGTGCCCCGCCTCTGGCTCGGGAGTGCCCCAAGTTCAGCTGCGCGCTTGGAGCAGGTTCCACCTGGTTTAACGCCACTCTGGAGGGGTTCCCGCCCCTCAGACCGCGCCTTCGACCATGGGGGAAAGGCGGGGAGGGGCTCAGGCTTCGCCCGTCTCGGCTTAGCCCGGACCTCGCTGCAGACCCAGCCCTGTCCCCCGCACCTGGTCGCTGCACCAGTACCAGCCCGAGACGATCGTGAGCCCCAGAAGCAGCGCGGGCCAGGGCAGGTCCCCCGTCACAGGGTGCCGGAGCAGGTGGTAGGAGTCTGGCCGGGGTCGATAGCAGGAGCTGGAGATGTTTCCCACGGCCGGATCCTCGGACACCGTCAGCGAAGTCGCTGCTCCCAGGTATTTGTCGAAGAGACCCGAATACCCGCCCACCTCGTGGAAGGCTGCCGGGCAAGGCCGTCAGGGGACCCTCCTTAGGATCTTCAGGCCGGCGACGCACGACTGCCCGGCGCGCAGGCTAAGAACTCCGCCGCCGCCACCGAGCCCTCCGCGCCCCTCCCCGGTTGGCGAGCCCCTACCGTAACCCATGAGGATGCAGGCGCCCCCTAGGATGACGAAGGTCTGCACTGTGTCCGTGTACATCAGCGCAGCCAGCCCTCCTGCAACAGTCCGGGATCAGGGGACAGCCCAGCTGTTTATGTTACAGACAGGCTGGCCCTAGCAGGAAGGTGTCTTTGTGGGAATTTGAGAGAGTTCCCCTTTCTGGAGAATAAATTTCAAAATGATGGCCCATTCTTGGGACTCATGCACTCGGGGACCAGTAAGCAGGCCTTGGCATCAGGCCCCACCTACTCTGGTCCGCATCTGACCTCAGGTGGGGTCCCTCTGAACCACCCTGGGTTTGGCCAGAGATCTCAGAGACTGGTCAGGTGCGCTCTCCCGGGTGTTTAAGGCAGGCAAGAGCTGCTAAATCTTGCTTTTCTCCCAGTCCTCACTCAAGCCCAACATGCCTTCCTCTTTCTGAACTTCCAGCGAAAGTCCAAGAGACAGGGGAGAGGGAGGAAGCCTTTGCTTTCCAAAGGTTTAGTTCCTTCTGCCTGGACCACGCCACACTTCCAAACCTCTCCAGCCCGCTTTCCTCTGGCCAATCCCTAAACCCCAGCCACAGCCTACAGCCTTGTCCCAGGCCCACTCCCTTCCCTAAGCCCCTGCTGGCACCTGTCACTGTGTAAATCATGGTGATGCCCAGAAGTGCGATGACGGAGGCGTAGATGTTCCAGCCCAGAGCCTGCTGGATGAATACAGCTCCAGAGAACATGTCCACCTTGGGGCAGGAGCAAGTTGCAGGTCAGGACCCAGGGCAGTGTCCTGGGCCACCTCCTGCCCAGGCCACCCCCTACTAGCCTCAAAGCTTCCCTCCGTTTTTCCAGGTCCCAGCACTGCGGCTGGTGCCCTGGAGACATTCCTTGCAGGCTCTGCCTCCATCATCATGACCCTCGCAGCGGTTTCTCCTTGATCCCACGACCTCCAATCTAGAGACCCCACTCGAGGTCCCGTCCTTCTAGGGCCCCATCCCGTCAGCCACGTGTGCTCACCGAGATCTTGGTGAAGATGTACAGGAAAAGGGAAAGCACAGACAGGTAGAGGCGGATGCGACGGCCGCCAAAGCGCTTGCGCAGGTACTGCGGCATCGTGATGACCCCTGCCGTCAGGTAAACAGGCGCAAACAGCCAACCCAGTAGCAGCACCACGAAGAGCGCCTGCGGGGGCGGCACAGCCGCTGAGGGTGGCTCTGCTCTCACCCCCGAGGATCTGACCTTCTCTTTGTGAAGGTGCTACTCCAAGCAAGTGGCCCATAGGGCCACATCTGGGGCCCAAAAGACAACTGCAGGTGATGGCCCCAGGGCCTGGGCACTAAGGAACAGAGCTGACACTCTCCTGGTCTTAACTGACACTCTCCTTGTCTCTCCAGGCCATCACTCCTGGCCTGTTTCTCCCAATGTTGTCCCTAGGTTTCCCCGTCTAGATATGAACCGCAGCATAGACCCCTCAGACTGACCTCAGCCAAAGCCACCCAAACCTTGTGCTCCCCAAGGCTCAGCTCAGAGGCCTCCTCCTCCAGGAAGCCCTGAGCTCAAAGCCGATCCCTCCAAGGGGAGCCACAGTCCCAGAGCTTTGTCTCTGCTCCTCACTTCTGCAAAGGGCTTTAACTTGGCCCCGAATTCCTCGCAGACCACAGCTTCAGAGTGCATCCGAACAGGTGCTTCCCTGGCTTTGACGCTGCCCACCCCACTCAGAGAGGAGTAGATGGAGGCTCCCAGAAGCAGTGGCTGGTGCAGGCTGGCTCAGATGGGTCAGGAGCAGGACCTAGCCCTGCCCCGACAGTGGTCACCCCTGCACCCCTCTGCCTCCCAACTGGATGTGTGACCTCCACTCCCAGCCCAACCACACTCCTCTGTTCGGAAGTCCCACTGCCAGTCTCATTTCCCCTTTCCTGGAGCTTCCTCAAGGTGTGACCCTTCCAGGGGTCCTTGCTGGAGGGGGATTATTGGGAAAAAGGGGCCTCACATTCCACTCGAATCCAGCCACAGCCAAGCCACTTGCAGCGCCAGTCCCTGCCAGGCCCACAAAGTGGCCGCTGCCGATGTTGCTGGCGAAGAGAGAGGCCCCAACCTGGGTGGCCAGAGGAGAGGGTGAGCGGGGCTGCTTCTCCAGCCCCCTCCCATTCCCAGCCCAGCCAGTCTCACCGGCCACCACACCATGCTGCGTCCAGCCAGGAAGTAGCCGCTCACGGTGCCTCTGTTGGTTCTGCACATGGACTGGGAGACAGAGGCGGGGGAGACCTGGGTTTGGGGCACAGCCTTGGATCTCATTAGCCGCCTCAACACATTCCTCAGCCTTGTTTCAGGCTGAAGATTAACCTGCCAAGCTTCCCTGATCATTTGTACACCCCCCAACTCCTTCCAGACACTCGGGCAACCCAGGTTCTAATCCCAGTGTCCCATTCCCCAAATCTTTTCACATATTTTTCCTTTTTCTTTTTATTTATTTTCATTTTTTGAGACAGAGCCTTGTTCTGTTGCTCAGGCTGGAGTGCAGTAGTGTGATTTCGGCTCACTGCAACCTCCATCTCCCAGGTTCAAGCAATTCTCATGCCTTAGCCTCCTAAGTAGCTGGGATTATAGGCACGCACCACCATACCTAGCTATTTTTTTTTTCTTTAATATATTTTAGTAGTGACAGGGTTTTACCACGTTGGCCAGGCTGGTCTCAAACTCCTGGCCTCACGCAATTCACCCACCTTGGCCTCCCAAAGTACTGGGATTACAGGAATGAACCATCACACCCAGCCCACATCTTTTTTTTCTTTTTAGAGACAACGTCTCGCTCTGTCTCCCAAGCTGGAGTGCAGTGGTGTGATCATAGCTCACTGCAGCCTTGAACTCTTGGGCTCTAGCAGTCTTCCCACCTTGGCCTCTGAGTAGCTGTGACTACAGGAACACACACCACCATGGCTAATTTTTCTCTTCTCTTTCTTTCTCTTTCTTTCTTTCCTCCCTTCCTTCCCTCCCTCCCTCCTTCCTTTCTTTCTTTTTCTTTCTTTTCCTTCCTTCTTTCTTTCTTTCTTTGAAACAGGGTCTCATCCAGGCACAGTGGCTCCCACCTGTAATCCCAGCACTTTGGGAGGCAGAGGCAGGATTGCTTGAGCCTAGGAGTTCGAGACCAGCCTGGGCAACACGGTGAGACCACCTACCCACTTAAAAATCAATACATTTTTTTAAAATAAAAAAGATGTGTGGTTTCGCCATGTTGGCCAGGCTTGTCTTAAACTCCTGGCCTCAGTGATCCCCCTGCCTTGGCCTCCCAAAGTGCTGGGATTACAGGTGTGAGCCACTAGTCCCATCCCAACTACTCAGGATTTATTGTGTGTGGATTTGGCCTGATCTTGCTGGGGGCCTTGAATATTTTCTGCTGGTCAGTCATAAGTGGCCAGGGGAATGAGACCCCATTTAGAATATCGACCCTGACAAAAATCCATGGACCCCTTCAGCAAGCACAGTCCCAAGGTGGGCAGACAAGGAAGGAATGTTGGCTGGGCCTCCCTGAGGCCCTCCAAAGACCTGCTTGTCCCCAGGCCTGGGTTTGTCCTTCAAAGATCCAAGCATCCTTCCCCCACCTAGGGTCCCCCTGAGACTTTTCCCCCAGGCCCCAGAAGCCAGCAGCCCCCAGCAGCACCCCCTTAACTTCTCACCCATAAGCCAACGCCGATGACCAGCAGGAAATATGCAGCGATGACTAGGATGTCAGCAGGATTGTTGATCAGAGCCCTCTGGGCCCCCAGCTCTGGTGCCAAGCCTGCCTGTGTGTGCTCCTCCATTCTCCCCAGGATCTGCCCCATCCAGGGACGAGCCCCTGGATTCCCCCAGGGGAAGGATTAATGGTTACCTCAGGGGCACTGAGCCGACAAGTCCCCCAGGTCTTGTCCCCGCTCCCCAGCTTTGTTTAGCTGAATCAGGTCATATCAAGGCCGAAGGCTGGTCCTGGGGAGCTGGGCCCTTCCAGGTTCAAGAGTACTCCTTCCCGGGTCTTAGCCTCCACCCTCTACCCGGTGCCCCAGGCTTAAAATCACATCTTTTACTCCCTAAAAATGCATCGCTTCCTTCTTGGGTAAGCCAGCACGCCTGGATTTAACTAATCCAGAGGAATCATTTTCAAACCCAAGTCTGACAGGGTCACTCCACCCTCCTCAGGAACCCTCCATAGCTCCCTATCATACTCAGGAGGAAGTACAAGCCCTTCAGCCTGATTTCCAACATCTGCCATGCCCCAAGCCTTCCTCATCCTTCCCCTGCTTCTCTAAACCAAATCTATAGGAAATCAGAAATCCCTTCCCACCCCCTTAACCTACCCAGCCCAGATTTTTGCTTTTTGCTTTTTTTGCCTGGATATTTTCATCCCCACCAAATCCTTACACAAGCTGTATCTTTTGTTTAGAGTGCTTCCCTGCCTACCAAATGACAAACTCCTACTCAGCTTTCAGTACCCAGCCTTTGTCACCTCTTCAAGAAAGACTTCTCTGAGATTTCTTTTTTTGAGACAGAGTCTCACTCTGTTGTCAGACTGGAGTGCAGTGGTGCAATCTCGGCTCACCGCAATCTCCGCCTCCCAGGTTCAAGTGATTCTCCTGCCTCAGCCTCCCAAGTAGCTGGGACCACCGCCACTGTGCCCAGCTAATTTTTGTATTTTTAGTAGAGATGGGGTTTCACTATGTTGGCCAGGATGGTCTCGATCTCCTGACCTCGTGATCCGCCCGCCTCAACCTCCCAAAGTGCTGGGATTACAGGCGTGAGCCACCATGCCCTGCCTTCTCTGACATTTTTGATGCAGTTCTGTGCACACTACATGGTCCTTGCCTGGGTCCGGGTCTGCCTCCTCAGCAAACTAGAGAGTCCTCAAGATCAGGATTGGCTGGGTGTGGGGGCTCATGCCTGTAATCCTAGCACTTTGGGAGGCTGAGGCGGGGGGATCACTTGAGCTCAGAAGTTTGAAACCAGCCTGGGCAGCAGAGTGAGACCTCATCTCTCAAAAAATAAATAAAAATTTAAACGAGCAAGACTTATCTGATTCATCCCTGGAGTCTCATTGTTCAGCACAGGACTGGATTCAAGAAGGGAGACACTGGTTAATATCTGTCTGTCTACCTTTCTAGAGGAATTGACCAGACTTGGATGTCAGGAGACAGTCAAAGGGAAGTCCTGCCTGATTATGGTAGCTATGGTCATCCGGAGATGGGGAACAGAGAAAAACACTTCAGGGTTGGAGTGTAGTTGAAGGAGTACCTTAGATTGGGTTCCTCTAAAAGGAGACCCTGAGATGAGAATTTGTGTACAGTGACTTTCCAGAGGAGGTGATTCCAGTATGACGTCAAAGGAGTAGAGAAGAGAAACAGACAAGGAGAAGGCTGGGCGAGGTGGCGCAGGCCTGTAATCCCAGCACTTTGGGAGGCCAAGGCGGGCGGATCATGAGGTCAAGAGATAAGAGACCATCCTGGCCAACATGGAGAAACCTTGCCTCTACTAAAAATACAAAAACTAGCTGAGCGAGATGGTGCGTGCCTGTAGTCCCAGCTTCTCAGGAGGCTGAGGGCTGAGGCAGAGGTTGCAGTGAGCTGAGATCGTACCACTGCACTCCAGCCTGGTGACAGAGCGAGACTCTGTCTCAAAAAAAAAAAAAAAAAGGAGAATAGCCAATAAAGCATGTGTTTTTTTCTTTTAAGACGGGGTCGCACTCTGTCGCCAAGGCTGGAGTATAGTAATGTGATCACAGCACACTGCAGCCTCGACCTCCTGGGCTCAAGGGATCCTTCCACCTCAGTTTTCCAAATAGCTGGAACTTACAGGCACACTGGGCTGATTTTTGTATTTTTTATAAAGATGGGTTTTCACTATGCTGCCCAGGCTGGTCTCAAAACTCCTGAACCAAACTGCCTCGGCCTCCCAAAGTGCTGGGATTACAGATGTGAGCCACTGTGCCTGGCATGAGGGTGTGTCATTTAAGAGGTTACCACCAAGAGCAGTTGGAGCCTGATCCCAAAAAGGGCACTCTGAGACATTGAGAAGAACACCCCATAGCAGTGATCCTTCAGGGGCCAGGTGGTTGGGGTATTTCTTTCCCAATTTGTATCTGTCACTGGTTAAAAGCTGCAGAAACGCCCACACACACTTCAGGCCTGCTGGGAACACGCGGCACACTCCCTCCTCCTGAGAGCAGCCTCAGACAAGAAACCCCGGGAGGAGCTGCAAGACAGGGTGTCTGGAAACTGTATATGATTCCAAGGTGGGCCATGCAGATATAAGGGTGAGGCACCCTCAGTGTCTGCCTCAGGGGGTGATGAGTTTAAAGTACCAGAGAGAAATCCAGCACCAAGTGTCAGAGGACACGTGTGTGTTGCAGACAGTTCAGATAAGGTCTCTTCACCACAGCCATCATGTGACATCTCCTTCCTCTTTGGCCTCACCCCCTCCTGCTCTCCCCATTGCTGGCTCCAATCCAGCCACAGTGGCCTTTTCTTTCTTCCAAGGCATCAGACTCTCTCCTCCCTGTCCTTTGCACTTGCTGCCTATCTGCGGGGAATGCTCTCCTTGGCGCTTTGCATAGCTCCTTCTCAACTTTCGGCTCTTAGCCGAGACCTTACATTTCACTACCTGGTGAAAGTAAACTCTTCCCACCTCCCCTAACTTAATTCTCTATTTCGTCCTTTGAACTCTCTCTCTTTCCTTTCTTCCTGATTCCTTTCTTCATTAACAAACACGTATGGAGACCAGCTATGTACTGGACCTTGTTCTAGAACCAGGGAGAAAATGGTCAGCAAAACAAATGCACTGCCTGCTCTCGGGAGCTTCTGTTCCAGTTGCAGAGTCAGACAGAAGCCTGGGGCCAGGCACGGTGGCTCATGCCTGTAAACCTAGAAATTTGGGAGGCTGAGGCAGGGGAATCACCTGAAGTCAGGAGTTTGAGACCAGCCTGGCCAACATGCTGAAACCATGTCTTTAATAAAAATATAAAAGTTAGCCAGATGTGGTGGTGCATGCCTGTAATCCCAGCTACTTAGGAGGCTGGGGCAGGAGAATTGCTTGAACCTGGAGGTTCAGCCTCGGGAGGCAGAAGTTGCAGTGAGCCAAGACTGTACCACTGCGCTCCAGCCTGGGTGACAGAGTGAGACTTTGTCTCAAAAAAACAAAAACAAAAACTTCTACTTGCAAGAGCACTGTGTGCTAGGAAGGAACTAGGGAGGGGGGGCCGTGGCACGGAAACCAGGGAAGCGTTGGCTTTAGCTAGGCAGTCGGGAAGGTCCCACTCCTTCATCATACGTGTCACTTTTGTATTTGCCTGTCATCTCTCTTCCCTACTAGACTTCAGCTCCCTGAGGGCAAGGGGCATAGCTGCTTGGTTCCCCATTGCCTCCCCAGAGGCTGGCACAGGAGTGCTCAATAAATATTTGGTGAATGAATGAATGCCAATTTGGGCATCCTCAAGATAGAGAAGTGATTACATGCCAGAGGGACATTCTTCGGGGACAATATGTGGAAGGGGAAGAGCAGGAGACCCGGGAAGACCACAGGAGAGGAGCCTCAGAGAGGAAGCGATCAGGGGACCTGACAGAGGCTGGGGCCGAGGACACCTCACCTTTTCCTGGTGCCCATACATGGTCTCTGCAGCTGCTAGCTCTTCCTGATGAGCTGGAAAGGCCTCTGAGGACCCATCATTTCCAGCACCAGAGGTCCTGAAAACCCCTGGCCCCATCCTTCTCTGCTGGGACTTGGCTCAGGTCTCAGGCGTCAACTCCTCCAGGAAGCATCCCTTGACTCCCAGTCTGGGTTAGAAGCCACCTTCTGGCTTCCAGTGCTTCCCGCAGTCACACCCTGACCACACCAAGTGTCATCTTCTGCCCAAGTATTTGCCTTTTCTGCCTGGGGCTCTCCAGAGCAGTGAGCCTGACTCATCTCTGGACTCAGCACCACCCAGCACAGGGCTAGGCCAGGAGAAGCCTCAGGTGGTGGCAGATTGACCAGTAGAGACAGTAAGTAATGGCTCTAGACACGATGATTGTTCTGCCTTGACTGGGACACCTGAGGGTGGGAGTGAGAAAGGGTTAAGTTGGGGCCATGACTACATGAAACATACAGGTGATCCGAGATGTTGTGGGTCAACAGTAAGAGGAGAGAAGTTGTACTTTAGTGCCCAGAACCAAAAGGTGGGCACAGCTGGCACTCTGCATACAGCTTCATCCCTAAAGGCCCTTTAATAGGGGGAAAAATCTGGGAACCAAAGGCAGTGCAGGAAGGGGAACAGATTAAGTGCTTCTTTCTTTCTTTCTTTTTTTGAGACAGAGTCTTGCTCTGTCGCCCAGGCTGGAGTGCAGTGACATGATCTTGGCTCACTGCAACTTCTGCCTCCCGAGTTCAAACGATTCTCCTGCCCCAGCCTACTGAGTAGCTGGGATTACAGGCATGTGCCACCACGACCAGCTAATTTTTGTATTTTTAGTAGGGATGGGGTTTCACCGTGTTGGCCAGGCTGGTCTCAAACTCCCGACCTCATGATCCACCCACCTAGGCCTCCCAAAGTGCTGGAATTACAGAGGTGAGCCACCATAAGAGCTAATTTCAAGACTATAGGGAGGGACAGGCACAGTGGCTCACACCTGCACTCCCAGCGCTTTGGGAGGCCAAGGTGGGAGACCACTTGAGCCCAAGGGTTCGAGGTTGCAGTGAGCTATGGCACCAATGCACTCCAGCCTGGGAGACAAAGTGAGACCTCATCTCTTAAAACAAAATAAAACAAGGCCGGGCGCGGTGGCTCACGCCTGTAATCCCAGCACTTTGGGAGGCCGAGGCGGGTGGATCACGAGGTCAAGAGATCGAGACCATCCTGGTCAACATAGTGAAACCCCGTCTCTACTAAAAATACAAAAAATTAGCTGGGCATGGTGGCGCGTGCCTGTAATCCCAGCTACTCAGGAGGCTGAGGCAGGAGAATTGCCTGAACCCAGGAGGCGGAGGTTGCGATGAGCCGAGATCGCGCCATTGCACTCCAGCCTGGGCAACAAGAGCAAAACTCCGTCTCAAAAAAAAAAATAAATAAATAAAAATAAAAAAATAAAACAAAACAAAACAAATAGAGCTGAAGAAGGATGAGGGCGGGAAGATTCTGTGGGGTCCCAGTTGGAGCTCTTGTCCTGGCTCTGCCACCATCTGTACAGTCCTGCACGGGTCGCAGCCCTTTCCAGCCTCAGGCTCATCTGATACTTGAAGTAGGAAGTGCAGAAGCGGCCACCTGCAAGGGCTGAGGCTGCAGATCCCGCTGCGGCCACGAGGCAGTGCCCTAGAGACGGCCGGGGACGGAGCCAGCGAGGGGGCGGGGCGTCAGGGCCAGGCTCTTGCGCGCATTCAGAGACAGCACCAGGGAGACGTGGAATAGGTGTGTTTATGTAGGTAGAAAAAGTGCACAGAACAGTGAAGGTGCAGGGAGCAAGGACGTCCTGGCCTGGCCTCGGATTCGCTGGAATTGCAAGGACTTTCCCCTAGTCAGGGGGCTCCCTCAAGGGTGGGAATAGAGTGAAGGCTCGCGCGGGAGCTCTCTGTGTGCGATCCACTTTAGGGGCGTGTGGGTTTAGGTCTGTCTGGGCCTTTTCTGAACTTGACCCCCCGAGGATTCGGAGTACCTTAGGGGCGGGGCTCTCCATTGGGTGGGGCCTCACGCTCCGAGATCAAGGCCTCGGGGTCTGGAGGACCCGGCTTTTCCGGGAGGGCGCGGCCTCCGGGGGAGGGGACGAGCCGGGCGGGCTGTCAGCCGAAGAGCTTCAGGAAGCAGGGCTGGCAGTAGGGTTTGCCGGCGCGTTCCTGGAACGAGCCCTTGGTGAGCGGGCGCAGGCAGAAGGTGCATGTGAAGTGGTCCGGGTGGAAACGGCGGCCCAGAGCCGACACGCAGCGGCCGGTCACGGGGAGGCCACACGTGGCGCATAGCGAGCCGCGCCGTGCGTGGAAGTGGTTCTCGCACAATGGACGGCCCTCGTGCTCGAAAAAGCTGCCTCCCGAGAAGGGAGCGAAGCATTCCTGGGGAAGGGAGGCCGCGAAAGAGGACAGACAGGTCAGCGGCCGGAGCCCCAGCCAGACGACGCGCGTTACTATCAAATGAAGTACGGGGACCCCGCAAGTGGCTCTAGACGCGAAGCTACCTGACCCTGCCCGGAAAACTCGCCCCAACCGAGGCACCTGGAAGGGCCTCCCGTGACCCGCCCCTCCAAGGCCCCGCCCTACAGCCCTGCACCTTTGACCCGTCCCTCCAAGGCTCCACCTCACAGCCCTGAGCCCTTACCTTCTCCAAGGCCACGCCTCACAGCCCCGTACCCTTGAGTCGCCCCCCAAGGCCCCGCCCTGGCAGCCCTGCACCCTTGACCCGCCCTTCTCAAGGCTCCGCCCCACAGCGCGCACCGTTTACCCGCCCCTCCAAGGCTCCACCTCACAGCCCTGAGCCCTTACCGCTTCTCCAAGGCCACGCCTCACAGCCCTGTACCCTTGAGTCGCCCCCCAAGGCCCCGCCCTGGCAGCCCTGCACGCTTGACCCCCACCCCCCGTTCAAGGCCCCGCCCCGCAGCCCTGTACCCTTGACGCGAGCCCCGCCCCTCCAAGGCCCCGCCCCATAGCCCTGCACCCTTTACCCTCCCCTCCAAGGCCCCGCACCCCCGGGCGCACCCGGCAGACGAAGCAGTCCGGGTGCCAGAGCGCGCTGAGCGCTGAGATGTAGTTATCCAGGATGGGGCCCTGGCAGCCCTGGCAGCGTGGGGCGAACAGCTGCAGGAAGTCCCGGCGGCAGTAGGGGCGGCCCTCGCGCTCGTGGAAACCTAGGAGCGGGAACCGAGTGGGCTGAAAGCAAAGGGTGCGAGCGGGACGGGGGACCCAGGAGACCTGAGATCTGGGGCCGAAGGAGGGGCAGTCCGATGGAGCCGTGGGGAAGGAGGAGCCGGGTCTAGGCCAGGGCAGAGCGGGAGAGCTCGGGTCTGGAGCTTGTGAGAGAGAGGCAGGGCCAGAAGAGAGCAGGAGGAAAACCAATGTCCGGAGGACTCCGGAGGTCAGAGGGGCTGGGGCGAGACGTCGAGGGGACCCGCAGCTTTTAAGGTGGGAGTCGAGTCCACTCTCACCCTCATCTCCGAAAGGCTCCCCGCAACTGACGCAGCAGAAATGCTCTGGGTGCCAGTGGGTGCCCAAGGCGGTCACCATCTTCTGCAGGGAGAGAGAGAACACTCAGCGCGGCCTCCGTGCCTTCGCGCCTTCCTCTCCCACGCGGAATCCGGGTGACTGGCCTAAGGCATGCGTGGGGGTTGGGGGAAGGTCTCACTAGGAAGCGGGAGTCAGAAAGGAATAGTGGAGTCCAAGGGGCCGTAGACGTTGCCAAAGGGTAGGGGGTGGGGTGGGGTGGGGTAGTGCGAGTGGGGCGGGACCCATGCGGAGGAGGCCCGTCCCACAGCTTTCCGGGTGAGACCGGGAGGGCTCGGTGCGGTGGGGCGGGGCTCACGTGTCGGATGGGTTGGTTGCAGAAGCCACATCTTGGGGAGAAGCGCTCGAAGTAGCACTCGGGGCAGAAGGGGGCTCCATCCTTCTCGAAGAAGCTGCTGCCTCCCAGGGCGGTGGAACAGCCTCCGCAAACGAAGTGCTCGGGGTGCCAGGCGCGGCCCAGAGCCGTCACCACCTGTGAGTGGGAGGTGAGGCGGGGTCAGAGCGGCTCTGACGGCCACATGCTCAGTGAGGCAAGGTTTACACGACGTTTCGAGTCTCTGAACGATCAGAATGAAGGATCCAGTGTTCAAGATCGTGCAGCCTGTAATCGATGGAGATCCAGCTCCGGTCTTCCAGCTGCGCTCCATTATTCACCTATACATCAGGCACACTAGGCACAGTGCCTGGAGCCCGCAATACGTATAGGGGCCCATAAAAACGTTTTAATTTTTTAAAATCAGAATAAGGCCAGACTGGGTGGCTCACACTTCTAATCTTTGGGAGGCTGAGGTGAGAGTATTGCTTGAGCCCAGGAGTTTGAGACCAGCCTGGACAACACGCTGAAACCCCATCTCTACAATAAATAAATAAAATTAGCCAGGCGTGGTGGCTGGCGCCTGTAGTCCCAGCTACTCAGGAGGCTGAAGTGGGAGGATTGCTTGAGCCCAGGAGATGGAGGCTGCAGTGAGATACAATTGCACCACTGCACTCCAGCCTGGGTCACAAAGTGAGACTTCGTCTCTAAATAAATAAATAAATAAGAGGGAGGGAGTGAAAAAATCAGATTTTAAAAATTCAGAATAAAAAAATTAACTGGAAGAAACTGCTTTAATATATAATAACATATCTATGTTTACACTAACACAGGCATAAAAAACTATTTTAATGGACGAAGGAATTCATGAAGATGAAAGTACCTATGATCCACAAAAGTTACAATGTCGCTGGGTGCGGTGGCTCAAGCCTGTAATCCCAGCACTTTGGGAGGCTGAGGCGAGTGGATCACGAGGTCAAGAGATCGAGACCATCCTGGTCAACATGGTGAAACCCCGTCTCTACTAAAAATACAAAAAATTAGCTGGGCATAGTGGCGTGTGCCTGTAATCCCAGCTACTCAGGAGGCTGAGGCAGGAGAATTGCCTGAACCCAGGAGGCGGAGGTTGCGGTGAGCCGAGATCGCGCCATTGCACTCCAGCCTGAGTAACAAGAGCGAAACTCCGTTTCAAAAAAAAAAAAAAAAATTACAATGTCACCCTGCTTTGCTGAGATGGGCAATCCTACACTGGGAGTCAGGTACTTAATCTAGCAGGAGGAACTAGGTTAACCGCTAGGCACAGCTCTTGTCAATCACATCTGCTCAGTCACTAAGCAAATGACCAGTGACCCCAGTCCAGACTCTGATGGAGGAAGACAGAGTCTTTGTAGATGTGTGAGAGATGGTGGGTGAAGCCACTGAGTGTTTTGTGAAGATCAGATGAGATATGGGTTTGTAAAGGAGATGGCATAGTAACATGGTTGGAATTTTCACCTTACCACTAATCTGCTGTGTGGTTCAGAACTTCGGTTTCCTCATCCATAAAATATAAACAACAATGATACCCACTTCCCAGAGTTACTTATTAAAAGGAACAGCATAAAGCCTGGCTCTCAGTAAAGATGGGTCTGTGATGGGTCTCTGCCTTGCTACTCACAAGGCTCCACTTACTTGTCCAGCAATAGGTTTATTGCAGGAGCCACAGAGGCCCTTGGCCTGGGTGGGAACGCCCCGGCGGCTG
Organism: Aotus nancymaae; assembly: GCF_030222135.1. Lineage (NCBI taxonomy): Eukaryota > Metazoa > Chordata > Mammalia > Primates > Aotidae > Aotus > Aotus nancymaae. The sequence continues at coordinate 28,431,150 of NW_026988463.1, read as the reverse complement.
AGGTCAGACTGCAGCAGCCCCAGCATGGTGTCTAGGCTGCCCTTGCCAGTCGGCTCTGGTGGGGATGGGGAGCCCTCATTCGTGGAGCTCGCCACTGGTGGCTGGGTTGGCCCAGAGGCTGGAAGCTGCAGCAGGGATGACAAGACAGTTGAATCAGCAAAGCAGCAGATGTGGAAGGGTCTAGAAGGGGTTGGAGAGCTACAAATGGACACTGGCGCACTGCCCAGCTCACGTGGTTTTGAACGCGGAAGTCAGAGAGTGAGGCCATCAGTCTATCCAACTCCAGAGTGGCTGAGGTGGCAGAAGGCTTTGGGAGGCCAGGAGACGGGCTGGAAGGGCTGTGAAGAACATGCTTGTGTTATCTCAGAGCCTCCCAGAGTAACACTCCCTCTAGTGACTCAGACATCCAGGACCCATCTCTTCTTAGCCCTGACAATGACGTCAAACTCACAGGCTGGGTCTTTTCTTGTCTTCAGACTGCTCTTCCTTCTGCTCTCCTGAAGCCACCTTGCTAGATGGGAACTGGGACATGATTTCATCTGGAGAGAGGAGAGGAGGATGCTGCACATAGGGCCACGCTCAACTCACTCTCCAACTTGAGGAGAGTTGCTGCTCTGGGAAATGTATTCCCCTTAGTCTCTGTCCTGCCCTTCCCTCCCCTCCCCCCATCCAATCAAGTCCTCTCTCAGTCACCCTGGTACCTGTGATGTTGAACTGGGTGGCATTAAGTTCCTGAAGCAACCGATCTAGTTCACAGAGTCCAGTACCCAAGACACCACTGGAAGAGGAGAATGGAGGGGCCGCCGGGGCTGCAGGCTTTGGGGACCGAGGCTTGCATACCGTGCTGGGAAGCAGAGTGGGAGCCTGGGTTCAGGGGTGGGGATTCCAAGCCTCCTCACCTGAGCTTCAGTTGGCCCCCTATGCCCCAGTTGCCAGGCTCCTCACCTGTACAAGTGGTCCTTGTCCCCCGAGGCTCCTGAAGACTCCCCAGACCCTGTCTACAGAGCAGAGACGAACAGGTGGGATGACAGGTCTGCACTCTGCCCCACTCAGGCTGAGATCCCCATAGCTTAGGCCGAGCTTGGCCCTAGTGGCTGCCCCAGTCCCCAACATCCGATCTCACCTGTGACTGGTGGCCATAGGGTGGGGGAGGGGTGAGAGGCTCTGCAGGGCGCTCTTTGGGAGCCCCTGACCTTGGCATATGTGAGGTGGTGGTCTCCAGATCAGAGAGCAGGGCATCTGCAGGGAGAAGCCATCAGGGAGAGAGACGAGGGTCATGATTAGATCAGAAGGTAAGGTTCCCAATGGGCAGTACTATAGAAGGACAGAAGCCAGTATTAAGACCAGAGGTCACAGGGCCAGACCCAGGCAGAGCACTGATTGAAGGGTAGCAAGGAATATTTATGACCAGAACATCTCAGCTGCTCACGCTGGGAGCCAAGCACAAACCCAGTCTCCTGACTCTTTTTTTTCTCCCCATCTTCTCTGATACAGTCAGAATGGGCTCTTCACTCAAGTCAAACTTGGCTCCCCTCCAAATTGCTCCATTGGCCCCATGCCTGACCCCAGCTTTCTGATTGGACGCTCTCACTTCCCCGCTCACTAACTCCTCCCGCTACCTACACAGACCCCGCCCAGCCTGGCCACCCCCAGGCCCCTGAGTCCGGCCCGGCGCTCCTTACTAGCGCTTCGCTGGAACCTGCCTTCTGATTGGCTGCTTCTCCGCGGTACCGCGTCAGTTACCCCTACCGAGCAGCGCCCTCTACCGCCGGGGGTCGGAAGCCCCTCTCTCCCGTGGAGCGCACAGCCTTCCAGCCCCAGGCTCGGCAAACAGGGAGGACGAGATACCTGTGCGCCCCTTCCGGACAAGACACCCCCCTCCATCCCTGCATCCCCAGATCCGGGTCCTTTGAGCCCTTTCCCTTCCAGAACCCAGAAGTCCTGCCTTCAGTCTTCGTCTCTGAGCACCCGCGTGAAACCCTGACGCCCTCGCGGGCTCCTAGGCCCTCCTGGGCTACTATTCTCTCCCTTGCCTCAAGGACCTGACCCCACCGTGCTCAGGAGCCCGTAACTCCTCTCCCAAAACCCTGGCGCAGGCAGGCCCGCTTTTTTCTCCAAAACTTGATGCCAGACTTTCTCGCGCCGTCTACTTTCCCGGTCCCCGGGCCGAGGCCCCTTTAACCCCTCCCTCCCCAGAGCCCAGTGCCCTGCCGCCCGCGGGCGCCGCACCTCCTGTTCATCCGCCGCAGCCTGGGGTGGAGGAGCGGAGCGAGGAAAGAAGGGAGGGAGCGGCCGGCCCAGGAAAGGCAGGAAGGGAGAGGCAGGAAGGGGGACGTGGAGTTGGAAAGGAGGCGCGGGCAGAGGCGAAAAGCAGGAGCTAGAAGACAGGGATGGGGAGATGCGGGACTGCGACGGCGGGGAGGCAGATCTGGGCAGCGGTGAGGGGCTGCGGACCCGGGGATCCGGCCCCACTCACCCAGGTCCTCCATGGCGGGGCGCGGGCGGGTGGCGCGGGGCGAGCAGGGCGGGGGCCGTGTCCGGTGGGGGCGGGGGGCGGGGGACGTCCGGGAGCTGGAAGCCCGGCCGTGACCATGTAAGGAAGCCGGGACCCGCTGGGATAGGGAGTAGGGGGGGCGATGAACGGGAAACCCGGGGTGGGGGCGTGGAAGGGAGGGAGCGCCCCGACCCACCCGAGCCCAGCCCGCCGGCCTGCCGCGGAGGCGGCCACACCCCAGACTTGGCCTCAGCTGCAGGGAGCCCCAGGCGGCCAGAGCCAGAGAGAAGTGGCTCCTCCAGACCAAGCCCTAGAGCAGCTGCCTAGGGAGACTTACAGACACAGAGTGAGGCCCCCAAGCAGACACCCCGCAAAGCCAGCGCCTGAGTCCTAGACAGAGGCCCCCTCCCACCCATGCCATTCCTGGGAGACTTGTCCCAGATGGAATTTCTGGATTGGTAGCAGGAGTGATGTTCTAAGGCTCAGTTAGACCGCAGGTTCAGAGACCTTCCTATCGGAGACCCTGACAGATAAATAGAGACCCCAAGAGGCATATATACCAGACAAAAAAAAAAATATCTCAACGACGGGGACAGACACAGTGAACCCACCCACAGACTCTACGATAGGACCTTTCCTCCAAGACTTGGTCACAGACACAGGTAAACTCAAACCCGAAAGCAAGCCCCTTGCAAATTCAGGGAAAACACTCCTAGGCAAACAACCCATAGCCAGCCTGCAAGACAAAGCCCTTCCCCAACACTGAAGTATCCCAGGCCTGCTCCGAAACAGCCCTTTCCCAAGTTACTGTTGAATTCAGGGCAGAAAGCAAGACGCAGTCTCTAGCCACAAAGCAGCAAGGCCTTCCCTGGACTGAGACCCTGGGAAACAAGGTAGAAACTAGAGGCTCTAGAGGTGGTTATGGACAGACAACTGTGCTGCAGCCAGTCTCCTGGACAGATCTGAGCACTGGACTGTGGGTCTCAATTCAGGAGCAAATCAGAACAACCTGGGGAGCTTTTTAAAATGCAACGTGGCTCACGCCTGTAATCCTAGCACCTTGGCAGGCCGAGGAGGGCAGGTCAGTTGAGGTCAGGAGTTCGAGACCAGCCTGGCCAACATGACAAAACTCCGTCTCTATTAAAAATACAAAAATTAGCCGGGTGTGGTGGAAGCCACCTGTAATCCCAGCTACTTGGGAGGCTGAGGCTTGAACCCCGTAGGCAGAGGCTGCAGTGAGCCGAGATTGCACCACTGAACTGGGTGACAGAGGACACCGTCTCAAGAAAAAGAAAAAATAAAATGGACAAATGACCTGAATAGATAGTTCAAAGAAGTTATATAAATGGCCAATAATTACATGAAAAGATCCTCAACATCATTAGTCCCCAGAGAAATGCAAAGCAAAACCACAATGAGATGCCACACCATACCTATTAAGATGGCGATAATAAAAAACACAGATATTTAGGCCAGGAGCAATGGCTCACGCTTGTAATCCCAGCACTTTGGGAGGCTGAGGTGGGCTGATCACCTGAGGTCAGGAGTCTGAGACCAGCCTGTCCAACATAGTGAAACCCAGTCTCTACTAAAGACAAAAAAAAATTAGCCGGGAATGGTGGTGGGTGCCTGTAGTCCCAGCTTCTTGGGAGGCTGAGGCAGGAGAATCACTTGAACCTGGCAGGCAGAGGCTGCAGTGAGCTGAAATCACACCAATGCACTCCAGCCTGGGCAACAGATGGAGAGTCCATTTCAAAAAAAAATCATAATTGTAAGGCCGGTTGCCTCACTGGGAGCTCGGACGCACATCCCCCCCCTCTTTTTTCCGAAAACTCGGACATGCTTGGGTTGTTCCCTTTTCCCTTTCTTGTACAGCCTGGCCTTCCCTAAAGAACCCAGTATGCAAGCGAGGTCTTGTGATTCTAGTCAATAGCAGCTAAGTCTTTCTAGCCAATAGCAGCTGAGTAATTCTAACCAATAGCAGCCAAGTCCTGTATGCAAACAAAGGCTTGTAACTTACCCAATAGGAGTCCTGCTCTCCCACAACCAATCGAGCTCCTTCACTCCCTATAACACCCCAGGTCTGAGAGGAGTCCGTGCGACTTCTCCGGCCCCTCCTGTCGGACCGCAGAACCTCACCAGGGAGGCTGAATAAATTCCTTCATATTGGATCTTCTTGTGTTGGCTTCAGTTTCTTCCTTTTAAACTCGGCAAGAACCCAAGAACAAACCTTACAATAATATTTTAATGGCCAGGCTTGGTGGTTCATGCCTGTAATCACAGCACTTTGGGAGGCCAATGGGGGCAGATCACTTGAGGTCAGGAGTTCAAGACCAGCCTGGTAAACTTTGTTGAAACCCGGTCTCTACTGAAAATACAAAAATAGCTGGGCATGGTGGCAGGGGCCTGTAATCCCCGCTACTTGGGAGGCTGAGGCAGGAGAATCACTTGAATTCGGGAAGCAGAGGTTGCAGTGAGCAGAGATTGCACCATTGCACTCCAGCCTGGGTGACAGAGTGAAACTCCAACTCAAAAAAAAAAAAAAAAAAAACCCAGATAATTAACGAGTTTTTATGAGGATGTGGAGAGACTGGAACCCTCACACATGGCTGGTTGGAATGTAAACACAGAGTTATATGATCCAGCAATGTTACTTCTAGATATGCAACCAAGAGAAATAAAAGCATATTCCACAAAAAACTTGTGCATGAATATTCATAGCAGCATTATTCATAGTAGCCCCAGAGTCAACACAACCTGAATGTCCACCAACTGATGACTGAAGAAATAAAAGTGGCATATCCATGTCTTTGTTTTGTGCTGCATCATAGAATGCCCAAGACGAGTAATTTATAAAGAATAGTGATAAAGAACCTGAGCAAGGTCTGTGTGTCCAGCTGGGTGGCTATGTCAGAGCAATGAGGCCCTGACAGCAAGAAGCAGGCTTCCCCTGGGGCCCAAAACCACATCTCATGGCAGAAAGAGGAAGGGCAACACGGAGCAAGAGATGGGGTGGGGTGGGGGCAGAACCCATCCATTTATCAACCGTCCACTCCCTTGATAACTAACGTACTCACACAATAATGCCATTAATCTTTCATGAGGGAAGAACCCACATAACCTAATCACTTCTTAAAGTTCCCACCTCTCAACAGTTGCACTGGGGGTTAAGTTTCCAATACAAGAACTTTAGGGGACATGTTCAAGCCATAGCAATCTGTAAAGTGAAACTATTATTCCTAATAAAAAGAAATAAAATGCCACAGTGCAGATGAACCTTAATAACATTATGCCATGTGAAAGAAGCCAGACACAAAAGATCACACATTATGATTCCATTTATATGACATGTCCAGAATAGGTCATATGTAGAGATAAGATGTAGATTAGTGGTTGCCTAAGGTTGGAGGAAAGGGAGTGATATGGACTGAATGGTTGTGTCCCGTTCCCTCAAATTTATACATTGAAGTTTAACCCCCAGTGTGACTATATTCGAAGATAGGGCCTGGCCGGGAGCGATGGCTCACACCTGTAATCCCAGCACTTTGGGAGGCCAAGGCGGGTGTTTGAGACCAACCTGACGAACATGGTGAAAACCTGTCTCTACTAAAAATACAAAAAAATTAGCCGGGCCTGGTGGGGGCACCTGTAATCCCACCTACTTGGGAGGCTGAGGCAAGAGAATTGCTTGAACCCAGGAGGTGGAGGCTGCAGTGAGTTGAGATTGTGCCAATTCATTCCAGCCTGGGCAACAGAGCAAGACTCCAAAAATAAAAATGAAATACCGATGCCCAGTCCAATGTGAGCAAAAAGGGCCCAGGCATCAATGGTTCTTTTTTTTTCTTTTTTCTTTTTGTTGTTGAGAGAGAGTCTCCTCTGTTACCTAGGCTGGAGTGGTGCAATCTCAGCTCACTGCAACCTCCGCCTCCCGGGTTCAAGCAATTCTCCTTCCTCAGCCTCCCAGGTAGGTGGGACTACAGGCATGTGCTTCCAAACCCAGCTAATTTTTGTATTTTTAGTAGAAATGCGGTTTCACCATGTTGGCCAGAATGGTCTCAATCTCTTCACCTTGTGATCTGCCCGCCTTGACCACATGGATAGTTTTTCAAAGCTCTCTGTTTAGTTCTAATGCATAGCCTGAAAACCAGAGACCCAGACCAACACTCACAGAGGCTCAGAGAGCAAGCTCCAACCTCCGCTCTCCATCTGCAACCAATTATTAAAAAGTCAAAATACAACAGCTTGGCATGAATGTGCAGAAAGGGGAATACTTACACACTGTTGGTGGGAATGTAAATTAGCTCAACCTTTACTGAAAACAGTATGGAAATTTTTCAAAGACCTAAAACTAGAACTACCATTTGACCCAAAAATCCCACAACTGAGTACCTACCCACAGAAAAATAAATCATGTTAAAGACACCTGTACTTGTGTTCATTGCAGCACTAGTCACAATAGCAAAGTCACAGAACCAACCTAAGTATCCATCAATGGTCGACTGAATAAAGAAAATGTTGGCTGGCACAGTGACTCATGCCTGTAAATCCCAGCACTTTGGGAGGCTGAGGCAGGAGGATTGCTTGAACCTAGGAGTTTGAGACCAGCCTGGGCAACACAGCAAGACCCTGTCTCTTAAAAAAAAAAAAAAAAGGAAAAGGAAAATGCACACATATACCATGGAATACTACACAGCCTTAAAAAATGAAATCATGTCCTTTGCAGCAACATGGATGGAGCTGGAGGCCATTATCCTAAGTAAACTAACTCAGAAACAGAAAACCAAATACCACATGTTCTCCTTTATAAGGGGGAGGTAAACAATGGGTACACATGGCTATGAAGATGGAAATAACAGACACTGGGGACTCCAAAAGGGGGGCAGGTGGGTGCAGAGCAAGAGCTGGAAAATTACCTACCAGGTACAGTGATCACTGTTTGGGTAATGGGTACACTAGAAACCCAATCCCCACCAGTACACAATATACCCACGTAACAAACATGTACGTGCCCCCTCGATCTAAAGCAAAATGATAGTTTAAAAAAAAAAAAAAAGATCTGGAAGCCAGGTGATGGAGACCCTGATTTGGAGACCAAAGCAATGTGAGCCATTCCTTCTCCTGAACGCCAGCACAGGGCTTTGGCTGTCTCTGGGCACAACTAAGACAGGGCTCAGAGATTCCAGAAGCACAGCAGGTCTTCCCCCAGGCAGACAGCAGTAGGACACGTGGCCCAGGAGATGAAATGGGAGCCAGACAATGGGGGCCAAGATCTTCAACACATCATCAGACTAACAGCATTCCCTCGGCATGACCCTCTCAGCCCTGAGCAAGGTCTGTGTGTCCAGCCGGGTGGCTATGTCAGAGCAATGAGGCCCTGACAGCAAGAAGCAGGCTTCCCCTGGGGCCCAAAACCACATCCTAAGCCACAGCCTGGGAACTCCACCCTGTCCCAATACTTATTAAACTCTCACATGCAAGGGTGGTCTGTGTCCAGTCACAGACCTGAATAAGACCCTGCTTGGTGGGTGAAGGGAAGGGGATATTCCCAAGGAACAGAAGCAGACACACCACGCAACGCAGGTATCTAACTCCAAAGTTTTTAATCTCAACTCGAGGGCCGGGCCGGGCCAGGAACCTGGGGCCCTGGGCTGTTCTGCTTCTGTGGGCCCCATGCCCAGATCCTGGCCTTGGCTTGTCACTCCTGGGTCTTCAGACCATCATCCTGGGGTCCGCTTCCAGGTTCTCACCACTGTTCCATGACGACTCCTTCTGCTCAGCCTCCTCCCTTACCAATCTCAGGGAGGCTCCTTCACAGCCAATTCATCCTTGGGTCCCCTTCCCAAGGGGATGTCAACAGTCTAGGCTGGGACCCTTGCCCCCAACTCGATCCCCATCACCACAGCCAGTAAAGCCTCTGTCAGGGGCCCTGCCTCTTCACCTGCTGCCTCCACAAGCCCCACCAGGGCCAGGGCCCGCTTCCTCGGGCACTTCTCTGGCCCCAGTGTCCAGCGGGCACAGTGGGCAGCCAGCCGGGGCCGGCCCAGGCGGAACACCTCACCCACTGACTCCGGGCCACCCTGGGGTCCCAGGTGGATGCGGCCCACGGCCTCTTCCAGCTCCTCCTCCAGCCCAGGCAGCAGGAAACGGCCAGCGGCCTCCAGCGCCTCCTCGGCCTCTGAGCCCAGCAGGGGCTGGCCTGGCGGGGGCACGGGCCCCAGGGCGGCCCCACAGCCCCGGCAACCGTGCAAATGATGCAGGACAGGCCAGGCTGCGCCAGGCGACAGGCCTCGCAGGGGCACCAGGTCCATCTGGGCTTCGGCAAAGCTGCCTGACAGCAGGGCCCGGAAGAAAGGGGAGGCGGTGGCTGAGGCCGCTCGTTGGGCGGGGAGCTGGAGGCCTGAGTCCAGCAGGAAGTGCAGGTCGGGCGCTGGGACAGGAGCTGGGCCCAGCAGAGGTTCGTAGAGGCAAGGGGAGGGTGGGTCTAGGTCCATGGGGACTGCCGGTGGGAGCGCTGGGCTCAAAGTGGGAGACACCAGGCCTTGGAGGCAGGATAGGGAGTCCGCGGCAAAGAAGAGGAAGAGCGGGTGTGGGGCTGGCCGGGTCAGCGCTGCGAGGAGGAGGCGGAGGCCACCCTGCTCCAGGAGCAGCCGGCGCCACAGAGAGGGCTTCCTACGGGGAAGAGAGCACCTTTCAGGTGGGAAACGGCAGGCCTGGGAAACACAGCACTGTTCCCCCGACCCCGAAAAGGCACCCACTTCCCACTCACCGGCAGATGAAGGGCAGGGTCAGCGCACAGGCCACTCGGTCCTCAGGGCTCCCGGAGAGCAGCAGGTGCGTGAGGGCCCCGACCCCAAAGGGCGACTCGGCCTGAACTGTCAGGTTCTGCAGTAGCCTCTCCCCTGCGGGTGGAGAGCTTGTCAGGCTGGAGCTGGGGTCTGAGGCGGGTGGGGTGGGTGAGACAGGACTCTGGGCCGGTGAGAGGAAGGAGGGTAAAAACTCGGGGTGAGAAATCAGGGCACTGAAGAGCGAGGGCTGGAGTCGGGACGTTGGGAACCTGAAGTCCAGGACAAGGACAGAAGGTGGGACGGTCAGGGTGCAAGTCCCAGCCCCGGAAGCAGCCTGTGGTCAGGCCACAGCAGACAAGGCGGTCCCTGGCAGTGCTGGGGTGGTAATGGCGCAGGTGGGGAGCAGCCAGGGCAGCGCTGAACCAAGGGAAGAGCCAGGAAAGAGGCACAGACAGGCGGGTCTCGGCTGGGGACTGCATCTGGAGTTAGGGGATCTGGGCCCCAGGGCTTGGGCAGGGGGTGCAGCAGAACTCTGCCTGTGGGCATGCGGACGGGAGCATCCTGCTACCCACCCCCACCCCACTCTGGCGATAGGTTGTCTGGAGGACAGGCTGGGGAGGACAGGTGAGTGGGAAGGTGAGGTTCTGGGCCCACGGAAGCCATGGGGGAGGATGGGAACTCACGCGGGGGAGGGGAGATGGGTGGGCGTGGGAACTCACCCAGCTCTCGGTGCCGGCTGTGAAGAGCGGGCCGGGCACGCGGGGCTGGCCAGTCGTCTGGCGCGACCCCGAGCACCAGCCAGGCCCGCAGCAGCGCGGCGCCATAGCTGCGCACGAAGGCCTCGAGACAGGCGGGGTTGCAGGTGAGGCGTGACAGGATGCGCAGTGCACGTGGACTGGGTGGACCCGGTGCCCCGGTCACATAGGTCAGCAGGCCACACAGGGCCGGGCCGGTCACCAGTGCCCCGCTTGGGTCAGGGGCCTGGGAAAAGCGTGACAGCAGCAGCAGGGCTGGCCCCTCGCGTCCCCAAGGCTCCTCAATGGCGGTGGCTGGGCTGCGGCCTGGAGTGCGCTGGGTGCGAGGTGCCCGCAGGGAGGTCGGGCTGGGGGCGGGACTGGCCGGCTCCGTGGGCTCCAGCGGAGGACACTGCTCAGGAGACCAGTCGGGGGAGATCTCATCAGGGCCCGCAGCGTAGCCCTCGGAGATCAGCCACGACCTGCAGAGGACAGAAAGGGAAGGAGACTGAACCCAGAGCCAAGGTGAAGGGGCAGAGTCCAAGAGCCATGAGCTGTCTTTTTTCATCGCTTTTCATTGTTTTTTTTAAAGAAACGTGGTCTAGCTCTGTAGTTCAGGATGGAATGCAGTTGCAGGATCCTGGCTCACTGCAGCCTTGAACTCTTGAGCTCAAGCAATCCTCCCACCTCGACTTCCCAAGTAGCTGGCACTACAGGTGTGTACTACCACACTCTGCTAATTTTAAAATTTTTTTGCAGATATGGGTCTTGCTATGGTGCCCAGCCTGGTCTCTAACTCCTGTGCTCAAGCAATCCTCCTGCCTTGGCTTCCTGAGAATTACAGGCATGGGCCGCTACATTAGCTAAAAGCTGTCTTGGAGGGAGGCAAAGCCAGGGGCGAGGAGGAGAGCAGAGAAAGGGAAGAAACAGAAGTGAGGGGGGATGGGACCAAATCCTCATTCATCAATTACCGATGCCTGTCATGTGCCAAGCCCTGCTTTGGGTGCTGGGTAGAAGCGCTGAACAAAGCGCCTGTCCTCCTGGAGTTTATGTTCCAGTGAGAGGAAGCAGACAAGTAAGTGAACCATGACTTATGTTAGTGCGGGGCCATGTTAGAGTACAGGGATCATGGAGAAACTAAAAAGAAAATAGGAAGCACTGGGGCCAGGTGTGGTGGCTCACACCTGTAATCCCTGTACTTTAAGAGGCTGAGCCAGGAGGGGGTCACTAGAAGCCAAGAGTTCGAGACCAGCCTGGGCAACAAAGTGACACCCCCCTACATCTCAAATGTTAAAAAAAAATAAATAACCGGCCGGGCACAGTGGCTCACGCCTGTAATCCCAGCACTTTGGGAGGCTCAGGCGGGCAGATCACGAGATCAGGGGTTCGAGACCAGCCTGACCCACATGGTGAAACCCCGTCTCTACTAAAAATATAAAAATTAGCCAAGCGTGGTGGTGCACACCTGTAATCCCAACTACTTGGGAGGCTGAGGCAGGAGAATTGCTTGAACCTGGGAGGTGGGAGTTGCAGTGAGCCGAGAGTACACCCTTGCACTCCAGCCTGGGTGACAGAGCAAGACTCTGTCTCAAAATAAATAAATAAATAAAATAAAAAGCTAGGGGAAGGGAGAGCTGAAATTTTAAACAGGGTGATGATGGTGGCCTCTACTGAGAAGGTAAGATCTGAATAAGGACTTGAAGGAGCTGAGAGAGGAGGGCAGATGGGAGGAAGAGTGTTCTAGGCAGAGAGAACAGCAGCCCCAGATGCAGTATACCCACCTATCATCTGCGAAAACTAGCTAGAAGGCCAGTGCGAAAGAGAGCTGCAGGCAACAGGACTGGTCGGAGAGCTCATGAGAAGGCTGACGTCCAGTGAGCAATGCTTAGTGCCAGGCATGGGGCAAAGGACCCTCAAATCTCTGCAACAACTCTATGGGGCGTGTATGTCACACACAGGGACTCGGACTCCCAGAATTCCTCAGCTTTCCTGGGATGCTTCAGCTCATGAGTGATGACGGTAACAGAGTAAGAATTTGAACTCCAGAACCCACTGTCTTAACCAGCGTACGTCCCACCTCCCAGTGAACTTGTCTGGGTCCCAAAGTTCAAAGGTGCTAGGGTGGAACCAAGGTTAAAAAGTAGATCCAGCTGGGCACGGTGGCTCACGCCTATAATCCCAGCACTTTGGGAGGCCAAGGCGGGCAGATCATAAGGTCAGGAGATCGAGACCAACCTGGCCAACACCGTGAAACCCCATTTCTACTAAAAATACAAAAATTAGCTGGGAGTGGTGGCGAGCGCCTGTAATCCCAGCTACTTGGGAGGCTGAGGCAGAAGAATTGCTTGAACCCAGGAGGCAGAGGTTGCAATGAGTGCAAATGGCACCACTGCACTCCAGCCGGGGCAGCAGAGTAAAACCCTGTCTCCAAAAAAAAAAAAGAAAAGGTAGAGAGGAACGTGTTAAATGGGAACTGACAGGTGGGTGTGTCGTGGCAGGCAATCAGGAGTCTGGGTAATAAGTCTTATTTGGACAGAATGGGGGTGGAGGTAGTGAAGAGGGCCAGGACAGACATAAACCCCATGTCACCATATTGCTCACCCTCCCAATCCTTGGGGCAGGGACTCACCTGAGGCTCCGGAAGCTTCCACCCTGTGCCCGCTCAGGGGTCCGCTCCTCAGGGAAGTCCCAGGAAGCAGCTTCTCTTCCCTCTTCTTCCTCCTCGCCAGCCTGACCACACAGCTGCCCAGCCAGGAGAGGCACAAGTCCCAGAGCCTGAAGCCGGCCCAGGGCCCCAGTGTCATAGAGAAAGCCCACAAGGGCCGCCACGATACGAGGGTGCCATGCGCTGGCACGAGGGTCCCGCAGCAGGCCTATCAGCAGATCCAAGCCACCAGCATCCCGCAGCCGCGCCCGGTTGATGGCCTCGCGACACAGAAGGCACACGGCCCGCACCAGGGGCTGCTGGGAGGCTGGGCTGGCTCCACTGGGACCCCGGCGCTGCTGGAGCTCACGTACCAGCACCTCCACCCCACCAGCATTGCCCAGTGCAGGACGAATCAAGCCCTGGGCACACAGGTTGGCGAGGGTCAGAATGGTTGCCTCACGTACTACCCGCTTGGGGTGGGAAGCCAGGCTGACGAGTGGGCCCAGTCCCCCACCCAGACTAAGCTGCTCAGCACAGGCCCGGGAGCAGCCTCGGCTGAGTTCCAGGAGGGCACGGACGAGGGCTGAGGTCAGTGCAGCGTCTGGGGCAGTGGCCAGGAGCTCGGCCAGCGGGCGCACTGCTCCCTGCTGTGCCAGGGCCAGGCGGTGCTGGGGTGAGTCTGCCAGGTTGCGGAGGGCACGCACCACGTTCTGCAGACACAGCGAGTCCTGGCAGGCTGTCAGACTCTCCACGAGCAGGGGAACAGCACCTGAGGAGGGCAGGAAAGGGGAGCACAGAGGGTGAACAAGGACAGATACTCAAGTCTTTCTTCCGCCCCGAGCCCTAGCTGACCCCACCCTCACAGCCTCTCACCAGCACAGTGGATGTCCCCACAGCTCTCGGGTTCCATGGCTAAGTTCCCCAGGGCACGGGCCGTTCGGTTCTGGATGCTGTCTGTCTTCATGCACTGAAGAATGGTCACTGCAAGGAGAGTTTGGGCTCATGAGGGTTCTACACCTTATTGTCTCTCCCATCAATCACCTGGAGAATGTGGCCTGAGAGGTTTGGGAAGGCTTGCAGAAGAGGCTAATGCTCAGCAGGGCGCAGTGGCCCATACCTGTAATCCCAGCACTTGGGAGGCCAAGGTGTGTGGGTTACCTAAGGTCAGGAGTTCGAGAGCAGTCTGGCCAACAAGGCCAAACCCTGTCTCTTCTAAAACTACAAAAATTATCTGGGCATGGTGGTGCATGCCTGTAATCCCAGCTACCCAGGAGGCTGAGGCAGGAGAACTGCTTGAACCCGGGAAGCAGAGGTTGCAGTGAGCAGAGATTACGTCACTGCACTCCAGCCTAGGTAACAGAGCAAGACTCCATCTCAAAAACAAAAAGAAGAGCTGGGTCTGGAGGGGTACACAGGGAGGTATATGCTAGAAACACAGTGGATGGGGTGTGAGAAGGCATTTCAGGTTTGGAAGTAGCCTTTGCAAAGGCCCAGGGGTAAGATGCAGTGTCTGTGAAAGGCTTCAAATGCCAGGCCAAGGGCTTGACTGTGAAGGCACTGGGGGCCACACAAAGGTTTTATGAAAGGGAGTGACATGGTACAATCTGGCATCCATACGGAGAATGCATTACAGGGGAAAGAATAGGACAGGGGGAGGAGTCAAAAGGCTGTCATAATAGTCCAAGCAAGAAAAGATAATAGCTTGAACTAACCCAGCTACCAGCATCACACAGCACAAAGGTACCAGTCTCTGGGCACAAAGTGGAAGTAGGAAGACAGAGAAGCAGATGGATTCAGAAGATATTTAAAATAGTCGGTGAATGATGGAGGTTATTTAATAATCGAGCCTCTCGTCAAACATATTACAGCCCAGATACATTTTATGTAAATTTTAAATATATTAATGTTTCTCTTTATCCAAGAAATTAAGATGTCATCAAAACTAGCATAATTTCGTGGAGGGCAGGTAGTGACATGTAAACTGCTTTCACGCATTGCCACTAGGAGGCACCAATTTAGCTGGTAATCAGAAAAGCTTCTTTTGCTAAGATTCGTTCTTACGGTGCTGGTTTTTATTATTTTTATTTATTTTTTCCTGCTCCCTAAGGGACTACTGGTTTGTTTGGTTTTCTAATAGATGAGGTCTTGTTATGTTGACCAGGCCGGAGTAGAGGCACAGTCATTGTTCACTGCAGCCTCGACCTCCTGGGCTCAAGTGATCCTCCCGCCTCAGCCTCCCAAGTAGCTGGAACTACAAGCGCTCACCACTGCGCCTGGCTTGTGCTAGTTTTTAATAACTTGAAGTAGCCATGCTTACAATATTTTTATATTCGTGCTATATTTGTCTTTTTTTTTTACCTGTACATGTCAAGGAATATTGGTGCTATATTTGTACTTCGTTTTCTCTCCCCTCCGATATTTTGAGGTTGCTATTATTGCCCTATTTTACAAGGAATTCTAGCCTCGGAAGGGTTAGGTGACTTTTGCAGAACTCCCTTTGTGAACAACTACACCTTCCAGCTCATCAGTGGGGCTTCAGAGCCTTGCACAGGGCTAGACACACAGTAGGCATTGAACTTCTGCTATGAACATCATAACTGGAGGATATGAATCAACTGAAAAAGTCACCAAATAACCCTTTGGCCTCCGCTAGTCCAGCTCCGATAAAAGTCCTCAACAACCAATTCCTACATAATGGCTGTAATTATCTGATCTGGGAGGGGTCAGGAATAATCTATAGAGAGAGCAGTGACGTCATGGGACACAACAGCCTGAGAAACAGGAGCGCTACCCCATCCTAAAGCACGTTATTCCGGGATTTGACACAAAGAACTCCAGACTGCCCAGGAAGTCTAGAGCGAGAGAGCCGCAAACCAAATCTTTCTAGGAAACAGGGGCGGAGCACTTACCCAACGGGAGTATACCTCCGAGTCTGCGCACTTCGGCCCGGCACGCCCCTTCCGTACAGCAGTCGGCTAGGATGCTGAGCGCCAAGTCCAGCGTCTTGCGCAGGCGCACTGGTGGCGAAGGAGTCGCCGACGACACAGAGGGGGCGGGGCCCGATGCGGGGGCGGGGCTAGAAGCTGCTGACGCGCCCGACGAGGGGGCGGAGCCGGGGCCTGCCTGGGACGGGGCGGGACCCGCTGCAGCCGCTCGCCGTAGCAGCGCGAGAAGGGGGCGGAGCCCGCCGCGTGCCCGGAAGCGCTCGATTCCCCCTGCTGCCTTGATATGGCGAGTGCGGAGGGCTAGAAGCGCGCAGCCCAAGGGTGTCTCGTTGGTAGCTGCGTCCTGTTCCCCACCCAGACCCTCCCCGGTCGCCGCCGCGAGCTGCGCGAGGCAGAACGAGAGCGAGTCCGTGAGGGTTGGCTTCGCAGCCGCCATCTTGGCTCGGGCCTCAGACTCCGCCCCGCCTCTCGCCGCAGATCCCAGGGAGCGGAACTGGAAGACAGGGGAGTCGCCGGGCACCGCCTTGCTGACACTGTTTAAATAACGTCGCCGCAGCTTTGCGAGTCGGAAGTTGTAGTTCTTGAACCCGGAAGTCTGTCCTTGCACAGGAGGCACGGCGGTAACCTAATCGCTGCGCGACCTGGGACGCGCGGGCGGTGCATGCGGGAGGTGTATTTCGCGCCCAGCTTCGCACGCCTACCTCGGGACGCGCTGGAGACTCTTCAGGGCCCTCCAGATGCGCTGGGGCCTCCGGACAGCCCGGACGTCCGACTACGGAGCCTTCGTGTCGTGCTCCGCCCTCGGCGTGCGCTCGGCGGTGACCGCCTTTCCTCCTCCAGGCTCGCTTCGCTGCCCCCCAGCGGTGGCGGGGCCCTACCCTGGGACGGACTCCGATAACCCCGAGCCAGGCGGAAAGTGTTGGGTCCTGACCGCGCGGCAGATGGGGAGCCCTTGCTCGGTCAGGGGAAGGAGAGGGTTAAACCTACCGAGACCGTTTGTTGCCGCTTCCTAGAGTGACAAGGGGTTGTGGAATTTTCCGTTTCCGGAGCTGGACCCCGGGGTCCCGAGTGTCCCCCGCTCTGGGCGTGCTTGTGAGCTCAGCACCTGGCATCTAGGAAATGGGGCGCTCTTCACCCGCGGTGCAGTCGGCGGCGCCAGAAGTGGCGAGGCAGAATCTAGACGGGGCGGAGCGGCGGGGGAGCGGGACGTTCGCATCCCGGGGAGCCCCCAGGTCACCCCTGGATTGCGAGTTGGCTCCTCCTGAGCAGCCCTTCCGGGTGTGGCCGGGGCAGCTCTCCGCCCGGAAAATAGTCAAGCTCGGACCCTGGGGAGGAAGAAACTTTTGCCAAGAGCAACTGTCTACAAGCCCCAAAACCAGGTTTTCTTCGAGTGCCGGGAAGTGTGGGCTGACCACAGCCTACCTCCCCAGCTTCATTCATCACCAAGGCAGCCACTCGGGTGACAAGCCTTACCATCGTGCGGAGTATGGCAAAAGCTTCCGACGTGGCTGTGATCTGGTTCAGCACCAGCGGGTACACACCAGTGAAAAACCATACCCCTGCCCGGAGTGTGGCCGTCGCTTCAGCCCTACACCTGTGCCGAGTGTGGGAAGACTTTCAGCGTCCGCTCCAACCTGATTCAGCACCAGCGCGCACACACCGGCTAAAAGCCTTACTGCTGAGGGGACTGCGGCAAGAGCCTCAGCCTTAGCTCCAACCTGTTGCAGCACTAGCGCTCCACACGGGTGAAGAGGCCTCTAAGTGCCTTGTTTGTACCAAGAGTTCTGTGCACAGTTGGAATCTGCTGCGGCACCAGCACAGTCACACAGACCGGAAGCTTGATGCTTGTGTGGCCAGAGCTTCGGCCAGAGCTCCTACCTGCTCGTCCATTAGGTGGCCCACAGCTGTGAGAAGCCCTGCATCCGCCTGGAGTGTGGCAGAGTTAGCCCGAAGCTCCAACCTGGGCCAGCACCAGCGGACGCACAAGGGCGGCAGCCTCTGCAGATAACCCTGGCTTCAGTTTTAGTTGAAACTTCGGCTCTGACTTTGGTTCCGACCTCCAGGAAAGGGAAGGAACCAGGGTCTCTAAGCAGACCCTCTTCTGCTCCCCTGTTGATTTTGTTGCGGGCTCCACATCTTTTTGCCCACCCCTCTGCTGAGTCAAGGAACCCCTGTGTGGGCTGGGCATGGTGGCTCATGCCTGTTTTCCCAGCACTTTGGGAGGAAAGGCTGGCAGATCACTGGAGGCTAGGAGTTCAATACCAGCCTGGTCAACATAATGAAACCCCGTATCTACTAAAAATACAAAAACAAAAAACAGGCGTGTTGGCTTGCGCCTGTAATCCCAGCTAGTCGGGAGGCTGAGGCAGGAGACTCACTTGAACCTCAGGAGGTAGAGGCTGCAGTGAGCGAAGATCGTGCCACTGCACTCCCGCCTGGGCGACAGAAAGAGATTCTGTCTCAAGGAAATAGTAAAATTTAAATTTTTTTTTTTAAAAAAGGAACACCAGTCTGGAGGAATCAGAACACTAGAGTTGTGATCACTGACGGAATTCAAAGAGTCCACCCAGCTAAGAGGGCTTATGTTTGTTCTTTGAAGCTACAAAATCAGAACGTCAACCAGCTGAAGGAAGAGTTTGGGGATGGCCGGAGCTGTCCGGCGCGCACCCAGCTACCTGCAGATGTAGGATACCTCTGGCAGTGGCTGACCCTATCCTTCACAGGCCTAGGGACTGATGGGATTAATCACACCTAGAGCAACAGCTACCTCTTCCCAGAGGAATGGGACCAGAAATCAAGCAAGCTCCTGTGAGGAGTGCCATGGCAGGGGGTGGGCAGGGCATTCCTAACCTCCAGAGGGAACCATGAGGGAGCCTGTGTTCCAGCAGACTAGTCAGAGAATTTGAACTTGGGACCATTGCATGAGCCCTGGGTTGTGTGAACCCTTAGAAAGACCTCTCAACACGTGAGAACTATCATTATGGGTGATGCTGGGTGGTGGGGGCCCCGGAAATTTACAAAAAACCTGTATATTGAGTTCAGGAGTTGCTTTGTTGCATCCCCTGGCAGGGGCAAGAGGCCCAGGGTTTGTCATCTGCCCCTTCCCCTTCCCTCCCAAGTTCCCCAGGCTCCTTTTCTGCTCCTCCGTCAATAGAGGGAAGAGTGGTGAAGAGTTGCTTGGGCCTGGACATTGGGGACTGAACGTGGCCCTTTTGCCTGGGCATTGCCCAAATGTATTTCTACTGGTAAAACTTCGTGTATGTGGGAGCCAGGGGGAGGCTTCCCAAGCACCTACCTAACTGCTCAGAGAAGAGGCCAAGCTCTGAGGCCCTTCCCTTCCCAGGTAGTGGAGGGAGTTGTCTGTTTCCAGGGCCTGATGCCCACCCGTGTGGGACAGTCCTACCATCAGTCCAGGGATCAAGTCTGCTGCCCCCAAACTTTGCCTTCTTTTATCAGGCTTTCTGTGTCTAGGACACTGTCCACTAGAGTAGGAGCTACTAAAGGGGAAGGGATGTGAAGTGTTAGGTATGGGTAGAGGTGGGGATGGGAGGAGGACTGGTTTACAGAATCCCTTTCAGAGACCTGTAAGCTAATTCCTCACATTAGGGCAGGTATTCCTGGGACCCTCTCCTCTCCAATTGCATGAAACAGGTTCTGACCAGAAGCAGAGGGACGGGCTTAATCCCACAGGAGTTTATCCCTTGCCCTGCATCCACTGTGCCCGGCGCTGGGTTTAGAAGCAGCCTCACTGTCCAAGCTTGTGACCTAGTTCCCAGGCTGGAGATGAGAAACAGTTTTGGCTCTCACAGTATGTGTGTGTGTTTTCAAACAAGCCAACATCTTTACTCAAGGTTTCATTGTGTTGCCCAGGTTGGTCTCAAACTTCTAGGCTCAAGTGGTCCTCCTGCCTCAGCCTCCCAAAGTGCTGCAATTACAGGTGTGAGCTACCATGCCTGTTTATTTTTATTTATTTTTGAGACAGAATCTCACTCTGTCATCCTTGCTGGAGTGCAGTGGTGCAGTCCTGGCTCTGCAGCCTCAACCTTCTGGGCTAAAGTGATCCTCCCACCTTAGCTCCCAAGGAGCTGAGCCTACAGTCATACATCACCACACCTGGCTAATTTTTTGATTTTTAAAAAATGTTTTGTAGAGAAAATGTCTCACTGTGTTGCCCAGGTTGGCCTTATATTCCTGAGTTCAAGTGTTCTCTGGTCATGGCCTCCCAAAGTGCTGGGATTACAGGCGTGAGCCACCTCATCTGGCCTTTTTATTTTTATTTATTAATTTTTTTATTTTTACTTTTTGAGATGGATTCTCGCTCTTGTTGCCCAGACTGGAGTGCAGTGGCTTGATCTCAGCTCACCACAACCCCTGCCTCCCGGGGTCAAGCAATTCTCCTGCCTCAGCCTCCTGAGTAGCTGGGATTACAGACGTGCACCACCACACCCAACTAATTTTTGTATTTTTGGTAGAGACAGGGTTTCACCACGTTGGTCAGGCTGGACCGAACTCCTGACCTCATGATCCGCCCGCCTCAGCCTCCCAAAGTGCTGGGATTACAGGGGTGAGCCACTGCCCCTAGCTGCCTTTTTAATTTTGTTAAAGAGCCAACATTTAAATAAGGAGGTTGCACATCACAATCAATTTCCGGGGTTTGGTATGTTGTTTGCCCTTTTTTTTTTTTTTTAACTTGAGACAGGGTCTCACTAGGTTGCAGGCTGGTCTTGAACTCTGGGGCTCAAATGGTCCCCTGCCCCGGCCCTTTCCTCCCCCGCGAGACTCAGCTTCCCAAAGTGGTAGAATTACAGGCATGAGTCACCACATCCCGCCTGCTTTATTATTTATGTCAGAAGATGCTGCAGCATTGGATCTCTATGGCAGCAATTTGTCAAGAAGTGGCTGTCCGTGACATAGAAACAGGGACACTGCCTGTTGCATCCCTGACTCAGCACGTTTTATATGTGTTACTCGCCTGTCCCCTGCAGAAAAGTACTTGAGTTTGTAGTCTCCATCCCATCCCACTGTGGGCAAGAAGTACTCTTCCATGCACTTTTCCCCTTCACCCCTTCCTGTTCCCTACCCTGCCATTTTCCTTCCCCTCCCCCACAACTCCTCTATGACCTGGCTTCCTTCCTGAGCCTCCCTGTCTCTGCCACCACACCTCCACTCCCCACTATGACATCACTCCCTAATTCGAAACTTCTTTCCCTATCTGAAGGGAGGTAAAGACGGACTGCGCAGGCCCAGCTAGGCAAGGCAGACCCTCACATGCTTGGATCAGAGGTCAGGGTCCCTGGCAGACGTTCCTCCCAGAGTCACTGCAGGAAGCAAGCCAGTGTGGAGGTACTCTAAACGCTAGACAGGAGTGGGTAGGAGTTGGTAACATCGTCTCTTCTGGGCTGGCCCTGCTCCTGCTTAGCTCTGGGCATGAGACTGACACTAGTGCAATCATACTTATGTCAGCTCACCTAGTCCTGGGTCCCAGGTCCCAAGTTCCCGGCTCTGAGCCTGGCAGGACACAGACACTGATGCTGTGGGGTGGATGTGGCCACAGGAGCCCACCCACCTGGAAGTTCAGATGTGGTGAGGCAGGTGGTTTTGGAGGGGTACTTGGGATGCTGGAGCAGTGTCCCCCATCCCAGGCCAGATTCCCTCCCTCCCTTTCTTCCCTGGATATCCCCATAGGCATTCTCCAGGAGGACAGAGACTGTTTGCACTGTCCCTGCTAAGTCCTCAGCATCCCACATGGGGCAGGTATAGAGAGCAGTGAGAAAGGTGTCCTCATTGCCTAGGTGATTGGCAGCTTCTCTTCCCTGGGATCTGGGTCCTTTCCCAAAGGAGTGGAGGAAGGAGGGGAGGCTGGCTTAGGGCAGACCTGCCCACCCTCTACCCTAGCAGCTGCAGGGCTGAAGACCCCAGGGCTACTCAGGCATGGGCGTAGGTGAATCCCTAGCCAGGGACAGAGACCAAGGGTTTGGGAACAGGATGGTGATGGGGAAGGGGATGGCTGGCAGATCCAAGAGTCATATGTAAAGTGACCCCATGGTCTACCTGTGAAACAGGGAGGTCTCGGCACTGCAAGGTACCAGACCCAGGGCTTGTGTCATGGGGAAAAAGTATGCATGCTCTGGAAGGAATGTCCAGGTGGTTGCTGGCGTCACAGCGTCTGATTTCTGGAACAGCACAAAGGTTGTTTTGGAGGAAACTTAAGAGTGAAGAGATGTTTCTACATAAAGGGTAACACATTAGGGCCGGGCGTGGTGGCTCATGCATGTAATCCCAGCACTTTGGGAGGCTGAGGCGGGCAGATCACCTGAGGTCAGGAGTTTGAGACCAGCCTGGCTAACAGGGTGAAACCCTGTCTCTACCAAAAATATACAAATTTAGCCAGGCATTGTATCACGCACCTGTAAACCCAGTTACTGGGGAGGCTGAGACAGGAGAATCGCTTGAACCCGGGAGGCAGAGGTTTCAGTGAGCCCAGATCGTGCCACTGCACTCCAGTCTGGGTGAAAGAGTGACTCTGTCTCAAAAAAAAAAAAAAAAAAATAGTTTAGCATGACATTTTGGAGGCATTCCCAGACTCATAGTTAGTCAGCAGATTAGCATTTAAAAGAAAGCCAGTCTTGTCCCCACAGGTTCCCTGACCTCAGCTACCCATGAAGGGTGGGACGGGGAGTCCTTAGCAAGAAGTCCAGGAACTAAACGGCCTCCTCGGACCTGGTAGGACACTCCTCTCTCCACCCTACCTCCTGACTGATTTGTTATCAGGGGTGTGAGGACCTCTGAGATAGGTCTCTGCTGCCTGGGAATGGGTCTCTCTGCTGCCTGGGAATGGGTCTCTCTGATTCCTGGGAAAGGGTCTCTCTGATTCCTGGAAATGGGCCTCCCTCTCCCAGGCTGGCCAACCTCCCCCATTTAGAACCCAGCTGAGCTCCGGGAGTGAATGAAGTAAAGGGAGCCCCTAGGAGTTCAAGAAGCAGAGATCTCCAAGTCCATGCACCAAAGCTCATGCCCTCAATTCTCAAAAAAGGCTTCCCTTGGTTAAAAAATTTTGTATCATGAGGCCGAGCGCAGTGGCTCAGACCTATAATCCCGGCGCTTTGGGAGGCTGAGGCAGGCAGCTCACAAGGTCAAGAGTTTGAAACCAGCCTGGTCAACATGGTGAAATCCCATCTCTAAAAAAATAAAATAAAAAGATTTTGTATCATGGAAGGGTAAATGAATGGATTAGTGAATCTGGTTTCTAAGCCAATGGCTTACTAAAAATATTATAGTAAATTAGAAATGAAAAAAAAAAAAGAAGATGGTGGCTCACACATATAATGCTAGCACTTTGAGAGGCTGAGGTGTGAGGATGGTTTGAGCCCAGGAGTGCAAGACTAGCCTGGACAACATAGCAAGACCCCATCTCTGCAAAAAATAAAGAAAATAAAAACCAGCCAGGTGTGGTGACATTTACCTGTAGTCCTAGTTACTCAGAAGGCTAAGGCAGGAGGATCGCTTGAGCCCAGGAGTTTGAGACTGCAGTGAGCTAGGATTGTGCCACTGCACCCCAGCCTGGGCAACAGAGTGAGACTCTGCCTCTAAAAAAAATTTAAAAAAGAATTTCTTTTAAAGAGAATTCTTCAAAGAAGATCTGCTCTTCCTTTCCTACACCCCTTCCCTTTCCTCCCTTTCCTGAGCAATGTGGTCTTATAGTTTCTAGGGGCAGGCAGAGCCAGAGAGGCATCTGCTGGTTGTGGGGAATGAAACGCAGATCAGAGCTCCATCAGGAGAGTGGGGTGGGGTGGGGGGGGAGTGGGAGGTGGGTGTCCACATGAGAGGGTGGTCTGTCTCGGCGTGGCAGAACCTGATAGGATTAGGAGGGCGTCAGCCACGGGAAGGAGATGATGAGAGAGATAAGAAACTGCTTCCACCGGCTATTAGTCAAATAAGATAACAACAGTCAGGTTTTTCAGTGTTAGAGAAAACCGAGAGGCGGATCGGGAAAGGCAGAAAACATGGGTGGCCCTCGTGGTGTCGAATTGGAGCTGGAGGTATAGGAGTGGACTCTGGATTTTCAGAAAGTGTTTAGATAGACATAGAAATTAGTATGGGTGTGTCAATATGTGTGTGCACACAGATGTGTGAGTGTCCATGGATTCCCTATCTCTAGAAGGCCTTGGAGCAGTGCCTTCCCAATAACAAAAAGGTTTTTATGGTTTTTTGGTCTTTTTGAGACAGGGTCTCCCTCTCTCACCCAGGCTGGGGTGCAGTGGTGCAACCACAGCTGACTCGACCTCCTGGGCTCAGATGATCCTCCTGTGTCAGCCTTCCAAGTAGCTGGGACTACAGGCACATGCCACCACACCCAGCTAATTAAAAAAATTTTTTTTGTAGAGACAGAGGTCTTGCTACATTGCCCAGGGTGGTCTTGAACTCCTGAGCTCAAGCAATCCTCCCACTTCAGTTTCCCAAAGTGCCGGGACTACAAGGGTAACGAAAAGTTTTAAGGTAATCAAAATTAAGAAACGGCTGAGGTGCTGCTCTGGAATGATGGGGACTAGAGAGTCATGACAACTCAATGCAGTGTGTGGTGTGGTAGCATTTTCTGCTACCAGCCTGGGCAACAAGAGTGAAACTCCGTCTCAAAAAAAAAAAAAAAAAAAAAATAGAGGCGAGGTCTTGCTATGTTTCCCAGGCTGGTCTCGAACTCCTAGGCTCAAGGGATCCTCCCTAGATGGGTAGAGAAGAAAGCCCCAGAGAAGGTGAAGAGGCAGGGGTGCAGAAGATATTAGAGAGAGCCCAGGGAAGATCACAGAGAACTGCGTCCACAGGCTTCAAGGCACCCTCAGCGTGGCTGCTCCACACCAGCAGATGCCCTCGCTTCCCAGCAGTGAACACACGGCACTGGATCCTCGCAAATGAGTAGACAGAAGAATGTTTGCAGCTTGGAGATTCTTGGGCTTTGTCAGCTCCCTGGGAAGGTTATGCTCTTGGGTTTCAGGTTTTTTGGTTTTTGGATTTTTTTAGTAAGAATTTTTAAATTGCTTCAACATTTTCCCCTCAAAATTAGAAAGAACAAAAACAACAAAAATTCCAAAGCTTAGAATTGAATCATTTGGCCCTTTCTCTTTTTACCTCCTTGCAGTTTCTTCCCTTTTTTAAACAAATTAAATTTTATAAATAGAGGTGAGGTCAGGCTGGGCGCAGTGGCTCACGCCTGTAATCCTAGCACTTTGGGAGGCCAAGGCGGGTGGCTGACCTGAGGTCGGGAGTTCGAGACCAGCCTGACCAACATGGTGAAACCCTGTCTCTACTAAAAATACAAAATTAGCCTGGCGTAGTGGTGCATGCCTGTGGTCCCAGCTACTCGGGAGGCCGAGGCAGGAGCACCACTTGAACCCGGGAAGTGGAGGTTGCAGTGAGCTGAGATCACACCGTTGCACTCCAGCCTGGGCAATAACAGTGAAACTCTGTCTCAAAAAAAAAAAAAAAAAAGAGAGGTGAGGTCTTGCTATGTTGCCCAGGCTAGTCTTAAACTCCTAGGCTCAAGGGATCCTCCCACCTTGGCCTCTCAAAGTGCTGGTTTACTGGCATAAGCCACCGTACCTTGGCCCAGTTCCCTTAATCACCAGCATCCTTTTGGAAGTGCCTCATCCTGATGACCTTATTTAACCTTTATCACCTGCTCACAGGCCCCTTACAACCACACCCAGCTAATTTTTTGGAATTTTTAGTAGAGACGGGGTTTCGCCATGTTAGCCAGGCTCATCTTGAACTCAAGACCTCAGGTGATCCGCCCACCTTGGCCTCCCAAAGAGCTGGGATTACAAGCGTGAGCCACAGCACCTGGCCAGGCCCTGTCTTCAAATACATTCACATTGGGGGTTAAACGTCAGTGTATAAATTTGTGGGGGATACAAACATTCAGTCCATATCACCCCCATCCCCAACCTTAGGCAACCACTAATCTACACCTTATCTCTGCACATGACCTATTCTGTACATGTCATATAAATGGAATCATACAATGTGCAATCTTTTCTGTCTGGCTTCTTTCACATAGCATAATGTTATCAAGGTTCATTTGTGTTATGGCGTTTTATTTCTTTTTATTAAGAATAATACAGCCGGGCACGGTGGCTCAAGCCTGCAATCCCAGCACTTTGGGAGGCCGAGGCGGGTGGATCACAAGGTCAAGAGATCGAGACCATCCTGGTCAACATGGTGAAACACCGTCTCTACTAAAAATACAAAAAAATTAGCTGGGCATGGTGGCGCGTGCCTGTAATCCCAGCTACTCAGGAGGCTGAGGCAGGAGCATTGCCTGAACCCAGGAGGCGGAGGTTGTGGTGAGCCGAGATGGTGCCATTGCACTCCAGCCTGGGTAACAAGAGCGAAACTCCGTCTCAAAAAAAAAATAATAATAATACAGTTTCACTTTATGGATTGCTATGGCTTAAACGTGTGCCCTAAAGTTCATTCATTGGATGCTTAACCCCTAATGCAACCGTTGAGAGGTGAGAACTTTAAGAAGTGATTAGGTTGCTGGGTGCAGTGGCTCACGCCTGTAATCCCAGCACTTAGGGAGGATGAGGTGGGTGGATCACGAGGTCAGAAGTTTGAGACCAGCCTGGCCAAGATGGTGAAACTCCATCTCTATTAAAAATGCAAAAATTCGCTGGGCATGGTGTTATGTGCCTGTAATCCTAGCTATTCAGGAGGCTGAGGCAGAATTGCTTGAACCCAGGATGCAGAGGTTGCAGTGAGCCGAGATCCTGCCGCTGCACTCCAGCCTGGGTGACAGAGCAAGACTCCATCTCAAAAAAAAAAAAAAAAAAAAAAAAAAAATATATATATATATATATATATATATGATTAGGTCATGTGGGCTCTTCCCTCATGAAAGATTAATGGCATTATTGCATAAGTAGGTTAGTTATCAAGGGAGTGGACAGTTGATAAATGGATGGGTTCTGCCCCCACCCCATCCCATCACTTGCTCCGTGTTGCCCTTCCTCTTTCTGCCATGAGATGAGGCAGAAAGAAGGCCCTCACCAGATGCAGGGCCCCTTGACCTTGGACTTCCCAGCCCCCAGAACTGAAAGAAAGAAATCTCTATTCTGTATAAATTACCCAGATTTAGGCATTCTATGATGCAGCACAAAACAAAGACATGGATATGCCACTTTTATTTCTTCAGTCGTCAGTTGATAGACATTCGGGTTGTGTCCACTTAGGGGCTACTATGAATAATGCTGCTATGAATATTCATGCATAAGTTTTTTATGGAATATGCTGTTATTTCTCTTGGTTGCATATCTAGAAGTAACATTGCTGGATCATATAACTATGTTTCAACATCTGAGGAACTGCCAGACTATTTTGCAAAGTTAGTGTATGATTTTACATTCCAACCAGCCATGTGTGAGGGTTCCAATCTCTCCACATCCTCACAAAAACTCATTAATTACCTGTCTTTCTTCAGCTTTTACTTTTTTTTTCTTTTGAGTCGGAGTCTCACTCTGTCACTCAGGTTGGAGTGCAGTGGTGTCATCTCGGCTCACTGCATACTCTACCTCCTGGGTTCAAGCGATTCTCCTGCCTCAGCCTCCAGAGTAGCTGGGATTACAGGCCCCTGCCACCATGCCCAGAAAATTTTTGGATTTTTAGTAGAGACAGGGTTTCACCAAGTTGATCAGGCTTGTCTCGAACTCCTGACCTCAGGTGATTCTGCCTGGCCTCGCCCTCCCGAAGTGCTGTGACTACAGGTGTAAGCCACAACCTGTAAATATTGTTTTAAAAATATTATTATTATTGTTGTTATTATTATTTGAGATGGAGTCTCCATCTGTTGCCCAGGCTGGAGTGCAGTGGCATGAGCTCAGCTCACTGCAGCCTCTGCCTGCCAGGTTCAAGCAATTCTCCTGCCTCAGCACCTGAGTAGCTGGGACTACAGGTGCCTGCCACCATGTCCAGCTAATTTTTTGTGTGTTTAGTAGACTAGGTTTCACCATGTTGGCCAGGCTGGTCTTGAATTCCTGACCTCAGGTGATCCACCCACCTTGGCCTCCTGAAGTGCTGGGTTTACATGGGTGAGCCTCTGTGCTCAGCCTAATTACCTGCCTTTTTTATTATCACCCTCCTAATAGGTATGATTTGATTTGCATTTCTCTCGTAGTTTTGATTTGCATTTCTCTGGGAACAAATGATGTTGAGGATCTTTTCATGTAATTATGGGCCATTTGTATAACTTCTTTGAATTGTCTATTCACGTCATTTGCCCATTTTCTGTTTTTTCTTCTTCTTGAGACAGTCTCCTCTGTCACCTAGAAGTGCAGTGGTGTAATCTCGGCTCACTGCAGCCTCCATGTCCTGGGTTCAAGCGATTCTCATGCCTCAGCCTTCCAAGTAGCTGGGACTAGAGGCACATGCCACCACACGTGACTTATTTATTTATTTATTTATTTATTTTCTTTCTTTCTCTTTTTTTGTTGGGACTGAGTCTTGCTCTGTTGCCCACGCTGGAGTGTGGTGACATGATCTTGGCTTACTGCAACCTCTGCCTCTTGGGTTCAAGTGATTCTCATGTCTCAGCCTCCCGAGTAGCTGGGATTACAGGCGCATGCCACCACGCATGGCTAATTTTTGTATTTTTAGTAGAGACAGTGTTTCATCATGTTGGCCTCAAACTTCTGACCTCAGGTGATTCGCCTGTCCCAGTCTCCCAAAGTGCTGCGATTACAGGCATGAGCCACTGCGCCCAGTCTTATTCCATTTTTAAATTGGATTATTATTATTTTTTTTTATTGAGTTGCAGTAGTTCTTTATGTGTTCTAGGTACAAATTCCCTACCAGATATACGATTAGCAAAGATTTTCACCTGCTCTGTGGATTATCTTTTCCTTTTCTTAATAATGTCCAGCCAGGCGCGGTAGCTCACGCCTATAATCCCAGCACTTTGGGAGGCCGAGGCGGGTGGATCACGAGGTCAAGAGATCGAGACCATCCTGGTCAACAAGGTGAAACCCTGCCTCTACTAAAAATACAAAAATTAGCTGGGCATGGTGGTGCGCGCCTGTAATCCCAGCTACTCAGGAGGCTGAGGCAGGAGAATTGCTTGAACCCAGGAGGCGGAGGTTGTGGTGAGCCAAGATCACGCCATTGCACTCCAGCCTGGGTAACAAGAGCGAAACTCCGACTCAAAAAAAAAAAAAAAAAAAGTCCTATGAGTGTTTGGAAAGAAAAACAAAACAAAACAAAAAAATAAAGAATAATGTCCTATGAAGCACAAGAGGTTTTAATTTAGATAGTGCTCAGTTTCTGTATTTTTGTTGTTGTTTGTGCTTTTGGTGTCATATCTAAGAAAGCATTGCTTAATTCAGAGTTATAAAGATTCTAAGAGTTCTAACATTTAGGTCTATGATGATCCAATTTGAGTTTCCTTTTTTTTTTTGAGATGGAGTCTCTCTCTGGCACCAGGCTGGTGTACAGTGACATGATCTTGGCTCACTGCAACCTCTGCCTCTTGGGTTCAAGTGATTCTCCTGCCTCGGCCTCTCGGAATTACAGGCGTGTGCCACCACGCCCGGCTAATTTTTGTATTTTTAATAGAGACTGGGTTTTGCCATGTTGGCCAGGCTGGTCTTGAACTTTTGGCCTCAAATGAACTGCCCCCCCTTGGCCTCCCAAAGTGCTGGGATTGTAGGAATGAGCCACCGCGCCTGACCTATTGTATAATTTTTATTGAGAGTGTTATAGTTTGAACGTCCCCTCCGAAACTCATGTTGAAATTTAATTGCCATTGTAACAATATTAAGAGAAGGGGCCTTTAAGAGGTGATTAGGTCATGAAAGTTCTGTCCTCATGAATGGATTAATGCCATTATCATGGGAATGAGTTAGTGATCACAGGGGTGGGCTCCTGATACAAGGGTGAATTCAGCACCATTTCTTCCTCTGTCTCATGTCTCTCATGATTGCATGCCTTGTGTGGTTCGGCTCTGTTTGTCTCGAATTGTAATTCCCACATGTTGGGGGAGTGGCCAGGTGGGAAGTGACTGAATCATGGGGGTGGACTTTCCCCTTGCTATTCTTGTGATAGAGTTCTCAGGAGATCTGGTTGTTAGATAAGTATGTGGCTCTTCCTCTTTGCTCTCTTTCTCTTCTGCCTCCATGTAAGACATGCCTTGCTCCCCCTTCACCTTCTGCCAGGATTTGTAAGTTTCCTGAGGCCTCCCAAGTCATGTGAGTCAATTATGCCTCTTTTTCTATTTTTTTGGTTTTTGTTTTTGTTTTTTTTGAGACCGAGTTTCACTCTGTCTCCTTCCTTTATAAATTACCCAATCTGTGGCATGATTATAGCAGCAGAAAATAGACTACACCAGAATATAGGATATATTGAGTATAAAAACACAACTGATTTCCGTGTATTAATTTTGTTTGCTGCAACTTTGCAGAATTTATTACCTCTAACAAGGTTTTTTTCATGGATTCTTTAGGATTTTCTATAAAATCATCTCATCTGTAAATGGAGATATTTTACTTCTTCCTTTCTGATTTGCCTGCTTTTTATTTCTTTTCCTTGCCTCATGGCAAGAGCTTCTAGGCAAGAACTGGTGAGAACTTCCAGTACAAGGTTGAGTAGATGTGGCAAAAGTGGGCATCCCTTTCTTGTTCCTGATCTTAGAGGAAAAGCTTTTATTCTCTCACCATTGAGTATGATGTTGGCAGTGAGTTTTTCATGGATGCCCTTTATCACGTTAATTGAGTTTCCTTCTATTCCTAGTTTGTTGAGTATTTTTAGGATGAAGGGTGCTGAATTTTGTCAAATGCTTTTTTTACACCGATTGAAATCATAACATAATGTTTTCCCTTTATTTTATTGATGTAGTATATTAATTGATTTTCGTAGGTTAAACTAACCATGCATTCCTAGGATAAATCCCACCTGGTTATCCTTTATATATATTTCTGAATGTGTATATATATATATATATATATTCAGAAAACTATACATATATAATTTTCTTATGATGTCTTTGTCTGATTTTCACAGTAGGGTAATACTGGCCTCAGAATAAGTTGGGATATTTTCACTGTCATGACTTTTATAACCTAATCTGAGAAATCATAAGTAATTCCGGCGAGGTACGACAGTAGCTCACACCTGTAGTCCCAGCACTTTCGGAGGCTGAAGTGGGTGGATCACCTAAGGTCAGGAGTTCAAGACCAGCCTGGCTAACATGATGAAACCCCATCTCTACTAAAAGTACAAAATTAGCCAGGCTTGGTAGCCGTGTGTGTAATCCCAGCTACTCAGGAGACTGAGGCATGAGAATCGCTTAAACCCAGCAGGCGGAGGTTGCAGTGAGCCGAATGATAGAGCAAGACTCTGTCTCAAAAAAGAAATTAGAAGTAACTCCTTCTATAGTATTCTACAGGTCACATAGACCAACCCTCGTGCACTATGGGACGGGACTAACAAGGGTGTGAACACCAGTAGGATCACTGGGAACTATCTCAGCAGATGGCTGCCATAGCTACCAACTGATTGACATTCACTCAACACTTAACCACGTGTCAGACATGGTGCTAAGCTCTTCACATGGCTTATCTCCTTGAATCTTCCCAGCAACCTTATGAGGTGGGTGCTGTTATTATTGCCATGTTACAGATAAAGAAATTGAGGTACGAAGATTAGATTAACCAAACTGCCCAAACTCCCACAGCTATTAACTGGCGGAACCAGGAATCAAACCCAGAGAGTATGAGTATAATATACTTTGGGGTTTTTTGTTTTGTTTTGTTGTTTGTTTGTTTTTGAGACAGGGTCTCTCTCTGTCACCCAGGCTGGAGTGCAGTGACCCGATCTTGGCTCACTGCAACCTCCACCTCCTGGGTTCAAGCGATTCTCCTGCCTCAGCCTCCCAAGTAGCTGGGATTACACACAGGCACCACCATGCCCAGCTGATTTTTGTATTTTTAGTAGAGATGGGATTTTGCCACGTTAGCCAGACTCATCTCAAACTCCTGACCTCAAGCAATCCACCTGTCTCAGCTTCCCAGAGTGCTGGGATTACAGGTGTGAGCCACCACATCCGGCTGTATATAATATACTTTGACCTAGTAATAGAAATTTTGACTTAGACTCACCCATGGAGCCCAGGAAGGTTGGAAGAAGGTTGGAGTCCTCATTTAAAACAATTTTTTAAACTTCCCAGAATTCTGAGATTCCTTCCAGCCTAAAAATCTTATGACTTTGGGATGAAAAAAATTCTTATGATTATGAGACAAATCTGCTTCTCCAAGAAGAATAATCCTGGTTGATAAAATATCCTTGCTTGATGAATTTGTTGACACCACAGGATCTGCTTTCTTGGAACTTAAGTGAGCAAACAGGTTCAGATTTGGTTCAGCAATGTCCAGTGGGAAGCCATGGGCTAGCCCTATGGTCTGTATTCACATAAATCATGTAACCAAAATGAATACCTAAGTCACCCAGGGTGATTCCATTCCCCTTGCCAGGGATTGGTTTAAGAACAACATGTGATGCAGTTCTGGCCAATGATATGTAAGAGGAATAGTGGAGACTATGGGAAAGTCTTCCTTGTTCTTGAGAGAGGACACTAAGGAGAGACCTTTCTGCCAACCCTTGTGCATTGTTTTAAGAGGATGTGGTGATTGGAGTTGTTGTAGCTGTCTGTGATCACAAGGGGCTAAGACTGAGAAGATATTCCAATACACTTTTTTTTTTTTTTTTTTTGAGACGGAATTTTGCTCTTTCGCCCAGGCTGGAGAGAAGCGGCGCAATCTCGGTTCACTGCAACCTCCGCCCCTCAGGTTCAAGCGATTCTTCTGCCTCAGCCTCCTGAGTAGGTGGGATTGTAGGAGCGTGCCACCATGCCCAGCTAATTTTTGTATTTTTAGTAGAGACGGGAGTTTCAAAATGCTGGCCAGGCCGGTCTCAAACTCCAGACCTCAAGTGATCCACCCGTTTTGGCCTCCCAAAGTGCTAAGATTACAGGCATGAGCCACCATGCCCAACCAGAACCTGAGTCTTGATAATATTGTGGAGCCGCTGAATTAATTAACTTTGAAACCACCCTGCCTCCCAGTTATGTGAACCAACAAATCGTCTTATTGTTCAAACCAATTGGAGGTATTTTCTAGGTTGTTGTGTTTAGTTTTGAGATAGGGTATGCTCTGTTACCCAGGCTGGAGTGCAGTACCACAACCCCGGCACACTGCAGCCTCCACCTCCTGGGCTCAAGTGATCCTCCCACCTCAGTCACCCCAGTAGCTGGGACTGCAGGCATACGCCACCATGCCCGGCTAAGTTTTGTATTTTTAACAGAGACGGGGTTTTACCATCTTGACCAGGCTGGTCTCGAACTCCTGACCTCAAGTGATCCGTAGCCTCGCCCTCCCAAAGTGCAGGGCTTACAGGCCTGTTTATGCTGATTACTAAATTTTGGGGTGCCTACTTAAATTCCGTGCTACAGCCCGGCGCGGTGGCTCACGCCTGTAATCCCAGCACTTTGGGAGGCCGAGGCGGGTGGATCACGAGGTCAAGAGATCGAGACCATCCTGGTCAACATGGTGAAACCCTGTCTCTACTAAAAAAAAAAAAAAAAAAAAAAATTAGCTGGGCATGGTGGCGCGTGCCTGTAATCCCAGCTACTCAGGAGGCTGAGGCAGGAGAATTGCCTGAACCCAGGAGGCGGAGGTTGCGGTGAGCCGAGATCGCGCCATTGCACTCCAGCCTGGGTAACAAGAGCGAAACCCCGTCTCAAAAAAAAAAAAAAAAAAATCCGTGCTAGAAGCCCAGTGGCTCATTCGCCCTACCCTAATCCCAGTGCAGTGACCCAATGTCCCCCTCCAACCTGCACCATGGCGCTTCCCCGCCCCGGCTCCTCGCGCCTCCTTCCGCCCCTAGGGGTCGCCGTCGCGCCGTCATTCCCTTCCCTCGGTTCACCGGCGAGGCGCACGTCCGGCGCAGAGGGCGGGACAGGCGGGACCAGAGCGTGCGCATGCGCGTGGAGTGGACTCCTTCAGCCCGGTCTGGAAGTGGAGTCGGTTCTTAGGCGACTGTGGTGTCTTCCCTGCCTCAGTCGTTTCGCCTCGTCTTGGTGAGGGCCAGGGGACAGGTAGGGGCAGTATTTAGGGGAAGCGAGAGACAAGCAGGGCGGGCTGGATACAGAGCGCCCTATGACTGAAGCTAGGGAGGGCGCCCGGGACCCCCGGCATTTTAGTCCAGGGGCGTAGGTTCAGGACCTCAGGCCCCGGCGCCTCCAGCTCCCAGGGTCTCTTGCGGGGACCACGTTTCCCGGGGGACCACGTTTCCCGGCAGACCCCGCGGCGGCCGGGCCCTCGCCGCGTCCTCTTCCCGGAGCTGCGCGCCTGGCGGCTTTCCGAGACGCGGTGTCTCTCCGGGGACGTTCGCTGGGCAGGGGCGCTACCGGCTCGGCCTCACGCCCAAGTGTCATGCTAGAGGCACGCGGGCACGGGACCTCACCGGGTAAGAGCAAGCGAAGGGGCCGGGTCCAGTGACTCACGCCTGTAATTCCAGCACTTTGGGAGGCCGTGGCGGGCGGATCACGAGGTCAGGAGTTCGAGACCAGCCTATCCAACATAGCGAAACCCCATCTCTACTAAAAATACAAAAATTAGCTGGGCGTGTTGGACGACGCCTGTGGTCCCAGCTACTCGGGATGCTGAGGCAGGAGAATCGCTTGAATCCGGGAGGCGGAGGTTGTAGTGAACCGAGATCTCGCTCTGCACTCCAACCTGGGCAACAGAGCGAGACTCCGTGTCAGAAAAAACGAGAGAAGGGTCGCAGCCGGGTCCCAGCGTCTCTGCCTCTGAACGCACGCCTCCGCCGAGCCCCTCGACCCCGCTCCCGGCTGGCTTGGTGGGGCGCTCCGTGAATCCGGCACGCACGTCGGTGTTATCAGGAGGGAAGGGTCGGGCCAGCACCTCCGCCGCCCTTGCGGCTCTCCACCCTCCAGTCTCCTGCTGGAACCGTTGTCCAGCGATTCTCCAGTAGGCTGGCTGCAGCACACCTGGCC
Organism: Aotus nancymaae; assembly: GCF_030222135.1. Taxonomy (NCBI): domain Eukaryota; kingdom Metazoa; phylum Chordata; class Mammalia; order Primates; family Aotidae; genus Aotus; species Aotus nancymaae. The sequence continues at coordinate 28,396,491 of NW_026988463.1, read as the reverse complement.
CCACCTTAAAACCCCAGCCTCCTTCCCGGCCCCTGAGTCCTCCCCTGGGTTCTGCCCTTAACTGCGCCATCGCCCCCCACATACACACAGGCATGAACACCCATCTTTTCATATGCCCCGTTTGCTTTCTCAGAACTTAGCAGATACTCTTAAGCTGAGAGGGTATGGTGAGGTTAAAATTTATTTTGTGCTAGGCGCGGTGGCTTGCGCCTGTAATCCCAGCACTTTGGGAGGCCGAGGTGGGAGGATCACCTCTGGTCAGAAGTTCGAGACTAGCCTGGCCAAGATGGTGAAACCCTGTCTCTACTAAAAATACAAAAATTAGCCGGGCATGGTGGCATGCGCCTGTAATCCCAGCTCCTCAGGAGGCTAAGGTAGGAGAATCCCTTGAACCCGGGAGGCGGAGATTGTAGTGAGCCGAGATCATGCCATTGCACTCCAGCCTGGGTGACAAAAGTGAAACTCTGTCTCCAAAAAAAAAAAAAAATTGTATTTTGTGACATCAAATCCAGCTTCTCAGAGACTTGAACACCTCAGTACATGGCCTTGACCTTAGTTTATTACTACTGTATTCTGGCGGGCCCTGTGGCTCACGTCCGTAATCCCAGCACTTTGGGAGGCCAAGGTGGGCTTGAGCCCAAGAGTTTGAGAGCAGCATGGGCAACATAACGAGATCCTGTCAACACTAATTATTAAAAGAAAAAAAATTAGGAGGGCATGGTGGTGCATACCTGTGATCCCAGCTACTCAGGAGGCTGAAGGAGGATTGCCTGAGCCCAGGAGGTGAAGGCTGCAGTGAGCCATGATTGTGCCACTGCACTCCAGCCTGGGTGACAGATCAAGATCCTGTCTCAATAATAATACTGTACCCTGTACCCACTCCTCAGGAGGCACTGTAGCAGAAGGATAAGCTGTGGAGGTTATTGAGAATAAACATAACCATTTAGCTAAAAACGTTCTTAACCTTGGCTGTATGTTGTTACTCCTGGGTGCAGCATAGGCAAAATAATTTTGAAAGCTCCTGGGTAATCCTAAAACGAAGCTAGCTCTGAGAACCACTGCTTTAATCCCTAAGGCAGGTAAGTAGGGGTTAAAGCAGCTCCTTTCCAGTAGGGAGCAATCTCAACCCTTTATCCCTGTGAGTTGCTCAGATTGTAACATTTTTTGTGGGTTTCATGCTGTGAAAACAGGAAGCACTGCCCTATGGTAACAAGCATGCCTGACAGCCTTGTGTCAGATCATTGGAAGAGTGGGGAATCAAATCACAAAAGGCCAGTTGGAAAACACTCATCTAGGGATGAGGTCAGGAAAGCCTGGGCAAGGCTGGTGAAAGGAGTTATAGTCACAGGAAGAATGTTGGGTGATAGTGGCAAACTAGATGGAAGTTTCTGGCAGCCTGTGGTACTTTTAACTGGCACAAGGACTGATTTCAGTATCATGTCCCTGTTGACTTCTAGAGGAGAGTTGCCGGAATTGCTGTGGTCTTCCTTAGGGCCCTCAAGACCATGAATGGGCTGGAGTCTCAGGCACTAGCAAATTGAACAGCAGTTCATTCATACTGGTATAAGACCTGCTGCTTTATCAAGGCCAGAGACCCTTTCTTATACAGAGCAGCAGGTGCACTTCTGCAAATGATTCATACACAAAAGATTCCATGGGGGAAAACAATAAGCTCTGTGCATTCCATGAAGACGCTCATTACAACATTATCTCTACTAATGATCTATTCCACTAATAAAGGAAATGAATAAAATACAATATGGTATTTCAAACAAAAAGCCATGAACATAGATCATTATGAAAGAAAATGAGAAATGTTCGTAAGTTAAAAAAATGCATATCTTTCAGAGCGCAAAATTAGACTCATCTGTTGCTTGGAATGGCTTCCTTTTGCTCTGTGTCTAAACTATGATTATGGAGTAGCTAAAATGCGTATGCATGTTGGCAAAGCCTGAATAAAATATGCAAACATGAAAATTTTTTTTGTAGAGAAGATGAAATTATGGAGGAAGGGGGTGTCTAATTCAAAATTGTCTCAATGAGAAGTATTGTGGCATAGTAGTAAGAGCTTGTTTAAGTTCCCTGGAGCCAAAACAATTTTTACCATATGTATGGCTTTTCCAAATTACTTAACCTTTCTATGCCTCAGTTTCTTCATCTGTAAAATGGGGTAATCGTTCTTATCTTGGAGAGTTATGAGGTCTATCCAATATGTGGGAAACTTTTATTTATTTGTTTGTTTTTAGATGGAGTCTTGTTCTGTCATCCAGGCTGGAGTGCAGTGGTGCAATCTCGGCCTCCTGGGTTCAAGCGATTCTCCTGCCTCAGCCTCCCGAGTAGCTGGGACCACAGGTATGTGCCACCATGCCCAGCTAACTTTTTGTAGTTTTAGTAGAGATGGGGTTTCACCATGTTAGTTGGGATGGTCTCAATCTCCTGACCTAATGATCTGCCTGCCTTGGCCTCCCAAAGTGCTGGGATTACAGGCGTGAGCCACCATGCTTGGCTGTGGGAAACCCTTAAAACAGTACCTGGCACATAGTAAGTATGCTGTAAGTCCTGGCTATTCAATTCCAACTTATAGCTCAATAAAATCATTTTAAGATAGTTGGCCAATCAGCACTGATACTCCTGTCTACCTTAGCCTATCTGTGCTGACACCTTACTGAAGTATATCTAAAACACACCCATATTAAGTGTACAGGTTGCTGATTTTTGGTGAATGTATACATGGGTGTAACCATCATGACAGTCAGGATGCAGAACTTTGCTGCCACCCCTCAGAGTTATCTCATGCCCTATGCAGTCAGCTGCTCTCTCATGACCCAGCCCCAGAGAACCATTGGTCTACTTTCTGCCCCTATGAATTAGTTTTGCCTTTTGTAGAATTTAGAATTTCACAGAAATGGAGTCATATAGTATGTTTTCTGTTGTGTCTGGTGTCTCTGGTTTAACATAGTTTTGAGATTCATCCATTGCTTGCAGGTAACAGCAGTTCATCTTTGTTGCTAGTATTCTGTTACATGTGTAAACCACAATTTATTCTTTGACCCATTGATGGACATTTGGATGTTCCTAGCTTATGCCTATTATGAATAAAGCTGATACTCACACTTGTGAAAAACTCATTGTATAGACATACGTTTTTACTTTCCTTGGGTAAATCCTGAGAGTAGAATGATTGAGTCATGTGGTAAGTGTACATTTAATTTACTGTTAGCAAACTAAAACTGGTTTCCAGAATCCCCAGGCCCTTTTACATCTCCCCAGCAACATGTGAGAGTCCGTATCCTCATCAACTGTTAGCATCATCAGTCTGCTCAATTTTAGTGGGTGTATAAGGGCACTTACTGTGGTTTTAATTTGTATTTCCCGGGTGACTGATGATAGCACATCACTTTTAAATGGTAGCTCACTTCTAGGGAAGGAAGGATAGGGATGAATTAAAGGAAGTGCCACCGCTTTTAAGCTTAGGTATCCAAGAGAATGAAACTGCCACTGACAAAGGTGAAATTAGAAGTCAGTGATTTTTTTTTTTTTTTTAGCATAGAGGTATTACATTTGAAGTGATGGCAGGCTATTAAGGGGGAAATACCTGGGTGGAAGCATGCTTTGCAGGCTTGCAGCTCAGGTCAGGTCCTGAGATAAGAGCCAGGTATCCGCTGTGAGGTGAAGCAAAAACGGGGAGAGAGAGATGAGAGCCAAGGACCAAGCCAGGGCTCAGTGGCCAGAAGCATCTGTTCCCCAGACCCCATTTCCAAGTAAAGGAAAATCCAAACTGATAAGCCTGATAGGCCTAAAAATAGATAAAATTAGCCTACTTACATATGAGCCACTGGAATACTTACTAGTCCTATTGCAAACGCTACTCTTGGCTAATTTGATTGTTAAAATTGTGAATTGCAAAGTTATCTATACCCTTTTTAAAAAAGTTTCACTATGGTTCGTGACAAATCAATTATCTTTGTGGCCTGAGGGGCCCCCTTCTATTAATCACCTTAACCAATAAAGCGATAATGTCTTTCTGAAGTTGATTATTTTTGGTGGTTTCTGTTTGAATGTTCAAGGTTAATGAGGAAATGATCCTTACCACACTTTTGTAATTTTAATACAGACAGGGTCTTGCTTTTTTACCCAGGCTGGTCTCCTGGGCTTAAGGGATCCTCTGGCCTCAGCCTCCCAAAGTGCTGGGATTATAGGTGTGAGCCACTGTGCCCAGCATCTTGCTACACTTTCATTCAGGATAAAGATGATAATATCCAATACTACTGAAAGTCTTATAACCCCAATCCAAATACTAAAATAAATCTTACTATTAAGAAGCATTGATGATAGGAGGCCAGGCATGGTAGCTCATGCTTTAATCCCAGCACTTTGGAAGGCCTGAGCCAGCCAATCACTAGAGCCCAGGAGTTCAAGAGCAGCTTGGGCAGCATGGTAAAAACCAGCTTTTACGAAGGAGAAAAAAAAAAAAAAGCTGGGCCTGGTGGTGTGTGCCTATAGTCCCAGCTACTTGGGAGGCTAGGATGGGAGGATCACTTGAGCTGGGGAGGCAGAGGTTGCAGTGAGCAGAGACCGCACCACTGCATTCCAGCCTGGGTAACAGAGATAGACCCTGTCTTAAAAAAAAAAAAAAAAAAAAGAGGCCGGGCGTGGTGGCTCACACCTGTAATCTCAGCACTTTGGGAGGCCGAGGCAGGTGGATCACCTGAGGTCAGGAGTTCAAGACCAGCCTGGCCAACATGGTGAAACCCTGTCTTAAAAAAAAAGAAAAGAAAGAAAAAGTAAAATAATAAAGAAATACTGATTATAGGATTCTGAAAGCAAAGTCTTCTTTGCAGTTTGTAGTAAAACTCTTCTGCGGTTTGGTCTCCCTCTGGAGAGAATGATGGTTCCGGGATCAGAAATCTTTACTTCCACAGGAACTGGGCACAACAGTGAGTACCAGCTTATCCAAGAGGTCGGACTTAGTTATGGGGAACACCCAGGGACATGCCCCAGCGCCTCAAGAAACACTTTCGGATGACGTTACCCAGAGGCTTACATTAAAGAACTCTCCAGACAGCCCCCGAAGCCTGGGGCTGGTTGCCGCTCCCAGACTGTGAGCTCGTGGCCATGGGAAGCCTGAGTCTGGCAGAGGCCCCACAGCTTCGCCGAGTGCGGCAAGAGCCTTCGGCACAGTTACTCTCTGAGTGGTCATCTCTGAAGCCCTGCTAGTGAGAAGCCTTCCTCCTGCCGACTGTGGAAGGCGTTTCAGCCAGAGCTCCAACCTGCTCCAGCGCAGGCAGATTCACCCGGGCCGTCAGCCCCCCCAAGTGCTGGGCCTGTGGGAGGGGTTTTGCTCAGAGCACATCCCTCCTCCAGCACCGGCGGGTCCACAGCGACTGGCGAAAGTTCCTTTCGCTGTCCCCAGTGCGGCGCAAGACCTGCTGTGGCCGCTCCAACCTCATCAAGCACCCATGAGTCCACTCGGGAGAAACCGTCGTCTGCGGGGAGTGTCGCAAGGGCTTCACAGCCAGCTCTGCTGCTGGCTCACCACGAAGCACGAACTGGCCGAAGTCCCGCATCTGTCCCCAGTGCCAGAAGGTTTTTGGGGACTGGTCGAAGCTGATTGGCTACCTGCGAATTCACACAGAAGAGTGTCCATTCTGCTGCTGCAGCTGCGGTGACAGCGTCAGCGAAAAGATCTCCTCCCTTAGCATCCACTCGCACCAGGGGAGAAGCCCTGTAGGCACGGGAGGGCAGGGAGCGTCAGCCTTGCATCTAGCTCAGCCGCCCCGGGCAGCACCTCTGGGCTACGGCCCTGCGGGAGCCCCGGGTCCTTCAGCATCTGCCCCCATCCACACTCCTGCCCCTACATCCCTTCCTTTATCCTGGCCCCCCATTCAGTATCCAGCCTCTGGTCCCACCAGGCCTTCCCCAGATTCCTCCCAGCAACCTATCTCTTTCACAGCAGCCCGCCCTCAGCCCTTCTCCACTCACCCCTTCCCAGATTCTCTGCAAAGCCCAGATGCAAGTCTGCCCTCCGTGGGGAACCGGGGTCAGCTGTGGCCGCCAGGTTTGCCTGCTCGGGGGCGGGAAGCTTCTCCGGCACCGGCGCACCTACGCCGGGGAGCAGCCTTGCCTCTGCTGCAGCTGGAGCTCTTCCCTGGTCCAGCACAGGAAGACCCACTGTCCCGAAAAGCCACAACTGTATGCGGAGGGCGGCCGCGGCTGCCCAGCACGTGCACCCCGGGAGTGGCGGTTTCCAGCCCTCAGTGCCTCTGGGAGGCCTGGAAGTTACCCAGGTGCCGCCAGCCGGCAGCTCAGCAGGCGGAGGCGACGGGACCCAGAAGCTGTGCGAGTGTGGGACGGGACTCGCGGGAGGCGGTTCAGGCCCCAAGCTGCCCTGAGCCAGCCCGGGAGGCCTCCCAGCGTAGAGCAGCCCCACCGCTCAGCAAGGCTGGGCCAGGCTTCGGCGACAGCGCCAAGCTTCTCTGCCGCCCTCGAACCCACACTGGACAGGAGCCCTAGCAGTGTCTCCAATGTAGGAAGGCCTCCAGCCATAGGTCCAACCTGGCCGGACACCCAAGAACCAGCGTGCTGCAGCACTGGGTGGGAGAGTTGTAGCTCCGGGGGGACTGGATCCGAAATGCACTCCCTCCCCTCCACACAGACCCGCTCAGGACAGCTCTTCTGTACCGCAAATCTTCCGCAGAAGTGCTGCGGGCTATTTTGTTTTTTTTCCCCTGAATTATTCTCTCTCCTTTCCCCTAAACATTAAGGCATTTAGGCAGGTGAGGCTGGGGGCAGTGACTCATTCCTGTAATCCCAGCACTTTAGGAGACCGAGGTGGGAGGATCGCTTGACGCCAAAGAGACCAGCCTGGGCAGCAAGCGAGACCCCGTCTCTATAAAATAAAACAAGCTGGTGTGGTGGCGCTGGGCTGTAGTCCCAGCTACTCAGGAGGGTGAGGAGGAAGCATCGCTTGAACCCGAGAGTTCAAGGCTGCAGTAAGCTATAATCAGGTCATTGCACCCCAACATGGGCGACAGAGTGAGACCCTGCCTCTTAAATAAAACTAAAATAACAAAAGGATTTAGATAGGTAGTAGGCAAAGGTATGTTATTGAAGTAATAATAATATACAAGGTATACTCCTGGTGTGGACAAGGAAAATATTGTGTTGTCTTAATATTAGTGATTAATATTTCTCTTTTTTTTTTTTGGAGACGGAGTCTTGCTCTGTCGCCCAGGCTGCAGGGCAGTGGCATGATCTCTGCTCAGTGCAACCCCCACCTCCCAGGTTCAAATGATTCTCCTACCTCAGCCTCCTGAGTAGCTGGGATTACAGGCGTGCACCACCCCGCCCAGCTAATTTTTGTATTATTAGTAGAGACGAGGTTTGACCATGTTCGCCAGGCTGTCTTGAACTCCTGACCTCAGGTGATCCGCCTGTCTCAGTCTCCCAAAGTGCTTGGATTACAGGCATGAGCCACTGCTCCCAGCCTCTCTTGTGCTTTTTAAAGAAGTGTTTTTAAAAGTGTTTGTTGATTGTCTTAACGATGTGCTATTAGAGTGAGAAAAAAAAGTTACCCTATGAGAATTTAAACTGCATGAAAGTCCGTGGTAGCATTACCGGTTCAGTTTCCAAGCTTGTTACCCCAGTCCTTGATGCCTCTTTCTCTCAACACAAGTAGTATTGGGCACCGCCATCTACTTGTTCTACCTCAGAAAAGTTGTTGACGGCACCCTATGCCGTCTGGTGCCTGTGCTGTCCCACAGGTGCAAGTCCTTGTCATCATGAGCCTGGACTATTGCAGAAGACTCCTAGCCAGTCTCCCCTGCTTTCTGCCTCTGCATTCTGGTTCATCATCCATAGAACCTACCAGTTATTATAGATTCCTCCCCCAGACTCCAACACTAAATCTGACGTCAGTCTCCTGCCTGAAAGCATCTCCTGCCTGCTACTCCCCCACCCCCTCCCCAATCCCAGCAGGGCCTACAGAAGAGGGTTCAAATGCTTCAGTGTGCCACGCATGCTTCTCCACTGGACTTTACCCAACCTTTGTGCCTTTGCTGGCTAGGGCCTCCTGTACCTCTGTGCCTTTGCACTTGATTTATTTCCTTCCACTGCCCAAAATGACCTTTCTCCTTTTCTGTCTCCCAAACTTGCCTTACTCATTTATGTGAGCCCCACTTCCACTGAGAGCCTGCCTCACCTCTCATGTCACACCTGATATGGTAACTGCTCCAGTGGCATTGAGAACGTAGGGCATGTCTGTCTGGTATCCTGTCTGTCTCTCCAGCAGTCTGTGAGGTCCACAAGAGCAGAGACCCTGGTGCAGGGCCTGGCTTACAGTGGGCACTCAGTAAATATTACTTAAGTGAAGGAACCACTTCTAGCGCTCACGTGTTTTTATGCTAAAACTTGGATTTCTTTCATCCTTGTTGTCCTCCCAAGATACAACGTGGACATACATAGAAAGTTACCCAAGGTGACTGTGAAGGTGACCCCACCCAATCTATGTCTTCCTGGTTACTGTGCCTGTCATTCAATGATTCCATGGTTATTTCTATAGCAGTAACAGAGAAAAGCAACTAAAAACAATGTTGTTGACTTGGGTCTGGTGCATCACCTCCATACATTTGTAGAAATGAGATTACCACAAATTGTCAAGATGGTCACATCAAATTTTCAGCAGCATCAGTCATAGGACAGAAAGGACTTTGAGTATATTTTCAATAATCAGCATTTACTGGTGACAAAATACTGGTTTAGAAAATATCTGAGATTATGGCTAGGCACAGTGGCTCACACCTGCAGTCCCAACACCTTGGGAGGCTCAGGCGGGTGGATCACCTGAGGTCAGCAATTCAAGACCAGCCTGGCCAACATGGTGAAACCTCGTCTCTACTAAAAATGCAGAAATTAGCCGGGTGTGGTGGCAGGCATCTAGAATCCCAACTACTGAGGCTGCAGTGAGCTGAGATCACACCACTGCACTCTAGCCCGGGCAACACAGTGAGACTCTGTCTCAAAACAAATATTTGAGATTAATAGGTTACCATTTTAGGGGCTCTTTATAGACCAGCTGGCCTAGTGGTCCTGGTCTCATAGGATGTGAGATAAAGGCCTCCCACAGGAGCAGCAGCTTCAAACTCTGTCCTATTTGCAGTCTTGGCTCAAGTGACTCAGTCATGAGGCAAACCGAGCACATGTGTGCAAGTGTCATGAGCCAGAACCTCAGGGTTCCCAGCATTAGACACAGATTCAGGAGAAATCAAGTCACAGTGTAGAGATTTATTGTGATGTGTCACACTACACTATTAGGAAACGGAAGAAAATAAAATTACAAGCCTCAGCCTTTAAACATTTAGCAACTTGGGCTGTATCTCAATGTGTAATTTATTTGTCTCACTTCATTTCAACAAATATTAAATTCCTTCATATCAAGGGCCCATTAGGTTTAATTCATTAAAGCCATTCATACTCCAGAATGTTTATTAAAGACATTTCTATCATTTCTACAAAAGAATCTCTAAAACTTCAATAAAACATGGATCACAGTATAGGGGAACAGAAATCTGAAATGTGCTGGTAAAAGTTGAGAGATTTGCTGTAGCTTCACATAAAATGTTTAACAGTAAATTAGGACTTAAAACCCAATTTCAAGCTGGCTTTTACAAATAAGGGATTTGTTATTTCACATAACTGAAAAGTCTTAGGGTTCAGCTCTTTCTCAATTCTGGTATATGTTGACTAAGGGGTTCACATAATATTAACAAGGCTAGATCTCTCATCTTTCAGGTCTGCTCTGAAATGGCTTCAATATTGGCTTCCATTGAAGGCCCCAGCCTGAGGCTCCAGCAGTTCCAAGCCCAGATGAAGTACAGTTGTGTCTCAATAGTCCAAGAAATATGCCTGAAAATTGAGACTCATGAACTTGTGCCTCTCCCTACAACAATCACTAGCCTGGGCAACGCAGTGAGACCCATCTCTGCAAAAAATAAAAACTTAGCAGAGCACAGTGGTATGTGCCTATAATCCCAGCTACATGGGAGGCTGACATAGGAGGATTGCTTGAGCCCAGGAGGTTGAGGCTGCAGTGAGCGATGAACACACCACTGCACTCCAGCCTGGGAGACAGAGCCAGACCCTGTCTCAAAACAGAACACACAAAAAATCACTATGGCTGAGTGCAGTGCCTTATGCCTGTAATCCCAGCACTTTGGGAGGCTGAAGCAGGCAGATCCCTTGAGATCAGAAGTTTGAGACCAGCCTGGCCAACATAGTAAACCCCATCTCTACTAAAAATACAAAAAAGTAGCCAGGCACGGTGGTGTGCACCTGTAATCCCAGCTACTCGGGAGGCTGAGGCAGAGGTTGCAGTGAGACAAGATCATGCCACCACACTCCAGCCTGGGGGACAGAGTGAGACTCTGTCTCAAAAAAAAAAAAAAAAAAAAAAAATCACTATGGCCTGGAAAATAGAATACTCTGATCTGCTAGGCTTGGGTAATGTGGCCCTTCTTGGAGCTAGAGGAGGAAGTCAACCCCACTTGAACTGTGAACTGAGAAAAAGGAGAGTAGGGGGCATGTCAATATCAGAAAAAAAAAAGACATATATATTGGGCATATGACACAAAACAGTAGGCATCCACTTTTACAAGCCACTGGCCCCTCCCAGGGGCAGAGGAGCACAAGCTCCAAACTAGTTAGAGTCTATTCCCCTGTTGCCCCTGGGCCCCACCCCAATGCCATCTGAGCTGCAACTCTGTTTGTTCTAGCTAACCCATGTCCTGTATCACCATACAGTCCTTTTTCCAGGACAATTCCAATTTCAAACACGCTGTCCCTAGGGCCCCCGTAAACATTTATACTTAGTGGATCACATGTTGTAATCGATCTTTGCTTTAGAAAATGTGGAGAAACTGATCCTGAGTCATGCCTCCACCTCCTACACCAACAGCTGAGATACATGAGGCTGAGATGCTGCCCTCTGGGGTTTATTTAGGACCTGGTGAGTTTGTTCTTCCCTCTGCCTAAAATAGAGAAAAAAATTAAACCTCTAGAAACTGAAAGCGTTGGCAGCAGCCGGGTTAATGAACTGCATGAGTGAGAACTTACAGAAACAATAGTGAGTACACAGCCTGGAAGAGACAGCTCTGCATGCCCTCTAGAGAGTAGAGAGGTAGGACCGTGACGGGCCCAGAAAAGCACAGACCACCTGACTGGTGGTCTCTGGGTACCTGGGCAAGTACACCTTGTGATGGTGACAGTGAGAGGAGAGGCCACCTCGCATCCTTCAATTTCACCTCCTCCCTCCCCCCCCTTCCAGATGGGAAGGAGAGTGAAGAAGAAAAAAAAAAAACCAAAGAGCTGGGAAAATGACTCCCTCTTTAGTTCCAAGCACCTCTGCTATCTGTTAACCTTAAAAGAGCTGCAAATGAATGCTATCTCTGCTAGCTGAAGCCCGGCACTGGTTCATGCCCTCACATCACAGACCAGGAGCCCTCCTGGAAACACCTCTGCCAACAAACAGCTTGTTGTTTTTGTCTCTGTAAGCCCCTCTCCCTTGCTGAATTAGCAAATCAATGAAGCCAAAAGATTTTAAAGTCAGACGTCCAGCAAATGACAATGACATAGTTCTGCCTCACTTTCCCCTTTAGCATCATAAGCCTATAAAAGGGGTGAGAAGCTGCAGCTCGGGGAGCTCAGTGAATGAGGCTGTAGATCTCCCACAGCTCCTGGCCAAATAAAAAGCCGCTTCCTTCCGCAGTTCGGTGTTCGAGTTTGTTTCCTGCTGCTCTTGCTACAGCAGCCCTCAGGCCATTTTCCATGTCCCAGCAAGAAAACTCCGTGAGAGGTCCCAAGCTGAGAACAAAGGAATGGGAATTTCCAAGGAATTGTTTGGCAACAACCAGCAAAACTCTGAGGGGGTCATTTTAGGGAAGAAAAGAAGCCTAGAACCTTTTCCTTTTTTTTTTTGAGACAGAGTCTTGCTCTGTCACCAAGCTGGAGTACAGTGGTACAATCACAGCTCATTGCAGCCTCCTTCTCCTGGGCTCAAGCAGTCCTCCTGCCTCAGCCTCCCAAGTGGCTGGAACTACAGGTATGCACCACCACACCCAGCTAATTTTTTTTTTTTAAGAGATGGTATATTCTCACTACATTGCCCAGGCTGATCTCAAACTCCCGATGTCAAGCAGCCCTCCTGCCTGGGCCCCTCAAAGTGCTGGGATTACAAGTATGAGCCACCACATCTCACTAGAACTTTTTCAAGTAAAAGTATCTGTCTTCATTTCCATTTTCTCCAGAAGCCATTATCTTATATAGGTAGGGAGGGGGCTATGCGTGGAGGGAGATGCCAGGTATCTTTAACTGGAATAGGGCCCCATCTTCTCTGCAACAATGCGGAAGTCCAACTGGGAAAAACAACTGTGAGGGAGTAATTTTGCAACGCTGTATAACATTTGACTGCTCAAGGAGGTTAGTTTTTTAAAAAGTAGCAGCATTTTGTTCAGTTTATTACTGACCAGAAACAGGTATAGGGCCCCTTCTTGAAAATGTACCTTCCTCGTTTTCCTTTTATATATTAAGTTCAGATTATATGTCTATATAATTCATTTTTCTTTTGTATATTAAGTTCATATTAGATACATCAACCCTTGATAAAAGCTGGAAGCTTCCTATTGGATTGTAATTCTGAAAAGGCATTGTTGCAGGGTTAACCAAAGGAACAACATTCAAGCATTCATTACATACATATTTTTAGAACACCTACTTCATGCCAAGGTCCATGCCGGGTGCTGAGGGCAGAACAGGCACATGTCATTCCTGCCTGGTCTTGTGGCTTTCTCATGGCCTGCTTTGATAGAGGGCTCATACCGGCCCCGTCTAGGCTCACTTTCTCCAAGCAGTCATGTTTTTCAGATCGAAATAATGCACTTTGCAGTAGACACCTGTCAGGCTTGTGGCTGCTCAGAGTCTTTTGAATATTCATCCTAGACCTGGGGATTTTCCCTACAATTCCTGCCTCCCTAAGGCAGAATCCAGAGCTCAGTTTCCCAGCCCCTCCTGCAGCTTGGGCACCTAGGGGTTGCCAATGGGTGCAATCACATGACTCAGAAGAGAGTGACCCAGGATATAGGTTTCACGGGGATCAGGGTAGAAGACTGGCTTTCCAGGGCAGCATTAATGAAGTTTTCGGCATTGAGGGTCCAGCAGTGTGAGCTGTGGGGGTGTCACTGCATCTGGCCAACAGAATGACTTGTTTCTGACTGTGCAGACTGTAGGCCTCTCTGACCATACCAGACATAGTGAGCTACCTAAGATTCTCAATTATCTATCTTTTAAAACTAGTGAGAGTGAGTTCTGTTCTTTGCAAAGAACTGTGACTAATACATATACTGAACTAGTATTACCTGCCAAAATCTAGGTTGACACATTCCTACCTTACATAAACTTCATAAAAATCATTTAAGGGCTGGGTGCGGTGGCTCATGCCTGTAATCCCAGCACTGTGGGAGGCTGAGTGGGAGGATCACGTGAGCCCAAGAGTTCCAGACCAGCCTGGACAACACAGTGAGATCCCCGTCTCTATTATTTAAAAATTCTTTTAAGGTATGAATTATACATTTTACAGCTGAAAAAACTGAGAATCAAAAAGACAATTTTATTCATTCTACAAATATTTATTAAAGGCTAACCGTGTACCAGCAACCAGACATAGAATAGGGAACAAAATATTTTCCCTGCAACTATATAAAAAGAATGGCATTGTACTTTAAATGCCCCCTTGCCAAAATAAGAGGCACAGGACAACAGCTGTCTGGAGACGCCCTCAAGCCAGTCAGGCCCCATTTTAAATATAGAAACCCCTAAAAATAGCCGCCTGTACTCCAGACTCAACAGGTGATTGGCCAGAGAGGGGAGGAGACCCCAGGCCCCAGGAAGGAGAGCCAGGACAGTACTGATTCCCGGCTCCCCACACCGCCATGGCTTTGCCGCTGAGGCCCCTGAGCCGGGGCTTGGCCAGCGCTGCCAAAGAAGGCCACGGAGGGACAGGAGGTGAGTGGGGAGCGGGCGGATGCCGGGGCTCCCCGACCCTGCCCAGCTGTTCCCGGGCCAGCCCCCCCAGGCCCGCCACGTTCACTTCGCTCCGCCCGCAGCTCGCACCTGGCGCCTGCTGACCTTCGTGCTGGCGCTGCCTAGCGTGGCCCTATGCACCCTCAACGCCTATCTCCATTCAGGCAACCGCCCGCGCCCCGAGTTCATTGCCTACCCCCACCTCCGCATCCGCACCAAGGTACGCGGGACAGGCGCGTGGGTGGGGACGGGGTACAGGCGCACTGGGGATACGGCGGTGGGGAGGTGCGGGATGTGTGCGCAGGGGAGCGAGGGGGTGGCGCGGGAGGGGCGGAGCCGGACTCAGGGCGCTCACGCGCCCTCCTTCTTCCGCTCTCTCCGCAGCGCTTCCCCTGGGGGGACGGCAACCACACTCTGTTCCACAATTCCCACGTCAACCCTCTGCCCACGGGTTACGAAAGCCCCTGAGGCCCGTGACGCTTACGGGTGCAATAAAGGTGTGAAGCTTCAAGTCCGCGGCTCTGTGGGGAGGGCGGGGCCGCGGGGAGCGCTGGCAGAGGCCCCGAGCGCGGTAAGCGCACCTGTTCCACGCATGCACACAGCTCGGTGGGCGCTCCACGTGTTTTTCCCACGTCACTGATACTGGGGTGTTCCTCCCCCATGCACAGGTAGGTGATCCCAGCTCCCTCTCTCTGACCTAGTAATAATGAGTCCTCTCTCTCACACACAGCTATTAATAATTAGGGCTCTAGGCTGTAATGGGCTTCCCTATACACTGAATCCCCGCAGTAACTCTGGGAGCAGGGTATAATTTTGGTTCCCCTTCTCCAGAGGAGAACCTGAGATTCTCAGGGATTAAATGACTTGTCCAAGTTCAGGCAGCCTGGCAGAGTTCTCCTGGGAGCCCAGGGCTGCAGATCCTGAAGTCTGCTTCTTGCCTGACACCTGAGCCACTGGTGTCTCTGAATCCCAGCTATCTGGATTTCAGACACAGGCTCCACAGTCCTGTGTGTGTGTGGCCTGGGGACCTAATACTGGACTTGGAATCTTTTGGTCATTCTCTATGACCTTTCCTAATGGGGCTTCTATTTGGCAAATCACATGTTCCTAGCCTGGCTCTCCTGGCTTCTGGGTACCCCATTCAAGGGGCACAGGAGTTCAGATGAGCTCTGGACATTTCATGTTGGAAACAGATGCTCAGTGCTGCAAAGAAAAATTAGCACTGAGACAAAGGATCTCTCAGCAAGGCAATTTTTACTTCCTGCAGGAAGGGTACCCTCACTAGCCATCTTACCACAAGAGTTCAATGAACAAAGGAAAAGCAGACATATTTATCCCTTACACATTTGAGGTCGTCCTTACTGCTGTGTCTGCTCTCCATTGGTTGGAGCCAGACCTCACAATCTAAACTAAAACCTGATTTGCTAACAACTTAAAATTTTTCTAAAAGGGTAGAAGCAATGGAGAACAGAAAGGAAGTCCAAATAAGGAAGGGGCATAGGCTGCGAGTGGGGACATGCCTGTGAGCACGTTCAGCACAGATATTTTGGTTAAAGTTCAAGGACATAGAACGTACTATGTGCCTGTAAGTATGTCTAACAGCTACATAGGATAGGGCTTAACAAAGAGTTATTAACAACAAGCAAGAAGGATTTATTCTTTAACAAGAAAAGAAACTTTGAAGAGGAACTTTTCTACCTCCTACATTCACCTCCTAGGACAGTCTGCCCACTTGCCATTATGGAAGAACCTGAAGTGTGTTCAGAAACCCATGATCAATGCATGCCTGTGTACATGTGCGCGCGCACGCACGCACACACACACACACACACACTTTGACCCTCTCCCCAATACACCTCTCAGCCCCATTAAGAAAAGATGACCGTGCTGAACATGGTGGCTCACACCTGTAATCCCAACACTTTGGGAGGCTGAGGCGGGCAGATCACAAGGTCAGGAATTCAAGACAAGTCTGACCAATATGGTGAAACCCCATCTCTACTAAAAATACAAAAATTAGCTGGGTGTGGTGGTATGTGCCTGTAGTCCCAACTACTCAGGAGGCTGAGAAGAGGAGAATCACTTGAACTTGGGAGGTGGAGGTTGCAGTGAGCCAAGATTGCCCAGCTGCACTCCAGCCTGGGTGACAGAGCAAGACTCTGTTTTTTAAAAAAAAAAAAGAAAAAAAGAAAAACAGAAAAAGAAAAGACGGCCTCAGGCATCCGTTGCTGTAGAAAGGGAGAGAACTTTTTCAATGCCCACAAATAGGTTTCCCCAACTATTCCCAGACTGGCACTCAGGTCCTTGGGTTAGAGCTCTCCCATGCAAGGAAAGTGTGCTATAAACGTCCTCATTTCATGTGACATTTCTTATACATATAAAATTTTATGTCGGTATGTCGGTACCATGCCTGCTTCTGTAAAAAGTGGGTCATCGCTGAAAAAGGTGGACAGACATGTAAAAATATTATAATCTCTATCTCTCTGAGAAGGTGCTTAGCACCTGGTAGGTTGCTCAGGCCAGTGCAGATCTATGCAGAAGTTGTTTCCGTGTAAGTTGATTTATGGGTGCAAGGAAGACCAGCTCACAGGGGTAGAGATAAACAGAAAAGTGGATTATTAGGACAAAGCCACATTTGGGGCCACACAGCTGAAATCCTCCTCATTGAATGTGGCAGTGTCTTCAGGCTTGTCGTCCAGCATTTCCTTGTAGTGGCGTTTGAAGAAGCCAAGCTATCAGGGGAAGTAAATTAGAAAAGCTGGGTAAGGCTGGGCACAGTGGCTCATACCTATAATCCCAGCACTTTGGGAAGCTGAGGCGGGTGGATCACCTGAGATCAGGAGTTTGAGACTAGCCTGGCCAACATGGTGAAACCCCGTCTCTACTAAAAATACAAAAATTAGCCCAGTGTGATGCCATGCGCCTGTAATCCCAGCTACTCAGGAGGCTGAGGCAGAATTGCTTAAACCCAGAGGCGGACGTTGCAGTGAGCAGAGATGGTGCCGTTGTACTCCAACCTGGGCGATGGAGCAAGACTCCATACCAAAAAAAAAAAAAAAGAAAGAAAGAAAAAGAAAAAGAAAGAAAAGCTGGGGAAGAGGGCAGGGAAGAAAGTTGGGAGTAAGAAGAAGCTGAGAGAGAAGAGGAGACGACAACTAAGCTAACATGTTTCTGTGCAAGAACGTTTATGTGAACCACAGTTATCATACATCAAGTATCTGCTGGCCCCGAGCACAGTAGGTACACACATGACCGTAGCAGGACAGCATACATGCAGGCAGGTCTGTGCACATGCCCTGGCCTCTCTCTCACTTCAGCTACTCTATGATATAAGCATTATTATCATTTCAAAAATGAGAAATGGCCAGACGCAGTGGCTCACACCTGTAATCCCAGCACTTTGGGAGGCCAAGGTGGGCGGATCACATGAGGTGAGGAGCTCGAGACCAGCCTGGCCAACATGGTGAAACCCTGTCTCTAACTAAAAATGCAAAAACTAGCCGGGTGGGGTGGGGTGTGCCTGTAGTCCCAGCTACTTGGGAGGCTGAGGCATGAGACTCTCTTGAACCCAGGAGGTGGAGATTGCAGTGAGCCAAGATTGCACCACTGCACTCCAGCCTGGGTGACTGAGACAAAAAAAAAAAGAGAGAGAAACAGATCCAGAGATTTGCTACGACTTGCCTAACATTAAACAGTGAGTACCTGATAGAGCCAAAATGTGTGTCCAGGCCTGCCTGCCTCCACAGATACCTGAGTTCTCATTATAACACCCTGTCTGTAGGAGGGCTTGGGTTGGATTCTGGTGGTGTCAAGAGTGGGATAAGCCCAGACGCGTTGGCTCACGTGTGTAATCCCAGCACTTTGGGAGGCCGAGGCAGGTGGATCACCTGAGGATAGATGTTCGAGACCAGCCTGGCCAACATGGTGAAACCCTGTCGCTACTAATAATACAAAAAACTAGCCGGGCATGGTGGAGGGCACCTGTAATCCCAGCTACTCAGGAGGCTGAGGCAGGAGAATCGCTTGAACCCGAGAGGCGGAGGTTGCAGTGAGCTGAGATTGCACCATTGCACTCCAGTCTGGGCAACAAGTGGAAACTCCATCTCAAAAAAAGAAATAAAAAAAAAAGAGTGGGACTAAACACTTGCCTTGTACAGTGCGGCTGTGATGAGTGCCAGCAGCAGCAGACCCCCCACAGAGCTGCCCATGATGAGGGGGATGGCATTGTAGTCCTTGTATTCTTCTAGCACGGTCTCCATCTGATTTAGAGATCAGAGAGCACCCAGCCTCCTGCCATCCCAGATGCCTCCCAGGTTCCCCAACGTTTATTTCCCTCCTCTCCTCCCCCAGTCCCTGCTCCAAGCGGTGAGATGCAGCAGCACCCATGCCCTTAGGGACAGCCGTCCTGCCCAGGGACCTTCACCCTCCTCCCCCAGGCTTACAAATCCCCACCCAGCACCACAGATGGAGCCCCAGGGGCCCTCTTTCCAGCCTGGCCGCTGCCCCCACACCGTCTCTACCTGAGCGCTCATAAATGCCTCCTGTCCCGGAAGCTGGGAGTACACCGATGTGTCGAACGTAATTTCAGCCACACTCACGACCGATACCTTCTTCTGCGATGTCTGCAAAGGGGTTGGGGAAACCTGTGGAACTGGCTCTGGGGAGGCTCAGGGCTCCGGGGACAGCCGGGCTTGCAGATGGGCACAGACACGCCAGGTCCCGCCTGAGTCCAGGGCAGGGGTTCTGCCATTGCACCCACACACCTGGCGGACCCAGCCAAAGCTGAGGTTGCCCTTCAGGGTGAAGTCCAGCTCCTCCTGGACGCTGAAGGAGGGGACGTCACAGCGGAACCGCAGGCAGCCGGCAATGGAGCAGTCCTGGGGGCAGAAGAGGGGTGAAGCTGAGGGGTTCTTCACTGAGGAAGGGACCATAGGAAAAAATATGGTCAGGTTTGGGGTAGGGGACAGATGAACAGTTATAGGACATTTTCCGGGATGACAGTTGTTATAGCAGTACGTTTCCTGGGATACCCCGGTGGGGGCTGATCTTGTGATGGGGGTTCAGGGCCCTTCTCACCAGCATGGGACTTCTGGAAATCTGGGTCAGGAAGTCAGAATGCTGGGGAAGTTTTCTCTCTGATACACAGGGGAGACTCTGGGGAGAGAGAGAAGCACTTAGCCACAGAATGAGCAACACGTCCCTGGTAAGAGGGAGTGCGGTGCTGTGGGATGCCAGTCTGGAGACAGAGGAGAGGTGGGCGGGTACCTGGGCTGGGGCCTCCATGACCGCATCCCACACAGCCACACCGTTCAGCAGGACAGGAGCCCAGAAGTTAACGCTGATGGCCAGACCTCGCTGGCTGAGGTTTTTCACCTGCAGGAAATAAAGGCAGAGCGCTACTGTGGTCCCTGGAGCCTCCCACGTCCCACTTCCCTCCTGGCCCTACTCCGAGGCGCCTCTCCATCTTCTCCACCAACTTCCAGCTTTCTCCACACTGTGGAAGGCAGACGTGGATAATCCCTAGGCTCTCACGCGGTATCGATGCTCCACCTCTTTCATTTTCTTCTCATCGAAGGTTGAAAAGTTCAAATACTTGGTGGATTCTTCCTGCCTGGAGAGAGAGAGCCTGTTGGTGAAAAACAGCCCTGAAACTGTTCCCAATTGTGCCCTGTCCTACTGCAGAGAGCTCTGTTGGGCCGGGCAGATGTCTCAGGGAAATAATGATGGTCCCACCTATTGGTGGTGGCTCATGCCTGTAATCCCAGCACTTTGGGAGTCCAGGGCAGGAAGATCGCCTGAGCCTAGGAGTTCCAGACCAGCTAAGGCAACATAGTGAGACCCAGTTCCTATTCAAAATAAATAAATGAAAGATGGTCCCACATAACCTCTGCCGCCTCGGCTTCAGCTCTCCTCCCTCCGAAGTCCCTCAAATCACCCAGATCCGCTAGCTGTGCCCTGCACACCACTGGCTCTTTCATAGCCTCGTGACTTTGTTCAAGCTCTTCCTGGAACATTCCTACTCTCTCTCCCTTTGGAAATTTACACTTAAAGGCCCAACTTAAGCCTCACCCCTCCTAACGTTCAAACATTTTCCCATGGAGCAAAGGCGTTTGCATTGCCTTCTCTAATAGGTAGTGGTTGCTCTGGTAATGCTTACAGAGACTGCACCAGAACAAGCTAGTCTAAGGGGGCTCTAGGAATGAGAGCTGGGTCACTCAGGAAGACATGGAGTGAGGGCCCCTTCATGGTGGGAATGGAGAAAATAGATTAATCTGTCCTGGGTCAGGACACACAAGCCTGTGGAAGGGACATCAGTGTTCCAGGTGGCGGGTGGGGTCTATCCATCTAACCATCCTTCAGCAAACACAGGCTGTGTGTTGGCACTGGGGATTCAAGTTAAGCCACACTCCCTGCCCTCTCACCACGTAACATCTAAAGTTTTACTAGAAATGAGCAAGCTGGCAAGGCGAGGTAACTCACGCCTGTAATCCCAACACAGAGAGTTAGGATCGCTTGAGCCCAGGAGTTCGAGACTGGCCTGGACAACATAGAGAGACCTCATGTCTGCAAAAAATTAAAAAAAGCAAAAATTAGCTGCACATGGCAGTACAGACCTGTGGTCCCAGCTACTCAGGAGGACAAGGCAGGAGATTGCATGAGCCCGGGAGGTCGAGGCTGCAGTGAGCTGTGACCACACCACTGCCTTCCAGCCTGGGCGACAGAGTGAGACCCTGTCTCAAAAAAAAAAAAACAACAAAAAAAGGCAAAAGCAAGCAGACCAGCAGAGGGGGGCCTGCACCTCACATGCAGCAGCCAGACCAGCCGCACAGAATCCCTGGGCCCCAGCACTCTACCCTCCATCAGCCTGATGACGAAGAACACGGGCTCCAATGTCAAACCACCTGGGTTCACATCTCAGGTCTACCACTTCCTAGCTGAGTCACCGAGGCAAGCCACTTCACATCTCCGGAGCCTGTAGCTTTTCCCTCTTTAAAATAGGGATGCCAACCATAGCATCTCCCTGTAGTAGAGTTGTGACCAGGGCTTGGCAGTGCCCAGCATACAGGGAGTCCTCCATAAATCTTAGGGTTTATTTTTCCCTAAGTATGCTGGCTGTGTTCTGTACTCCCTACCCCAAACCCTTCTCTCTATGCTTCTGTTTTCTCACCTTAAAATCTAGTTCTAAACCTCTTTTCATTTTTTAAAATTTAACATTTTTCATTTTTATTTATTTTTTGTTAGAGATGAGGTGTTACTATGATGCCCAGGCTGGTCTTAAACTCCTAGGCTCAAGCACTCCTCCCGCTTATGCCTGTAATCACAGCACTCGGCCTCCCAAAGTTCTGGGATTACAGGCATGAGCTACCACGTGCAGCCTAAGCCTGTTTTCAGATCTAAGTAAACCACCCAGCTTTCACCAGTCTTCAGAGGGGCATGCCATGTATGGCTGTGGGCACGGAATCTGCAGCCAAACCGTCTGGGTCTGATTCCTGGTTCTGTTGCTTACTTGGAGACTGACAGGGGCAATGTATTTCACTTCTTGATGTCTTTGTCAGTGAAAATGAGAATAACAATTTAATTATTGGGAGAATCAAATAAACGTAAATACATATAAAGTACTTATGACGATGCGACAAAACCACCGTAAGACAACAGCAACATGAAACGATGCCTGGCGTGGGTATATATAACTGTAAGCTCTTATTGTAAGTATCTTCCTGTGGATAGAAAGGGAAACTTACATGTGGCTTGAAAGGAGAATGATACTCCTTGATCTCCCTCCCTCCTTCCCCTAACAACTTCATACATCAGAAGCAACAGCGGCCAGGCATGGTGGCTCACGCCTGTAATCACAGCACTTTGGGAGGCTTAAGCAGGTGGATCACCTGAAGTTGGGAGTTCAAGACCAGCCTGGCCAACATGGTGAAACCGCGTCTCTATTAAAAATACAAAAATTAGCCAGGCATGGTTGTGCATGCCTGTAATCCAGCAACTCGGGAGGCTGAGGCAGAAAAATTGCTTGAACCTGGGAGGTGGAGGCTTCAGTGAGCCCAGATTGCACCACTGCCCTCCAGTCTGGACGACAGAGCGAGACTCCATCTCAAAACAAACAAACAAAAAAACAAAAGCAGAAGCAGCAAACTCTGTCCCACGGCAATACTACAGGCTTTCAGCCACAGTGTGTGGGATGCCTTGCTCTGCATCCAGCCTGGCCTGCCCCTGAACCTCCACCCCCTGCAGAGAACCCTCTTGCCCTCTGCCCTACACTCGCCCTTCCTGTGCTGCCTCAGCTGGGCTCTTAGAGACCTTCCCAACAGTTTCTCACACCTCTGCCCCACTCTGAGTTTTATAGAAACCTGACCTTTCCTTTCCTCTGTGTGGTGACAGACCATATCCTGTTGGGCTTAGGAAACAAGCTCCCCAATTCAGGGTGCTCAGAAAAGCCTTGATCTCCATCTAGCAGCTTTGCTTCAGCACATTCACACTTAGTACAAAGGACAGGATTTGTTTCATGTTTTTTTTTTAAAAAAAGAAGAAACAGCTTTCCTTTTGGAGGGAGTAGGGAAAGGCTCCACGGAGGCAAAGTGTGTGTGTCCCACCAGCAAGTCAATTTGAGAGAAGCAGCAAGAGCTGTGTATATATTATTAGGTTACAAATACACCAAGGATACATTCCGAGAAATTCATCATTAGGCAATCTCTCTCTCTCTCTCTCTCACCTGCCTCCTGAGTTCAAACAA
Source organism: Aotus nancymaae (assembly GCF_030222135.1). Lineage (NCBI taxonomy): Eukaryota > Metazoa > Chordata > Mammalia > Primates > Aotidae > Aotus > Aotus nancymaae. Next base: position 28,373,681 of record NW_026988463.1, on the reverse strand, counting down.
TTCTCCTGCCTCAGCCTCCCCCGTAGCTGGGATTATAGGCACATGCGACCGCGCCCAGCTAATTTTTGTATTTTCAATAGAGACAGGGTTTCACCATGTTGCCCAGGCTGGCCTTGAACTCCTGACCTCAGGTGATCCTCCTGCCTCGGCCTCCCAAAGTGCAAGGATTACAGGTGTGAGCCCCACACCTGGCCTTAGGCAATTTCATCATTGTGAAACCTCATACTTTGCAAAACTAGATGGCAGAGCCTACTGCACGGCTAGGTGATATGGTGTAGCCTGTTGCTCCTGTACTACAAACCTGTGTGGCATATTACTGTACTGGATATTGTAGGCAATTGTAACACAATGGAAAGTATTTGTGTCTAGACATTTTAAAAAAGGCAATGAGTTGCACTATAATGTTACAACTGCTATGACATCACTAGGTGATAGGAATTTTTCAGCTCCATTATAATTTTAGGAGACCGTTGTCATAAATGTGGGTCCATCGTTGACAGAAACTTTTTTTTTTTTTGAGACAGAATCTTGCTCTGTTGCCCAGGCTGGGGTGCAGTGGCACAATCTCAGCTCACTGCAGCTTCCACTTCCTGGTTTAAGAGATTCTCCTGCCTCAGCCTCCCGAGCAGCTGAGATTACAGGCACGTGCCACCACGCCCAGCTTTTTTTTTTTTTTTTAGACAGTCTTGCTCTGTCACACAGGCTGGAGTGCAGTGGTATAATCTTGGCTCACCGCAACCTCTGCCTCCCAGATTCAAGTAATTCTCCTCCCTCAGCCTCCCAAGTAGCTGGGATTACAGGCATGTGCCACCACACCCAGTTAATTAATTTTGTATTTTTAGGAGAGACGGGGCTTCACCATGTTGGCCAGGCTGGTCTGGAATTCCTGACCTCAGGTGATCCACCTGCCTCAGCCTCCCAAAGTGCTGTGATTACAGGCGTGAGCCACAGCACGCAGCTCAGAAACATCTTTATGCAGCATAAACATCATTATATATGGCTTTTCACCCACAAAGCCGTCCCGAAACAGGAGAGCTTAGATGTACATCATTGGAAGAACAGCTTGGGACTCAGAGGGAGGTACCAGATGTAGAGGAAGGCCAGAGGGCCAAGGGGAGGGCCAGGGACTGGGCACCTGCTGATCACGGTGTAGACCTCATACTTCACTGGGAGCTCCAGCTGGAAGGTGGCCTTGCTGCTTGAAGCCTTATTGTTCTCACTGGAGAAAGAGAGGGAGGACCAATAGGAAGGAATCCAGGAGAGGGATGTCTAGCCGGGGCATGAGATGGAGGGTGGGGGACCCCTGGCCTGGACCCACCTGCTTGCGCTGGCCCTCATCAGCATCCTGTCTCCTAGGGTGGCCTTGTAGGAGACATCAAATGTGACTATGAAGGTGCCCTGAGGGAAGAAGGAGGAAGGAATGGAGATAAAAAGAAGGCCATGGGGGAGTGAGGGACAGATGGGGACAAGGGAGGAGGGTGGGGATGGGGACTTTGGGGAGGCACTGACGTTAGAGCCCTCGTGAAAGATGGGGTGGTTGACGCTGCAGCGGCTGCTCCTCAGTCCCTCATTCTCAGTGGGCACTGCCTCACATGCCAGGCGCAGGGCGCATTGATGGGGCTGCTTCTAGAGGAGTTGAATGAATTTTAAAAAGTTACCCACATGCATGTGTGGGCTTGATACGCAGCAGTGGTGGCGCTGCAGAGCAGCAGGAAAAAGGACAGACTTTTCTTTTCTTTTTTGAGATGGAATCTCACTCTTGTCACCCAGGCTGGAGTGCAATGGTATGATCTTGGTTCACTGCAACCTCCGCCTCCCAGGTTCAAGCAATTCTCCTGCCTCAGCCTCTCAAGTAGCTGGGATTATAGGCGCCTGACACCACACCCAGCTAATATTTTTGTATTTTTAGTAGAGATGGGGTTTCACCGTATTGGCCAGGCTGATCTCAAACCCCTAACCTCAGATGATCTGCCCACCTTGGCCTCCCAAAATGCTAGAATTACAGTCATTAGCCACCAAGCCTGGCCAAAGACAGACTTTTCAATCAATTTCCATCAATGCCAGGAAAATGGACTCATACCAAGAAAAAAAAAAAAGAATAAGAAGAAAAATAAAGAACAAGAGGAGGAGGAGGAGGAGAATGAAGAAAGAAGAAAAAGAAATTGGATCCCTACCTCACTCCATAAATTAAAATAAATTCCAAATAGATTAAAGACTTAAATGTGAAAAAGCAAAATGATGAAGCATTTGGAAAATAATATAGGGAGCTATTTTTATAACCTGGAAATGTTTTTTAAACAAGACCCACACACAGAAACAATATGGTCAGGCACAGTGGCTCACATCTGTAATCTCAGCACTTTGGGAGGCTGAGGTAGGAGGATTACTTGAGCCAGGAGTTTGAGACCAGCCTGGGAAGCATGGTGAAACCCTGTCTCTAAAAAATAAATAAGTAAGTAAAATAAAAAATAAAAAATTAGCTGGGGGTGGTGGCATGCACCTGTAGTCCCAGCTACTCAGGAGGCTGTGGTGGGAGGATTGCTTGAGCCCAGGACGTCTAGGCTGCAGTGAATGGTCATTGTGCCGCTGCACTCCAGCCTGGGTGACAGAGTGAGACTCTGTCTCAAAAAAAAGAGAGAAAGAGAGAGGGAAGGAAGGGAGGGAGGAGGGGAGGGAAGGAGGGATCGAGTGAAGGAGAGGGAAATACAAGGAAATGATGACCACAAAGTCAGAATAATAATGACCTTTGGGGAGAGAGTGGATCTGTGATGGGGAAAGACACACGGGGAGAAGGTACTGGGGATGCTAGCAGTGATTTATTTCTAGACCTGGATGTTAACTCTATGGTTTGTTTAATATTATTCATTAAACTGTACATATGCTTTATGCACTTTCTCTCTGTCTGTGTGTGTGTGTGTGTGTGTGTGTGTGTGTGTGTGTGAGAGAGAGAGAGAGAGAGCGCATATCACAGAAGAATTTTAAAGAACATTCTATAACTCCCAGGTCTGCAGGGCAGGAGAGAGGCCCCCTCCCACTAGAGCCCACAACAGTTGTTACCTGGGCTCTGGACACATGTCGGTGGGACAGCCCAGCTGGGTAGTAGAGGCTGACCACAGTCCCATAGGAATCCTCCCCCGCGTTCCACACGGTCACGATCACGTTGAGCTCCAGGGACCGCCCCACGGTCAGAGTCTGCAGGCTAAGGGGGAAGGATGAGGCTGGGAGTGGGACTCCACTGGAAATTGGCAGGAACTGGGAAGGGCAAGACAGGACCTTGGGAACTCCAGGGCTCTGGGCTGATAACATCCCAGGCAACATGACTTTTGTTAGAAAGACAGCCAGAGAGCAGCACAAGCACTTCTCATCCCAGGAGGGCTGGGGACTTGGAAGCTCGAGGGTCTGGATATGAAAGGTGTCACAGCTCACCCTGAGAAGCTGAGGGTGATACCCAGGTCCCCTTCACAGAGGTCATCTTGCCCACAGGTCTTCTCAAAGGGGAGCTGCGGCAAAACAGTATATTCTGTTCCCATCTTACATCTTAGTCTTTCTCCAAGCTCCTCGTTGGAAGCACCCACCAACATTGAGCATTACTAAGCCGCTGCCCCCAGGACTTTGCTGGACACCAATGAGGGGCAGAAGTGTGGTTTGGAGGTTGGTATATGAGAAAGATAAAACAAGATCCTTGGCTTCAAGGGACATAAAGTTCAGTGAGTCACTTCCAGCTCATCCCGGAACATTTATTCCACAAACATTCTTAAGTGCCAATAACTGGTCAGGTTCTGGGTTGGGTGGGGGCTGGGGGAAGGTGGAAATGCCAGGAATTCCCCATGGTTCCTGTAAGGCTGGTAGCGTCGCCAGGAGCTCACGCACACCCCCCACCACTTCCCTCGCCGGGAGCTCGGACGCTCCCCACTCCCTCGCGGAGAGCTTGGACACACCCCCTCCCCTCTTGGGGAGCTCGGGCACACCCCCTCCCCTCGCCGGGAGCTCGGACACACCTCCTTCCCTTGCCAGGAGCTCGCACACAACCCCCGCACTGGGAGCCCAGGGAAAAAAAGCCCCGCCAGGACCTACCTGATACCATTTTGTCCAATCCAGGCCCCACTCCCTGCCTGCCATTTTATCTTTCTGCCTACCATTTTGTCCTATCTGGGCCCCACTCCCTGCCTGCCATTTTGTCTTCCTGCCTACCATTTTGTCCTGTCTAGGCCCCACTCCCCGCCATTTTGTCCCACTCACCTTGAGCACAACCAATCAAACGCCTCCACTCCCTATAAAACCCCACGTCTAACAGGAGTCCGCGTGACTTCTCCGGCCCTTCCTGTGAACCTCACCCGGGAGCCCAAATAAAACCCTTCGCATTGGATTATTTTCATGCTGGCCTCAGTTTCTTCGTTTTATCCTCGGCTAGAACAGACCTTACAGTTCCTATGCTCAAGGAAACTACAGTTCCAGGACAGTCTCAAAAGTAGATGCAGATGGTTATAACAGCTGTGTGGCATCTGCTGTGTCACCACCTTGGTTTAACAGGGACCAGGGAAGGGGCAGCAGCTGCTGAGTGTGGTCTTCAGAAGAGAGGGAGGTGAGGCTGGAGCTTCAGAGGATAGAGGGGCAGAGAAGGCAGAAGGCAGTGTTTTCCAAATGAGAAGCGAAACAGGGACAAAGGCACAGAGGTGGGAATGAGAAAACGGGAGGGATCTGGGAATGAATGAGTCTGTGCTGGGAAAAAGTGGGAACCGCCTGGGATGTGTGCAGGGCCTGGGGACGTGGGTGAGGTGGGAACAGGGCCTAAGGCCAGAAGGGACAGCGAGGCTGGTGCATTTATGAAAGTGTGTCTAGTGATGGGGAGTGGGATTCCATTAAGCCAGAGAGGCCAGGATGCCAAGTCAGAGAGGGCATCAGAAGGAAGGACTGAGGTCTTTGTAAATGCAAGGGAGGTTATGCAGGGGGGTGAAGAGCCCAGACGTGCATTTTAGACCAACTGACTCTAGCTCCTCTGTGGAAAGTGGGTGGGAGGGTGCAAGAATAGGTATGGGAACCACTTCATCTCACGACTCTGGGAGAGAATTGGGGGGTGGGGGAAAGGCAGCAGCTGGGGCCAGGAAGAGAACAGGGTAGACTTCAGGCCAGTCCTGGAGTCAGAACCCCCAGGCCTGGATGTGAGGAGGAGGGGAGAGGCTGGAGCCAGGTCTCTGGACGGATGTGGTTGGTGGGTGATTGGGAGCTACAGTGGATTCATAAGCACATGGAGACACAATGAGGTCAGCACATCCCTGGGGCTCCATCGGAAGACTCACAGGAGCAGTGAAGAGGTCTTGTGAGCCCGCGGCCAGCACGGGGCGAAGGTTCTTGGGGGAGGGGATGGGCTCTCTCAGCAGGGAGAAGTTGAGGCGCAGAATGATGGGGCTCACTACATCCTCCACGCAATCCTGAGGGAGAACAGGCTTCAAGAACCCCCTGCCCTCTCCACGCTCCACCGCAAGGCCTCCTCCACTGCATCCACTCCCTCTGCCCTGACAGTGCCCCATCCAAGCCTTGGAGCCGGGTCTTCCTGCCGCAACTTTCCTCTCTCCAGCCCCACCATCCTAACCCTTCCCACCTCACTCAGCGGAGAACCGGGCTGCTCCAGGCCAGCTTTGGGTTCCTCCTCCCTCCCCTTTCCCAGAACCTAAAGTCCTCACTGGCAAAAGCAGTTTCAGGGTTTCACAGTGAACCCCCAGTCCCAGGGTTTTTCTTCGAGTCAAAGTTCGGTTCTTGGTCTCATCGAAAATGGCGCGAGAAGTCAGATGGCCTGGGTCCAGTGCCAGCTCATACCTGATGGAGCTTTGGATGTCACCTGAAGTGCAGAAGTGGAAAATGAAAAGGCAGGAATAACCCAGAATGCTCTGTTTTGATTTATTTGTTCATGCAGTACATCTTTGCCGGACAGTTCTACGGGCCGTGAACTGTACCACATGCTGGGGATACATGCAGAGAAGATAGATGGACAGATAGATGATGGACGGATGGATGGGTGGATGGATGGTGGATAGATGGATAATAGATAAATAGAGGATAGGTTACATAGGTGATAGATTAGATAGATAGATGATAGATTTGGTAGATAGATTGGATGGGTGATAGATTAGATAGATAGATGACAGATAATAGGTGATAGATTGATAGATGATAGATTAGATAGGTGATAGATTAGATAGCTAGATGATAGATAATAAATAGGTGATAGACTGATAGGTAGATGATAGATTACATAGATGATAGATTACATAGATAATAGGTGATAGATTGGTAGATAGATTAGATAGGTGATAGATTAGATTGATAAATGATAGATAATAAATAGGTGATAGACTGGTAGGTAGATGATAGATTAGATAGATAGTAGAGATATGATAGATTTGGTAGATAGATGGTAGATTAGCTAGCCAGATATGGCCCCTGCTCTCATGAACCTCACAATCTAAGAAAGAAGCCAAGCACATGGGCGGTGATGTCACAGCATGATCCGTGTGAGGGGAGGCTCTCCTGTGGTTCTAAGGAGAACACACTCGCTGGACCTGGCCAGGCTGCCTCCTGGATGGACCATGGCTAAGCAGCCATCCGGAGGATGAGCAGGAGCCAGGTGAGGAGTGGGGAGACCGTCTGAGACCGTACAGGACCGTGAGAACAGGGCCTAAGACCAGAAAGGAGATCAAGGCTGGCACATTTATGAAAAGCGTGCCTAGTGAGGGGAGTGGCATGCGGCAAGGCCAGAGAGGCCAGGAGGCCAAGTCAGAGAGGGGATCAGAGGGAAGGACTGGGGTCTTTGTGAATGCAAGGTGGGGCTACGCAGGGGAGTGAGGAGCCCAGATTTACATTTTAGGACCAGCTGACTCTAGTTCCTCATGGAAAGTGGGTGGGAGGGTGCAAGAATAGCTGTGGGAACTGCTTCATGTCATGACTCTGGTGTTGGTGGGAGATAATTGGGGGCTGCGGGAAGGCAGTGGCTGGGGCCTGGGGGAAGGCAGTGGCTGGGGCCTGGGGGAAGGCAGTGGCTGGGGGCTGGGGGAAGGCAGTGGCTGGGGCCTGGGGGAAGGCAGTGGCTGGGGGCCGGGGGAAGGCAGTGGCTGGGGGCTGGGGGAAGGCAGTGGCTGGGGGCGGGGGGAAGGCAGTGGTTGGGGGCTACGGGAAGGCAGTGGCTGGGGGCTATGGGAAGGCAGTGGCTGGGGGCTGGGGGAAGGCAGTGGCTGGGGGCTGGGGGAAGGCAGTGGCTGGGGGCCGGGGGAAGGCAGTGGCTGGGGGCTGGGGGAAGGCAGTGGCTGGGGCCTGGGGGAAGGCAGTGGCTGGGGCCTGGGGGAAGGCAGTGGCTGGGGGCTACGGGAAGGCAGTGGCTGGGGCCTGGGGGAAGGCAGTGGCTGGGGCCTGGGGGAAGGCAGTGGCTGGGGGCTGGGGGAAGGCAGTGGCTGGGGCCTGGGGGAAGGCAGTGGCTGGGGGCTGGGGGAAGGCAGTGGCTGGGGCCTAGGGGAAGGCAGTGGCTGGGGGCCGGGGGAAGGCAGTGGCTGGGGGCCGGGGGAAGGCAGTGGCTGGGGGCCGGGGGAAGGCAGCGGCTGGGGTCCGAGAGAAAACTGGTTGGACTTTAGGTCAGCCCTGGAGATGGACCCACAGGCCTGGGTGTGAGGAGGAGGGGGGAGAATGAGCCAGGTTTCTGGCACAAGTGGTGAGTGGATGTGGAGGTGAGATTGGATTTCTGGGCCCATCCCATCTCAGGATGGCATTGGGACTCCTAATAGAATGAGAGCCCAGGGCCCCCTTTACTGGGGAAACGCACCTAGCTGGTCGAATGTGCTTTTGTGGATGGTGAGACAGACGTTGGCATCCCCCGCTTCCAGGGTGCTGGGCCCCTCTTTCCAGCACCGGTACACAGCCTTGGCCACCTCCACAGGGCTGAATCTCATGGCCACCCCTACTTTTAGCACCGGCAGACTCCTGAGGGGCAGGAAAGGGCAGGGGGGAGGACAGGACACTGGCTTCTGGGAGGAGAACGAGGCTGGGGGTGTGGGCAGCACCAGTAAATCAGACACAGAGGGCAAGGGCGGGAAGTTGAGGAGTTGCTACCTGAGCAGGACCACCTGGCCCCGGGCCCCCACCGCCAGGTCCACCAGTCCATCCTGGGTGAGGTCCTGACCCCCGCTCAGCGCCTGCCCAAAATACTGCAGCCTGGGGGAGAGCTGGGAGCCCGCGATCCGCTGGCCAGAAGAGAAAAGGGTGAATCAGGCTGGAAGGCTGGGGAAGAACTTGGAGATAAGTAACAAGGGGAATACGGAGGTAGGGCCGCGGGGGAAGGACAGAAGGGGTGAGGTGTGAACAGATGTCACCAAGAAGAGTCTGAAAAGAGGAGGTAGGGGTGGGGAGATGGTTGCTAAGAAAGAGATGTAGGAGTGGAGATTGGAAGGGTGTCCTGGTGACCCGAGTGTCATTCATTCAGTCAGTCTCTAGTCCAATTCTGACTCCTCCACCTCTGAGCCACGAGGCAGGGGGCAAGGACTCAATCTTTCTGTGCCTCGGTTTCCTCATCTTTCCAGCGATCTGCTGGCCAGAGAGAGACAGGAGAGGCGGAAGCCAAAGGGAGGCGATGGGAAAGGTTTGAGAAGAGAGATTTGGAAAAGAGATTGTGGTGAAAGAGGATCTGAAGATAGAAATTGGGAAGGAGAGATAAAGGGATAGAAATTGAAAGCAAATACGGCCAGGTGTGGTGGCTCACACCTGTAATCCCAGCACTTTGAGAGGCCGAGGTGGGCAGATCACCTGAGGTCAGGAGTTCGAGACCAGCCTAGCCAACATGGTGAAACCCCTTCTCTACTAAAAATATAAAAATTAGGCCAGGCACGGTGGCTCACGCCTGTAATCCCAGCACTTTGGGAGGCCGAGGCGGGTGGATCACGAGGTCAAGAGATCGAGACCATCCTGGTCAACATGGTGAAACCCCGTCTCTACTAAAAATACAAAAAAATTAGCTGGGCACGGTGGCATGTGCCTGTAATCCCAGCTACTCAGGAGGCTGAGGCAGGAGAATTGCCTGAACCCAGGAGGTGGAGGTTGCAGTGAGCTGAGATCGCGCCATTGCACTCCAGCCTGGGTAACAAGAGTGAAACTCCGTCTCAAAAAAAAACAAAAAACAAAACAAAACAAAAATATATATATATATATATAAATTAGCCAGGCGTGGTGGCAGGCGCCTGTAATCCCAGCTACGCGGAAGACTGAGGCAGGAGAATCGCTTGAACCCAGGAGGTGGAGGTTGCAGTGAGCCAAGATTTCACCACTGCACTCCAGGCTGGCTGACAGAGTGAGACTCTCTCTCAAAAAAAAAAAAAAAAAAAAAAAAAGCAAATGGGGTAAGGACCTCAGGAGCCCCTAAACAGAGAAGGGAGCTCTCTGGGTCCAGCCCGTCATGAGGGTGCAGGTTGGTGATGAAATAAGAGCCTAACAATTGGTGTATAACAGATTCGTGTACTTGACACTGGTTAGGTCACTCGTGAACATTCAGCGAGTGCGGTGCTGGGGGCCTTAGCACTCTCACTGTTATTTCTACAAGAAGCCTAAGGAGTTGGTTTTATAGGAAGAAACTAAGGCTGACAGAGACTGTCAGTCACCTGCGGTAGGTCACGCAGCTCAGGATGGCTGGCCAGGCCAGGGATTTGAACTGGTCTCTGACCTCAAAACCTGCTCTCCTAACCATTAAACTGCCCACACAGTTGGAAGGCTTTCTGGAACAAAGGAGAGAAAAGAGGTGATTTGTGATTAGCTGACGAATCACTAAAACAAGGAAGGGAATGGTGACAGAGACAGGAGGCTGCCTTCAGTGAACTCATGACACAGGAAGGAGCTGGGACTAGAAGTGGCTGAAGACGTGGGGAGGGGATGGGGGGCCTCACCTGGCTGTGGGAGGGGCTGATGCTGGATCCCGAGGCTCCGGGAAACAGGTAGACAGCACCCAGATTCTCCTGCTCTCCCGGGGCCCCGATGGCCACATCCGTCAGCTTGTCCCCATTCACGTCCCCCAGCACTGTCAGGGCTGCTCCAAAGCGGCCCCAGGGGTGGCCCTGCTCCCCTCGGAGAACAGCGTCACACTGCCACCGCACGCTCTGCTGAACACAAGCAGTGTCAGGCCCAACCCGGGCGACCCCTCCACCCACACCAGACCCCACCCAGCCCAGGTCCCATAGGCCACTCACCCCCCTGGGCAACGGGCACACGGACACCTGGCCCCCTCGGGTCTGCTCGTAGTAATGGGGGGCCCCGATGAGGATCAGGTCGGTGCTGCCATCGCTGTCCATGTCCACGGAGCAGAGGGAGGCCCCAAAGTAGGAGCCGACCTGGAGGGCAGAGGCTGGGTCGCGCTGCCTGCCCCGCCAGAGGCAGCCCTGAGGGCCAGGTCCTGCCTCTCCCCAGGTACCAGGACCTCCCCAAAGGCCCCCAAAGCCCCTCCCTCCTCTCCTCTGCCCCGATCACTTCCCACACCCTCATCTTCGCCTCTGGCTCCCACCACGCCCAACCTGGGTCCCCGTGACTTCAGCCTTCATCCTCCATCGCCTGGACACCTGGGTGAAGATGACGGCTTTCCCGGTGTGCTGGTAGCGGGGGGCCCCCAGGACGAGGCTCTGTACCCCCTTCCACAGAGCCAGCTGGGTGGAGTAACCTGAGAGGTCCAGGCCTCAGCACAAAGGCCCTCATCCCCCTTCCCAGAACCCTGGACCACATCGCAGCCAGCACAGCCCCCATCCTTCCTCCCCAGAACCCTGGACCTCACCCCAGCCAGCCCAGTTCCCATCCCCCACTCCCCAGAACCCTGGACCCCACTCCAGCCAGCACAGCCCCCATCCCCCTTCCCCAGAACCGTGGACCCCAGCCTGGGCAGCGCAGCCCCCATCCCCCCTCCTCAGAAGCCTGGACCCCCACCCCGGGCAGCATAGCCCCCATCCCCCTTCCCCAGAACCCTGGACCCCAGCCTGGGCAGCGCATCTCCCACCTGTCCCCAGCCCCTGGCCATTTCTCACCCAGGTAAGAGTCCCTCACGTCCACATTCTCCTGAGACATGTTGATGAAGGTGGGGTTCATATTTGGGGGGTACAGGAAGGCACCTCCAGACCAGCTGAAGCTCCCCACAGCCCCCAGGACGGGGCCATCCTGGGAAGAAAGGATTCCAGGGCTGAGCAGAGGCCAGAGCAGGAAGACAGCGTGTCCCGGAGATAGGCCTGCTGCCCGTGCCTCTCACAGTCTGGGCTTTCCTTGTCTTCCCAGCCCTCACCAGCAGCCTCTGGGCCTCTGCCTGTCCCCACAGCCACTGCTCCACCAGCCCCATCCCCTCTCACTCACTGCCCTGTCTGCCCCCCTCCGTGCTCATCACTTCCCCTCTCTCTCCTGTCCCCAGTCCCAGGCCTCCTCAAACCCAAATGTGCAGCCACCCCCTCTGGAAAACCATCTCCAAGGCCTTATGGTGGCACCTAGGACCCTTCCCTGTCAAACCCATGGAGCCTCCCTCTGTTCCAAAGTACATCAAGCCTATGGTCTGGACACCTCCCTCCCCTTCTCCTCCTCTGGGACTCTGCTCATTTTCCCTCTCTGGAAGAGTCAACTTCATTTTTTTTTTTAAGACAGGCTGTTGCTCTGCCACGCAGGTCTGTGGTGCAGTGGCACGATCATAGCTCACTGCAGTCTTGAACTCCTAGACTCACGTAATCCCCCCATCTCAGCCTTCTGAGTAGGTGAGACCACAGGCACATGCTACCACACCTGGCTAATTTTTTAAAATTTTTTGTAGAGAGAGAGTCTCACTATGTTTCCCAGGCTGGTCTTGGACTCCTGGCCTCAAGTGACCCTCCCACGTCAGCCTCCCACAGTGTTGGTATTACAGGTGTGAGTCACTATGGCTGGCAGGAAAAGTCAACCTCAATGTCACCTCCTCTGTGAGGGCTTCCTCAGCTCCTTCAGGGGGCCACAGGCATTTCCTCCTGGGTGTACTTCGTTTATTGCTCTTTTGAACTTTTGATATGGATAATTTAGAACACATACAGAAATAGAAATAAATGTATAATGAACCCCCAAGTACATGTGACTTATCTTCAGTATCAGTTCTTCTTGACCAATCTTGTTTGATTTCACCACTCCCTAGACACCCACAAATTACTCTGAAGCAAACCCATCTGGATCCTGAGACAGTCTTGTTTTGTCACCTAGGCTGGAGGGCAGTGGCATGATCTTGGCTCACTGCAACCTCTGCCTTCCGGGTTCAAGCGGTTCTCCCACCTGGGCCTCTCAAGTAGCTGGGATTACAGGCGCACGCCACCAGGCCTGGCTAATTTTTTTTATTTTTAGTAGAGATGGGGTTTTGCCATGTTGGCCAAGCTGGTCTTGAACTCCTGACCTCAAGTGATACCCCCCCTCTCAGCTTCCCAAAGTGCTGGGATTACAGGCATGAGCCACAGCGCCGGGCCCCATCTGGATCCTTTGAACACACTCACACTTTCAAACCAGGTCTTTAATTTCACCTGGTCCTTCTCAGCCTCCAACCCTCTCCTTCCAGGCTGCCCCGGCTCTCTCTCGCTGAGGACCCTGGCACTTGCTTTGTCCTGTGCCCAGAGCAGTCTCCCCTGATTCCTCTAGAGCCAGCCTTTTCCATCTCTGAGCCTCCTCTGGCCATCTCTCTCTCTACCCCCATGCCTAGTGCCATCTGAGGGGCTCATGCTTACTGTCTCCTCCACTAGAATATGTGATCCCTGAGAGCAACCCAGTCACCCTCCTCCCTGCTGTGCTCCTGGCCCCTAACACACAGCGTGGGGGCCTCTCCTTGGCAAAGGGGTGAATTTGAGGATGGGGTCTGCATCTGGCTCCCAGCCCCCAGCCAAGGGCAGGAGCAGAGTCGGTGTCCAAGAGCTGTGGATTGAGGGCAGGCTCTACCCACCATTGTAAGGGCTGCACTAAAGCCTTCTTGGGACATCTCGTGTTGGAAGGAGCTGCTTGCCTTGGACTGGGTTCCTGTGGGAAAACAGTTGAGTGAGTTCCCAGAAGCCATGAGACCATGAGGACTCAGAACACAGGGAGGAAAACATGATCTGGGGCTCGGGTTCCAGAGAGCAAATTTGAGTGCGCTGTGAACAGGAATGGCCCATCAAGACTGCGAGGGACAGGCTGGGAGTGGTGGCTCCCGCCTGTAATCCCAGCACTTTGGGAGGCCGAGGGCGCTGGATCACTTGAGATCAGGAGTTCGATAGCAGCCTGGCCAACAGGGCAAACCCCTTCCCCTACTAAAAATACAAAAATTAGCCAGCCATGGTGGTGCACACCTGTAATCCCAGCTACTTGGGAGGCTGAGACAGGAAAATTACTTGAACCCAGGAGGCAGAGGTTGCCGTGAGACGAGATAGCACCATTGCCCTCCAGCCTGGGGACAGAGTGAGACTCCGTCAAAAAATAAAAAAGACTCGGAACAATTGGGTGGGGACCTCCTTGGCTCCCAGGTGCACTGTTGCTTCCATTTACCCTCGACTGTAAAGATCTTCTCCTGCAGCTGCTGCTGGATGCTTCCGAGGGCTGCGAAGTTGTCTACCTTGAACACATGGTCCTGCGGAGGTGCTGAACCGATGGTGTTCAGCTCCTCCCTGGCGGTGGGTTTCTGGAAGGCGTTTCCCACCTGCAGCAGAAAGGCAGCTGAGGAGGGGGAGCCCAGCAGCCCCGCACCTGCTGGAGGTGCAGGCTGAGCCTGGGGCCAGGGTGAGGAGGAGGCGCACCCCGATCGCGTAGCGGATGATGCCAGCTTCCTCCGCCTGGGGGATGACGTCACTGTATTCCAGAGGATCTTTATACTTCTGCCCATCTGTGATGACAATGAGGATCTTCTTGGCACTTTTGCGGGCCCCGTTCTCATGATGAAATAGCTGTGTCCTGTCGGGGAAGAGAGGGAGATGATTCTACTGAGATGTGATTGACTCTGGAAGACATTGCTTGCCACGCTCTCATCTGAAAGGCTGGGGCATCCTGGTACCCTCATACTCTAAAGGCATGTTAAGGAAGTGATTTTGGTCATTTTGGGATTTTGTTGAGATGGAGTCTCACTCTGTTGCCCAGGCTTTGGAGTGCAGTGGCGCGATCTCAGCTCACTGCAACGTCCGCCTCCTGGGTTCAAGGGTTTCTCTGGCCTCAGCTTCCTGGGTAGATGGGGTTACAGGCACCCGCCCTCACACTGACTAATTTTTGTATTTTTAGTAGAGATGGGGTTTCACCATGTTGGCCAAGCTGGTCTCAAACTCCTGACAAGTGATCCACCCGCCTCAGCCTCCAAAGTGCTGGGATTACAGGCGTGAGCCATCGCACTCGACTAATTTAGCCATTTTTGAAAGCCACGCAAACCATAATTAGTCGGATCAATAATAAAAGAAGTCACATTCTTTGTTTCTAAAATTCTATCCACAGCTGAACTCTCTTCACCGGAGGCAGTGTGGTTCAGAGCAGGGGCTTTGGAGTCAGACACACCTGGGGCATGGGATTTAACCTCTCCCGGCCTCTGCCCCTCTCCATGCACAATGAGGATAATAACTGCACTGCAGCTGTCTCTAAAGACGGCCCCCAGTGGATCACACCTGGTTCCCTCCCACACTGAACCTGGCCTGGCTAAGTCCCACCCTCATCAGTAGCATGCGGTGGAAATGACATCATGCCAGTTACAGGTCTCAGAAGCCTTAGTTTCTTTTGCTTTTGCACTTTTGGGGCCCTGAGCCACAATAAGAGGAGTCCGGCTGCCCTGTTGGAGGCGCCCATAGAGTGGCCGCTTGGAGGAAGGTCACCTGGCATAAGAGGCCCAGCCGTCCCCACTGAGCCTGTCTTCCAGCCCATCCTGCCCAGGCACCAGACGCAGGAATGACGCTCTCTATGTGCCGGCTCAACAGCGGACCACAGTCATGTGAGAGACGCTCTGCAAGAACAGGAGATCCGCCCAGCTGAGCCCCAGGACCAAGAAAAATTATGAAGCATTGTGCTTAATCCACTTAACTTGGGGATGATGTGTTAGGCAACAGTAGATAACTGAAACGAGTAGTGTGGGTTATCCCCAGGCTTAAACGCCGCCAAGCTTTTACACTAATTAGATGGCAGCTGTAACAAACAATTAAAAATGTAACTATCAGCCGGGGCAGTGGCTCACGCCTGTAATCGCAGCACTTTGAGAGCCTGAAGCAGGTGGATCACGAGCTCAGGAGTTTGAGACCAGACTGACCAACATGGTGAAACCCCGTCTCCACTAAAAGTACAAAAATTAGCCGGGCAGGGTGGCGTGACCCTGTAATCCCAGCTACTAAGGAGGCTGAGGCAGGAGAATCGCTTGAACCCGGCAGGCAGAGGTTGCAGTGAGCCGAGATCGTGCCACTGCACTCCAGCCTGGGCGACAGAGCGAGACTCCATCTCAAAAGTAAATAAATAAATAACTATCTGCTCATGTAACTCTATAAACTCAGAGCAAATACACACAGGTTCCAAATATGATACTGGAAACAACCCAAATATCCGACACCGGGAAAGGGTCTAGCCAGTCGTGACCTAGCCTGTTAGCAGAAAAGCACACAGCTATTTCCAGCAGTAGGGGAGGCCGAGGCAGGAGGATCTTTTGAGGCCCGGAGTTGAAGACCAGCCTGGGCAACAGAGCAAGACCCTGTCTCTACAAAAACTGTTTTGAAAAATTAACCAGATGTGGTGGCATGCGCCTATGGTCCCAACTCGGGAGGCTGAGGCGGGATGATTGTTGGGCCCCAGAGTGGGAGGCTACGGTGAACCGTGATCGTGCTGCTGCCCTCCAGCCTGGGTGACAGAGCGAGAACTGTCTCATAAAACAAAAAAACAAAAAAAGGAAAACAAAAAATTGTGGACGTAGATGAGGGGAAAAAAAACCCAAAGAAGGTGAAAATAGTTTCTGCCCCGAATGTGACCATACAAAAGAAGCCTGAATAAAGATGAGGATGGCAGTAGCACTGTGCTATGCAACTGAGATTTACTGATTGACTTGTAGGTATCCCTTGATGTTGCTAAAATACTGTAGGGTGGTTGACTAGAGGGACTGAAGTGATATAATACTTTTTTAAAAAGTTTCCTTAGCCGGGCGCGGTGGCTCACGCCTGTAATCCCAGCACTTTGGGAGGCCGAGGCGGGTGGATCACAAGGTCAAGAGATCGAGACCATCCTGGTCAACATGGTGAAACCCCGTCTCTACCTAAAAATACAAAAAATTAGCTGGGCATGGTGGCGCGTGCCTGTAATCCCAGCTACTCAGGAGGCTGAGGCAGGAGAATTGCCTGAACCCAGGAGGCGGAGGTTGCGGTGAGCCGAGATCGCGCCATTGCACTCCAGCCTGGGTAACAAGAGCAAAACTCCGTCTCCAAAAAAAGAAAAAAAAAAAAGTTTCCTTACTGCTATTGCCATTTGGATTTTGCTTTGTTTTTGCTTTTTTGTAATAAAACTTCTTTAAAAAAAAAGAAAGAGAGAGAAGAAAGGGAAGGAAAGAAGAAAGAGAAGAACATAAGGAAGAAAAAAAGAGAGAGAAGAAAGAGGCTGGGTACGGTGGCTCACACCTGTAATCCCAGTATTTGGGAGGCTGAGGCAGACAGATTACTTGAGGTCAGGAGTTCAAGACCAGCCTGGCTAACATGGTGAAACCCTGTCTCTACTAAAAATACAAAAATTAGCCAGGTGCAGTGGTGTAGGCCTGTAGTTTCACATAATCGGGAGGCTGAGGCAGAAGAATTGCTCGAACTGATTGGCGGAGGTTGCAGTGAGTCAAGATCACACCATCGCACTCCAGCCTGGATGATAGAGTGAGACTCCATCTCAAGGAAGCAGAGGGGCAAAGGGAGGGAGGGAGGGAATGAGGAAGGAAGGACCAGGGTCAGGGAGTTCTAATCCTTGGCTGGTTCCAGCCCTGAGATGTGCGTGGGTCTGGGGAGCGGAGGCTGCTGGGAAATTCCCTGTACTCAGGGCTTGGGCGCAGGACTGGAGTTGGTGAGATCCACTCGGTCACCCCTGCCTCATTCATTTTTTTCTCCTGGCCACAACACCGGAAGAACTTTGAGGGGTGAGGTGGAGACTCCAGAAGGGGACACTCCCGTGTGACTTTAAACTTACAGGACAGATGGAGGCCTTCCTCCGGGTTGCTGAGTTACAAGGGGCCACCATTCAAGGCAGAAGAGCCTCCCAGAAATAAAGAGGGTGAGTTTGGCAGGACCACCTAATGCTTAAGCCAAATTCTAGCATGCTCCCAGGGGTGTGTGCAGGAAGCCAAGGATCCAGACCTTCAGCCCAGCAGCTTCCCACAGAACCACATGCCCTTCTCGGGAGCCCCACCTCCTACACTGTTTAAGGCACAGACCGCATGTGCGGGACAGGCGTAGGTGAGCGCCTGGCAGCACAGGGGTGAGGGAAGCAGGGCAGGAACTGAGTGGGGAGAAAGGCACCAGGACGACCCTGGGTGACAATTCCTGAGTCCCTGACTGCTCCATTCTCTGATAAAATCTCAGGCATTTATCCGATACCTCCTGCTGAGGTGAGTACCCCACACACTTGGTCTGAGTACCCAACACACATGGTCTGAGTACCCCACACACTTGGTCTGAGTACCCCACACACATGGTCTGAGTACCCCACACACTTGGTCTGAGTACCCCACACACATGGTCTGAGTACCCCACACACTTGGTCTGAGTACCCCACACACTTGGTCTGAGTACCCCACACACATGGTCTGAGTACCCCACACACTTGGTCTGAGTACCCCACACACATGGTCTGAGTACCCCACACACTTGGTCTGGGTACCCCACACACATGGTCTCAATTCTAAGCTGTAAGCGTATCCTCATCTGAGAGTCACTGAGACTTACAGCCCATCGCACCCAGGGTTACACCCAGAGTAGCTCTCGGGGAGCCAGCATGGGAGCCTGATGTATCTGAGACAAAGCCTGGGCCTCTGGCTGCTGTAGGGGGCGGGGGAGCAGGAAGTGGAGGTCCTAGGGTCCAGGCTCCACAGAACCAGGCAAAGAGGAGGCATAACGCAGAAAAACCTAGTCTTATATCAGGGAGACCGGCAGTGAGCAGCCGGGAGCACCCCGGGGGGAGGTTCTCCCTGCAGCCCCGACATGCTCGGTAGCCCCTTTCCCCAGCCTCCCTCAGCCTCTGAGAAGAGCTGTGCTGACCCATGGTTAGGAAGCGGGGGTGGCAGACACGTCAGCAGGCCAGCGTCGGGGGTGCTTACACCACTTTCAGGATGCCTGTGGCCGTGAATGTCAGGCCTTTCAGTTGGACGATGGGGTCTACCAGGCTCTGCAGGCTCGGGCTGGTCCGGAATTGCGTGAAGGTGAAGTGGATCTTCAGGAGGTTTGAGTACTGCATCAGTGCGAACTGCAAAGGCCAGAGGGGAGAGCCCAGGACTCAGCGGCTGTTACTATTGTTTTAATTTTAATTTTTTTTTTTTATTTGAGACAGAGTTTCGCTCTTGTCACCCAGGCTGGAGTGCAATGGCATGATCTTGGCTCACTGCAACCTCTACCTCCTGGGTTCAAGCAATTCTCCTGCCTCAGCCTCCCAAGTAGCTGGAACTAAAGGCACATGCCACCATGCCTGGCTTTTTTTTTTTTTTGGTAGAGGCAAGGTCTATGTTGCTCAGGATGGTCTCGGACTCCTGGCCTTAATCAATCCTCCCACCTCAGCCTCCCACAGTGCTGGGATTACATGTGTGAGCCACCACACCCAGCCATATTGGTTTTATTGTTAGTAAACTTTTTATTTGGAATTATTTTGGATTTACAAACCATTTCCCATGTGTTTTGAGGCCCTACAAATAATATACTGAAACCCAGAGAGGAAAATTCACTGGCCCAAAAATACAAAATGTAAACTGGAAAATCGAAACCAAATGATGTTTCCTTCACAGTTTACAAAGAATCACTTTGCCAACCACAATATTTGCTACCCTTAGCTTTTAAAAATTTTTATCATGCCTTAAATCAATTTACGTATTTCCTCACTTCTCAAGAATTTGTGGCTGGGCATGGTGGCTCATGCCTGTAATCCCAGCACTTTGGGAGGCCGAGGTGGGAGGAGTGTTTGAGGCTAAGAGTTGGAGACCATGTTGGGCAACATAGCAAGACTCCATCTCTACAAATAAAAATTTGAAAATTAACCAGGCATGGTGGCATGCACCTGTAGTCCCAACTACTCGGGAGGCTGAGGCCAGAGGATCACTTGAGCCTGGGAGGTCCAGGCTGCGGCCTGGATGATTGCACCACTGCACTGCAGCCTGGATGACAGAGCAAGACCTTGTTTAAAAAAAAAAAAAAGTGGGCTTTTTTGCACATACATAGGCGCTACTTGCTGGGAAATAATAAAAAATCATCAGTTACATGGAAAATAA
Organism: Aotus nancymaae; assembly: GCF_030222135.1. NCBI lineage: Eukaryota > Metazoa > Chordata > Mammalia > Primates > Aotidae > Aotus > Aotus nancymaae. Next base: position 28,354,255 of record NW_026988463.1, on the reverse strand, counting down.
AACCATCAATCAGTTGGCTGAGTTATAGTCAGTCAAATTTCATAGCAAAATTATTTTTTAAACACTTTCAATGTTTTTAAATGGCAGAAACGTTGTATTTCCTGTAGTTTCTGGATACCTATTAAATGCCATGGGGGGCCTCCTAGGTCAGGGCTCAAGTCAGGCCTGCGCTGGGACCACAGCTCCATCCTCCAGCCCAGCCCCCTCGCACGTGGCTCCACTGACCTGCCCCAGGCCAGCCTCCCCCGCCCCCAGCCCCTATCCCCCAGCCCCAGGTGCCCAGTCTTCACCAGGGTATCAGTGTCCTCAAACTGGTCCATTACAGCTTGGACAAAGCCCTTCATCTGGTTAAAGTCATTTTCGTCAATGCTTCCAGAGCCGTCAATCAGGAAGACGATGTCCATCTCTTGATGTGGACACTCTGTAGGGGAATGAGGAGGAATCAGAGACGCACTGCAGGGGCCCAGCCCCTTCCTGCAGCTCCTGCTCAACAGAGCCCAGGGGCTGGTCTTGGCATCCCCAGCTGGTTTCCGACCCCTCCTTGGAGGAGGCCCTGATCAGCCGCGCCAGCCCCCTGCTCCCTTCCTCTCACATAGCCTGGAAAGAGCAGGAGGAGGACGCCGGGCCCCGGTGGGCTCCTCATTCATTTAATCAACAAATAATTCATCAAACACAGACATTAGGGGTGCTACAAGCTTCGTGGGAGAATGTCAAGCAAAATGGTTCACGATGCGTGTTCTGGAGCCAGTGCGCCTGCGCTAAACCGCAGCTCAGCCACGTGCTAACTGGTGAATTCAGGCACATTACTTAACTTCTGTGGAATTTCAGTGTCCCCGTGTGTAAAATGAGGGTAATAGCAGTGGCTACCACGTGGGATTACTGCGAGGATAAAGCAACATGCACATAGATGCTGGAGGCAAGGCCTGGCCCTCTGCCAGGGTCAGCCGCTGTCACCATCCTCACCATGTGCCAGGCACCTTCGAGGCCTGTAGGATATGCCTGTAGGGATGATGCGGGGTGGTGGGCTTCTGGGGAGGGGGAAGAGGGCCAGGGATCCACCTTAGACCCCGCCCCAACCCCCATCAGGACAGAGGCCCTCATTTCCAGCTCCGTGGAGTTGGCTCTCAGCTGGGTCCCTTCCCAGGAATTGCGCTAGGCAGAGGGGAACTGTCGCCCACAGGGACACCTTCTGCCCCTGAAGGCAACCTTTATCTGATGACTAGAGGCTGAAGCCTCTAGTTTTTTCATTTCTTGTTTTTTTGAGGCAGAGTCTGACTCTGGGTGACAACCCAGGCTGGAGTGTAGTGATGTGATCACAGGTCAGTGCAGCCTTGACCTCCCCAGGCTCAGGCAGTTCTCCTACCTCAGCCTCCTGTGTAGCTGGGACTACAGGCATGCACCACCTTGCCTGGCTAATTTTTGTATCTTTTTGTAGAGATGGAGTTTTGCCATGTTGCCCAGGCTGGTCTCAAACTCCTGGGCTCTAACGATCCACCCACCTTGGCCTTCCAAAGTGCTGGGATGACAACTGAGTGCCCCTGCGTTGGCCTTGGGCCTCTGTTATGATTGTATTGCATCCACCCTTCACACTCCCACAGGTGCGGCACCCAAGAACTTTCCCCCGGTCGCAGTGGCTCACACCTGTATTCCTAGCACTTTGGGAGGCTGAGGAGGGCAGATCATTTGCAGTCAGGAGTTCAGAACCAGCCTGGCCAACATAGTGAAACCCCATCTCTACTAAAAATACAAAAAAAAGTAGCTGGGCATGGTGGTGGGTGCCTGTAATCCCAGCTACTCGGGAGGCTGAGGCAGGAGAATCACTTGAATCCAGGAGGTGGAGGTCGTAGTGAGCTGGGATCACGTCACTGCACTCCAGCCTGGGCCACAGAGTGAGACTCCATCTCAAAGAAAAAAAAAAAAAAAAAAAAAGAACATTCCCAAGTGACCTTAGAGTCTGTCTGGGGGAACCACACCTAAGACCATGGCTTTAAAAGAGATGCCACCCCTGCCCTTATGGAGCTCACTCCACAGTCATGAGGACACACCATATGCACATCAACAAACAAGACTCTTCATGCTGTCCCCAGGCTTATGTGGGGGATGTGACCATGTTCAGGGCCCATTTGGTGGCTCCACCAGCAGCCACATCCTGTGCTGCCACCAGGGTGGTGGGAGATCAGCCACCAGAGCACTAAGGTGTGAGGCCCACACCGCAGGGCTGCGGTTTCTGCCCCCTGCCCACCACTGTGAAAAAAAATGCCTTCCCTCTTTCCTCTCCCCAGCCCCAGCTGTTCAACCACCTGGTGCTTCAAGGGTGCTGGGAAGAAACAGAAGGTCACTTCCCTTCCTGCTTCTTCCATCACCAGCAAATCTCAACATCCACAGAGCAGGCTGCAGATCCCCTAGGAGCTCCCCTTTTTTGCCCACGTCTGGGCAGCCACCGTCTTGCAGTGGTGCCCATTTTTTCAGCTGCACCCAAAAACCACCCTCTCATCCTCTCTCAGGCCAGGTCTGTGGCAATCCTCTCACAATGTCTCTTCTGTTTCTTGGTCTTTTTATTGTATCTCCTGGGCTTGTACTAGCAGGAGCCTGGTCATGTCCAGGCTCTGCCAATCAGGCAAGGATGGCTCAAGCTCTGGGCTCTGCCTCTTGCTATCGATGGGAACTCATCTCTCTGAACCTTGGTTTTCTCCTCTGTAAAATGGGAATGGGCCTGCCCACCACCCGGGATGTTGTGAGGATGCAGTAAGGTGATTCCTACCAGGCACTCAGCACTGCCTGGCACACAGGTGATGCTCAGTGGACCTGGTCCCTTCCATTTGGACCCACACCCACCTTGCCTGCACAACGATTATGCTCCAGTCTCATTTGCATCAGGCATCCCACCTCATGAGTTTCAGAGATGGCTCTGAGAAGACATTTACTCCTTGTTTTTAAGTGCCACCTCCCTAACCTGGCTTCACAGAAATCTCAAGCTGGTCGTGGTTCCCCCAGGAGCCCTGGATGCCCCTTCCCCCTTCCCTCGGACCCCTCCATAGACTCCACCTTCTCCATTTGCTGTGGGGATGTTTCTGCGGCTGCTCCACCTTTGTCTAAAGGCCCAACATGCCTGGCATCATGGCCTCTCTGGCTCAAGCGGCACCCTCGGTCAGCACCCTGAGCGGCCCTGGCATTCCCGCCAGCACCGTAGATGAAACAGTTTGCCTGTATCTTCCTCCCAGTCCCAGGACGCAGTCCCCAGCTGGAAGACGGGTCAGAGGGGCTAGCACATACTATGTGCCAGGCAGGGTTCCAAGTGCTTTATACACCTCAATCCCTTCCATCTTCATAACCCCCTGATTATTGAGCTCCATTTTGCCAATGAGGAAACTGAATGCCTTTGAGGAAATGAAGCTTTAAGGGAATGAAGCCTGGCACCCATGGAAAGTGAACTTGGGCACCACTATGATGCAGACCGACCCTCAGAGAGATGCCACGGTGGTGTCCTCAGGCCCCGTTCTCTGTGGAAGACGTGGGCACTGGCAAAATTGCACATCACTTTTTCCAGAGTCCTGGAAAAAGTGCGGCTCCCCTTAGAAAGGAAAGTTAGTTTGGGGAATCCTCGAAGCTCAGCAGTTAACCATCCAGAAGAAATACCTCCCTCGTGGATTTATCATCCTCAACACATCTTCACCACCCTAAGGTCCTTCCTCTGAAACTCAAGAAGCGGCCATGCACCTGTTGGCAACTGGAAGATACTCGTGCCCTCCACAGTCTGCACACTGGGGCTCCTCTCTGCTCCCATCAGAACTTTCACCCCTCAGGCCAGGCACAAGGACTCACGTCTGTAATCCCAACACTTTGAGAGGCTGTGGTGGAGGATCCATTGAGCCCAGGAGTTCAAGACCAGCCTGGGCAACATAGCAAGACCCCCATTTCTACAAAAAAAAAAAAAAAAAAGAAAGAAAGAAAAATTAGCCAGGTGTGGTGCATGTACCCACTGTCCCAACTACTCGGGAGGCTGAGAGAGGAGGATCACTTGAGCCCAGGAGTTCAAAGCTGCAGTGAGCTATGATTGCACCACTGCACTCCAGTCTGGGCGACATAGCAAGAATCTGTCTCAAAAAAATTATCAGGGTGTGCATGCAGCCTGACAGACACCCTGTTTTTTGTTTTTTGGTTTTTTTGAGATGGAGTTTTGTTCTTGTCACCCAGGTTGGAGTACAATGTTGCAATCTTGGCTCACTGCAACCTCCGCCTCCCAGGTTCAAGTGATTCTCCTGTCTCAGCCTTCCGAGTGGCTGAGATTACAGATGCAGCCTACCACATCTGGCTAATTTTTTTGGTATTTTTAGTAGAGGGGTTTCATCACATTGGCCAGGCCAGTTTTGAACTCCTGACATCAGGTGATCTGCCCGTCTCAGCCTTCTAAAGTGCTGGGATTACAGGCATGAGCCACCATGCCCAGCAGAGACCCTGTCTTAAAAAGGAAAAAAGAAAAGAAAAAACCCTACGAAGAATTTCTAACCTGGAGCAGCAGGACTTCTGCCTGAGAGGCCCTCCCCTCCCGGCTTCTGTCCTAGCCACACTCAGCCCTCAAGGGAGGGTACAGGGTCCCAGACAAAGGCTTCACACCTGCCCACCCTCAGTGCCAGCACGTGCTCCAGCAGGAGCCATGGCCTGCCTGGGACCTACCTGGCAGGGCATCGGGGACTGTCCGGATGATCTCCCACTGCGAGCCCAGCAGGAGGCAGGAACCCTTTGAGTACAAGTTCTCCCCACAGGCTCTGTGCAGGGTCGGGCCGCAGGCCTGGAGCAGAAGCCTGTGAGCTAGGAGCCCCCAGCCCCCGCTCCTCCTCACCCCCAGCCCCAGCCTCCTCCCCTACAACCCTCCCCTGGCCGGAGGCACTCACTCACCAGAAGCCAGGAGAGGTCAGTGGAGGCTGCCAGAGTCAGACCCAGGGACATGTTCACGGCCTCGGGGCAGACTGCGAGGGCAGACACGCGGGACCTCACTCACACAGACACTCATTTGTGGGGAGGGTCTAGACTGGAAGCTAAGCGGGGGGCACAGTTGGGTTCAGGAGGGTTGAGGGCCCCAGTTCCCAGGTTGGTCACTCACTGTGCAGCCGGATGGGCTGGCACACGCGGGTGGCAGCCACGCAGTCATACAGACGTCCCGTCTGGTTGGCCGCCACCACCTCCAGGGGGGCTCCCACAACGAGTCTGGAGACACAACCGTGGCCATGTCACTGCAGCTGCAGGAGGGGTGGCAGCCGCGGGCACTTGGGGGTGAGGAAGTGCCCTCCATGGGGAAGTGAGACTTTGTGAGGGTAGTTCCTGGCCGCTTGGCAGAATGTTCAGAAATCAGGGCCCGGGTGTAACCCACAAATGCCCAGGGACCCTGCTGGGGTTTTGTTTGTTTGGTTTTGAGCATGTATACATACGTATGTGTGTATTTATGTTTAGAATTTTTTTTTTTTTAACATTCACCAAAAAGAAAACTATTTAAAGACCAAAATGGCATTTCCCCATCATGGGTAAGTACATTGCATTTCTGAGTTGCCATTACTTTGAGCCACCCAAGAAATAGATCATCTCAAGTTAATTGGAACAGTTTCCTGAAGACAGGAGCCTTCAAAATAAATAGTCGATTCATTGGATCAATGAAAATATTATTTAAAGTAGCATACTAGGATTCATAGCTATATCTATAGTTATGTAGAGTCGACGGTTTATTTGCAAAACTCCCTGAGTGGGAAAAATTTTTTAATTTTGGAAATGTTTATCACTACCCACAATCTCCCCACCCGAGTGAGAAAAACAGACAAATACTGGTATATTTTAATGCACCAAGCAAGGCTTTGATAAATGGGCCTACGGGGGCTCCTTCCACAGGGCCCTTCCTTTACAGAAAGCTACAGTCTGTGTGCCGTGGTTCAGGGGACGCCTAAGGCTTTGTGATGAAACCCTGAGCTTTGGCTAGAGAGGCGGCAGTTTGGGACCCTCTGATATGAATGACAAGCAAACCTTTAGTGGAAGCTATCAACCCGCATGTTTTTATTTACCCAAACCATTACTGACAGGCTGGCTCCATCTTTTCAGTATTGGGTTATGAATGAACAGAAGCCAGAAAAAACAGTGACTTTATAGTAATCTCCTCCTTGTAATCACCTCCTCCATGGACCCCTCCCTGTGACCAACTGAGCCTTCCTATCCTCTGAGACTCACTCCAGCACCACCTCCTCCATGGAGCCCTCCAGAGTCTGCTCACTCCCTGCTTTTGCCCCCAGACCTCGGTGACTCTGGCCCCCCAGACCAGACCAGAGCGTTACCAACGATATATTAGTTTACTGTAATGTGAGTACTGGGGAATGGTAAGCAATAAATAGTTTTTATATTCTCTTTTTCTGTTCAATTAGAGACAGGGTCTCGCTTTGTCACCCAGGCTGGAATGCAGTGGCACGATCATGGCTCATGGCAACATCAACCTCCTGGGCTCTGGGCTCAAGTAATCCTCCTGCCTCAGCCTCCTGAGTAGCTGGGGCTACAGATGCGTGCCACCTCACCCAGCTGTTATTTTGTTTTTATAGAAACAGGATCTTGCTGTGTTGGCCAGCCTGGTCTTAAATTTTTGGCCTCAAGCAATCCTCCTGCCTTGGCCTCCCAAAGTGCTGGGATTGTAGATATGAACCACAGCACTCAGCCAATATATTCTTTTTTTTAATGGGACCTGAAAAGCTGATGGTGATGGAAGTCAGGCCAGGGGATCTCTGGGTTTGCTGGGTAATGAGAAGGGGCCCATGGCAGCCCTGTGCCTGTGGGATTTTACACAGGAGCAGCTGACCTAGGTGGTGCTCACCCAGGCACACACAGGTGTAGTCCTTCATTAAGTTGGGTCTTTCAGATCTGCGCTGTTTAGTTGGCCACATTTCCAAATAAAGAAAAAAGCCTGGTGCCCGGCACTTGCTTCCATCCCCCGAGACTGCCGGCCACGTGAGGAAGGGGGAGGGATGTGTGGCTGGAGCTCGGTGACCTCTTGTACCTCCTTGTGACCAATTGAGCCTTCCTGTTCTCTGGGGCTCACTGCCAGCACCACCTCCTCCATGGAGCCCTCCCGGGTCTGCTCACTCCCTGCCTGTGACCCCCAGACCTTGGTGACACCTGTGTCACATTGTGACTTGAGCTCTCTGGGACAGGAGAATGTGAGCTCCTGGAAGCGGGGGCAGGTTCATAATTTGTGGGTCCCAATTCAAAATAAAAATGTGAGGTCTCTTGAGGTTGGGGGGCTCTTTCCTTTCTTCTGCTCTCTCCTTCAATCTGTCCTGTTTTTTTTTTTTTTTTTTTTTTTGCTATGTAGTGTCCCCACTCCCTCAGGGTACTCACAGGGTGAGTACAACTAACCCTGACTTTACCCAGCTCATGCCAGGGGCGGAAGGTGGCAGCGGTCACTGCACCCATGTGGGTGGTGGAGCCAGCAGCTGAGACCCTTCCCAAAGAGGCGGTGGGAGGTGGGGCTGCTGCTGAGCTGAGGCTCCAAACCCCCAGTGCATCTCCCTTCTCCCATCACTCTTTTCTGTTTGTTTTTTGTTTTTTTTGATGGAGTCTCAGTCACCCAGGCTGGAGTGCAATGGCGCAATCTTGGCCCATTGCAACCTCTACCTCCCAGGTTCAAGCAATTCTTCTGCCTCAGCCTCCCAAGTAGCTGGGGTTACAGGTGCCCGCCACCACACCTTTCTAAATTGTTTTGTATTTTTAGTAGAGACGGAGTTTCACAGTGTTGGCCAAACTCCTGGCCTCAGGTGATCTGCCTGCCTCGACCTCCCAAAATGCTGGGGTTCCAGACATGAGCCACGGTGCCCAGCCCTGCCATCATTCTTCACTTACAAAACACAAGTGCAGAGATAAAATCATTAAGAATTGGCAAGGCAGGGTGGCTCACACCTGTGATCCCAGTACTTTGGGAGGCCAAGGTGGGAGGATCGCATGAGCCCAGGAGTTCAGCCAGTCTAGACAACATAGCAAGACCCCGTCCCTATAAAGAGTAAAACAAAATAAAACGAAAATAAAACAGGCATGCTGGCATGCACCCGTGGTCCCAGCTGCTCAGGAGGCTGAAGTGAGAGGATCACTTGAGTCTGGGTTGAGGCTGCAGTGAGCTGTGATTGCACCACTGCACTCCAGCCCGGGCAACAGAGCTGGAGTAAAACTAAAAATAAAAATCATCAGGAATTTCAAGAGGTCAAGGGCAGAACATTAAACTCGAAACTTAATGAGTGTGGGCCCCGTGTGACTGCACTGGCCCCGTAGCAGGCAGGTTAAACGCCTCTCACCTAGAGTGTTGTGGCCCTTCTTGGGATTGATGATTGTTCATAGTTCAAACATTTAAAGATCTCTTCACTTCCTCCATCTTCCCTGCACCTCATCTTTTACACATTTCTTACATCACCTTTAATTTTGGACTTCCTTCCATAAGCAGTGCTTGAAACTCACGATTTGCTGATTTCAGCAACTGTAAAATTCTCTAACTTCGCCTAACTCATATTATCGCTCGTCTCAGCAAAATTTGTTGTTTTCCACTCATTTTTAGAGATCAATAATGCGTGGTGTCAGGGCCTCCAAGGAGCCGAGGAAAGACTTCTCAGCCCTGCCGCCCTTCCTCCAGGACACCTCCCTGGGGTAGCCCGTGTGTACCCACCCACAGCACACGATGCGGTGGAGGTTGTGTGTGGGGGTGGGGGATGGTGAGTGGCGCCTACCGAGATCCACCAAACTGCACCACGCTCTGTCCAAAGCTGGCTGCGTCCTCCTGGAAGATCGTGGGCTCCTCCACATCCAGGTTGAATCCATGATAAGAAGCCAGGACTGAGGAATATTTGGTGGGGGTGGGGGTGGGGTGGAGTTGGGAGTTAAAGAAGCCCCAACCCCTCAGATCTCCCGGCCTCTTCTTCGTTTTTTGTTTTTTTGTTTTTCTGAGACGGAGTCTTGCTCTGTTGCCCAGGCTGAAGTTGAATGGTGCAATCTCAGCTCACTGCAATCTCCATCTCCTGGGTTCAAGTGATCTTGCCTCAGCCTCCCAAGTAGCTGGGATTACAAGTGCACACTAGCATACCCGGCTCTTTTTTGTATTTTCAGTAGAGATGGGGTTTCACCACGTTGGCCAGGTTGGTCTCAAACTCCTGACCTCAAGTGATCTGCCCATCTCAGCCTCCCAAAGTGCTGGGATTACAGGCGTGAGCCACTGCGCCCAGCCAGGCCTGAGTTTTGATGGCACGTGAATGTGGCTGTGATGCAGTTTTCACTGGGGGGACTCTTCCCTATGTGCAGTCAGGATTTGGGGAAAACAGGCCCACAGAGGCGATATCTAAACTTTCCCCCTCCCTGGTGGCTTCTGTGGCTTTCCACTCCCAGGGGGATGCTGGGGAGACCTCTCTCATCCACATCAGGGACCCTATGAACAGGAGCAGGGAAGCCTGGGACAACATGGCCATCTGGAGAGGCAGCTCAGTCGCCACCTGAACACAGACCCTGAGCCCCTCTTTGTTCAGGTCACACTGTCCCGACTCCAGGCCACTCACACATGAGGTGGCTCCCTGTCTCAGCTTTTCACGAGAGTAGTGAGAGCCGACCACCAGCCCCCAGCCTGCCCTCCCAGATGGAGACCCCTCAGAACCCCTCCAAGCTTCTCTGCAACCCCCTGGCCCCACTCACCACCCAGAAGGAGCACGACGCCGAAGGTCATCCCTGAGCAGCGTGTCGAGGGGAAGTGGAGCGCTGGGGACAGAGCACAGAAGGTGCTCACTCTCCAGGGGGTAGTTAAAATAATGACTCAGGACTCCACGTGGCAGGAGGAGGGGCACAGTGGGTAAGAGGGCCCTGGTTAATCAGAGAACGGAAGTGGGGGCAGAGGCCAATGACGCCCTGGGGAAAAACTCTCACCCACTCCCCCTCCACCACCTGCAGCGACCTGGCTTCCTTCTCCCAGAAGACCACCCTCTCCCAGCCTTGGGAGCCAGTTGGTACACAGGGAGCCCCGTAGCTCTCCGGGGTCCCACAGGAGTGGAAGAGCAGGAAGCTGCAGAGTCCCCAGCATGTGGATGTGAGCCTGGAGAGAGGCAGGGAGAGGGGGAGCTAGGCCAGGGTGTGGTTTCAAAAAGCAGAGCCCCTCCAGATGAGAATGGACGCCGAAAGTAACAGTCATGCAATGTGCTACCACTCAGCAAGAAACGAGATCAAACTACAGGCAGGATGCTGCGGCTCGTGCCTGGGGTCCCAGAGTTTTGGTGAGACCAAGGTGGATGAATTGCTTCAGGCCAGGAGTTCAAGACCAGCCTGGGCAACATAGTCAGACCCTGTCTTTACAATAAATAAATAAACAGCAGAGAACAAACTACGATTCTGTACACCACCACAGGTTAACGCAATTTTATCTTAAGTGAAAGAAGCCAGACACCAGAATGCCTAATGTCTGGTTCCTTTCACATAGAAGTTAAAGAACAGACAAAATCTATCTGTGAAGATAGAAATTAGAAGAGTGATTGCATATTAGGGGGCAGAGAAGGAAACTTTTTTTTTTTTTTTTTGACAGGTTTTGCTATGTCGCCCAGGCTGGAACGCAGTGGCAGGATCAGGGCTCACTGCAGCCTCAAATTCCCAGGCTCAAGCAATCCTCCCCCATCAGCCTCCTAGTCACTGGGAATACAGGTGCACACCACCATGCCCAGCTAATTTTGTTTTTTGTAGAGATGAGATCTCACTATGTTGCCCAGGCTGGTCTTGAACTCCTGGACTCAAGCAATCCTCCCACCTCCTCCTCCCAAAGTGCTGGGATTACAGGCATAAGCCACCACATCCAGCCAGGAATCATTAACGTGTTAAATTTAGCATTTAACACAATATTCTTAAATTTGTTACATGGGGTTGGGGAGAAGATAAATAAGTGGTTGTTATTTATTTTCTGTAATTTTCCATGTATTTGAAATATTCCATAATTAAACATAAATGTTCCTTTAAAATGTGAAAAAACGTTCTATATATAAAAGCCCAGGAATAGGCCGGGCGCGGTGGCTCATGCCTATGATCCCAGCACTTTGGGAGGCCGAGGTGGGCAGTTCGCGAGGTCAGGAGCTCGAGACCAGCCTGGCCAATATGGTGAAACTCTGTCTCTACTAAAAATACAAAAATTAGCTGGGTGTAGTGGCGCCTGTAATCCTAGCTACTCAGGAGGCTGAGGCAGGAGAATTGCCTGAACCCATGAGGCAGAGGTTGCAGTGAGCTGAGATCGCCTTTTATGTGTCTGTTCACACTTGTTTTGTACATTTCGTCATCATGCTGAATTCCTGACAGGTTGTATAAACCACGTAGTGTGGACACAGCTTTTTCCCTCTAAGCTGATAAAGTTTATAACATGTTCTGGTGACTCATTCAGGCTAGAAACTAAATAACTAACTTGGATTCTGAGGAATTTATGCCTCTCTTGAGAATCAGTTCGGCCACTTTGCCCCACTCACCCATGGGTGGGCTAACAGGCACACGTGAACAGGGGCCAACAGAAAACACCCACGACCAGCACCTCTCTTCCAACCTGGTTAATGTATTTCTTTTGTTCACTCAGTTCTCCTAAAACCACCGGCCCAGGCTCCTTGCTGCAAAAATTGCCAGGTTATGAGAATTAAGTCATAAAAAGTTCGATGCTCAACTTTTCTGGCCCTATAGATGTGTTTGTTCGCAGACATGCAACATTAGAGACAACTTAGCCAGGCCGGGCATGGTGGCTCGTGCCTGTAATCCCAGCACTATGGGAGGCAGAAGCAGCAGGATCACTTTAGGGCAGGAGTGCAAGACCAGCCTGGGCAACACAATGAGACACTATCACAACAACAAAAAAATTTTTTTTGAGACGGAGTCCTGCTCTGTCGCCCAGGCTGGAGTGCAGTGGTGCAATCTCGGCTCACTGCAGCCTCTGCCTCCTGGGTTCTAGCGATTCGCCTGCCTCAGCCTCCTGAGTAGCTGGAACTACAGGCAAGTACCACCATGCCCAGCTAATTTTGTATTTTTAGTACAGACGGGGTTTCACCATGTTGGCCAGGCTGGTCTCAAACTCCTGACCTCAGGTGACCCACCTGCCTCGACCTCCCAAAGTGCTGGGATTACAGGTATGAGCCACTGTGCCTGGCAGTTTTTTTTAAATTAGTCAGTGGTACGAGCCGAGATCATACCACTGCACTCCTGCCTGGGCGACAGAAAGAGTCAAGGGTGAGAGGCCTCCTCGAACTGCCCTGTGCTCTGTGAATACAACCCTGCAAGCATCAGCCTCTTTAGACTGGGTGCACCATAAGTAGTTAGCCCATCCTATGGATGCAAGTCTAGGCAAGCTCCAAAATTGCAGCTTAGCCAGGGAGGATTCTTAGATTTGCTCAGGAAAGAACTCAAGAGCGAGCCTGTGGTGGGAAAAAAACAGGTTTATTGAAGCAGCCGCAGCAGCAGAGTGGCTGTTTCCTGCAGGGCAGAGTGACCCATAGGCAGTGAGCCCAGAGTAGCAGCCAGCGGGCCACTGACTAACTGTACTTATACTGACTTTTAATTACATGCAAATTAAGGGGCGGGTTATTCAGAACCTTCTGAAAAAGGAGTGGGGAGTTTCCGGAACCATAGGAGGTAACTCGCTGACCATTGCTGTGGCATGTTGCCATGGCATTTGTAAACTGTCATGGCACTGGTGGGGAGGTCTTTATGCTAATAAGCGATGAGGGTAATAGAGTTTGCTCTCCTGGCCATCTGCTGGTTCGGGCTGTTGTTTAAGTGCGGTCCCGTCTTGACCAGATCCTGTTCTGATTAGCTAGGCTGTGAGTAGAAAGCAAGTCCTCCTGATCGCCTACCTCACTCTCTCTCCCACCACTCACAGGATGAACATGATTACAAATGAACAACAAAAACTCCTTTTCTGTTGCTAGAGGTTTCAGCAGCCGAAAAGCTCCCACATACCTGCATTGCAAAAAGACTAACGCTGATTCAGACTTCGCACCGCAGTGACTTATTCCAAGTATGAGGTGACGTGCTTACTCTCCCATGCAAGCGTTAGTCACTGTTATTCCGCTGTTTCCCTCTGATATTACACAATGTCCAAGCTCTTCCTTCACAAAAGAATCTTTCTCTCAGCATAGTCTTCAAGGATAATATTTGCCAGACACTGTACGTAGCCTATTCAACAGCCACCAGGCTGCCACCTTCCTGGCTGGTGGAGCTACACCCAACACCCACTTTTTTTTTTTTTTGAGACAGAGTTTCACTCTGTCACCCAGGCTGGAGTGCAATGGCATGACCTCAGTTCACTGCAACCTCTATCTCCCAGGTTCAAGCGATTCTCCTGCCCCAGCCTACCAAGTAGCTGGGATTACAGGCATGTGCCACCATGCCTGGCTAATTTTTGTATTTTCAGTAGAGATAGGGTTTTGCCATGTTGGCCAGGCTGGTCTCAAACTCTTGACCTCAAGTGATCTACCCACCTCAGCCTCCCAAAGTGCTGAGATTACAGACGTAAACCACTGCACCTGCCTGGAGCCACCTCTTTTTATTAAGCTTGTGAAAAGCACGTGCTCACCTTCTCAACACTGCATGCAACCAAGGGGATAGAATTTGACTCAATCCTGGTCAATGGGTAAGAACTGAACCCACCAAGAACGTCTGACTGGAAGGTCAGAAAGAATCTGTCAGTGCTGAGACTCTGAATTAAACACCAAACTGCACCTGAACCTCTTGTAGTGGAAAGGCCGTCTTATCTGCTCTTACATGCTTTTGTTTTTTTCTATTATTTGCAGCCAAAAGCAACTTTTCAATACAGATACGAACTCTACCGCTGTTTTTATGAGCTTCTTGAAAATTACGTGACTTGTACCTACTTTTGCTATAAAAAGCACCTTGATTTATGCCACTGTAGCTTTGCTGTCTCCTCTGTATTCGGTGACGATATTAATCAATTTTGACTAGGAAAGCTACATGTGGCAGTTGTTCTGAGAAATCCCTGTATCTTTACCCAAGAAGTCATCGTGCTTTGAAAATGACACAAAAGCTCTGAAAGGTTCATGCGACTGTTTCATAAAGTTTCAGAATGGGCAGCATGCTAGGAACAAATGCATGTCAGAACCGATACGATCCACCTGACAGGGAGTATAATACCTTCTGGATATTTTTGGGTTTTGACTCACAATCATTTATCCCAGCATGCATGTCTATACTATACGTGCACTGGGCTCAATGTTTAAAAGTCAGTATTGACTTTGATGACATTATTCTAAATTGTAGCAATGATATTATTTTTTAATCACAACTTCCATGTGTTTGAGCCATTGATCCATTTTGTGATTCAGGGATCTAACACAACACAATAGCCGACCCTGAAATTGCAAATGCAACGAACATACATAGTAACACACAAAGGAAGACTATCAGAAAATAACACTTTGTCAGCCGGGCACGGTGGCTTACAGCCGTAATCCTAGCACTTTGGGAGGCCAAGGCAGGTGGATCACGAGGTCAGGAGTTCGAGACCAGCCTGGCCAACATGCTGAAACCATCTGTCCTAAAAATACAAAAATTAGCTAGCCATGTTGGTGCGTGCTTATAATCCCAGCTACTCCAGAGGCAGAGGCAAGAGAATCGCTTGAACATGAACCTAGGAGGCAGAGGTTGCAGTGAGCCAAGATCACGCCACTGCACTCTGGCCTGGGCGACAGACTCAGATTTCATCTCAAAAATAATAATAATGAAAATGGGCATGGTGGCACATACCTGTAGTCCCAGTTACTTAGGAGGATGAAGCAGCAGGATCACTTGAACCCAGGAGATGGAGATTGCAGTGAGCCAAGATCATGCCACTGCACTCTGGCCTGGGCAACAGACTGAGAGTCCATCTCAAAAATAATAATAATGAAAATGGGCATGGTGGCACATACCTGTAGTCCCAGCTACTTAGGAGGATGAAGCAGCAGGATCACTTGAACCCAGGAGGTGGAGATTGCAGTGAGCCAAGATCATGACACTGCACTCCAGCCTGGGCGACAGAATGAGACTCTGCATCAAAAAATAATAATAAAATAAAATAGAAAACAACAACTTGTTGCCCGAATTTAGACAAGAGTTCATTGCCAACCCTGGAGTCCACGTGCCACACAATTATTAAGGATGCAACACTGTTTCTGTGCAAATCAGTTTCAAATGTTTGAGATATATGGGTTTCTTGTTCTTTTTCTCTAAAGCCCACCACTTAGAAAACCATTGACCACCAGCGGTTCATAGAACATATTTTAAGAAACATCACTCTAGGGTCAGTTTTTTTTTTTTTTTTTTTTTGAGATAAGATCTTGCTCTGTTGTCCAGGCTGGAATACGGTGGTCCAATCACAGCTCACCGTATCCTCAACCTCCCAGGCTCAAGTGATCCTCCCACCTCAGCCTCCCAAGTAGCTGGGACTACAGGCACATGCCACCATGCCTGGGTAATTTTTTTTTTTTTTTTTGAGATGGAGTTTCGCTCTCGGTACCCAGGCTGGAGTGCAATGGTGCCATCTCGGCTCACTGCAACCTCCGCCTCCTGGGTTCAGGCAATTCTCCTGCCTCAGCCTCCTGAGTAGCTGGGATTACAGGCACGCGCCACCATACCCAGCTAATTTTTTGTATTTTTAGTAGAGACGGGGTTTCACCATGTTGACCAGGATGGTCTCGATCTCTTGACCTTGTGATCCACCCGCCTCGGCCTTCCAAAGTGCTAGGATTACAGGCGTGAGCCACTGTGCCCAGCCACAAAGGCTGAATTCTTACAATTCTTACATCATCTGACTCTCTACCTGGGGAAACTGCATAAGAAGTAGTCATCTTGGGGACTCAAAAGCTTCAAGATCCACAGGGATTTGGGACCCTCTGCTGATGTATGGGAGAGACATTTTTGGCTGGAGGTAAGGGCCACTTTCCATCTCCCCTTCAGATCACTCAACTGCCTCCCTTCTGTTTTCCTAATTGAAACATCCACACGGTGTGAGTCCCTTGCTGGTGACAGTTGCAGTGGCATCACTCGAGGTCAGGAATGGCTTGCTCTGTGTGGCCCCCAGCTCAGTGCCAGGCACCATGATGAACTTTATGCCAGGATGGTGGCATAATAACAAGAATGAACTTACTGCGGGCAGCAGCTCTCAATGTGGCACCCCAAAGCCCCCTTCAATCACTCACTATATGCAGACAGAGTGCCCTTCAACACATCCTAGGACTTGTAGGAAACACTTGTGAGTACTGGTCACTCCAGCGACCTTTCCAGGGGGAGGAGTAACCACTGGGGTTATCCCTTCTCTATCCTTCGCCCCCTCCACCTCACAGCTCCTCCAGCTTCCCATCGGCACCAGCCCTGAGAATGGAGTGAGCCGATTAAGGGGTCAGGTTACTCCCAAGAAAGGGATATTCACAACCCTACTCTGGTTAATTTCCTGTCCTGGCCCCAGGCCTCAGGTCTAACCAGGACCCACGTGGTGAAGGGACTGCCTGGCTGTCATCCTTCAGGACACACATCCACAAAAGGCCTTTTTTTTGACCTCTGACATATTTCCCAAGAGCAGTAGATGCATCTTTTTGTGCATGTTTTAATTTATTGACACTAACATTTAAAGTACACTCTTTAAAAATGATCATATCCTGGCATTTCTTCATTTACTGCATTTGTAGCCTCAAAAAATACAAGTGGTTGGGTCTCTTCTGCCCCTGGGGCTGGGTGAGCTGCAGCCACACTCCGGCCATGTTCCTCCCTAGGGGGCGCTACTCCCTTCCAGCCAGCAATGCTGCCCAATGCTGGAGGCCATCTCTGCAGAACCCAGCACACAGGCATCTCACTCCCAATTCAGCCTGGGAAATCGTGATTGAGAGCCCCGCGACAAAGCCATGAGCTGATGCTGACATGATACTAATTCACTGGAAACGATGGTGATAGGGGCCACAGAGCTTGTCACGCCATGTGCCCTGAAGCCCCCACTCTGGGATGGAAGGGAACTTCTCACGCAACGCTGGAGGGTTCAGACATTGTCCTGAGGGTAATGGGGAGCCACTGAAGATGGGTGGGGATGAGCAGCGTGTTCAGAACTGTATTTTAGAAAGATCCGGCCGGGCGAGGTGGCTCAAGCCTGTAATCCCAGCACTTTGGGATCACCTGAGATCAGGGAGTTCAAGACCAGCCTGACCAATATGGTGAAACCCCATCTCTACTAAAAATACAAAAGTTAGCCAGGCATGGTGGTGTGTGCCTGTAATCCCAGCTACTCAGGAGGCAGAGACAGGAGAATCACTTGAACCCAGGAGGCGGAGGTTGCAGGAGCCAAGATCACACTGCTGCACTCCAGCCTGGGTGACAGAGCAAGAATCCATCTCCAAAAAAGAAAGAAAGATGCCATGCCTCATGGGGGAAGGGAGACGGAAGCCTGAGGGTATTGTCCATGTATTTCTAGGTAGAAATTGCAAGTCAAACCCTTTGGGGAACACAGCAGGGACCCTCTCCTAAGGGTTTTCAGTTGGAACCTTGACAAGACACAGGCCCCTTCCCAAGCAAGATGCTCCTCCCAAAGATAGGAAGCAGGCTGATCCCAGCCTCTCTTGGTGCAACGGTTCCTCGCCCTCAGGCCTGACAGGTAAGGGTAAGTAAATGTGGAAACCTCAAAGGGGAGAGGAAGCCCAAGGCCAAGAGGGGATCATCTCTCACTGGGCAGGCTGGGGGTCTGATGTCCTGTTTTCTGGGGCAATTTGTCCATTTGCCTCCTCCATCATTTCCTTGTACTGACGCTTGAAAAAGCCAACCTGTGGGGGAGGACGGAGAAGAAACTCAGGAAGTCCATTCAGTAGAAGAGAAGAAAAGACAGGACTGAGGGAGACTGAGGGGTCACTATTCTGGAATCCCTGCTAGGTTCGAAGCACTGCACTAGGACCTTTACATGCATTGCGTCATCTAGATTTAGCCAAAAAAAAAAATGTTGTTTTTTTTTTTGAGACAGAGTCTCACTCTGTCACCCAGGCTGGAGTGCAGTGGCACAATCTCAGCTCACTGCAACCTCTGCCTCCCAGGTGCAAGCGATTCTCCTGCCTCAGGCTCCCAAGTAGCTGGGATTACAGGCACGTGCCACCACACCCAGCTAATTTTTGTATTTTTAGTAGAGATGGGGTTTCACCATGTTGGCCAGGCTGGTCTTGAACTCCTGACTTCAAGTGATCCACCCGCCTCAGCCAAAGTGCCGGGATTATAGGCGTGAGCCACCATGCCTGGCCTAGATTTAGCCAAAATTCTACGAGCTGGGTAGAGTCACCTTCACTTTGAGAAATCAAGGCCCACAGTGGAGCAGACACTGGCCAACAGTCAAAGACAAAAAGAATCTGTCGTGATGTCAGCATTCAAACTGGGTCTGTGCTTTTATATGATAATCTGCTGTGGAGAGAAACTGGAGAAGGGCGGGAAAGCAAGGCAGAATGTTTAGAGGAGGATTGAGAATCACAAAGTAGGGGGCCGCTGGAGGCGGGCAATATGGGAGGTGGGAGGCAATTTCTCATATGAAGCGACCCTACAAGAAAGTGCCTCTGCTTCAAAGCGAGCTCCTTCTCGCTCTGCAAAAAGATTGGGACCAGATGCTGGTGGGGTCCAGCGTGGCATAAAACACTCACTTTGTACAGGGCGGCTGTGATGAGCGCCAGCAGCAGCAGACCCCCCACGGAGCTGCCCACGATGAGGGGGATGGGGTTGTGGATCTCGTAGTTCTCCAGCACCGTCATCGTCTGAAGTGGAGGTGACCCCATCAGAAAGCGCCTGCCCTCCTGCCATCCCAGACTCCTCACCATTCCCCAACCTTTAACTCCCTCCCCTGCTCCTTGGCCCTGCTCCAAAGGGTGAGATGCAGCAGCACCCATGCCCTTAGGGACAGCCGTCCTGCCCAGGGACCTTCACCCTCCTCCCCCAGGCTTACAAATCCCCACCCAGCACCGCAGATGGAGCCCCAGGGGCCCTCTTTCCAGCCTGGCCGCTGCCCTCACACCGTCTCTACCTGAGCGCTCATAAATGCCTCCTGTCCCGGAAGCTGGGAGTACACCGATGTGTCGAACGTAATTTCAGCCACACTCACGACCGATACCTTCTTCTGCGATGTCTGCAAAGGGGTTGGGGAAACCTGTAGAACTGGCTCTGGGGAGGCTCAGGGCTCCGGGGACAGCCTGGCTTGCAGATGGGCACAGACACGCCAGGTCCCGCCTGAGTCTGGGGCAGGGGCTCTGCCATTGCACCCACACACCTGGCGGACCCAGCCAAAGCTGAGGTTGCCCTTCAGGGTGAAGTCCAGCTCCTCCTGGACGCTGAAGGAGGGGACGTCACAGCGGAACCGCAGGCAGCCGGCAATGGAGCAGTCCTGGGGGCAGAGAAATCGCATCAGGCTGAGAAAGATGAGTATGAAGGTCGGAGGCAGCATTACTCGGTGTGATCTGAGGGCAGCGGCCGAATCTGAATGCAAAAGGCTAGCTCAGCAGGATGGACGCGGAACATGAACTCCTGGGTGAAATTTCTCTGATGTGCCGCCTGCAGTGAAGGCTGGCCCAGAGCCCTCCTCACCAGCACAGGATTCTTCTGAATGTGCGCCAGGAAGTCAGACACTGGGGGTGCGATTTTCTCCGAGGAGCACCGAAGGGATGGGTCCTGGGGGGAAATGCAGAGAACAGGCGTCTCAGCTGGGACCTCAGGGACTCATGAGGGGCACAGCGAATCCAGGTAAAAAGTGCATTCACAGAGCCACACACAGTCCTCAGGTACCTGGGGATGGGAGACCTCCACCTCCGTCCACACAGCCTCCTGGTTCAGCTCCACAGGCACCCAGAAGTTGATGCTGACAGGCAGGTCCCTCTGTCCGAGGTTGTTGACCTGCACAGAGGGCGGTGAGGGCAGAGCCCACGCCAAAGCCCACAGCCCTCCCCAGCCTCCCTCCCCAGCCTCCCGCCCCAGCCCAGGTTCCAGTGTCTCCACCACCTGCCTGGTATCTGTGTGTGGCCACACGGCTTTCCTTCTCCTCAGAGGCTGAGAAGTTGAAGTACTTGGTGGATTGTTCATGGCTGGAGAGAGGAGAGGCATTGGTGGACGTGAACCACCACGGGGCCTCTGCAGGAGGCATTGGCTGCGACATGAGGGGACAGGTGGGGCCTTGGCATGTCCTAGAATAGGGGCTGTGGCTGAGTTAGGTTAAAAGAGAGTTTAGAGGCCAGGCACGGTGGCTCACTCCTGTAATCCCCACACTTTGGAGGCTGAGATGGGCAGATCACCTGAGGTCAGGAGTTCAAGACCAGCCTGGTCAACATGGAGAAACCACGTCTCTACTAAAAATACAAAAATTAGCCAGGCGTGGTGGCGGGCGCCTGTAATCCCAGTTACTCAGGAGGCTGAGGCACAAGAATTGCTTGGAGCCAGGAGGCAGAGGTTGCAGTGAGCCGAGATTGCCCCACTGCACTCCAGCCTGGGCAACACAGTGAGACTTGGTCTCAAAAAAAAGAGAGAGAGTTCAGAAAAGCAGGGCTGGGCTTCTAAACAAGGGCTAAGTGGCTGAGTGCAGTGGCTCACACCTATAATCCCAGCACTTTGGGAGGTCGAGGTAGGAGGATCACTTGAGGCCAGGGTTCAAGATCAGCCTGGGCAACATAGTAAGACCCCATCTCTACAAAAAAATTTGTTCATTAGCCAGGCATGGTGGCACATATCTGTAGTCTCAACTCCTTGGGAGGCTGAGGTGGGAGGATCACTTGATTCCAAGAGGAGTTCAAGGTTGCTATGAGCTGTGATCACGCCACTGCACTCCAGCCTGGGTAACAGAGCAAGACGTGGGCTCTTAAAAAAAATGGGTGCAAAGAGCTCGTAGCTGCCTGCAGTGGGGCTGGGCAGTGGGTGCAGTGAACGGAGAAGAGAGCTCTGCCACTGACCTGCAGGAGAGCAGGGGCCAGGGCCTGCCCCTCTGCTTTCCTTCCAGCCCTTCGTGGAGATATAGGATGCCAGGGACCAGTGGGACACGGCGCAGGGCTGTTGACCAAATGCTACTGAGCATTGCCCCTTCTCGGTCCCCTACAGGCCTCCCCCAGGGCCCTTTTCTCCCATTTCCTTGGCTTTTCCGGGCCTGAGGCTTGGAGGTGAGGGAGGGCCAACAACAGACTCTTCACAGGATCTCAGTTTAAGGTCCCAAGCCCTTCTTGGGCACAAGCCTGAAGACCCAGTGGTCAGCTGTGACCGTCACACCGTGGCCGGTCTCACTTCTGCCTCACTGCTTCACTCTTCTGGCACCTGTCCTCTAGCTGGCATAGTCCAAATGCCAGCCCACCACACCTACTCTGGAGCCTCATTCCTTCCCTGCCAATTTTTTGTAGAGATGGGATCTCACTATGTTGCCCAGGCTGATCTCGAACTCCTGGCCTCAAGCGATCCTCTCATCTTGGCCTCCCCGCAAAATGCCCCAACCTGGCACTCCCTGTACCCCAACCCACAGGGTCACATCTGCCGTGTGTGACTGAGCTGTGGGCCACACATGCCTAAAGGAGGTGAGCTCTGCCAATGGGGCCCCTGCCAGCGGGTGTGAGAGCCTAGGCACAGCCCAGCACACAAGCTCAGAGCATGCGCCTGGCTGGGAGCCCCACACGTGCAGGTGCAGGTGAGGGTGGAACGAGGCAGAGGAGAACATCCAGCAAGGCACACCCCACAAGGGTGGGGGTTCGTGTCTGATTCTGATCACACATAATAAGGGCCCAGTAAGTCTTCACTGAATGTCTAATGAACGTACGGGAAATAGCCACAGTGCCGCGCCTGATGCACAGCAACTTTGAGGAAGGCATCGACTGAAGGGAGGTGTCTGCTGAAACTTGACCTTTTAGTTTCAAGCACCTTATCTCACCCTCCCTGGCAGCATTTCAAGGCCCTGTGTTTTTTTGTTGTTGTTGTTTTGTTTTGTTTTTTGAGACAGAGGTTTGTTCTTGTCCCCCAGACTGGAGTGCAGTGGTGCAATCTCAGCTCACTGCAACCTCTGCCTCCCGAGTTCAAGTGATTCTCCTGCCTCAGTCACCCAAGAAGCTGGGATTACAAGCACCCGCCACTACACCCAGCTAATTTTTGTATTTTTAGTAGAGATGGGGTTTCACCATGTTGGCCAGGCTGGTCTTGAACTCCTGACCTCAAGTGATCCGCCCGCCTCAGCCTCCCAGAGTGGTGGGATTACAGGCGTGAGCCACCGTGCCCGGCCGGCCCTGTCTTTTTACCCAGCTTTTCCCTGACATACAGCCTCTGTGGCAGGCAGGTCATCCGTCCCTATCCTTCCCCAAGGGTACTGGGAAGAGGAGGAGGGGCTTCTAAAAGTCCCGCAGGGTACAAGTGTATTCCCAGGACAAGAAGAAATGTCCCGTCCAGATACCAACAGCCTCTCGATGCTGTGGACCCTTCTGTGTTTAACTGACGCCTCTCCTTCCAAGGGGCCCTAGCCCCATCTCAGAAACCCACATCCCCTGCACCCCTGCAGTACAGAATCACATGGCCCTAGATGAGATTCGGGCTTGGACCAGGATAACTTTGCTCCCCAGTGAGGCTTAGAAGAATATCAAAGGTAGGGACACGTCTCATATCTCCTGGGAAACACAAGAGAATGTTGGTGCATTTGAGAAAGGCTTTTAACTCCTGTTAAAACTGGCATATAACGATAATAACATCACAATTATTAGGATAATAACTAGCCCACAATCAATATTTGTTGACGGCTGGGCATGGTAGCTCATGCTCATAATCCCCGCACTTTGGGGGGCCAAGGCAGATGGATCACTTGAGGTCAGGAGTTCAAAACCAGCCTGGCCAACGTGATGAAACCCTGTCTCCACTAAAAATACAAAAATTAGCTGGCCGTGATGGTGCGTGCCTGTAATCCCAGCTACTCCAGAGGCTGAGGCAAGAGAATCGCTTGAACTTGAACCTGGGAAGCGGAGGTTGCAGTGAGCCAAGATTACACCACTGCACTCCAGCCTGGGCAACAGAGTGAGACTCTGCCTCAAAAAATAATAATGATAAAATAAAATAGAAGACAACAACTTGTTGCCTGAATTTAGACAACAGCCCATTGTCATCCCTGGAGTCCACTTGCCACACAATTAATAAGGATGCAACACTATTTCTGTGCAAATCACCAGTTTCAAATGTTTGAGATGTGTGGGTTTCTTGCTCTTTTTCTCTAAAACCTACCACTTAGAAGAGCATTCACCATCAGCTGTTTGTAGAACACATTTTAAGAAACATCACTCTAGGGTCAGTTTTTTTTTTTTGAGATAAGATCTTGCTCTGTTGCCCAGGCTGGAATGTGGTGGTCCAATCACAGCTCACCATATCCTCAACTTCCCAGGCTCAAGTGATCCTCCTGCCTCAGCCTCCCAAATAGCTGGAACTACAGGCACAAGCCACCATGCCTGGGTAATTTTTATCAAGGATAAAATGAAAGAAACAAAAAAAAAAGTGTTGACTGGTAAGTGCTGCTGGCGATATTATCTAACACCCGAAACCTAACACATCTCAGATGTTCAGCTGCTGCAGG
The DNA here is from genome assembly GCF_030222135.1 of Aotus nancymaae. Lineage (NCBI taxonomy): Eukaryota > Metazoa > Chordata > Mammalia > Primates > Aotidae > Aotus > Aotus nancymaae. The sequence continues at coordinate 28,330,677 of NW_026988463.1, read as the reverse complement.
GGACAAGGTCTACCCCCATCAGGGTGAGAGAGAAGAACCCCTTCGCCTGCGGCGGGGCGCCTGCTGACCTGCTGGCCACGGTGTAGACGGCGTACTTCACAGGGAGCTCCTGCTGGAAGGTGGTCTTGCTGGTCCTGGGGGTGTTGTTCTCACTGGAGAAAGAGGAGAGACCCAGTTGCCAAAGGCCCCAGAGGAGGAGGATGTGGAGTGGGGCTGGAGATGAGGGGCACTGCCCCTGGCCTGGCCCGGCTCACCTGCTCACGTTGGCTACCAGAAGCAGTCGGTCTCCCAGGACAGCCTTGGGGGAGATGTCAAAGGTAGCCAAGAAGCTGATCTGAGGAAAGGCACTGAGGAGGTCACAGAGCAGTAAGGACAGGGCGGGGAGGGGAGCGGCGAGGGAACGGAAGCCAGGCTGACCTGGGCGCCCTCACGGAAGATCAGGTGGTTGATCCTGCAGCTGGTGCTCCAGGTGCCCTGACTCCCAGCTGGGGCGCTGTCACATGTCAGGCGCAGGGAGCGCAGCTGTCCCTGTTTCTAGGCACAAGAAAAAGTAGAGGAGTATTAGCTGAAATTGAAAGCAATGGCAAAAACCACAATTACTTTTGCATCAACCTACTATAACGGTATTCCAAAGACACTCCGTAAAGTAGTGATGAAGCTTCCCGGAGCCCACCTTAAGGTTATGTTTTTGTTTTTTTTTGAGAGCAGGTCTCACTCTGTCACCCAGGCTAAAGAGTAGTGATGCAGTCGCAGCTCACTGCAGCCTCAAACTCCTGGGTTCAAGCCATCTCCTCACCTCAGCCTCCCGAGTAGCTGGGACTATAGGCACACACCACCATGCCTGGCTAATTAAAAAAAAAAAAATTTTTTTTTGAGATGGGATCTCACTATGTTGCCCAGGCTGGTCTTGAACTTCTGGCCTCAAGCATCCTCCCATCTTGGGCCCCCCAAACACTAGGATAACAGGTATAAGCCATCACACCCAGCCAAGGTTATGTTTTTAAAAGCTCCCCCATAGCTATCTGGTCAAACTTTCTTCCAAAGTAGAAATCTCAAAGTTATTAAAATGTTCACCTTTTTATTGTTATTTTAAAGGCCTCTTATTACGGAAATTTTGAAACACATCTGAAAGTAGAGAGACTAGAAAATCAACCCCCGTACATCCATCACTCATTTTAAGTAACCAACATTTTTCTACTCCTGTTTCTACTCTGTTCTCTTTCTGAATATTTTAAAGCATGTCCCAAACATCATATTTGTGGGAAGTAGAAAAGTTCCTCTTTAAAGTTTTCTTTCTTGTTAAAGAATAAATTTGCTGATAACACTTTGTTAAGCCCTTATCCTATGTAGCTGTTAAGACATGCCATGCGTACAAGCACGTAATACATTCTATATCCTCATACTTTAACAGGATATCTGTGCTGGACGTGCTCACAGGCATGTCCCAGCTGGCAGCCTATGCCCATTACCTGTTTAAAAAAGTTTTAAGTTGTTAGCCAATCGGGTTTTAGTTTAAATTGTAAGGTCTGACTCCAGCCAACAGAGAGCAGACACAGCAGTAAGGACGACCCCAAATGGGTAGGGGATAAATATGTCTGCTTTTCCTTTGTTCATTGTACTCTGGCGGCAAGATGGCTAGTGAGAGTACCCTTCCTGCAGTCCAGGAAGTAAAAATTGTGTTACTGAAAGATCCTTTGTCTCAGGGCTGATTTTTATTTTTGGCACCGAGCATCTGTTTCCAACAATATTATTTCATCTAGAAATACTTCAGTGTATACCACCAACAGATAAGGGTATTTTAAATGTAACCACAAGACCCAACAAAGCACAGCCAACAAAATTAACAATTACTCCTTAATATACCATTGTACCAGTCATGTTCTATTTTCTTAGACTGTCTCCAAAAATGTTATTTTACAGCTCATGTATTAAAATCAGTATTGAACACATTACATTTGGTTGATAGGTCTAGGGTCACTTTCAGTGACAGTGATCACCCCTGACATGCAGAGATGACCTTTCCTGGTGTGTTCTTTTATACATTAATCAAAATGTGCTTCTGTTGGGAATACGAGACTAAGAAAAACAGAGCAGATTAACAACCAAACATTATGTGTGGACTTAGCTTGAATTTTGGTTCAAATAGTCCAGAGGGAAAAAGATATTTTTGAGACAATTACAGAATTTTGACTATTATCTTAATACCAAGGAATCATTTATTTCATTGGGTGTGATAATGGTGTTGAGGTCATATAAGATGTCCTCATTGTTTAGAACTATAGAGTGTGTCTTTGTCTGTTCCCTGCTGCTATAACAGATTACCACAAACCAGGTAATTTATCAATAGAAGCTTCATGTTTCCAGGAACCGGGAAGTCCAAGAACTTGGCACCGGTATCTGGTGAGGGCCTTTGTGCTATGTCATCTAACAGCAGAAGGCAGTAGGGCAAGAGAGCACATGTGAGAGTGAGAGGGAAAGCGGACCAAACTCATCCTTTAATTAGGAACCCACTCCTGGGCCGGGCACGGTGGCTCACACCTGTAATCTCAGCACTTTGGGAGGCTGAGGCGAGTGGATCACTTGAGGTCAGGAGTTCAAGACCCGCCTGACCAACATGGTAAAACCCTGTCTCTACTAAAAATACAAAACTTAGCTTGATGTGGTGGTGAGTGCCTGTAATCCCAGCTACTCGGGAGGCTGAGACACAAGAATTACTTGAATCTGGGAGGCAGAGACTGCAGTGAGCCAAGATCATACCACTGCACTCCAGCCTGGGTAACAGAGCGAGACCTTGTCACAAAAAACAAAACCAAAAAAACAAAACAAAACGAAAACCCACCCCACTCCTGAAATAACTAATCTACTCTCAAAATAATAGTATTCATCCATTCATGAGGGCTTTGCCGTCATAACCTAATCACCCCTTAAAGACCCATCTTTCAACACTGTTGCATTGGGAATTAAGTGTTCAACACGTGAACTTTTGTTGATGCGTTCAAGTCATAGCAGAGTGAATAAGGAGGGTTACAATGACCCCCATGTCTGAGATTAGTTTTAAAATAAGTCAGCAGGTCTGGCACAGTGGCTCATGTCTGTAACTCCAACACTTTGGGAGGCTGAGATGGGAGGATTGCTTGAACCCAGGAATTAGAGACCAACTTGGGCAGCACAGTAAGACCCCCACTCTACAAAAAGATTAGCCAGCTGGGCATGGTGGCTCATGCCTGTAATCCCAGCACTTTGGGCAGCTGAGGCAGGTGGATCACCTGAGGTCAGGAGTTCGAGACCACCCTGACCAACATGGAGAAACCCTGTCTCTACTAATAATACAAAAATTAGCTGGGCATGGTGGCACATGCCTGTAATCCCAGCTACTCAGAAGGCTGAAGCAGAGAATTGCTTGAACCTGGGAGGCAGAGGTTGTGGTGAGCCGAGATTGTGCCATTGAACTCCAGCCTGGGCAACTAGAGGGAAATTCTGTCTCAAAAAAAAAAAGAAAAATAGCCAAGTGTGGTAGTTTGTGCCTATAGTTCTAGCTACTCAGGAGGCTGAGATGGGAGGATTGCTTGAGCCCAGGAGGTCGAGGCTGCAGTGAGCCATGATTGTGCTACTGCACTCCAGCCTATGTGACAGAGTGAGACCCTGTCTCAAAAATAAATAAATAAATAAATAAAATATGTTAGCAAAGGGGAAAAACTGAAACAAATGTGGCAAAATGTTGCTAGGTGTTGAATCTGGGTGCTAAGTTTTGGGGAGGTTTGTTGTAAATGTTTTAAATTTTTCATAATAACTTTTTTTTGAGACAGAGTCTTGCTCTGTCACCAGGCTGGAGTGCAGTGGCACAATCTTGGCTTACTGCAACCTCCGCCTCCTGGGTTCAAGTGATTGTCCCACCTCAGCTTCCCGAGTAGCTGGGATGACAGGCGCGCACCACCACACGAGCTAATTTTTGTATTTTTAGTAGATACAGGGTTTTACCATGTTGGCCAGGCTGGTCTCGAACTCCTGCCTTGGCCTCCCAAAGTCCTGGGATTACAGACGTGAGCCACTGCACCTGGCCATAATAACATTTTTGTTTAAAAAGTCTGGTTCTCTTTGACTCCCTATGGTCCTGGTTCTATATTCTAGCGCAGGGATTGGCAAACGATAGCCACTACCTATATTTATACATAAAGTTTTACTGCCTCTCAGGTATATTCATTCATAATCTCATTTATGTCAACGGCTGCTTTCACTCCACAACACCAGAGGTTAGCAGCTGCGACACAGACCGCTTGGCCCACAAAGACAAAATATTTACTATCTAGCCCTTTGTAGAAAAAGGTTCCCACGCCTTAATGCAGAATGACCAATAAATTCAACCCCTTGCTTCTACAGAACAGCATTTTTAAGTAGTTGAAGGATGAGATATGTTTTCCTTTAAAAGAGGAATATTGACATGATATGGAGTAGAAAGAAATTTGGGCAGGATTCCTTCTGTCTCCGCATTAGTAGCCTCTCAGGAAATCATTCCCGTTAGTGTCCTCAAACTGCGATGCCTGAAGTTGAACACCACAAGAGCAGAGGCAAGTCCCAGATGGCACAACCACCTCCAAGCCCCCTCTTGAACCGCACAGGAATCTACGCTGACACCCAGCCCAGCTGCCTCCTCCTTCCCCAGAGGGAGCACCTGGCCCTCTGCCACGTGGCGGTAGGACAGTCCCGCCGGGTGGGAGAAGGTGATGGTGGTTCCGTAGGAGTCTTCCCCGTCGTTCCACACCATCACTTCTGCATTTAGCTCCAGGTTACTCCCCACCAGCAGGGTCTTCAAGCTGGGTATCGGGGAGGGGAAGGAGAAGATGATTCTGTGACTGAGGCTAGAAATAATCTGGGAATAAAATGGGGTGGGTGGGGACGTGGGAGATAGACAGGGGACAGGACACCTGGGTTCTTCTTTTTTTTTTTTTTTTAAGAGGCAGAGTCTTGCTCTGTCACCCAGGCTGGAGAGTAGTGGTGTGATCATGGCTCACTGCAGCCTCCAACTCCAGAGCTCAAGCAATCCTCCAGCTTCAGCCTCCCAAGTAGCTGGGACTATAGGCATGCTCCACCACACTCAGCTGACTTTTCTGTTGTTTCGTTTTTGTAGAAATGGGATCTCACTTTGTTGTCCAGGCTGATCCCTAACTCCTGGCCTCAAAAGATCCTCCCGCCTCGGCCTCCCAAAGTGCTGGGATTACAGGCGTGAGCCACCGTGCCCAGCCAGGACACCTGGGTTTTGAGTATAGGATGAGACAATGTTAGGGAGAGCCAGGGACAGGAGTCCCAGGTTCCAGGAAGGAGGCTGGGGTGCCAGGGCAGGTCTAAGGGCAGGGTGAGGCGGGGGCACTCACCCTGGGAAGCTGAAGGAGATGCCAAGATCGTCCTGGCAGATGTGGTCAGCTCCACAGTTCTTCTCAAAGGGGAGCTGCGTGGGAAGGCAATGGAGGGTTTTCTCTGAGACCCGGGCCCCACACTGTGCGCCCTCTTTGGGAGACCCCAGCGCCAGGACTCACGGAGGCTGTGAAGTATCTCTGAGCATCAGTGGCCAGCATAGGCTGCAGGTTTCTGAAGTAAGGGAGGGGCTTGCCCACCAGCGTGAAGTTCAGACGCAAGGTGATGGGAGTCACGGAGTCCTCCACGCAGGCCTGGGGGATGGGCATGGGGGAGGGAGGAGGGTAAAGGGAACACTGTGCAGAGCTGTGCTCCCCTCCGCTCCCCTCACAGTTCTCATCCAGCCTGCTCAGCGTCACCACCTCCAGGAGGCCTCCCTGACACCCTCTCATTTCTCTTCCCTGGTTTGTCTTTTTTTTTTTTCTCCTCTCCATAGACCTCCCGATCAGCAATGACTGTTTTTGCCACTGCTCTGCCCCTGACCCTCAGGTCCTGTCTTTGAGGAGCAACTTGATAAATGCATGTCCAGTGAATGCCTGAAAAAAAACCCAGCCAGAAGCCCCAGACCTCGCTCTCAGGCTGCCCAATTCTCTTTCCTGAAATCCAACCGATCTCATCACTCGTTGGCTCGCTCACTGGCTAACGTGAAGTAAGCGCCTCCCGCACGCAGGTCCCGTGCTGGGCTGAGCCACAGGGAGGCTGGAACGCAGCCTGTTCTGGCCTGCCCTGCCCTCTGCCAGCCCCAGCGCGGCCGCCACCCACGCCTGTGCCCAGTCGCACCGGGAGCAGCAAATCGAAGTTTTCACAGTGTGTCTTCAGCCCGAGGACTTGGACTCGGCTCAGACTCCGGCTCTTTGTTTCTTGGAAGGTGGCACGGGGACTCAGGCGGCCAGGGTCGAGGGCCAGGTCCAAGGTCACAGAGCTTTGGAGGTCACCTGTAGGTGGTCGCAGGGATGGCGTTGAGAGAGACAAAAACCCCTGGGGTGGACAACGTGCAGGATCGGAGACAGGCGTCCAGGGCTGGGGGACTCCAGAGGTCAGGGCGTCCTGGGTTAGAGGGAGAGGACTCACGGCTTCTGAGCAGGTTCTTGGAAATGTTGTCGATGTAAAGGCAGATGCTGGCGTATCCCAGGGGCTGGTCAGAGACCTCCTGCTCCCGGCACTCAAACGTAGACCGGGGGATCTCGCCAGGTATGAACTGCATGCTTGCCCTCACCCAGAGCACAGGTCTGGTCCTGCGGACAGAGCACTGACCTGAGGACAGCCCCTCGGCTCCTGGGAGCACAACATGGGGTGGGGTGAAGGGTGGGCACCCCAGTCTGGACCTAGGACTGCCTGGGGAGCATCCAAGGAAGGCTGCTCTCACCTGAGCAGGAACACCTGGCCCCGGGCCCCCACCGCCAGGTCCACCAGTCCATCCTGGGTGAGGTCCTGACCCCCGCTCAGCGCCTGCCCAAAATACTGCAGCCTGGGGGAGAGCTGGGAGCCCGCGATCCGCTGGCCAGAAGAGAAAAGGGTGAATCAGGCTGGAAGGCTGGGGAAGAACTTGGAGATAAGTAACAAGGGGAATACGGAGGTAGGGCCGCGGGGGAAGGACAGAAGGGGTGAGGTGTGAACAGATGTCACCAAGAAGAGTCTGAAAAGAGGAGGTAGGGGTGGGGAGATGGTTGCTAAGAAAGAGATGTAGGAGTGGAGATTGGAAGGGTGTCCTGGTGACCCGAGTGTCATTCATTCAGTCAGTCTCTAGTTCCAATTCTGACTCCTCCACCTCTGAGCCACGAGGTGGGGGGCAAGGACTCAATCTTTCTGTGCCTCGGTTTCCTCATCTTTCACATAAAGATACTATGAGCTCAGAGTTTAGCTGTGCACAGGAGAGGAATTCCTATGGTTCTTAGAACAGCACCCGGAACATGACCAGCAGTCCATAACATATCACAATGAGTATTAAGGCTGCAAGGGACCTCGGCGCTCGTCCAACCTCATCTCCCTCATTGCACAGATGCAGGAGAAAGGTGGGGACAGGGCCAACCCATAGAGCCTTTAAGAGGCTGACTCCGGACGTAACACCAGACCCTTCAACCCCAAGCCCAAGTCCCCTTTTTGTTTCTTGCTGTCACTCTGTCTCTTCGAAGGACAAGAAAAAGCTAGGATGGTGGGGGGAGTGGTGACAGCCACACCCAGATTCCACCCTCCTGGGCACTGCCTCGCCTGTGGAATGTATCCCCTTCATTCCCAGTGCTCATGTTATGCCCAGTCCCTGAAAGAATGTGCCCTTTAAATCTCTGTGCACCCCTTGAAGCTAGCAGACATTAAAAGCAATAATAATGGGCCAGGCGCGGTGGCCACGCCTATAATCCCAGCACTTTAGGAGGCCGAGGAGGATGGATCATCTGAGGTCAGGAGTTCCAGACCAGCCTGGCCAACATGGTCGAACCCCGTCTCTACTAAAACTATAAAAATTAGCTGGGCATGTTGGCACACACCTGCAATCCAAGCTATTCAGGAGGCTGAGGCAGGAGAATCGCTTGAACCCAGGAGGTGGAGGTTGCAGTGAGCCGAGATTGCACCACTGCACTCCAGCCTGGGCGACAGAGCGAGACTCTGTCTCAAAAAGCAAGTAATAATAATGGGCCAGGAACACCGGCTTGTGCCTGTGGTCCCAGCTCCTCAGGAGGCTTTGGCAGAAGGATCTCTCGAGCCCAGGAGTTTGGGGCTACAGTCAGCTATGATTATGCCACTGCACTCCAGCCTGAGCGACACAGTAAGACCCTGTCTCTAAAAAAGAAGAAGAAAAAGAAAAGAAAAAAGAATAATAATAAAATTTAAAAAGAAATTGACCAATCACTGAGGGAGTCCAGAAAAGCTCGGTGTACCCCTCTAAATCTAAAATAAAAGTTCAAAAATAAAAATTAAAAAAATTGGTTAAAAACACTAACATCGTTTGAGCCTTTAGCAAGGCGAAATCTTTTTGCTGGTGGAGAGTCTTGCCTGATGGTGACATGGCTGACTGATCACAGTGGCAACTGCTGGAGGTTGAGATGGCTGTGGCCGTTTCTTAAAATAAGACAGCGAGGAAGTTTGCTGTATGGTCGGAGTCTTGCTCTCATGAAATTTATCTGGAGCATGCGATGCTGACTGATAACATTTTGTCCACCATAGAGTTTCTTTGAAAGTTGGAGTCAATCCTCTTAAACTCTGTGCTGCTTTATCAACTACATTTATGTAATATTCTTTTTTTTTTTTTTTTTTTTGAGACACAGTTCTACTCCGTCACCCAGGCTGGAGTGCAGAGGTGCGATCTTGGCTCACTGCAACCTTCACTTCCCGGGTTCAAGCGATTCTCCTGCTTCAGCCTCCTGAGTAGCTGTGATTACAGGTGTGTGCCACCACACCTGGCTAATATTTTTGTATTATTAGTAGAGACAGGGTTTCACCATGTTGGCCAGGCTGGTCTCAGTCTCCCGACCTCAGGTCATCCGCCCGCCTCAGCCTCCCAAAGTGTGGGGATTACAGGCGTGAGCCACTGCGCCCAGCCTGTTTATGTAATATTCTTAATCTTGTGTATTGTCATTTCAGTAATGTTCATAGCATCTTCACCAGGAATAAATTCTCTCTGAAAAAAAAAAAAAAAGGCCTTATCTTGCCTCTTATATCGGCAAATTTCATCGTGAGATTGCAGCAATTCAGGCTCCACTTCTAATTCTGGTCCGCTTTCTATTTCCACCACATCCATAGTCACTTCCTCTCCCTGAAGTCTTAAACCACTCAAAGTCATCCATGAGAACTGGAATCAGCTTCTCTCAAACTCTTGTTAATGTTGATATTTTGGCCCCCTCTCATGAATAATGAATGTTCTTAATGGCATCTAAAATGGTGAATTTTTTCCAGAAGGTTTTCAATTGACTTTGCCCAGATCCATCAGAAGAATCACTACCTATGGCAGCTTTAGCGTTATGAAATGTATTTCTGAAATAATAAGACTTGGAAGTCGAATTTACTCCTTGGTCCATGGACTGCAGAATGGACATGTGTTTGCAGGCATGAAAACAACACGGACCTCCTTGAACTTCTCCATCAGAGCTCTTGGATGACCCGGTGCATTGTCACTGAGCAGCAAACTTTGGAAAGAAATCTATTTTTCTGAGCAGCAGGTCTCCAGGGTGGGCTTAAAACACTCAATCGACCACGCTGCAGACAGACGTGCTGTCACTCCAGCTTTATTCCATTTCTAGAGCACAGGAAGGGTAGATTTAGTATCATTCTTCAGGGTCCTGGGATTTTCAGAACGGTAAATAAGCAATGACTACAACTTGAAGTCCTACCAGCCGCATTAGCCTCTAACAGGAGAGTCAGCCTGTCCTTTGAAGCGTTGAAGCCAGGCATTGACTTCCCTGCCCTGAAAGTCCTAGACGGCATCTTCTTCCACCAAAGCCCATTTCATCTACATTGAAAACCTGTTGCCGAGTGTAGCCACCTTCATCAGAGATTTTCTGGAGAACTTGCTGCAGCTTCTCCATCAGCACTTGCTGCCTCCCCTTGTGCTTTTATGTTTTGGAGACGGCTTCTTGCCTTCAACCTCATGAACCCACCTCTGCTGACTTCAGACTTCGCTTCTGCAACTTCCTCATCTCTCTCAGCCTTCGTAGAACTGAAGACCATTTGGGCCTTGCTCTGAATTAGGCTTTGGCTGAGGGGAATGTTATGGCTGCTTTGGTCTATCCAGATCACTCAAACTGCCTTCATAATAGCAGTTAGGCCGTTTCACTTATTATTCATATGTTCACTGGAGTAGCACTCTTAATTTCCTTCAATAACTTTTTCTTTGCACTCACAATTTGGCTAACTGTTTAGCGCAAAGGGCCTAGCCTTTAGCCCGTCTTGGCTTTTGACACGGCTTCTTCACTGAGCTTAATCATTTCTAGCTTTTGATTCAAAGTGAGAGACATGTGCCAGACGTGGTGGCTCATGTCGGTATTCCCAGTTGGTTGGGAGGTCGAGGCCAGCAGATCACTTGCGGTCAGGAGTTCAAGACCAGCCTGGCCAACATGGCAAAACCTTGTCTCTACTAAAAAATACAAAAATTAGTGAGGCATGTTGGCACGCACCTGTAAACCCAGCTACTCGGGAGGCTGATGCCGGAGAATCACTTGAGTCCTCGAGGGGAAAGTTGCAGTGAGCTGAGATCACATCAGTGCACTCCAGCCTGGGTGACAGCGTGATACCCTGCCTCAATCAATAAATAAATACTGAGAGACATGTGACTCTTCCTTTCACTTAAAGACCATTGTAGAATTATTATTTGGCTTAATTTCAATATCGCTGCATCGCAAAGAATAGGGAGGCCAGAGGAGAGGGAGAGAGAGCCCGGGGAACTATCAGTGGTGGAGCAGTCAGAGCACACACATTTATGAAGTTCGCCTTCGTATATGGACAAGCTTCGTGGTGCCTGAAAACAATCGTAACATCAAAGATCACTGATCACAGATCACCGGCACAGACGTGATAATTACAAAAAAGCCTGAAACACCGTGAGAATTACCAAACGTGACACAGAGACACAAAGTGAGTGCGTGCGGTTGGATAAACAGCGCCGATCCACTCGCTCAGTGCAGTCGCCAAACACCGTCACCGTGTAAAACACGCAGTGTCTGCAGAGCGAAGAAAACAAGGTACACCTGCATGTGATGGGTCGTGGGATGGAGTGGAAAGAAGGAAAAAATCATGGTGGGGCAGTGAATCCAGAAAGGCGGCCTCTTAGAATCAGGCCTGTGGGTGTGACCAAGCAATATTTGTAACCCAGGGTCTACACAAATATACCTCAAAGCCACCGCAGCAAAGGAAAGTCAAACAAATCTGTACAGACCGTTTGCAGTTTCATGACAACACGTGGGCCCTTGTTATTCTCAATAGTCTTTCACCTTCTTCTTTAGATTCCCCTTCCATTGTTAGACTACGTGGTTTTCGTTTCTTTGTTTTGAGATGGATTCTCACTCTGTCACCCAGGCTGGAGTGCAGTGGTATAATCTCAGCTCACTGCAACTTTCGCCTCCTGAGTTCAAGTGATTTTCTTGCCTCAGCTTCTCAAGTAGCTGGAATTACAAGCATGCGCCACCACGCCCAGCTAATTTTTGGTAGAGATGAGGTTTCACCATGTTGGCCAGGCTGGTCTCGAACTCCTGACCTCAATTGATCCACCTGCCTTGGACTCCCAAAGTGCCGGGATTACAGGCGGGAGCCACCGCGTCTGGCCCGTTGTTAAACTATCTTAATGACAGTTATAACGGATTATAACAACCTGATGCCTATTGTGTGCCAGGCACTGTGATAAGCACTTCACACATACTAACTCATGTAATCCTCACAGCAGCAGCTCAATGAGGTTGGTTCTATTATTACCACCATTTTACCAATGAGAAAACAGCACAGAGAAGGTGAGTTACCTGACTGAGATCACACAGCTGGTGTGTGACAGAACTGCAGGGACCTTCCTTGGCACTTTTTTCTTTTTGGTAATGACTTTTTTGAGCTATGGACCACATAGCACACAAGTCACCCCTTTAAAGTATGTGACTTTAGTGGTTTCTGGTATATTTCGAGAGTTGTGAAACCACTACCACAATCAATTTTAGAGCATTTCCACTACCTCAGAAAGGGACTCCACACCCATTAGCAGTCACCCTCATGCCCCTGGCTGTCCCCCACACCCAACCCTATGCAACTGCTCATCTACTTTCTGCCTGTACAGATTTGCCTGTTCTGGACCCTTGGCCTGAATACGTGTGGCCTTCTGGCTTCCCTCACTTAGCATATTTTCCAGGTGGAATTGCCAGATCACATGGCAACTCTATGTTTAACTATTTTTTTGGCGGGGGGGATGGAGTCTCACTCTGTCACCCAGGCTGGAGTGCAGTGGCACGATCTCGGCTCACTGCAACCTCCGCCTCCTGGGTTCAAGCAATTCTCCTGCCTCAGCCTCCTAAGTAGCTGGGATTACAGGCACCCGCCACCATGCCTGGCTAATTTTTTTTTCTTTTGTATTTTTAGTAGAGATAGGTTTCACTGTGTTGGCCAGGCTGGTCTCAAACTCCTGACCTCAAATGATCCACCCACCTCGGCCTCCCAAAGTGCTGGGATTACAGGCATAAGCCATCATGCCTGGCCTGTGTTTAACATTTTAAGGACCTGCCAGACTGGTTTCCAAAGCTGCTGAGTGGATTTACACCATCCCCAGCAGTGCACGAGGACACCCGGTTCTCCACAACCTCACCACACCAGTCATTTTCCGTCTTTGTTTCTAGCCATTCTAGTAGGTGAGAGGTGACATCTCATTATAGTTTTTAATGGCTGATGACTGATGACATAGAGAATCATTGTATTCACTCACTTGGTACCTCTTCTTTGGAGAAATGTCTATCCCTATCCAAATCCTTTGCCCTTTTTTTTTTTTTTTTCAGTGACACAGGGTTGTGCTGTGTCACCTGGGCTGAAGTGAAGTGACACAATCTGCAGCCTCAACCTCCTGGGCTCAGGCGATCCTCCCGCCTCAGCCTCCTGAGTAATTGGGACTACAGTTACTACAGCACCATGATGCCTGGCTAATTTTTAAAAATTTTTTTACAGAGATGGGCTCTCCCTATGTTGTCCAGGCTGGCCTCAAACTCCTGGCCTCAAGTGATCCTCCTGCCTTGGCCTCCCAAAGTGTTGGAATCACAGATGTGAGCCACCTCGAGCTGCCCCTTTGCCTATTTTTTAACAGGGCTTTCTTGACTTTTGCCAACAAAAGCAGCCCTTTGTTCTCGGGGAACCCTGCTCCCTTGGGTGGAGGGCTGCAGGAATGAGCATCTGGGTGGACCTTGATGGCAGGAAGGAATAAAATCATGTAGCATCCAGGGAGGCAAGGGGTGAGTGAAAGGGCTTTTCTAGAGATGACTAGATCTAAGTGGTTAGCAGCAGGGAGCCCCGAGACTGCGCTCTGGGTTAGAGGTCTGAAGGCCAGAGCACCCCTCACCATCTCAGACCCACTCTGAACCAAGGCCCTTGTCTTCCCCGAGCCCCAGATTCTATCTGTAAAATGAGTTTTCTGTGCCTGGCCTGTGTAGCTTGTAAAACTGGCAGGGGGCTGGGCACAGTGGCTCATACCTATAATCCTAGCACTTTGCGAGGCCAAGACGAGAAGATCACCTGAGGTCACCAGTTCAAGACCAGCCTGGCCAACACGGTGAAACCCTGTCTCTACTAAAAATTAGAAAAATTAGCCAGAAGTGGTGGTGTATACCTGTAATCTCAGCTACTGGGGAGGCTGAGGCAGGAGAATCACTTGAACCCGGAGGCAAAGGTTGCAGTGAGTCGAGACCGTGCCACTGCACTCCAGCCTGGGTGACATAGCAAGACTCCATCTCAAAAAAAAAAAAAAAAAAAAAGTGGTGGGGGATGGATAGGCTGGGAGCGGAACCCATTCAGATGTCACGTCCGTGTGCAGAGCAGAGCACCCCTACTCCCCGCTCCCAGTCCCCACATCACACAGCATTTCCTTGCAACTACAGGGTGCTCAGAGTTGGGCAAGGGAGGTAGGAAGCGGTAAAAAGGGACAGTTTTCCAGTATGCCAGGTGGGGAGAGGCAAGGAGGAGGCTGCTGTAGTGACAGAAACGCATCCAGCCTCACCTGGCTGTAGGAGGGGCTGATGCTGGGTCCCGAGTATCCGGGAAACAGGTAGACAGCACCCCGGTCCTCCTCCTCTCCTGGGGCCCCAATGGCCACATCCGTCAGCTTGTCCCCATTCACATCCCCCAGCACTGTCAGAGCTGCCCCAAAGCGGCCCCAGGGGTGGCCCTGCTCCCCTCGGAGAACTGCATTACACCACCACCTGCTCCACTGCAGAACAAAAGCAGTGTCAGGCCCAACCCGGGCGATCCCTCCACCCACACCAGACCCCACCCAGCCCAGGTCCCATAGGCCACTCACCCCCCTGGGCAACGGGCACACGGACACCTGGCCCCCTCGGGTCTGCTCGTAGTAATGGGGGGCCCCGATGAGGATCAGGTCGGTGCTGCCATCGCTGTCCATGTCTATGGAGCAGAGGGAGGCCCCAAAGTAGGAGCCGACCTGGAGGGCAGAGGCTGGGTCGTGCTGCCTGCCTCGCCAGAGGCAGCCCTGAGGGCCAGGTCCCGCCTCTCCCCAGGTACCAGGACCTCCCCAAAGGCCCCCAAAGCCCCTCCCTCCTCTCCTCTGCCCCATCACCTCCCACACCCTCATCTTCGCCTCTGGCTCCCACCACGCCCAACCTGGGTCCCCGTGACTTCAGCCTTCATCCTCCATTGCCCGGACACCTGGGTGAAGATGACGGCCTTCCCGGTGTGCTGGTAGCGGGGGGCCCCCAGGACCAGGCTCTGTACCCCCTTCCACAGGGCCAGCTGGGTGGAGTAACCTGAGAGGTCCAGGCCTCAGCACAAAGGCCCTCATCTCCCCTCCCCAGAACCCTGGACCCCAGCCTGGGCAGCGCATCTCCCACCTGTCCCCAGCCCCTAGCCATTTCTCACCCAGGTAAGAGTCCCTCATGTCCACATTCTCCTGAGACATGTTGATGAAGGTGGGGTTCATATTTGGGGGGTACAGGAAGGCACCTCCAGACCAGCTGAAGCTCCCCACAGCCCCCAGGACGGGGCCATCCTGGGAGGAAAAGATTCCAGGGCTGAGCAGAGGCCAGAGCAGGAAGACAGCGTGTCCCAGAGATAGGCCTGCCGCCCGTGCCTCTCGCCCACCTGCCACCCACTCTGGCCTCCTGCTCCACCCCTCCCCTCACCACACATCATCAGCCTAAGGGGCCCCACTCACAGGTGTGAACACAGCACTGAAGCCTTCCTGCGCCATCTCCAATTCGAAGGAGCTACTGCTTGTAGTCTCGGTACCTAGGGGAAGGTGTGATGCTTGAGTGCCAGGGAGGGAGGCGGGCTTTGCCAGGTCCAAGAACACCTCAGCTTTAGGAGAAGCTAAGACTGGAGGCTACAGGAAGGGCTGGTGCCTGTGACAGGGACCAGGCTCTGCCCTCCAGATCGACTCCGACTTTGGGGACCCCCTCTGCTCCGTGGACATGAACAGCGACCACAGCACCGACCAGGTCCTCATCGGGGACCCTATTACTACGAGCAGACCTGAGGGGACCAAGTGCCCGTGTGCCCCTTGCCCAGGGGGGTGAGTGGCTGGTGGGACCTGGGCGGGATGGGGCCCGGTGTGGATGTTCTGCAGTGGAGCAGGCGGTGGTGTGAAATTATTCTCTGTGGGGAGCAGGGCCACTCCTTGGGCCGTTTTGGGGTGGTTCTGACAGTGCTGGAGGATGTGAATGGGGACAAGCTGACAGACATCGGGACCCCAGGAGGGCGGGAGAAGGGAGAACCAGGCTGCTGTCTGCGGGTTCCATGGAGCCTCGGGTGTTAAAGGGAAAGCGTTACAGCTGAGGATTTCCCAAGCGAAGAGCTCCCTTTCAGACTCACCCTCAATGGCAAAGATCTTCTCCTTCAGCTGGTTCTGAATATCTTTCAAAGCATCAAAGTCCTCCACTTTAAATATGTGTTCCTGGGAGGGCTTCGATGCAATGTCATTTAATTCTTTCCAGGAATTTCTGTCTTGAAAAGCTGATCCAACCTGTCCCCAGAAAAGATCACCTCAGTAAAAATAATGAATGGAACGTGCCTGTGTGCACTGGGTGTAGCATCCTCCAATAACCCTGCAGGATCGGCAGGATCGCACACATCAGACACAGGAGAAGCACGAGCCCCGGACGGCATCAGGGAGTTTAGGAGAAAGGACAACGGTCCCCAGGCTGGGCCAGAGTTTTCATCCTGAAGGCAGTAAGAGCCGACAGAGCTGGTGTTTCTACCCTTGAAAGAGATGTTTTTTGTTGTTGTTGTTGTTTGTTTTTTTTTTGTGATGGAGTTTCGCTCTTGTTACCCAGGCTGGAGTGCAATGGCGCGATCTCGACTCACCGCAACCTCCGCCTCCTGGGTTCAAGCAATTCTCCTGCCTCAGCCTCCCGAGTAGCTGGGACTACAGGCGTGCGCTACCATGCCCAGCTAATTTTTGTATTTTTAGTAGAGACGGGGTTTCACCATGTTGACCAGGATGGTCTCGATCTCTTGACCTCGTGATCCACCCGCCTCGGCCTCCCAAAGTGCTGGGATTATAGGCGTGAGCCACCGCGCCCGGAGATGTTGTTGGCGGTGGTTCACGCTTGTAATCCCTGTGCTTTGGGAGGCCAAAGTGGTAGAATTGCTTGAGGCCAGGAATTAGAGACCAGCAGGGGCAACATAGCAAGACCTATCTCTACCAAAAAATAAAAATAAAATAAATAAAAATCGCGTCTACGGCCATACCACCCTGAACGCACCCAATCTCGTCTGATCTTGGAAGCTAAGCAGGGTCGGGCCTGGTTAGTACTTGGATGGGAGACCGCCTGGGAATACCGGGTGCTGTGGGCTTATGAAAAAAGAAAAAAAAAATGAAAAAAAAAAAGAAAAATAAAATAAAATAAAAATCGCCAGGCGTGGTGGTACACACCTGTGGTTCCAGCTACTGGAGAGGCTGGGGTGAGAGGATCACTGCAGCCCAGGAGTTCGAGGCTGCAGTGAGCTAGGATTGCACCACTGCACTCCAACCTGGGAGACAGAGCGAGATCCTGTCTCAAAGAGAAAAGCAAGAGAAGCTGCCCTGAGAGGAAGCCGAGGGAGAAGGGGGAAGGCGTCGCCATGCCCTACCCCAATTGCATAGCGGATGATGCCTGCTTTGTCCGCCATGGGGATGACATCATCATAATCCAGCCAGTCGCCTTCTTTCTTCCCATCAGTGATGACAATGAGGATCTTGGTGGCATCCCTGCGGGCCCCATTTGAGGCAAGGAACAATTCCCTCCTATCAGGAAAGAAGAGGTCTTAGAGGCCTGTGAACAAAACCACACTAGTCACTGGTGCCCTTGTGAAAATGAGAAGGTGCCCCTTCCTTTGGGAGGCCCCCGTCCCACCCAGAGGTTCCACCTTGGCAAGGGTATCACGGGCTGGATTTCGGTCCCTGCCTATCCCCTTCTTGTGGAGACAGATGAGGCCCAAGGGAAGACCTGGGTGCTTTGGGACTGTGTCCGGGAGAAGTCAGGACTCACACAACTTTTTGAATGGCGGTGGCCGTGTGTGTGTACCCTCCCAGCTGGTAAACAGAAGCCAACAGGCTGAGGGGGTTTGAGCTGTCCCTGAATTCCTTGAAAGTGAAGTGTGTTCGGAATTTGCTGGAGAACTGCATCAGGGAAAACTGGGAGAAGCACACAGGGCCGGGGCTGAGACCATTTCACCAGGGTCCAAGCACCCACCCCCAGCAGCCTCCCTCCTACGAAGGCACACCTGGGTGCTGGGTCTCTGGAAGTGGCTCATCACAGCTCTCACGAAGCTCTTCATCGTGGCAAAGTTGTTGTATGAGATGCTGCCCGAGCCATCGATCAGGAACACAATGTCCTGCTCCTGTCTCGGGCACTCTGGGGAAGGAGGCGGCACGGGTCCTCCAAGGGACACTCCCAGAGCCCAGGACCGTGGCCTCTTGGCCACAAGAGCTCACTCTCCCATCACCCTTCCTCCCCTAAGCCCCTAGTCTGGCGATGGGAGTCAGGCTCCACACCCTGGGTCCTCTCCTCATCGGGGGCAGGGCTTCCCTACCCCCTGCCTGAGACAAGCCCCTTCATTCTCTTACAGTTGCATAAAGAGTCTGTGTTGAAGCTGCTCACTCCTGCGAAGCCAGCCCAGTCGATAAGAAAGTAAAAGTCAGACTGGGCACAGTGGCTCACGCCTGTAATCCAAGCACTTTGGGAGGCCTAGGCAGGAGGACTGCTTGAGCTCAGGATTTCAAGATCAACCTAGACAACATAGTGAGACCTCACGTCTACTAAAAATTGTTAAAATCAGCTGGGTGAGGGCATGGTGGCTGTGGTCCCAGTTACTCTGGAGGCTAAGGTGGGAGGATCACTTGAGCCCAGGAGTCAGAAGCTGCAGTGAGCTGTGATTGTACCACTGCACTCCAGCCTGGGTGACAGAGTAAGACTCTGTCTCTTAAAAGAAAAAAGCCAGGAGGATTTCTCCAATTCGGATGGCAGGAAGTGAGGGCCTCCCCCTCCACCCTGGATATCTGTGCCCTCCCTGGACCCTCCCCTCTTCCTTCCCCAGTGTCACCCCATCCAGCAATGATACAACCTGACCCCAGCCCCTGGCCAGTGTTTGTCCTCACTGCTCAGTGCTGAATGGTAGTTTGTTTTCTTGTTTTGTTTTATGTTTTTGATTTTTTTTTTTTTTGAGATGGAGTCTTGCTCTGTTGCCCAGGCTGGAGTGCAGTGGCATGATCTCGGCTCACCAAAACCTCCGCCTCCTGGGTTCAAGCGATTCTCCTGCCTCAGCCTCCTGAATAGCTGGGATTACAGGCGCACACCACCACACCTGGCTAAAATTTTTGTAGAGATGGTGTTTCACCATGTTGGTCAGGCTGATCCCAAACTCCTGACCTTGTGATCCACCCACCTAGGCCTCCCAAAGTGTAGTTTTATTAATTTTTTTTTTTTAGGCAGAGTCTCGCTGTGTCACCCAGGCTGGAGTGCAGTGGTGCAATTGTAGCTCACTACAGCCTCCAACTCCTGGGCTCAAGCAATTCCCCTGCCTCAGCCTCCCGAGTAGTTGGGACTACAGGTATGTAACACCACACCCAGCTACTTTTTATTTTTATTTTTGTAGAGATGAGGTCTCACTCTATTGCCCAGGCTGGTCTCAAACTCCAGGCCTCAAACAACCCTCCTGCCTTGATGGTTAATATTTTAAATTAATCATCCCAGGAGTAGCCACACACTGGGCCTGTTCTGTTCCCAGTTTAAATACGGGCCCCCACTCCCCTCCTGCGTGAAAGCAGCATCTGCCCCGGGAAGAGGACGTTCTTCTAGCACCTGGAGGGGAGACCCCCTTTCATGCGACCTCTCAGTGTCCCTCTGCCACAGAGGCCTCCACTAGAGAGATAGGCATCCTGGGCATTCTGATGGGTGCCAGGCCCCTGTGGATGGAGTCTGGACCCACAGAGGTGCTGGAAGGCACACCCTATTTGCAGCCAGACGTCAGTCTCACCAAGGGCTTGAGAGCAAATGTGAAACCAGGGGGAGGCCTCAGCCCACAAGGTCTGAAAAGCCCACTGTTCAGCTTCCTTATCTTTCTTCCCCATCAACACGAGGGAAGCAGGCCCTGCACCTCAACCTGCATGTGCACACGCATGCACACATGTGTACACACACGCACATGTGTGCATGTGCGTGTGTGTACATGCATGCGTGCACACACACATACACATACACACACGCTGCTCACACTGTACTTTCACTGACCTTTCCTACTGCACAAACCAATTAGTCATATCCCAGGACCCAATGGATAAAAACAGATCCCCTTCTCTAAAAATAACAGCAGCAGGCCTTCACGGGGCTGTCGCCTGGTGCCAGCTGCTGTGCTAACCCCTGACCATGAATCATCTTGTGTTACTTCAGTGCTGGGTGTGTTATTCTCCCCATCCAACAGATGAAGAAACTGAGGCTTGGAGAGGTTAAGATCGCAGGAAAGGTCACGCGGCGTGTGGGTAACTGCAGGGTGTGTGAGCAGCGGCGTCGGAACCACTGCACCACGCGGTAACTCTTTTTCCAGAGCCCCTCTTTCTGATCTACTCTGGCAAGAGTGTCTCTGGCCCACTGCACCCCTAGTTGGATGCACGTGAGCTCCTCAAAGCCCTCTGGTGGCCCCGACACTCACCCTGCATGGATGCCGGGAGCCTCTGGGTGAGCTGGGCAGGGCTCAGGAGGAAGCAGAGTCCGGTCAGGTACATGTTCCTCCCGCACGCATGGTGCACGGTGGGGCCGCAGGCCTGGGGACACAGCGGGCTGCTGGAGGGCTGCCCCTGCACCCTCGCATTCCGGCACCTCCACCCTACACGAGACCCCCAGCCCCCGAGGTCCCGGGTCCCCCCTCCTTCCCGCAGGGGCCTCCTGTGACCCAGGGCCACTCACCAGCAGCTGGGAGGGGCTGGTGGTAGCCACCAGGGACAGGCCCAGGGACATATTCACCGCCTCCGGGGGAACTGCAGGGACAGATATGTGCATGGTCACCCTCAGGGGGACAGACAAGGCTGTGGAAGAGCTGGGCAGGGGTCACCTCCACCTGGGAGACAAGGAAGTCTGACAGTAAAGGGGGCTGTCGGGTCTTGACAGAGCTGCAGGGGTGCAATGGGCTGGGAGGCCTTGAGGGGCTAGGAAGCATGTCTGAGGGTGAGAGTCTCAGACACAGCAGAAGCTGGAAGTGAAACTCCGATGAGCACAGGGCCCCGGAGCAGGGGAGCCTGGGAGCCTGGCCCTGGTTCCTGGGCAGCCGGTGACTCACCCTGCAGGCCGATGGGCTGACAGGAGCCGGTGATGTAGCTGCACTGGTAGAGGCCGCCTGTTTGATTGGCAGCCGTCATCTCGTGGGGGGCTCCAACCACCACCCTGCAGGGAGAGAAGACACTGGAGGTGAGAGCGTGGACAGTGGGCACAGCTGCCCTCCGGCGAGTTCACGTTTCCTCTCCCAGCCTCGGCTTCCTCATCTGCAAGATGGGTTTTAATAATTTAAATTCTACAGGGGAGGGATTTGTCTGTTGGATTTTCTGGCGTATGGAGACATAGTAGATGCTCAAGAAATATTTGTTGAGTCTGGGCGCGGTGGCTCACACCTGGAATCCCAGCACTCTGGGAGGCTGAGGCAGGAGGATCCCTCGAGCCCAGGAGTTCGAGACCAGCCTAGGCAACATAGTGAGACCCTGTCTCTCTATATTTTTAAATGTGTACAGAAAAAGAAAGAAAAAACAAATAAGTGTTTTGTGCACGACTGATTCCGACTCACAGGTTGCTGTGTCCCCTGTGACGAGCCTGGCACTGCACTGACTGCTCTGTAAATGTTAGCTGTGAGACCAGGCCTGCTTTCAGGGCAAATCTGCAGAAGCCAGGGCAGTCACTACACCAGCAGAGAGGAGAGTTTGCAAATAACAGGGCAGGGTGGGGAGCACGGGGCCCTGAGCAGGGAGAGGTTGGATGGAGCCGAAGGCCGGCACCATCCGGGCCTCACCAGGAGTTGGCGTACTGGACCACAGTGTCTCCAAACCCCGCGCTGTCCACATGGAAGGCTGTCGGCTGCTCTGTGTCCAAGTTGAAACCCAGAGAAGTCGCTAAGGCTGGGGAGGAGGTGGGAAGAGAGCTTTGGAGAAGGGTCTTCCTTCTGCCCGGCTGCCCCCCACCCCCGGCCCCCGTGGGGGCCTCTAAGTCTGATGCCTGGGGTGCCTGGGTCTTCTGGACACCTAACTCATCCCCTTCTCTCCTTCCGAGGGTCCAGAGAGGCCCCTCGCCCACCATCCGCTGTCGAGTTTCAGTTCTCTGTTTCTGCAGAGCAGTACTAAGGTTCTAAAGAGGATCTTTCCCCACTGCGCCCCTGGGGTGCTATGTCCAGGAAAACTTGGTGACCAAAGGTATGCTGTGCACAGAGCACAAGCCTGGCACGTTCTGCCTATTTTAAAAATCTCTGAGGCCGGGCACGGTGGCTCACGCCTGTAATCCCAGCACTTTTGGAGGCCAAGGTGGGTGGATCACCTGAGGTCAGGAGTTCAAGACCAGCCTGGCCAACATGATGAAACCCTGTCTCAACTAAAAATACAAAAAAAAAATTAGCCGGGCACAATGGCGGGTGCCTGTAATCCCAGCTACTCAGGAGGCTGAGACAGGAGAATCACTTGAACCCAGGAGGCAAAGGTTGTAGAGAGCTGAGATTGCATCACTGCACTCCAGCCTGGGCAAAAAGAGCAAAACTCTGTCTCAAGAAAGAAAAATAAAAAGATTAAAACTCTCTGGAGTGTCATGACAACTGTCCTTTCTTCCGGCATCTCTGGAACTCTCCCAAAATTGATTCATCCATATCCTCTCCCTCCATGTGGGAAGTAAAAATGTTCCTCCTTAAAGTTTCCTTTCTTGTTAAAGAATAAATCATAAGTGTTATTATTTAACAAGAGAATAACACTTGTTAAAGAATATCCTCTTGTTAAGCCCTATCTTATGTAGCTGTTAAACATGCCATGCTTACAGGCACATGGTACATACTACGTCCTTGTACTTTAACCAAGATATCTGTGCTGTACGTGCTCACAGGCATGTCCCAGCTCTCCATTGCTTTTACCTGTTTAGAAAACTTTTAAGTTGTTAGCCAATCAGGTTTTAGTTTAGATTGTAAGGTTTGGCTCCAGCCAACAGAGGTCAGACACAGCAGTAAGGACGACCCCAAATGGGTAGGGGATAAATACGTCTGCTTTTCCTTTGTTAATTGCACTCGCCTGGCAAGATGGCTGGTGAGAGTACCCCTCCTGCAGTCCAGGAGGTAAAAATTGTGTTGTTGAAAGATCCTTTGTCTCAGTGCTGACTGCTCTTTGCAGCACCGAGCATCTGTTTCCGACACTCCACAAACTCCAGATCCCAAACCCTACGTGCCAGCCTCTCCCTCCTGCCTGAGTCTCTCTTCCTACCCAGATCCTGAGCCCCCAGCCTTAACCCTCAGTTCAGGGCCTTGGCTCCCTTGGGCCTGGGTCCCCAGTCCCACTTCGTTGGGGCCCAGACTCACCTGTGAACAGGAGGAGTGCTGTCCTGGTCCTGGTCATGACTGGAAGGTCAGACGCGAAGCTCCGAGCTCCTGGGCTGTTTCAGGAAGAGCTAGACCAACGTACTGAGGAAGCAAGTGGCCAGAGAGGTGGCCAGGCGCAGGGAGAAAGTTGTCAGGATGAGTCAGAGGGGGCGGGCAGAGAACGCAACTGAACCAAGGACCGGCCCACACGCCCACCCCCTGGCCGGAGTCACTCTCATCAAGTGACTTGGCTTGATGCTCTTTGAGTGGATGCAAATCCTGCCCTACCCTCCCAGGCTCCCCCGTGACTGGCAGAAGGTGCCCTTGACCCTGAAATTTCAGCCAGACTGGGGGGGGGTGGGCAGAAGCCAGCCCTTCAGGACCCTGAAGGAAACCCTGGTGGAAACCCTCCACTCTGACCTGGAAAGTCTGGGCCAAGGAATGGGGCATCCGGGTCCCTAGGAGGAGCACAGAGCGAGTATTTGTTCATTCACTCCTTTATTCATCATTAACTCAAGAAGCCTAACTTGAGCCTGGAGATGCAAGCCCTCTGCTAGGTGGAGAAGAACATTTAAACCACAAAGCCCCAGCCCTGGTGTCAGCGGAGAGGCAGATACATAAATAAGAAGCTCACTGCTGTGAGGGGGAAGAGCAGAGACCATAGGGTGCCTCACCCAGGCTGGGAAGGTGTGGCTCTCTGGGAGGGCTTCCTGGAAGAGGCGGCGCTTGAGCTGAGCATTGAAAGCAATCGAACTGGGGAGATGACAGGGCAGCCAGACATGGACAAGGCAGGGGACAGGAGGGCCTGTGTGTAAAATCAGTGATGGGAACCAGACAGTCGGAGGTGGGAAGTGGTAAGAGACAAGGTCAGGGATGATGGGAGGAGGAGAAAGGGAAGCAGGCCCCAGGCCCCGGAAGCTGCCCTACTGTATGTACATCAATTTTTTTTCTTCTTCAGAAACAGGATCTTGCTCTGTCACCCAGGCTGGAGTGCAGTGGTGTGATCATAGCTCACTGTAGCCTTGAACTCCTGGGCTCAAAGGACCTCCCGCCTCAGCCTCCCAAGTAGCTGGGACTATAGGATTGCACCACTGCACCTTAATTTTTTTTATTATCATTATTATTATTTTTTTTTCAAGACGGAGTTTTGCTCTTGTTACCCAGGCTGGAGTGCAATGGCACGATCTCGGCTCACCGCAACCTCCGCCTCCTGGGTTCGGGCAATTCTCCTGCCTCAGCCTCCCGAGTAGCTGGGATTACAGGCACGTGCCACCATGCCCAGCTAATTTTTTGTATTTTTAGTAGAGACGGTGTTTCACCATGTTGACCAGGATGGTCTCGATCTCTTGACCTCGTGATCCACCCGCCTCGGCCTCCCAAAGTGCTGGGATTACAGGCGTGAACCACCGCGCCCAGCCCTATTATCATTATTTTTAATAGAGACAGGGTTTCCCCATGTTGGCCAGGCTGGTTTCAAACTCCTGGCCTCAATCAATCCTCCTGCCTCAGCTTCTGAAAGTGCTGGGATCACAGGTGTGAGCCACCACACCCAGTAAAGTCACATTGCTTTTATCCTGAGGGTAGAGGGGAGCATTGAAGGAAATGAATGGGGACCACATTGAAGGGAATGAATGGGGACCACATCCCCTGTCATTGCTGGGAGAGATGAGTGCGTGTGGAGGGCTTGGGAGAGCAGGTGGGAGCCTGGGCTGCCTTCTGTGATCATTGCTGTGCTGTGACAGCCATTCTGGTGGGAAGGGGGTGTCTGTGGAGCCTCCGAGAGAGAGGTCGGAGGCAGTTGGGTATGTGGGTCTGGACCTCAGGAACAGCTCGGTTCTGGACCCATCGGCAGAAGTGCCAGGCGAGGTCCTGGCGAGAGTGTGACAAGGGAGGTGTGTGCGAGCCATGGAAACAGCAGCCGCGGCCACAGAGCAGGAGACCTGAAGACTGAGGAGGCCCCACAGGGAGGCGGGAGGAGACCGGGAGAGAGACGGGCAGGCGGACCGGGGACACAAACCACGGCGCAGGCTGCCAGACATCCAGTGAGGCAGGAGACGAGGACGTTCCCAACTCTGGCCCCAGAGGCCATCAGAGACCCCGGAGTGGGCCACGCTGGGGCAGCAGGGAGGCCACACTGGCGTGGGCCGAGGAGGGCCAGGTGCGAAGAAGGCAGCAGCGCCATCACCTGGAGGGAGAGCCTCGGACCCCACACTTCTGAGCACCATGGCTGGGAGAGGGCCCTGGAGAAAGTGGGAGACGAGGAAAACCGCAGAGAGAGAAGATGGTGGGTTGAACGCCAAGAAGGAAATAGCAACAGAAAAACTCGAAAAAGAGGAAGAAGTGGCGCAGGTTCTGGAGAGGATTAAAAAAAGAGAGAAACCAGCAACTGGGGACTCAGGGCTGGGCTTATGGGCAGGGTGAGGGCCAGAGAGGCCTCGCCTTTGAGGAGGCCACGATCCTGGGCTTGCCAGCCCCTTTCTCCTGGTTGAGGCCCACCTCCGGTGGAGGAGGCAGGAGAGGAGGACCCCAGATGCATGAGAGACCCCATCTCCTCTCAACTGCCCACTGACTCCCACGGTACCCCAGGCTCAGTCAAAGTGAACTCAAATTGGAAGAAAGCCACGGTGAGACCATTTGCTTTTGGAACAGACAACTCAGGCTCAGCAAAGAGGAAGACAGGAAGCATCCTCATCTCAACCCACCCCCTTTACAGAGGAGAGCCGTGGGGCTTGCAACCAGGACCTCAGGGAGTCTAAAACTCACAGCCCCACTGCAGTGAATCACGACTTGATGTTTCCAGAGGAAAGATGGCAGCCGGGGAAATGATGTAAGCAAGGAAGGAGGGGGCTGCCCATCACCCACCTCCTCAGCCCTGTGGGATCCTGAGTCAGGGGAACCCAGCTCCCCACCCAGCCCCTTGGGGTACTCAGAGCCCAGGCTGAGCCCATGGCAAAAGGTCAAGGGTAGAGGGAGGGTCTGGGGGAGTCTGGAGAGCAGCCAGCCTGTCCTGGGCTGATCCTCACCCGATCAGCTCCTGCTCCATCCCTGAGCCCAGGGGCTCTGGTTGAAGGAGGTTCCAGCAGGGCAGCAGGTTGGGGTAGGGGGGCGTGGTTCTGGCACGAACAGGGAAAGAGGTGGATATGGAGAAGCCAGGTCGAACGCTGCTGCTGTAATTCAAATCTGATTTGTCTATAAGTGGAACGGAAAAATTTGGGGTCTGTCTCCTGGGTCCTTTGTTTTCTATGGAAAGAAGAGAACAGAAACCTTGTGGGCAGAAACCCTCGGATTTCTGGGTCCGTTTCCGCCCCACGCTCACCCACGGGGCCCTAGTGGAGTTACCCTAAAGTTTCCGCCCCGCCTCTCCCCGCTCGCAGTCGGTCTCACTTCTCTCTTTGAAGGACAATCCCTGCTGCACCCCCACATTTTCTTAACATGCAATTTATTTTAATTCTACAGTGTAGAAATACACACATACAGACAGAGGTACTTGGGAAGACGCTCTGCTCCAAAGGCGCGGCGTTCTGTCGGGATGTACGGTTTGGGAGCGCTGTCTGGGCAGCTCGGTAGGTGGAAAGGAGAAGCAGGCATGGGGTAACGACATGGGCGGCCGATGCAGGAGCGGCCGTGCTGACATTTATAGCACCACGCACCTTATTTATTTTCTTAGTAAAAACAATTTTTTTCTCCTCTCTTTTTTATTTTTATTTGTTTATTTTTTCAGTAGAGACAGGGTTTCTCTATGTTGGCCAGGCTGGTCTGGAACTCCTGGCCTCAAGTGATCCACCCACCTCGGCCTCCCAAAGTGCTGGGATTACAGGTGTGAGCCACCGTGCCTGGCTTCTTTTTTAAAATTTTAGATTCAGGGGATACATGTGCCGCTTTATGACACAGGTATATGGCAGGGTGCTGAGGTTTGCACTTCTGTTGACCCTGTCACCCAAACAGTGAGCAGAGTACCCAGTAGGTAGTTTTTGAACCCTTGCTCCCCTCCCTCCCTTTCTCCTTCTGGAGGCCCCAGTGTCTGTTGTTCCCATCTTTACGTACCTGTGTACCCAATATTCAGCTCCCCCTTATACACAAGAATATGCAGTATTTGGTTTTCTGTTCCTACGTTAATTCACTTAGGACTATGACCTCCAGCTGCATCCACGTTGCAGTAAAGGAAGTGATTCCATCCTTTTTCATGGCTGCATTGTATTCCATGGTGTGTGTAGCACGTTTTCCAAGCCACCATTGATGGGCATCCAGGTTGGTTCTGTGTCTTTGCTATTGTGCTTTGTTTGTATTAGCTAATTGAACCCTCACAGCAGCCCTGTGATGGGGGCCGCCGTCACCCCTGTTTCACAGATGCAAAATTGAGGCATGGAGAAGTTGGGTCGTCTGACTCAGGTCACCCAGCTAGTTCGGGCTGAGGACAGGACTCAGGGTGCTGGAGTCTTGAGTATTTTGCTAATGACTTGACTTCCTCCTCTCTGCCCTAACAGCTGCCTGGGGCACATTTGTTCCCCATACCACTCATCCCACACACATGGGCTGCCCACGGGACCTAGGCTCTGGGCCGGCCACTGTGAGAAGTAAGACAAACAGGAAAGGGTCTCAGTCCTCAAGGAGTTACACCCCAAAGGGAGATCACACCCCAGAAGGAGATCACACCCTAAAAGTTTTACTAGACAGCAGAGTAACCCGAGGGAGGAAGGAAGTGATTAGCTCTGCTTGATGGATCGCAGAGGGAGAGGCTTGAGATGAATAAGGCTGTGCCCTGGTGCACCAGGGGCTGGACAGGGACTGCTGGCTTCCCCACAGTGGGACTGTGTCCTCCTAATCTTTCTTTTATTGTTTTTCAGAAACAAAGCCCTACTCTGTCACTCAAGCTGGAGTGCAGCGGTGTGATCAGAGCTCACTGTAGTCTCAACCTCCTGGGCTCAAGAGATCCTCCCACTTCAGCCTCCTGAGTGGCTGGGACTACAGGTGTGCACCACCATGTCTAGCTGATTTTTAAATGTTTTGTGAAGTTAGGGGTCTTGCTATGTTGCCCAGGATGGTCTTGAACTCCTGGCCTCAAGTGATCACCCCCACCACCTCAGCCTCCTAAAATAGGTGTGAGCCACCATGCCTGCCCCTTTTAACCCTTTTATCCCCAGTTCTTCGCATAATCCCTGGCATATGGGAGGCACACAATCCATATTTGATGCATGAATGAAGGGAAAGAATGGCAGAATGTTATCCAGGCAGCACGAGGATCTGATAGTTCCAGTCCCAATCACAGTTGCAGCTCACTTATGTGCCTGGGAAACAGCATTTGCTGCAATTGATCTAAGCTGAGGGTGGGGGGCGGGAAAGTTAATAATCAGTCTTTCTTAGTGAAGGATGAAAGGTGACACTCTCTAGATGACAGTTCATTGAAGGAAGGTACAGCAGTACCTCACTTCTCTTTGTCTCTCCAACAATAGGCATTGAATACTGAGCAGGTACAACCAGGGGTCAGTTCCTGTCTGTTGGTGTAGAATGGATGGGTGATGGGAGGGTGGATGGGTTTGTGTGTAAACAGGTGGATGGATGGAAGGATGGGGTGGTGGGTGGATGAAAAGGTGGATGGATGGAAGGATGAGGTGGTGGGTGGATGAGTAGATGGGTGGGTGGATGAAAAGGTGGATAGATGGAAGGATGGGGTGGTGGGTGGATGGGTAGATGGGTGGGTGGATGAAAAGGTGGATGGATGGAAGGATGGGGTGGTGGGTGGATGGGTAGATGGGTGGGTGGATGAAAAGGTGTATGGATGGAAGGATAGGGTGGTGGGTGGATGGGTAGATGGGTGGCTGGGTGGGTGAATATGTGGATGGATGGAAGGATGAAGTGGTGGGTGGATGGGTAGATGGGTGGATGAGTGGGTGAACAGGTGGATGGATGGAAGGATGGGGTGGAGAGTGGATGGGTAGATGGGTGGGTGGATGAACAGGTGGATGGGTGGGCGAAGGGGAGATTGCACAGGTTTGAAGCAAATAAACCAAATGCTCAGCCCCCCTCACCCACAGTCCTGCTCAATAATTGCATGAATCAGAAGCTGCCTGGAGCGATGCAAAAGTCACCCTTCTAAGAGGAAAACCAACTTGAATTGGTGCAAATTTGGAATAAAACAAGCCTGTTTAATTTGATTAACAGGATTCAGGAAACAAGTCAAGCAGAGGAAAGCAATGAGAAGCTGGGGAACGTGGCCAAAGCATCCCTGGTGGAAGGGAAAATGCTGGATAACGAGTAAAGGGAAGAGGGAAGAAGGAGCTCCTGCCGGCAAAGCCCCAGGAGAAATGAGGGCTGTCCCCACTCAGACTCCCATGCTGGCGAGCCATTTCACCACAATGAGAAGAATATGGATTTAATTTGTACTTAAATTCAGTGAAATAGACACACAGGAGAAAAAGGGAAGTGAAAACAAGTCACTGAGAAACCGGGGAAGAAGGGAGAAGAGGAAAGATTATAGAAAAGAGATGGTCACAGAAGGGAGCTTGGGTCTGCAGTGTTGTTGACAACACCCATACCTTCCATTCAAGGCTTCCATTTGAAGGTGGAGGCTCCCCTTCACCCACCCACCCACCACCCCATCCTTCCATCCATCCACCTGTCCACACACAAACCCATCCACCCTCCCATCACCCATCCGTCCTGCACCCACAGACAGGAAATGACCGCTGGTTGTATCTGCTCGGTGTCCAATGCACATTGTTGGAGAGACAAGGAGAAGAAAGCAGGATGGAGTGGGGAAAGAGGCTCAGTGACCAGGGGCTCTCCCCCAACCCTGACTCCAGCCTGGTCCCCGGGAGCTGTGAGCATGGATGGGTCCCTCCTTTGTTATAATGGAGCGAGCATAGAAAGTCAACACCAAGACAAAGGTATGCCAAATTGCAGGGTCTTTATTGCCGGCGGCCATGGAGGACTCGCGTGTCTCCAACCCGTGGCCCCGAAAGGAGGGTGTCAAGGCCTTTTATACCCGTAAAACCACCTCAGCAGTGAGGATGAGGGGCGGGGGTGGGGGTGAGGGGCTTCAGACGTTCTGAGGGCTAGTGGATTCTGTAAATCACCTCCTGGGCGGAGATGAGGGTGAGGGAGTCCGGACATTCCAGTGGATTCCTGGGCGAAGATGAGGGTGAGGGGCTCCGGACATTCCGAGGGCCAGGGGACTTTTGACCTTCTGATTGTTACTTAAGTGGTTCACAAAAGTCAAGATTAGCATTTGTTTACACATTGTCTGGGCAGGGTGGAAATTACAGTCCTTAATTACTTATTACAAGACGCAGGGGCCAAGATGGCGTGGGTTTGGACTGTTTGCCTGTCACATTTGGGTTACAGAGAGCAGTTTCAACAGAAAGCTGAGAGGTATGGTTGAGGTCTGCAGTTTATGGGGCTTTTATCATGTCACACTTGAGGCTGAAGTCTGGCCCCTGATTCTTCCTGAGTGGATTAGTCATTGCCTGCTGGCCATTCTTCCCCCTTTCTCCAGCTCATCCTACTGTCACCGAGGAGAAGAGGCTGCTCCCCTGCAGCCAAGACCACTCCCCAGAGATGGGGGCACTTGTGAGCCTTTGGCATCAATACAGCGATTGAGAAACTGGTGTTAACCCAGTGTTAACCCTCCAAGCAAGAGTTTTTAAAGGCGGGGTACATTTCAGGAAAGCAGAAGTTATAGGCAAAATCACAAACCGATACCTGGAGGTTATACCTTAGTTTGGCCCAAAAAGCCAGGATATCTCGAAGCAAGGCTTACAAGCCATAGGTGGGTTCAGAGATTCTTTGATTTGCAATTGGTTAAGGAAACAAAGCTTTGTCTAAAAACTTGAGGTCAGCAGGAAGGAATGTTAAGGTCTGGCCCATGGGAGTGACTCTTTCCAGGACCCTCAGGAAGAAATTTAGAGCAAAGAAGAGCGATCAGAGTTGAGTCTTCAGTTCCTCCTTATCGGAGGCCTACCTACCAGCAGATGGCATTTTCCATTTGGTAGGTAATATGGTTTGGATTTGCGTACCCACCCAAATCTCTTTTTTTTTTTTTGAGATGGAGTTTCACTCTTGTTACCCAGGTTGGAGTGCAATGATGCGATCTCGGCTCACTGCAACCTCCGCCTCCTGGGTTCAGGCAATTCTCCTGTCTCAGCCTCCTGAGTAGCTGGAATTACAGGCACGCGCCACCATGCCCAGCTAATTTTTTGTATTTTTAGTAGAGACGGTGTTTCACCATGTTGACCAGGATGGTCTCGATCTTTTGACCTCGTGATCCACCCGCCTCGGCCTCCCAAAGTGCTGGGATTACAGGCGTGAGCCACTGCACCTGGCCCCCACCCAAATCTCATGTTGGATTGTAATCTCCAGTGTTGGAGGAGGGGCCTGGTGGGAGGTGACTGGACCATGGGGGCGGATTTCCCCCTTCTTGTCATCATGAGAGTGAGTCAGTTATCACAAGATCTGGTTGTTTAAAAGTGTGTAGCACCTCGCCCTGCTCTCTCTTCCTTCCTCCTCCAGCCTTGTAAGACAGGACTCCTTCCTCCTCACCTTCCACCATGATTGTAAGTTTCCTGAGGCCTTCCCAGCCAGGCTTCCTATAGTGCCTGAGGAACCGTTAGCCAATTAAACCCCTTTTCTTTACAAACTACCCAGTCTCAGGTAGTTTTTTGTAGCAATGCAAGAAAGGAATATTATAGTGGGGTCTAGGTTTTTGAAGAACAACTCAGGGGCGTGTGTTAACACTCTTGGTTTTCTGGGCAACCACACATCTCGTGGCTCTCACTTCCTTGGCTACTGTAAAGTGACTGCTGCTTTCCTGCTTACCAGCTGCTCATTTGCTTCTCCAGATCAGCAAGGTGCCTGGAACTCTCCTTGAAGAAACTCAAGATTTTTCTTTATTTCCATGTATGGGGGAACCCAGCAGGCCTCTAAGAGGGGTCCCCGCTCTGTCTCAGGCACAGACAGCATCTAGTGATCACAGAATGATTTCATCTTAAATCCTTTTTAGGGTAAAAGGAGGGAGTGAGGGGATCCCTAGGGAAGTGAGGTGACAGAACGAAACAGAGCAGACATCCCTCCAGAGTCCCTATGAGAACTTGAGCCATCAGGGCCGTGCCCGGGAGAGGCTGGGCTGGAGATGCCTGTGTGAATTCGGAGAGAGAGAATTCCAAAGAGGAGGACTGATGCAGGGTCATCCCACTCAGCTTCTCTTTCTTGACCCTGGCTTGGTAGCAGGATCCGTCTCAACAGGCAAAAGTATGGCCGAACTTGGCAACCAGTGCGTTCAGTTCCCGCTCACTCAGCCCAGCCTGCAGAGGCGTCTATCCTTTAATGGCTGTAAGGGGTGGGGGGAAGATAAGGGGAAGGATTCTAGCAATTCTTCAAGTCTGCACCAAGATGGGAATGCCCACGGAGGAAGCAGAAAAGAAATTGCTCGATTGATCTATTTATCACAGTAGCTGGACCGGAGGATTGCAGAAAGACACCAAGACAATGAAATGAGAGCAGGTGAAGGCTGTTTATTCAGAGCTCGCTCTAGCCAGGGAGTTAGTCCTTTTTGGCAGAGACTCAAAAACAGGCAGCACAGTAGGAAAGCTTTGTAGTGGAAAATGGGAAGGCTTCAGGGATGCCCCAAGTGGGAGCTGCTGGCCTGGGAGGCTGCAGGTGGCTCACTGGAGCGGGCATCCTATGCGATTGACTGGGGGGCATATTTGGCTTTGTCTGGTTGGTCCTAAGTTGGAAGCAGGGACAAAAATTAGGAAGCCATCAATTATCAATTAAGTCCTGGACATGGGGCTGATTGTTAGTTATTACTAGGCCTCCTGGGCAAGTTGCTGCAGAGTTGGGGGCAGATTCTATTTTTATGTCCGATGCAGCCCAGATTCAAGGAGTTAGGCCACACCATGTGATGTCAGGGGCAGCAATGTCACACTGCAAGGGCGTGCGGCTGGAAAGCAGAATTCACTGGGGGTCAGAACTGTAACCACATCCCACAGTGGCTCAGATTAGGATTCTACTCTAAGTAGGAAGAGGAGGGTGGATACTGAAGGGATTCATTTATTTGGAAGCAAGAAATCCCAAGAAATAAAAGCAAGCAGACGTTCCTGGGCTTGGCCACTTATCACCAGATTTAGGTCCCATTTGTCACTCACTTTGTAGTCATGCTAGGGCAATTTGTCACTTGAAATTATGTACTTCTCTAATCCATCATAAAGTTCTTATCAGGCTGAATTCAACACAAGATTCTCCTTTGAAGACATCCAGGTGAACTCTGAGCCCACAGGAATTTAACTCCCCTGCAAGGACAGGCAGCTACAGGCACGCAGGCTGCAAGGACAGGTGATTAGAGGTACAGAGCTCTCTCCCTTCCTAGGGCAATTCAGGATTTCTGGAGATACTGAGGACTTTTATCTTTCAACATAAGGAAACAGAAATTCTTAACAGATTTTATTTAATTCAGGAGAGGAAATACCAAAGGACTGTCTAGAGGTGACGGTGTATTGTGTCACCCCACAGATACAAAGGGCCATTGTCTCATCAGCCACCTTTCGAGGCCATCTCACTGCACTTTGAGAGAAATTGAAACTCCTCACTCTGGCTTACAAAGCACTCATGCCCAAGCCCTACCCATTCTCCCAGCCTGCCCTGCCCTCCCCTCCACCTGGAGGGCTTCTGTCCTTGCTTCAGTCAGGTGTCACCTCCCTTTGGGACCCTTCCTTCACCTCCCAAAGGAGTAAGCCCTCTGTCCCCCTACCACATCTGGAACAAGCGTCCCTCTAAGCCATGATTTTCTTACATTTCAGTGAACATCATGAAATTATTATTTTTTGGCTAGGCACAGTGACTCATGCCTGTGATCCCAGAACTTCAGGAGGCCAAGGCGGGTGGATCACCTAAGGTCAGGAGTTCGAGACCAGCCTGGCCAACGTGGTAAAATCCTCTTTCTACTGAAAATACAAAACGTAGCCAGGTGCGGTGGCGGGCGCCTCTCACACTTTGCAAGCACAGTAAACACGACCCTGGCCGGAATATACACCCTCTCTAATCCTCACACCAGTCCCTGGCAATTTATCTGAATTTCACTTATGAGGAAACCGAGGCTTAGATAGATCATACCAGTTGCCTGACGTCATACAGCTGAAAAGGAATGGAGCTAGGAGTTAATCCCTGTCTGGCTCGAAAGCTTTTCTCCTTTACTGTCCTGACGGCCTCAGAGGACTGGCCCCAGAGCAGGCATGGGGAGATGGTGGCTGTTATTTAACTATTACAATATTAGGTAAAAGCATATGAAATTGATGACATGTTTTTAGACAAAAATTATTATTTTTTTTTATTTTTTTGAGATGGAGTCTCACTCTGTTGCCCAGGCTGGAGGGCAGTGGTGCCATCTCAACTCACTGCAACCTCTCCCTCCCGGGTTCAAGCGATTCTCCTGCCTCAGCCTCCCAAGTAGCTGGGATTACAGGCACATGCCACCACACCTGGCTAATTTTTGTATTTTTAGTAGAGATGAGGTTTCACCATGTTCGACAGACTGGTCCTGAACTCCTGACCTCAAGTGATTCACCTGCCTTGGCCTCCTGAAGTGCTGGGATTACAGGCGTGAGCCACCATACCCGGCCTTTATTTTATGCTATTATTTTGTTTATTTTTGAGACAGGCTCTCACTCCGTCACCCAGGCTGGAGTGCAGTGGTACAATCATGGCTCACTGCAGTCTAGACCTCCTGGACTCAAGTAATCCTCCTGCCTCAGCCTCCCAAGTAGCTGGGACTACAGATGCGTGCCACCATGCCTGGCTACTTTTTAAAATTTTTTTATAGAGACGGGGTTGCAATATGTTACCCAGGCTAGTCTCGAACTCCTGAGCTCAAGCAATCCTCCCACCTCCACCTCCCAAAGTGCTGAGATTACAGGTGTAAACTACCGTGCCTGGCCTCCCACCTCTTAAATACACTTGTTTCACTCAAATTCTTGGGTTTGCTTCTGGGAGAACCCAAACTTCCAGGAATATATCCTAAAATTATCCTTACATATAAGCAAAAATGACATATATTAGATTTATTAACTCAGCATTGATGCAATAACAAGAGATTGAAAATAATATATCAAAAGAAAACTGGTGAAATACATTAGGGTATACCCACACAATGGAATACTATGCAGCAGTATAAAAGCGTGAAAAAGTAATTTATGTCTTAATATGAACCCATGTCTGAGAAATATTAGTGGAAAAAAGCAAGATACAGAACAGTATAAAGTATGCTATCAATTGTGTAAAAAAGCTTGTGGGTGTGTATGTGTGGTGTGTGTGCACATGTGTACATTTGCATTTCGCCTGGAATCTGTCTGAAGGAAACCTCAAAACACATCTTGACTACCTTTCAGGAGGTGACTTGAGTATCTGGGAAGGGAGACTTTCCACTGTACACTCTTGAATGTCTTCTGATTTTTGTACCGTAGACAGGCTTATCCATTCAAAAAATTACAGTTACAGTGAAATAATAAATGCATCCATAAAGGGAGATTCATCGTTCCTCAGTGGGCATCTGTACTGGGCATCAGCGCCGCCATGGAGTGGGTTTGGTGAGGTTCCTGGTTCCGCCCACGGCTTCTATGGAGTCTCCATCCAGCCTGCACGGGCTCGCTCATGAAGGGAAGTCCCACTTCCTTCAATGAGGAGGAGCTGCTGCGTTTCCCTCGGTGTTCACCCACAGGAGTGACTGTCCCCTCTCCCGGAGGAAAACCCAGCAGTGGCTTCACCCATGCACAAGGAAGCCCAGGCAGTTCCCCTCTGCCCAAGAGGCTGCACTGCCGGCACCTACCCACATGCCAAGAGACATCTGAATCACACATGCAGGCCACATGCCCCCAGCACACACATGTGCACACACTTACACACATGTACGCACACTTGTACACCTTACACACGCACGTCCACACACATACACATGCACGCACACGCACACATACTCACATGCACGCACACATGCACACACTGACATAGGCACACATGTGCACACTTGCTCACTCTTACACACACACGTGCACACATTTGTACGCCCTTGCTCACACATGCACAGACATACACACTTGCACACACACAAATGGAAGTTCAAGCCAGTCCTGTCTGGGGGAGCCGTCGCCGTCTGGTGTATCCAGCAGGCTGGCTACTGCGTGTGGTCTGGGCAGTGTCCGGCTGGCCACGGAGAGGCGGCTCGATGGGGAAGGAGCCGCTACTGGGGTGCGGGTCCCGGGGGACCCCCTTCACTCATCATGTCCTTGTACTGCCGCTTGAAGAAGCCGAGCTGCGGGGCAGAGGAGGGCAGTGAGGGCCACGGAAGCCAGGGAGCAGGTGGCTCCGCAGACCGGGGAGTGCCACCGGCCCCTGAGCGCGGGGCAGAGACAGAAGGGACCCGGGAGGGCGGGGCGGGAGGGGAGTGACATCCGCATCGGGGCCTGGAGGGAAACGAAAACTACTACAAAAAAGGCGACTCCGAGTTTGGTGGAGCCTGTGCCTGGGGCGCTCTCAGCGCGCCTGCTCTTGAACCAGGCCACCCTCCCTGCGTGGGTGTGCCCCCCTCCCATTTACGGCTGAAGAGACTGAGGCGCAGAGAGGCTCTCGGACTCGCCCCTGCCACACAGCTGGCAGCCCCGCCGAGGAAACCGAGGCACGGAGCGAGAGGAGGAAGGGAGAGGGCGGTGGAGCGGCGGGGAGCACCTTGTACAGCGCAGCGGTGATGAGGGCCAGGAGCACCAGCCCCCCCACAGAGCTGCCCACGATGAGCGGCACCGGGTTGGGGACCTCGAACGGTTCCACTTTGGTCTCCGTCTGGCGGGGGAAGAGGAGCAAGGAGGGGCGTCAGGGGAGACGACTCCGGTTTTCTGGGGGTTCCCCATTCACACCATGTGCACCCCTGCATCAAGTGGGGAAAGCCTCATGTCCCCCAGAACCCCAGCCCTCACTCCTCCTCTCCCACCTCTCCGCCTCCTCTCCCTCCTCCCTGTTTCTCCGTCCTCCATATCTATCTCTATCTCTTCTCTTTCTGCCTCTGTCTCTCTAGCTCCATCTCTCACTGTCTCTGTCTCGCTCTGTATCTCTCTCTGTCTCTATCTCTCTTTTTTTATTTTTGAGATCGAGTCTCGCCCTGTCCCCCAGGCTGGAGCAATGGCGCAGTCTCGGCTCACTGCAACCTCCGTCTCCCGGGTTCAAGCGACTCTCCTGTCTCAGCCTCCGAGCAGCTGGGATTACAGGCGCCCGCCACCATGCCCAGCAGGCTAGTTTCGAACTCCTAACCTCGTGATCCACCCGCCTCGGCCTCCCAAAGTGCTGGGATTACAGGCATGAGCCACCGCGCCTGGCTCTCTCCTCCTCTTTATGTGTCTCTGTCTCTCTATCTTTTGCTCCCTCTGTCTCTCTCTTTGTCTCTGTCTCTCTTTATGTCTATCGCTCTGTCCTCTCTGTCTCTCTTTCTTTGTGTCTCTCTCCCCTCCCCCAGAGATCTCCACAAGCCCAGCCCCCACCCCCAATAGTTCCTCAGCGTGCAAGACAGGTACCTGGGCCCTCACAAACGCCTCCTGTCCCGGAAGCAGGGTGAACACGGAATTGTTAAACAAGATCTCAGCTGTGCTCACGACCAGGAGGTGGTTATGCGAGGTCTGCGGAAGACAGCGGGTCGGCGCTGCACCTGGGCCCTGAGCGCCACGCCTGTGCCCCGCGAAGCCTCAGGACCCCACACACCTTGATGTACCAATCAAACGAGAGGTTGCCTTTGAGGGTGGCATTGAATTTTTCCTGGATGCCAAAGAACGGGATGTCACACTGGATTCTCTGGCAGACAGCGATGGAGCAGTTCTGCGGAACGCAGGAGGGGAGGGGATGGTAACGAAGCTGAAGGCAGAGAAGACCCCTCCCCGTTGTTCAGAGACCAGATAGGCTCCAGCAGGGAACCGCGCTGCGTCTCCACGTGGCCCTGGGGCTGACTTAGCTTCTCACCACCACGGGGGCCTTCCGAAGCTCAGCCAGAAAGTCGGAGTGAGGGGGCAAGCTCTCCTTGGTGTGGCACGTACTCGAGAGGTTCTGAAGAAAGAGAGGCACTGGCACTAAGGGGCAGAGATGAAGGTGCCCGGGCCAGCCGGCCAGGAGGTGAGATGCCCTGGGTCTGGGAGAGGGGCGGAGTGGCTCCAAAACCCAAGGGTGGAAACAGAGGTGTGAGGAAGGCGCAGGGCCGTGCTCCACTCACCTCGGAGAAGGTGACCTGGGGACGGTCCCATATGATCGCCTGGTTCAGCCGGACGGGCACCAGGAACACCAGGCTGATGGGAAGGGTCCTTTGCCCCAGGTTGCTGACCTGCACCGGGAGGGCGAGGTCAGGGCTCTGCCTTCCTCCCCGACCAGCCTGGAGAATCAGCCTCCCC
The DNA here is from genome assembly GCF_030222135.1 of Aotus nancymaae. Classification (NCBI taxonomy): domain Eukaryota; kingdom Metazoa; phylum Chordata; class Mammalia; order Primates; family Aotidae; genus Aotus; species Aotus nancymaae. The sequence continues at coordinate 28,292,179 of NW_026988463.1, read as the reverse complement.
TCCCTACGGTGCAGGCCACAGGCCCGGGCGTCCTGCCCCTTCCTGTTTAAGAGTGGAGTATACACCTAGTACGCATTCGAGCGCCACACAGCCTGGTCTCCAGTCCTAGCTCTCCTATTTACTTGATGGGAGACCTCAATCGTGTTCTGTAAACCTGAGCCTCAGTTTCTTCATCTGTAAACTGGGGATCATGACAGCGCCCCACAGAGTCGTTACAAAGGTAACATAAGATAATAACGTGCGTGCATATCACATACGTCCTTGCATGTGTGCATGCGTGCATACCGAACGATAGCAGCGTGGAACCAAGCCTGGCACACCACAGGTGCCTTACGCACATTTCCCATCCCTGTTTCCGCATTTTCTTTTATTTTCTTTCTTTTTTGAGACGGAGTCTCACTCTATTGCCCGGGCTGGAGTGCAGTAGTGCGATCTTGGCTCACTGCAACCTCTGCCTCCCGGGTTCAAGCGATTCTTCTGCCTCAGCCTCCCGAGTACCGGGGATTACAGGCACGCACCACCATGCCCAGCTAATTTTTGTATTTTTAGTAGAGAGGGGGTTTCACCATATTGGTCAGGCTGGTCTTGAACTCCTGACCTTGTGATCCGCCCTCCTCAGCCTCCCAAAATGATGGGATTACAGGCGTGAACCACTGTGCCCAGCCCTGTTTCTGCATTTTCTACACATAGATTTTCCTTCCCAGCTGGGAACCAGATGTCCCAGCTCCCCACCTGATATTGATGCTGCATGACTCGACTGGTATTCTCTGAGGCTGTGAAGTTGAGATATTTGGTGGAGACCTCATGGCTGAAGGGAGAAAGAAGGGACAGGAGGTGGGAGAGTGTCTCAGGCTGAGTGTGTATGAGCAAACGGGCACAAGGATAATGGGTATGCAGACCTGGGGGGTGGAGGTGGGGTGGGGTGCAGGGGAATAGGGGAAGCAGTGTGTGCTGGATACACAGTGCATGCCTATTTGGGCCACTCACACTCACATGCACAAATGCACACCTGTGCACACATATGCACATGCACACAGACCCTCAGACACACACACAGACAAATACACACCCACACACACATACACAATGCATACACACCTATGCACACATACACACAGACTCTGACACACACACGTACAAATACACACCCATGCACATAGATCTTGACACACACAAATACACACCCATGCACACGTGTACACATGCACATAGATCCTGACACATGCACAAATACACACCCATGCACACATGTACACATGCACATAGATCCTCAGACACACATGCACAAATACACACCCTTGCACACATGTACACATGCACATACATCCTCAGAAACATGCACAAATACACATCCATGCACACATGTACAGATGCAGATCCTCAGACACACTTGCACAAATACACACCCATGCACACATGTACACATGCACATAGATCCTGACACACGCACAAATACACACCCATGCACACATGTACACATGCACATAGATCCTCAGACACGCATGCACAAATACACACCCATGCACACATGTACACATGCACATAGATCCTGACACACACACAAATACACACCCATGAACACATGCACATAGATCCTCAGACACATGCACAAATACACATCCATGCACACATGTACACATACACATACATCCTCAGACACATGCACAAATACACACCCATGCACACATGTACACAGGCACATAGATCCTGACACACACACAAATACACACCCATGGACTCATGTACACATGCACATAGATCCTCAGACACATGCACAAATACACACCCATGCACACATACATGCACATAGATCCTCAGACACATTCACACACAAACATGCACAGATGCATGCACACAGATACGTGATCAGCCGTGTCCAGCCCAGAAGTAGAGGCTCAGCTAAAGTCCTGGAAGCCAGCACCTGGTGACCACCATGTAGACAGCGTATTTCACTGGCAGCTCCAGCTGGAATTCGGTTTTGTTGGTTCTGGACATGTTGTTCTCACTGGAGGGAAAGAGAGAGCTCCAGCCAGCTCTTGAGAACTGACAGTTGGCCTTTCCTCCTCCCTCTCCCTCACTCCCTGCCTCCCATCAGCCACCAAATCCTGTTATCTCTGCATCTGAAATCCCACTGTTCTCCAACCCCTGCCTCCGCTTAGCCAAGGCCCATTCCTCTCCACCTGGATGTCGGCAGCTGCCTTCTTCTAACTGGTCCCCTGAATTCACACCTGCTCCCACCCCAATCGCCAGCCCTCCTGAAGAGTGATCATTCTAACATGCAAATATGATTATGTCACTCTCAGAGGCAAAACTGCAAATCCCTAACAACACCCATCAGTCATTTTGGGACATGGCCTGTATCTAACCACCACCAACTCCTTCAACCCTGCATTTCATGCTGAGGCCACGCTTAATCACACCCTCATCTTCCCATCCCTGGCATCTGCTTCCTGCCTTCTCTCTTCATACACACCCTCAGTCCATGCCTTTGCTTACATTTTCTTTTTTTTTTTTTTTGAGAGAGTGTCTCACTCTGTCACCCAGGCTGGAGTGCAGTGGCACAATCTCAGCTCACTGCAGCCTCAACCTTCCAGGCTCAAGCAATTCTCATGCTTCAGCTTCCTGAGTAGATGGGACTACAGGCAAGCACCACCATGCCTGGCTAATTTTTGTATTTTTTGTGGAAACAGCATCTTGATACATTGCCCAGGCTGAACTAAAACTCCTGGGTTCGAGCAGTCCTTTTGCCTCAGCCTCCCAAAGTGCCAGGATTACAGGCATGAGCCACCACGCCCAGCTCCTAAATATATTTTCTTTTCTTTTTTTTTTTTTGAGGTGGAGTCTTGCTCTGTCACCAGGCTGGAGTGCAGTGGTGCAATCTCAGCTCACTCACTGCAACCTCCGCCTCCCAGGTTTAAGCAAATCCCCTGCCTCAGACTCCCGAGTAGCTGAGACTACAGGCGCGCGCCACCACACCTGGCTAGTTTTTTGTATTTTTTAGTAGAGACAGGCCAGGATGCTCTCAAACTCCTGACCTCGTGATCTGCCCACCTCGGCCTCCCAAAGTGCTGGGATTACATGAGCCACCACCCCCGGCCCCCTAAATATATTTTCTTCAGGAATCTTCTCTGAACACCAAACTCCCAAGAACACTGGCCATCCCCCATCGAATTTGCATCTCATACTGGATTTGAGATGCAAGATTTACAGCTAGTTTTCTTATCTGTCTTTGCCACTAAATTATCATCTCCAGGAAGGCAAGAACCATAGTCTGATCCACCACTGTCCCACCAGCACTCAGCACAAGACCCCGCACATGGTGGGTGCTCAGTGAGAGTTTGCTAAGTGAACGAATGAGTCAAAGGGAAAACCAGTGGGCAGGGGGCAAAGGCCCACCCTGGGCCAGAGGCTGGGGCCTCAGACGGGCGGCTGCCTGTGAAAGCCGGGCACAGAGCACCTGGTCACATTGGCCTTGAGGAGCAGCTTGTTTCCAAGGGAAGCCTTAGCGTCCACATCAAACGTGATATTGAAGGTGACCTGGAGTGGGAAAAAAGAGAGACAATGATAGAAACAGAAGAGAAGAAATAACCCAAATGCCCGTCATCTGATGAATGGAGACATGAAATTGAAATGTGGCCCATCCATACAACAGAATATTGTTCACCAAATAAAAAGCAATGAAGGCCGGGTGCGGTGGCTCGTGCCTGTAATCCCAGCACTTTGGGAGTCCGAGGCAGGCAGATCACCTAAGGTCGGGAGTTTGAGACCATCCTGGCCAACATGGGGAATCCCTGTCTCTACTAAAAATACAAAAATTAGCTGGGCCTGGTGGTGGGCACCTGTAATCCCAGCTACACAGGAGGGTGAGTCATGAGAATACTTAAATCTGGGAGGCAGAGGTTGCAGTGAGCTGAGATTGTACCACTGCCCTCCAGTCCGGGTGACAGAGTGAGACCCCATCTCAAAAAAATAATATATATATATTTTTTAATTTAAGGAAAAAAAATCGATGAGGTACTGAACGTGCTACGACATGAATGATCCTTGCTAAGTCCTTACTTAATATTATGCGAAGCAAAAGGATCACATACGGGACAATTTCATTTACAGGAAATGTCCAGAATAGGCCAATCTATAGTCACAAAGTAGATGAGTGGTTGCCTAGGGCTGGGGAAGATGGGAGGATTGGGGCTGAGGGCCAATAGGACAGAGGCTCTTTGTGGGGTAATGAAGATGTTCTAATATTGATCATGATAATGGATGCAAGACTGTGTGAATTCACTCAAAGCCACTGAACTGTACACTTTTTTTTTTTTGAGACAGAGTCTCGCTCTGTCTCCCAGGCTGGAGTGCAGTGGCGTGACCTCAGCTCACTGCAACCTCCGTCTCCCAGGTTCAAACAATTCTCCTGCCTCAGCCTCCTGAATAGCTGAGACTACAGGAGCACACCACCATGCCCAGCTAATTTTTTATTTTTAGTAGTGGCAGAGTTTCACTGTGTTGACCAGGCTGGTCTTGAACTCCTGACTTCAGGTAATCCACCCACCTCAGCCTCCCAAATTGCTGGGATTACAGGCACGAGCCACTGCCCCCGGCCTGTTTTTACTTTTTGAGACAGGGTCTCACTCTGTCACCCAGGCTAGAGTGCAGTGGTGTGATCATAGCTCACTGCAGCCTCAACCTCCCAGGCTCAGACAATCCTCCCACCCCAGCCTTCCTAGTAGCTGGGACTACAGGTGCACACCACCATGCCCAGCTAATTTTCACATTTTTTGTAGAGACAGGGTTTCACCATGTCACCCAGGCTGGTTTCAAACTCTTGGGCTCAAGTGATCCTCCTGCCTCGGCCTCCTAAAGTGCTAGGATTACAGGCATGAGCCACTGTGTCTGGCCTGAAATGTACACTTTAAATAGGTGAATTGTATGGTATGTGAATTATATCTCAATAAAGCTGTTTTGTACAAAAAGGAAGCACTACTAAAGAAAAGAAAAGAATCCCCAGAGAAAGCCAAAGAGAAAAAGAGGGGAGGAACCGGGAGTTCTGACCTCTGAGTTTTCTGGGAAGATGGGGTGGTTTATGCTGCAGCTGGTGCTCTGCAAGGGTCCAGACACTTCGGTGGAGGAGGCTAACTCACAGCCCACGCGCCACGGTCGCTGTGAGCGCTGGTTCTGGAAGGCGAGGGAGTCAAAGACGGTCATGTCCACCTCCAGCCATGAGATGGGGAAGCAAAGGTCAGATGGAACCTAAGGAGGATATGGCTACCTGAGGTCTGGACACCCGGTAGGACAGGCCAGGCGGGAAGAAGAAGGTGGCCTGCGTCCTGTAGGAGTCCTCGCCGTCGTTTCTCACAGTCGCTGTCACGTTGAATTCCCGGGGGCCACCCACCACGAGGTAGTCCAGACTGTGGGAGGAAGAAGACAGGATGGGGGGAGCAGGGGGCTTCCCTGTGGCAAGCCTGCTCCGGCAAAACGGAGACGCAGGCACTTGACAAGAGATGACAGTAAGGAACAGCCACACAAGACCTCATGGCCCAGGAACACCCAGCTCCCTTGGGGGCCAGGAGGAGAACAGAGCGCATCGTGGTACGGGTCCGCCTCTGGAGACGGCGAGGAGGAATGGAAACTCACCCCATGAAACTGAAGGTGATGCTGAGGTCGTCCTGGCAGATGTTGTCATTGCCACAATTCTTCTCAAAGGGAAACTTTAAAAAAAATAGAATATGATCAAATGAAAGGAAAGGAAACAACCAAATATGGTGAAATTAAACAATAAAATCAAACGAAGTAAAATTAGCTGCGATCAAATAAAATGAGTTTCAACCACCTTGGCCTCTGGTCTCTTCCACACCCCTGCAGGACCCCAACTCCGTACTCACCAAGGCCGTGAAGACTCTCTGAGCCTCTACAGCCAGCACTGGCCGAAGGTTCCCAAAAGCAGACAAGGGCGTCCCCACCAGAGAGAAGTTCAGGCGCAGCACGACGGGGCTCACTGTGTCCTCGATGCAATTCTAAGAGATAGCCAGGATTTGCAGATCTGCCCTCCTTAGCTCCTCAAGCCCGCCCCATCCATGGAGGACCCAGGGGTCTAGCCACTCGCCTGCTCACCATCAACTGTAGCTTCAGAGTCTCACAAGTCTGGGTCAGCCCCAAGGTCTGTGTCTGTCTGCGTGTGCTGTTCTTTGTCTCATCAAAGATGGCTCGGGAATTTTTGCGGCCGGAGTCCAGAGCCAGATCATAAGTCACAACGCTCTGGATCTGCCCTGAAGAGTCAGGGTGGCACAGCAGTGAGGGGCCTGCGCTCCGGAGCCTGGCAGATGGGAGCTCGAGGCCCAGCTCCTCTGTTCCTCAGCTGTGCAACTTGGGGTGTGTTACGTGACCTCTCTGAGTCTCCTTCTTTCCTTCCACCCTTCCTTCCTTCCTTCTTTTTCTTTCTTTCATCTTTCTTTCTTTTCTTCCTTCCTTTCCTTCCTTCCTCCCTTTCTTTCCTTTCTTTCCTTCTTACCTTTGTTCCTTCCTTACTTTTTATTTTTTATTTTCTTTTCTGAGACACAGTCTCACTCTGCCACCCAGGCTGCAGTGCAGTGGTGTAATCTCGGCTTGCTGCAACCTCCACCTCCCAGGTTCAAGAGATTCTCCTGTCTCAGCCTCACAAGTAGCTAAGATTACAGGTGCATGCCACCACACTCCATTAATTTTTGTATTTTTAGTAGGGATGGGGTTTCATCATGTTAGCTAGGCTGGTTTCGAGCTCCTGACCTCAGGTAATACACCTGCCTCGGCCTCCCAAAGCGCTGAGATAACAGGTGTGAGCCACCACGCCTGACCTCCATTCTTTATTTTTAAAGAGAGGATAATAAAGATAATAATACCCTCCCAATGGTAAAAAGGAAATGAAATAGTGCTTACCAAGTATTTAGCACAGTATCTTTCACACAATAAGTGCTCGATAAATGGCAGCTATTCTCTTATTCACTAAAAAAATTGATTGTATTTTTCTGGCTACTTTAAATTTTTTTTCTCTTTGTCTTTGGTCTTCAGCAGTTTGATTATCATGTACATTGATATGATGTCCTTTATATTTATCCTGCTTTGATTTTGTAAAGAATCTTGATGTCTTTCATCACTTTAGGGAAATTCTTTTTTTTTTAATTTTATTTTTTTTGAGATGGAGTTTAGCTCTTGTCACCCAGGCTGGAGTGCAAGGACACAATCTCGGCTCACTGCAACCTCCACCTCCTAGGTTCAAGTGATTCTCCTGCCTCAGCCTCCCGAGTAGCTGGGATTACAGATGCTTGCCACCACATCTGCTAACTTTGTACTTTTAGTAAATACAGGGTTTCACCATGTTGGTCAGGCTGGTCTTGAACTCCTGACCTCAAGTGATCCACTCAACTCAGCCTCCCCAAATGCTGGGATTACAGGCATGCACCACCATGCCTACTCAGTTTGGGGAAATTCTTTAACTAATGCATCCATCCTATTCTGTCTTTCCTATTTCATCTTTCCTATTCTCTCTCTCTCTATTTCTCTCTCTCTCCTCCCCCCCACCACTTTCTGTAATTCCAGTTACATATTTATTAGACCTTTCACCATATCCCACACCTCTCTTATAATGTTTTCCTTTATTTCTCATTCTTTTTTTGTCTGCATATTAATCCAGATACTTTCAAATGACTTGTCTTCTTGTTCACCATTTCTCTGTTCTGCTTCTAATTGGCTATAAATCTATTTACTGAATTCTTCATTTCAGTCACTGTGTTTTTTGGTGCTAGAGTTTCCATGTTTTTGCTGAAGTTCTCATCCTTTCCCTTTTTTCTTGAAGATATTAATTATAGTTACCTTTTTTAAATTCCTATCCAATCACTCTAACTTCTGAATCACATATGGGTCTATTTCTATTGTCTATTGTTTCTCTTGGTTGCTAGTCAGTTGTCTCAATGGAAAGACCAAGGTGTTTACCAAGGCCTCTCAAATCTCTGCCTTCCCAGCACTGGGGAGCTGCTGAATTCTCTGACCAGCTCTTTAGCTTTTCAGTTGCTGTTTTCTACTAAGTTTCTTGGAGTACTGACCTGGGCATTCATGGCTTAGAAGTCAGCCAAAGAGTTGAGGGGGATTTCTATGTAGATTTGGGGGTACCTCCTCTTCAATTCCCTACTCTCTAACATTTTGCTCTTAATATCTAGCCATGCTGGCTACCCTCATATCTGGAATGCTATTTCCTCAGCCCAGGAAAACTGCTCCTAGAAAGGTAAATGCTTTTAGTGATAGGTCTTGCTATGTTGCCCAGTCTACTCTCAACCTCCTGGGCTCAAGTGATCCTCCCACCTCAGCCTCTCAAGTAGCTGGGACTACAAGAATGTGCCATCATGCTCAGTTAATAATTTTACCTATAAAGAGGATACAAATCCCAGCATTTTGGGAGACCAAGGTGGGCATATCATGAGGTCAGGAGATCAACACCATCCTGGCTAACATGGTGAAACCTCATCTCTACTAAAAATACAAAAAATTAGCTGGCCATGGTGGCGGGCACCTGTAGTCTCAGTTACTCAGGAGGCTGAGGCAGGAGAATCGCTTGAACCTGGGAAGTGGAGGTTGCAATGAGCTGAGATCATACCACCACACTCCAGCCTGGGTGACAGAGCAAGACTCCATCTCAAAAAAAAAAAAAAGAGAGAATACAATTCTTCCTAGTACTGTCATCACTATTCTTCCACTCCAAGCACAATTCTACTGTTTGAGAATAGGAACAAGGAAAGAAGTCACTGGTGATAAAATGCATATGTGAATGCTTCGTAAATCTGTGTTTAACTTCGTCAACTCAATCTCCCCAAATAGATTTTCTCTTCATTTATCAAAAAACAAAAACGTGGTTTGTTCACAGGCATGGGCCCTTAGTTCTCTGGAGAACTGAGGGAGTAGTAAGGAAGTGTCACATGCTCACCTCTTTAGGGAGGTCTGCTGGACTCCCCCACCCAGCAGGGCAGTAGCCTGCTCACTCTGGTAAGGCTTGGAGAAGGTCATCAGAGCCTGTGAGAACTTGGTTCAGGACAGACAGAAGGCTGGGCAGAGTAGGCTATACCACCCATCCATATCCTCGATCATTTAACCTCTAGAGACTCACCCACCAAGTCTCACCTTCTCTTAGCCGATCCCGTGTGCTCTTGTGGACACGGAGGCAGACTCTGACCTCCCCAGCTTCCTTGCCTTTTGCCACCGTATCATTACACTCAAATGCATTCCTTGCCACTTCCCTGGGATTGAACTCCATGGTCGCCTCGACTCTCAGTACTGGCTGGGACCTGCAGGGACACCAAAAAACCATCAGGAACCTTCAGACAACAAACGCTCCTTCAAGGGAGAATGCCTGGTCAGCTCCAAAAGGCATTCTCACCTGAGTAGCAGCACGTGCCCCTGGGCTCCCACAGTCAGGTCCACGAGTCCATCCATTGTGAGGTCCTGGCCCCCACTCAGTGACTGACCAAAATACTGGAGCCTGGGAGAGAGCTTGGAGCCTGCGATCCGCTGAGGGTACAAAAGAAGTGGAGAGAGAGAGGGTAGGAAAAGATAGGGAGATGTATAACTCAGTCACCCAGCGTGACCCAGACAGAGTTTCTCTAAGCTCTACTCAAGTATCACCTCCTGCAACTATCCAAAGAACTAGGGCGGCTTAGAACTTATGAAGGAATTATTCACCTTTAAACAACAGCCTCAAGAGGATACCCACAATTTCTTTTTAAAAAAACTTTTAAAAAAGAAATGGGGTCTCGCTTTGTGGCCCAGGCTGGTCTTGAACTCCTGGGCTCAAGTGATTCTCCCCTCTCAGCCTCCCAAGTGTTGGGATTATAGGGGTGAGCCACCACACCCAACCCCAAGTTTCTATTAATTACCTGCATTTCCGAGTACAGGGAAAAGTGAAAGTATATTATTTGGCTCTGCTGAATTTCATTTACGTAGTCAGAATAATGCAAACACTGAATGTTGATCTAACCAAAATGATCACATAAACATGAGGAGCGAATGCAGGGTAAAAGGAAAATTGAAAAAGAGATCAATCTCCACCTTCCACCGTGGGAAGTCAGTGCTAAAACAAAAATCAAAAAGTAGCAAAATTTATTATTATGCAAATTGAACAGATGGAGAATTGAAAGAGCCGAAAGTGGTTCCCTCAAGAGCAAGGGAAATGAAGCCAAAACCATAGTGTACGTGGAAATTGCTGTTTTTTTATAGTGAGCTTTTTAGAACTATTTTGGCTCTTTAAAGTATGTGCAAAAGTAATACTGAAAAAATGGCAGGCAAATAATAAATTTAAAAGAAATTTTAAAAGTGATTTTGTCATATACTTAATGCCAGTGAATTCAATACTTTTAATTCTGGTATAAAAGTTGTAAGACAAAGATATTAAAAATAACTATGGCTAAAAATATGTTAATGGCTCCATAATATAAATAACTGTAAACTGTGAATCAGTAACATAAAATGTGTAGTGGGGAATAAACGTATAGAGTGCATGTGATTTAAATGGTTATCAGCTTAAAACAGACCATAATAATTATAAGACATTTTGTGGAAACCACAAAGAAAATACCTGTAGAAGTTAAAAAGAGAGGACTGGGTGCTGTGGCTCACACCTATAATCCCAGCACTTTAGGAGGCTGAGGTAGGCGGATCACAAGGTCAGGAGTTTGAGACCAGCCTGGCCAACATAGTGAATCTCCATCTCTACTAAAAATACAAAAATTAGCCAGGGGCGTGGTGGCGCGTGCCTGTAGTCCCAGCTTCTCGGGAGGCTGAGGCAGGCAAATCCCTTGAATCTGGGAGTCAGAGGTTGCAGTGAACTGAGACTATGCCATTATACTCCAGCCTGGGTGATAGAGTGGGACTCCATCTCAAAAAAAAAAAAAAAGAACAGAATGAAAGCATATTAATACAAGAATTAACAACAATAAAACACAAAGGAAGACAGCAAGAGAAGAAAAGAGGGACAAAAAACCTACATGACAAACAGAAAGCAATAAAATGGCAATAATAAATCCTTCTCTATCAATAATCACTTTAAATGTAAACAAAAACTCTCAAAACAGAGTGGCAGAATAAAAATACAAAATCCAATTGTATGTTGTCTACAAGATACTCACTTTGTATTTACTGACACATAGGCTGAAAGTAAAGTAGAAAATACTATTCCATGAAAACGGTAGCCAAAAGAGAGCGGGATGACACGCTAATGTTAGACCAAATAGACTTTAAGTCAAGAAACAAATGATATTATATAATGATGAAATGGCCAATTCACCAGGAGTTATAGCAATTAATTATATACACACCCATCAGACATCTAAATAGATAAAGCAAATAATGACAGAACTGAAGGGAGAAATAGACAGCAATTCAATAGTAAGAAACTTCAAAACCCTACTTTTAATGGTAAGTAGAACAACTAGACAAAAAAACAAGAGAGAAATAGCACACTTGAACAACACCATGGATCAAATGGACTTAACAGACACATACAAAATACATAAGCCAATTACTGCAGAATATACATTCTTAAGTGCACACGGACTATTCCCCAGGACAGACCATATGTTAGGTCATAAAATGAGTCCTAACAAATTTAAAATGATTAAAATGATATCAAGAATCTTTTCTAACCACAATGGAATGAAACTAAAAATAGCCGAAGGAAAACTAGAAAATACATACATATGTAAAAATTAAACAATACACTCTTGAACAACTAATGGATAAAAAAAGAAATCTAAAAGGAAATTGGAAAAATAACATGAGATAAGTGAAAATCCAAATGCAATACACCAAACTTATGAGAGGCAGCAAAAGCAGTACTAAAGGGAAGTTCACAGTGATAAACACCTACCTTTAAAACAAAAAGAAAAGTTTCAGTGACAAAACCTAACTTTACACCTCAAGGAATGGGAAATAAAAGAACAAACTAAACCTAACGTTAGTAGAAGGAAGGAAATAATAAAGATTAGGGAAAAATAAATCAAATAGAGAAAAGAAAAAAAATCAATGAAATTACGTGAATTTTTCAAAAGGATAGAATTGGTAAGCTTTGGCCGGGCGTGGTAGCTCATGCCTGTAATCCCAGCACTTTGGGAGGCCGAGGCAGGTAGATCCCCTGAGATCAGGAGTTCAAGACCAGCCTGGACAACATGGTGAAACCCTGTCTCTACTAAAAATACAAAAATCACCCACGTGTGATGGCATGTGCCTGTAATCTCAGCTACTTGGGAGGCTGAGGCAGGAGAATCACTTGAACCCAGGAGGCAAAGGTGATCATGTGACCATGCCACTGCACTCCAGCCTGGGCAACAGAGTGAGACTCTGTCTCAAAAAATAAATAAATAAATAAATAATTGACAAGCAACAGATGGGTAAAATTATAAATGAAAGAACATATATTACAACTGATGCCATAGAAATAAAAAGGATCATAAGAGGCCACTAGGAACAATTACATGTTAACAAACTAGATAACCTTGAAGGAATGGATAAATTCCTAGAAACATACAACCTATCAAGCCTGAATCATAAGGAAATATAAAGTTTAAACAGATCTATAACGAGCAAGGAGATTGAATCATAATCAAAGACCTTCTAACAAAGAAAAGCCCAGGACCTGATGGCTTCTCAGCAAATTCTACCAAACATTTAAAGAAGAATTAATACCAATTATTCTCAAACTCATCCAAAAAATTGAAGAGGAGGGAATACTTCCAAATTTACTGTATGAGGCAAGCACTATCCTGACACTAAATTCCAACAAATACACCAGGAGAAAAGATCACTATATGTCAATTTGAACAGAGATCCAAAATCCTAAATAAAATACTAGCAAATTGAATTCAATAGCACAAAAGGATCATACACCATGACCATGTAGTGTTTATTCCTGGGATGCGAGGATGGCGCTCAACATATGCAAATCATAAATGTGATGTACCACATTAACAAAATACGGAATAAAAATAACAAGATCATATCAATAAGAAAAGAAAGAATTTAATAAAATTCAACATCTGTCTTAGTTTATTTGGTATAACAAGTAACACAGACTGGATGGGTTATAAGCAATAGAAATTTATTTCTCATAGTTTCGGAGACTTGTGACATCCAAGATCAAGGGGCAAGCAGATTCAATATCTGGTGAGAGCCTACTTTCTGGTTCATAGGCAACCATCATTTTGCTTTGTCTAAGGGCACTAATTCTATTCATGAGGGCCACACCCTCATGACCTAAACACCTTCCAAAAGTCCCATCTACAAATACCATCACACAGGGAATTAGGCTTCAACATATGAATCTGGGGAGGACACAAACATTCAGACCACAGGAATAGCCACTCATGATTAAAACCCTCAACAAACTAGAAATACAGGAAAATTACATCAACATGATAAAGAACATAAATAAAAAGCCTCTAGTTAACATCATACTCAGTGGTGAAAAATTGGTTTTACCACTAAAACTAAGAACAAGGCAAGGATGCCCACACTCGCCACTTCTATTCAACACAGTATTGAAAGTCCTAGACAGAACAATTGGGCAAGAAAAAGATATGAAATCCATATGAGTCAGAAATAAAGAAAAAAATTGTCCCTGTTTGCAATTGATATATAATCTTATAAATAAGAAACTTATTATAAAGACTCTACAAAAAAGTTATAAAGTTTAATAAACAAATTTAGTAAAGTTGCAGAATACAAAATCAAGATACAAAAATTAGTAGTGTTTCTATACACTAACAACAAACTATCTGAAAAAAAATTAATCCCATTTACAATGGCATCAAAAAATAAAATGAGTTAATTTAACTAAGGTGAAAAATATGCACACTGAAACTATAAAACATTGATGAAAGAAAGTTAAACAAGACAAAAATTGATGGAACGATATCCCATGTTATGGATTGGAAGAATATTTTTTAAGGTCCATACTACTCAAAGTGATCTATAGAGTCAAATAGACCTCAAATAGCCAAGACAAGCTTAAGAATAAACAAACAAAGGTAGAGGTATCACACTACCTGACATCAAAATACACTACAAAGGTATGATCAGCAAAACAGCATGACACTGGCATAAAAACAGAGATATCAACCAATGGAACAGAATAGAGAGCTCAGAAATAAACCCATGTATTTACAATCAACTAATTTTCAGCAAAGGTGCAAACAGCATACAATGGGGAAAGAACAGTCTTTTTAAGAATTGGTGTTAAGATGGCCAGGCGCAGTGGTTCACACCTATAATCACAGCACTTTGGAAGGCTGAGGCGGGTGGATCACGAGGTCAAGAGATCGAGACCATCCTGGTCAACAAGGTGAAACCCCATCTCTACTAAAAATACAAAAATTAGCTGGGCATGGTGGTGCGCGCCTGTAATCCCAGCTACTCAGGAGGCTGAGGCAGGAGAATTGCTTGAACCCAGGAGGCGGAGGTTGCGGTGAGCCGAGATCGTGCCACTGCACTCCAGACTGGGTAACAAGAGCGAAACTCCATCTCAAAAAAAAAAAAAAAAAAAAAAGAATTGGTGATAAGAACACTGGATGTTCACAGGCAGAAGAATAAAACTGAGCCTTTATCTCAAACCAAATACAAAAATCAAAAGTGTATTAAAGGCTTAAATGTAAGATAATGTAAGATCTAACACCATAAACTATTAGAAGAAAATCTTTTGCTTGTAACTGAGGAGTGTGTAAAAAATAAATAAATAAAACCCAGAGGGAAAGCTTCATGACATTGGTCTAGGTAATGATTTTTTTCTATGATCCTAAAAGCACAAGCAACAAAAGCAAAACTAGGCAAATGGAATTGCATCAAACGAAAAAGCTTATGCACAAGAAAGGAAGAATTAACAGAGTGATGAGACAACCTACAGACTGGGAGAAAATATTTGCAAACCATACAACTGATAAGTGGCTAATATCCACAACATATAAAGAACTCAATGGCAAGAGAACAAATAACCCAATTTAAAAATGGGTAAAGAGGGCCGGGCACGGTGGCTCTTGCCTATAATCCCAGCACTTTGGAAGGCTGAGGCAGGAGATTACTTGAGGTCAACAGTTTGAGACCAGCCTGGCCAACATGGTGAAACCCCATCTCTACTAAAAATTTTTTTAAAAATTAGCTGGGCATGGTGGTGGGCACCTGTAATCCCAGCTACTCAGTAGGCTGAGGCAGGAGAATCACTTGAACCTGGGAGGCAGAGGTTACAATGAGCCAAGATCATGCCACTGCACTCCAGCCTGGGTGACAGAGTGAGACTCTGTCCCAAAAAAATAAATAAATAAATTGCCCCCTACTACCATAGGAAGACCAGCCTAACCATTCACTGCAAAAGATGGCTGTAATTGATCTTGTAAAAACTACTTCAAATTTCATATGGAACCAAAAAAAGAGTCTATATAGCCAAGTCAATCCTAAGCAAAAAGAAGAAAGCTAGAGGCATCACACTACCTGACTTCAAACTATACTACAAGGCTACAGTAATCAAAACAGCACAGTACTGGCACCGAAATACAGATATATAGACCAATGGAACAGAACAGAGGCCTGAGAAATAACACCACCCATCTACAATCATCTGATCTTCAACAAACCTGACAAAAGCAATGGGGAAAGGATTCCCTATTTAATAACTGGTGCTGGGAAAATTGGCTAGCCATATGCAGAAAACTGAAACTGGACCACTTCCTTACACCTTATACAAAAAATTATCTCAAGATGGATTAAAGACCTAAACATAAAACTGAAAACCACAAAAACCTTAGAAGAAAACCTAGGCAAGACCATTCAGGACAAAGGCATGGGCAAAGACTTCCTGACTAAAACACCAAAAGCAATTGCAACAAAAGCCAAAATTGACAAATGGGATTTAATTAAACTAAAGAGCTTCTGCACAGCAAAAGAAACTATCATCAGAGTGAACAGGCAACCTACAGAATGGGAGACAATTTTTGCAATCTATCCATCTGACAAAGGTCTAATATCCAGAATCTACAAGGAACATAAACAAATTTACAAGAAAAAAACAACCCCATCAAAAAGTGGGCAGAGGATATGAACAGACACTTCTCAAAAGAAGACATTTGTGCAGCCAACAAACATATGAAAAAAAACTCATCATCACTAGTCATTAGAGAAATACAACTGAAAACCACAGTGAGATACCATCTCACGCCAGTTAGAATGGTGATCATTAAAAAGTCAGGAAATAACAGATGCTGGAGAGGCTGTGGAGAAGGAGGAATTCTTTTACACTGTTGGTGGGAGTGTAAATTAGTAAATTGTGGAAGACACTGTGGTGATTCCTCAAGGATCTAGAACCAGAAATACCATTTGACCCAGCAATCCCATTACTGGGTTTATACCCAAAGGATTATAAATCATTCTGCTATAAAGATTCATGCACACGTATGTTTATTGCAGTACTATTTACAATAGCAAAGACTTGGAACCAACCCAAACGTGCATCAATGCCATCAATGATAAACTGGAAAAAGAAAATGTGGCACATACACACCATGGAATACTATGGAACCATAAAAAAGAATGAGTTTATGTCCTTTGCAGGGACATGGATGAAGCTGGAAGCCATCATTCTCAGCAAACTAAAACAGGAACAGAAAACCAAACATTGCATGTTCTCACTCACAAGTGAGAGTTGAACAATGAAAACACATAGACACAGGGAGGGCAACATTACCAGGGCCTATCAGGGGGATGGGGGGTCAAAGGGGACAGACAACATTAGGACAAATACCTAACGCATGTGGGGCTTAAAACCTAGATGATGGGCTGATGGGTACAGCAAATCGCCATGGCACATGTATACCCATGTAACAAACCTGCACGTACGTTCTGCACATGTATCCCAGAACTTAATGTATAATTAAAAAAAGAAAAAATAAATAAATAAAACATGAAGATTTAATTAAATAAAAAAAAGAAAGACTCCCCTATGCTACCACAGGAGGACCAGTCTAACCATTTGCTGCAAAAGATGGCTGTAATCGATCTTCTGAAGGCATTGCTGAGCAGATCAAGATATCTGGGAACAAACACTAAAGATGTTCTGAATAAATTATAGTCCAGCCAGGTGCAGTGGCTCACACCTATAATCCCAGCACTTTGGGAGGCCAAGGTGGGACGATCACTTGAGCCCAGGAGTTGGAGACCAGCCTGCGAAACATAGACAGACCCTGTCACTACAAAAAAAATTTTTTTAATTAGACAGACATGGTGGCATACACCTGTAGTCACAGCCACTCAGAAGGCTGAGGCAGGAGGATCACATGAGCCTAGGAGGTCAAGGCTGCAGTAAGCCATGATTGCACCACTTCACTCCAGCCTTCATGACAGACCAAGACCCTGTCTCAAAAATAATAATTATAAATAATAAATAAATTTTAATCCAGTGGCATTTTAGTATCTTTTTTAGAAAAACAAAAATTGCATGTAATGTTACATTCCTGCCTGTTCTTTGTTGATAGCATTAATTGATCCAGTGAATTTCTTTTCTTTTTTTTCTTTTTGTGACACAGCTTTTAGCCTTACTTATGTGTGTTTTTCAGACAACAGTTAATAATTATATTGAAGAATAGTAGCAATTGTCTTGAAGGGTCTTCATATATTATCGGACAGTAACACTAACTACGTTGGACTGATTTGTGTAAACTCTCTGTTAAACATGATTTAAAAGCCATTAAGAGTACCTTGCTGCTGGGTGCAGTGGCTCACACCTGTAATTCCAGTACTTTGGGATGCTGAAGTGGGCAGATCACAAGGTCAGGAGTTCGAGACCAGCCTGGCCAACATGGTGAAACCCCATTCTGTACCAAAACTACAAAAATTATCCAGGCATGGTGGTGCACACCTATAATCCCAGGAGGCTGAGGCAAAAGAATCACTTGCCCAGGAGGCAGAGGTTGCAGTGAGCCAAGATTGTGCCACTGCACTCCAGCCTAAGCAACACAGCAAAATTCTCCATCTCAAAATAAAGGAAAGAGTACCTTGCATTAGCACTCCTTTTTTTTTTTTTTTTTTTTTTTTTGAGACGGAGTTTCGCTCTTGTTACCCAGGCTGGAGTGCAATGGCGCAATCTCGGCTCACCGCAACCTCCGCCTCCTGGGTTCAGGCAATTCTCCTGCCTCAGCCTCCTGAGTAGCTGGGATTACAGGGACGCACCACCATGCCCAGCTAATTTTTTGTATTTTTAGTAGAGACGGGGTTTCACCATGTTGACCAGGATGGTCTCGATCTCTTGACCTCATGATCCACCCGCCTCAGCCTCCCAAAGTGCTGGGATTACAGGCGTGAGCCACCGCGCCCGGCCCAGGCATTAGCACTCTTAAAAGTGTTAACAGACATTGCCATTAGCTGTGAGGGTTTGAGTTTTATATGTCTGCACTGATATTCTCATCCAAAATTTCTACATTAGCTTCAAATATTCAGTTTAAAATTCAAACTTTGAGATTTTTGCAGCTTTTAGTTGGTTAATTTTGAAAATTTAATGTTTTCATAGAAGTTTTAAGTTATCATCATTATTTTACAAAACGATAGAGGAGGAGCCAAAATTTCTTGTTAGTTAAGAGAATAATGAAAGGTCAAAAAAATTCCTCATTAGGATACAAAGAAAAAGGACGGTCCACTAAATCATGCAAAAATGCTTTTCGGTGGCTTGGATTAATCATATAATAGCTGTAGCAAGAAGCAGACACCGTGAACAGACCAATAACGAGCAGTGAGATTGAGTCAGAAAAAGCCCAGGACTTAACTGGGCTCACAGCTGAATTTAAACAGACATTCAAAGAATTGGTACCAATGCTAATGATGCTATTTCAAAAGATGGAGAAAGAGGGAATCCTCCCTAAATCATTCTATAAAGCCAGTATCACACTAATACCAAAACCATAAAAGGACATAACAAAAAAAGATAGCTATAGACCAATATCCCTGATGAACATAGAAGCAAAAATCCTCAACAAAATACTAGCTAACCAGATCCAACAGCACATCAAAAAGATTATACATCATGATCAAGTGGGTTTCATCCCAAGGATGCAGGAATGGTTTAACATATTCAAGTCAATAAATGTGATACATCACATAAACAGAATTAAAGACAAATATCATGTAATCATCTCAATAGATGCAGAAAAAGCATTTGATAAAATCCAGCATCCCTTTATGAAAAACAAAACTTTCAGTAAATTAGACAGAGAAGGGACTTCTCTCAAAGCATTAAAAGCCATATCTGACAAACCCACAGCCAACTTCATATTGAAAAGGAAAAAGTTGAAAGCATTCCCCCTAAGAACTGGAATGAGACAAGGATGCCCACTTTCAGCACTTCTATTCGACACAGTACTGGAATTCCTAGCCAGACCAATCAGACCAGAGAAAAATAAAGGGTGTCCAAAATTGGAAAAAAAGAAGTCAGACTAGAGCTGTTTGCCAATGACATGATCGTTTACCTAGAAAATCCTAAAGACTCATCGAAAAGACTCTTAGATCTGGTAAACAATTTCAGTAGTCTCAGGTTAGAAAAATCAATGCATGCAAATCAGTATCGCTGCTATCCACCAACAATCACAAAGCTGAGAATCAAATCAAGAACTCAATCCCTTTTACAACAGCTACAAAAATAAAATAAAATAAAATACCTAGGAACATAATTGAACCAAGGTGAAGCTCCCTACAAGGAAAACTACAAAACACTGCTGAAATAAATTAGAGATGACACAAATAAATGGAAATACTTCCCAAGCTCATGGATAGAAAAAATGAATATTGTGAAAATGACCATACTGCCCAAAGAATCTACAGATTCAATGAAATTCCCATCAAAATACCAACATTATTTTTCACATAACTAGAAAAAAAATTCTAAAATTCATATGGAACCAGAAAAAGAGCCCAAATAGCTGGAGCAATACTAAACAGAAAGAACAAATCTGGAGGCATCACAGTACCAGACTTCAAATTATACTACAAGCCTATAGTTACCAAAACAGCATGATACTAGTATACAAATAGGCACTTAGATCAACGGAACAAAATAAAGAACCCAGAAATAAAATCAAATATAGCCAACTGATCTTTTAAAAAGCATACAAAAACATAAATTGGGAAAAGGACACCCTATTCAATAAATGGTGCTCAGGAAACTGGCAAATCACATCTAGAAAATAAAACTGGATCCCTTTCTCTCACCTTACACAAAAATCAACTCAAGATGGATCCAAGACTGAAATCTACGACCTGAAACCATAACAATACTAGAAAACTCTTCTGGACATTGGCCTAGGCAAAGAATTCATGACTAAGATCCCTAAAGCAAAATGCAACAAAACCCAAAATAAATAAATGGGACTTAATTAAACTAAAAAGCTTCTGCACAGCAAAAGAGATAATCATCAGAGTAAACAGACAACCCACAGAATGTGAGAAAATATTTGCCAACTATGCATCTGACAAAGGACTGTTAACCAGAATCTACAAGAAACTCAAACCAATCAGCAGGGAAAAAACAAATAATCCCATCAAAAAGTGGACAAAGGATATAAGCAGACAATTCTCAAAAGAAAACACAAAAATGGCCAACACACATATGACAAAATGCTCAACATCACTAATCATTGGGGAAATGCACATTAAAACCACAGTGAAATACCACCTCACTTCTGCAAGAATAGCCATAACTAAAAAGTCAAAAAACGATAGATCTGGCATGGATGCGGTGAAAAGGGAACACTTTTACATTGCTGGTGGAAATGTAAATTAGTGCAACAGCTATGGAAAACAGTATGGAGATTCCTTAAAGAGCTAAAAGCAGATCTACCATCTGATTTAGTAATCTCATCCCTTCTTTTCCAAAGGAAAAGAAGTCATTATATAAAAATGACACACATGAGCATGCATGTTTATAGCAGCACAACTCACAACTGCAAAGATGTGGAACCAACCTGTGGTACCCATCGACCAATGGGTGGATAAAGAAAACGTTATGGCCGGGCGCGATGGCTCACGCCTGTAGTCCCAGCACTTTGGGAGGCCGAAGCGAGTGGATCACGAGGTCAAGAGATCGAGACCATCCTGGTCAACAAGGTGAAACCCCGTCTCTACTAAAAATGCAAAAATTAGCTGGGCATGGTGGCGCACGCCTGTAGTCTCAGCTACTCAGGAGGCTGAGGCAGGAGAATTGCCTGAACCCAGGAGGCGGAGGTTGCGGTGAGCCGAGATCGCACCATTGCACTCCAGCCTGGGTAATGAGCGAAACTCCGTCTCAAAAAAAAAAAAAAAAAGAAAACGTTATATATGTATATACATATATACATACATATATATATACATATATACATACATGGAGTACTACTCAGCCATAAAAAGGAACAAAAGAATGTCTTTTGAAGCAACTTGGATGGAACTGGAGACCATTATTGAAGTAACTCAGGAATGGAAAACTAAATATTATATGTTTTCATTTATAAGTGGTAGCTAAGCTATGAGGATGCAGAGACAAGAGGGATATAATGGACTTTGAGGACTTGGGAAAGGGGAGTCTGGGAGCAGGTAAGAAACAAAAGATCATATATTGGGTACAGTGTATACTGCTTTGATGACAGGTGCACTAAAATCTCAGAATTCACCACTATAGAATTCATCCTTGTAACCAAAAACCACTCGTACTCCAAAAGCTACTGAAATTTTTTTAATCATATAATAACTATAGTCCATTCAGTACTTGCTTAAATTTTAGAAAAGCTATATAAATTACCAGTACATGACTTGAAGATTGCTCTGGTTGGGCACGGTGGCTCACATCTATAATCCTAACACTTTGAGAGGCCGATAGCTTAAGGCCAGAAGACCAGCCTGGGCAACATAGTGAGACTCAGCTCTACAAAAAATTTAAAAATTAGCCAACCACAGGGGTGCACACCTATAATCCAAGCTACTTGGGTGGCTGAGAAGGGAGAATTGCTTGAGCCTAGGTGTCAAGGCTGCAATGAACCATGACTGCATCACTGCACTCCACCCTGGGCGACAGAGGGAGATCCTGTCAAAAAAAAAAAAAGAAAGAGAGAGAGAGAGAAACAGAGAGAGAGAAAGAGAGAGAGAAAGAAAGAGAGAGAGAGAGAAAGAGAGAGAAAGGAGAGAGAGAAAGAGAAACATGAAAGAGAGAAAGAAAAGAAAGAAGGAGAAAGGAAAGAAAGAAAGAAAGACAAGACAGAAATTGTTCTTCCTTTGGCTGATTAAGCAATGCCCTCACAGCACTAGAGATTGCACAGTGAGTGACCTTAGTGGATAAACCCAATAGCGCCTCTAGTTGGGCTGATTGAGCTTGTCTGAAAAGCGCTCACAGAGCCCGGTGCCTGCTATTGCACAACAGATGAGCCTTTTCCTTTCCACACTGAGAATTTTCTTCTGTTTTTAGTGGGCTTATTTTTGGCTCAGAAATAGTGGCTGTGATGAAAATATTCCTTTGTTAGAAAAGATGGTAGCTACATCATTTTGAAAGAACCATGAGCATGAGCTATTTTTAAAAGCCCTAAGTGGTTTATTTATTTGTCAGGGTTGATGCTTGATTGCATTAACACTGTTTTATTATAAGGTGACTTTTTTAGATTAAAGTCAAAGAGGTTCTATATTTGTATCATTACAGATCATTGCTACAACAGAGTGAGTTCTGCATACTGACTCGTGTAGTGAAACCTTAAATAAGTTAGTAAGAAAAGCAGTCGCTTCCTAAAGCCATGATATGGTGATACAGAGTTCATACTCAATCATAATAAAGCTCTTTGCATTTGTGATTTACAGAACACTACTTTTTACGAATCCATATTTTTAGGGAAATTTAGGAGTGACATAGAACTGATAAGTTAGTAAAATAAGTTTTACTGGATTTTTGTATATAATCTTCTCTAGCACTCTGGAAACTGAGGATTCATTATGCTGTGATCAACCTCAAATACCTTTTAGTTCCAAATATATGAGTTAATAAGCCTTGTTTTTTCAAGTATGTGCAAAGTTGAGCAACATCACTGGATTTTCTAAAACTGATATAAATGTCTTTCATTTAATGTTATTTGCCTCTCATAAAATGCAAGAATATTCCTGCATTTTATGAGAGGCAAATAACATTAAATGAAAGACGTCTTTTTTTTTTTTTTTTTTTAAGATGGGGTTTCACCATGATGGCCAGGCTGGTCTTGAACTCCTGACCTCAGGTGATTCACCCACCTCGGCCTCCCAAAGTGCTAGGATTACAGGCATGAGCCACCGTGCCCGGCGAAAGACGTCTATCTTTATGCTAGTACCATACTATTTTAAGTACTACAACTTTGTCATATATATATATATATATATATGACAAACCCCATCTCTACTAAAAAATACAAAAAATTAGCCGGGCAGCTTTGCACAGTGGCAGTATTGTAGCCAATGAGGTTTATCCGAAGAGCAATTATTGCTAATTGGAAACTTTTCCCAATACTCGCGCAATGACGACTTGAAATATAGTCAGCACTGGCATTTTTTGACAGTCTCTACGGAGACTGAATTTTTAAAAAAAGTAGCCGGGCATGATGGCGCACGCCTGTAATCGCAGCTACTCGGGAGGCTGAGGCAGGAGAATCGCTTGAGCCCGGGAGGCGGAGGTTGCAGTGAGCCGAGATCGCACCATTGCACTCCAGCCTGAGCAAAAAGAGTGAAATTCTGTCTCAAAAAAAAAAAAAAAAAAAAAAAAATAGAACTACCATATGATTCATCCCACTTCTGGTTATTTATCCAAAGGAACTGGGATTACAATCTCAAAGAGATATAAACATGCCCATTTTCATTGCAGCACTATTCACCATAGCCAGGATGTGAAAACAACCTAAATGCCTATCAAGAGATGATGGATTGTTTTCCTTCCCTCTCTACCAGGAAATGATGGATATTTTAAAATGTGGTATATACATACAGTGGGATATTATTCAGCCTTAAAAAAGAAAGTCATCAGCCTGGGCAACATAGGTATACTCCATCTCTACAAAAGATAAAAAGAAATTAGCCAGCCATGATGGCACAGCCCGCAGTCCCAACCACTCAGGAGAGTGAGGTGGGAGGGTCGCTTGAGCCCAGTAGGTTGAGGCTTCAGGGAGCCACGTTTGCGCCACTGCACTCCAGCCTGGGAGACAGAACAAGACTTTGAGAAGAAGAAGAAAGAAGAAGGAAGAAGGAAATAGAAGAGGAGGAGGAGGAGGAGGAAGAAGAAGAAGAAGATTCTTTCACTTGTGACAACATAGATGAACCTGGAGGGCATTATTCTAAGTAAAATAAGCCAGTCACAGAAGGGAAAAAACTGTGTGATTCTCGCGCCTGTAATCCTAGCACTTTGGGAGGCTGAGGCAGGCGGATCACTTGAGCCCAGGATTGGAGACCAGCCTGGACAACATGTTGAAACCCCGTCTCTACAAAAAAATACAAAATTTAGCTGGTAATAGCAGAGCATTAAGCCAAGCACAGGGCCCTTCTGAGAGGAGCACAATCACACATCCGGGAAGTGTGCAATCCCGTAAGGTGGCCAGCCGCGTGTACCTCCTGTTTCTGTAGAAATAATCAAGCTAGAATTAAGAGCCTTTGAGATCTCTGTGAAGTGTGTGTGTGTGTGTGTGTGTGTGCAGGCATGCACCCATGCATGTGTGCAGGTCTGACTGTCACTCTGGCTGCTGGAGTACAGTGTGTGACCAGGGCTCACTTCAGCCTCCACCTCCCAGGCTCAAGCAATCCTCCAGCCTCAGCCTCCTGAGTAACTGGGACCACGGGTGTGTGCCACCATATCTGGCTTTTTTTTTTTGAGAGGTGGGTTCTCATTATGTTGCCCGAAGTGGTTTTGAACTCCTGGGCTTAAACAATCCTCCCACCTCAGCCTTCCAAAGTGCTGGGATTACAGGCATGAGCCACCATGCCCAGCCACATGTGATTATTTTTGAAGGTTCTGAAAGGAGTACCATGAGAACTGATCTGCCAGCTGTGGGCACACTGAATTAGAAGGAGAAAGATCAACAAAGAGGCTACTGTCACGACAAGGACAGTGACCAGGTCTCACCTGGCTATGCGAGGGGCTGATGCCAAATCCTGTGGCTCCATGAAACAGGTAAACAGCACCCCGGTTGTCCTCCTCTCCTGGGGCCCCAATGGCCACATCCGTCAGCTTGTCCCCATTCACATCCCCCAGCACTGTCAGGGCTGCCCCAAAGCGGCCCCAGGGGTGGCCCTGCTCCCCGTGAAGAACAGCGTCACACTGCCACCGAGCCCTCTGTTAAACACAAATGGTGTCAGGCCCCAACCCGGGCGACACTTCCACCCCTCCACCCACCCCGGGCCCCACCCAGCCCAGGTCTCATCGGCCACTCACCCCCTTGGGCAAGGGGCACACGGACACTTGGCCCCCTCGGGTCTGCTCATAGTAATGAGGGGCCCCGACAAGGACCAGGTCAGTGCTGCCGTTGCTGTCCACGTCCACAGAGCAGAGGGAGCCCCCGAAGTAGGCACCAATCTGAAAGAGACAGGGCCATAATCACACACCTCTTCCCACCTAAAGCAGACATGGGGGTTTTCTCTCTGTGAAGAAAAGTTATGCCTGCTGGGGGAATCCCTCTGGAGCAGATGTGATTCATGATAAATTATCATTCGCATGTGCTGCCAGCTAAAAGAACCTATATAATAAGACTGGCAGAGTGGCTCCTGCCTGTAATCCCAGCTACTCGGGAGGCTGAGGTGGGAGGATCCCCTGAGCCCAGCAGTTTAAGGCTGCAGAGAGCTTTGTCACCACTGCACTCCAGCCTGGGCAACAGACCCCAATATCTAAGTGTATATATTTTTTAATAATTTAAAAGATCAAACATGAAGAAGCCTATAACAGAGTCAATGGGCAGAGAGTGAGGATTTGCCCCAAACTGTATTCCTAGGAGATTATTAAGGCAGCAAAGAAAGACTTCGGTTGGAAAATACAGATAGAAAATTCTAGAAGAGCAGACAGACTACCCTTACAATATATTGAGACTCTTCAGGGGGGTAAAAAGTCAAAGTTGGCACTCTGAGTAATAACTGGCTTAGATTAAAAATAACTATTTCTGCCCAGGAATATGTTTTGTGAGATCGAGAAATACTGTTTACCTACAAGTAAAAAAAAGTTTTGAATATCTTCAAGGTCAATATGTAGAATTCATCCATAAAATTCACCTATTCATCCATTCATTCATTTATTCATTCATTCGACAAACAAGTGTTTCTTATTGCAAAGTACAAGGCCCGGTAGTAGAGACAGCACCTTCCAGGGCTCTGAGTGCAGCAGGGTGGAGAGGAGGAGAGTAACTGATGGATTAACAGGGAGACATGTATAGCAATTTCAAACTGGGACAAATTCTAGGACGGGAATATGCAGGAGACATCATGCCCCGACTCACTGCAACGTGATCTCTGCCTCATACGCCATTGAGGGAAGACTCATTAATAACTGAATACAGGCATATAAGTTTTATCCTAAAGTCAACAGAATTTTGATTTCTTTTAGATCAGATTTATTGGGGTAGAGTTTACATACAACAAAATTCAGCCTTTTAGTACACAGTTTTATGAGTTTTGACAAACATATAAAGTCATATAACCAGCCGTGTACAGTGGCTCATGCCTGTAATCCCAGAACTTTGGGAGGCCAGGGCAGGTGGATCACCTGAGCTCAGGAGTTCGAGACCAGCCTAGACAACATGGCGAAACCCTACCTCTACTAAAAATACAAAAATTAGCTGGGTGTGGTGGCCAGTGCCTGTAATCCCAGCTACTTGGGAGGCTGAGGCAGGAGAATCACTTGAACCCAGGAGGCGGAGGTTGCAGTGAGCTGAGATCACGCCACTGCACGCCAGCCTGGGCGACAGAGTGAGACTCTCAATAAATAAATAAATAAATAAATAAAGTCATATAACCAACACCACAGTCAAAATAGAAAATAGTTTCATTATCCCCAAAATATTCCCTATGCCGCATCATAGTCAATTTCTCCCCTCCAACTACCAACATCTGGCAACCACTCAACTGTTTTCTGCCCTTAGGATTTTGGCTTTTCTGCAATGTTATGTAAATGGAATTATATTGTATGTGACCTTTTTAATTTGGCTTCTTTCACCTACAATAATGCATTTAAGATTCATCTGTGTTGTTGCAGGTATTGGTAATTTGCTCTCTTTTATTGATGACCAGTGTTCCCATTGTATGAGTGCGCTACAGTTGGTTTATCCATTCCTTAGTTGAAAGACATTTGGGTTTTTTCTAATTTGGGGTGATTATTAACAGAGCGACCAGAAACATTTGCATACAGGTTTTCATGTGGACATCTGTTTTCATTTCTCTTTTTTTTTTTTTTTGAGACGGATTTTCGCTCTTGTTACCCAGGCTGGAGTGCAATGGCGCGATCTTGGCTCACCGCAACCTCCGCCTCCTGGGTTCAGGCAATTCTCCTGCCTCAGCCTCCCGAGTAGCTGGGATGTTTTCATTTCTTTTAAGTAAAGACTTAGGAGTGGAATTGCTGGTATGGTAACTTGTATGTTATACTTTATAAAAAATTGCTTATTTTGAATTAATTTTTATATGGTGTGAGGTATGGATGGAGGTTATTTTTTTTTTTTTTACTATGGATGTCCAATTGTTCCAGAACCATTTGGTGAAAAACTTTTTTTTTTTTTTGAGACGGAGTTTCGCTCTTGTTACCCAGGCTGGAGTGCAATGGCACCATCTCGGCTCACCACAACCTCCGCCTCCTGGGTTCAGGCAATGCTCCTGCCTCAGCCTCCTGAGTAGCTGGGATTACAGGCACGCACCACCGTGCCCAGCTAATTTTTTGTATTTTTAGTAGAGACGGGGTTTCACCATGTTGACCAGGATGGTCTCGATCTCTTGACCTCGTGATCCACCCGCCTCGGCCTCCCAAAGTGCTGGGATTACAGGCGTGAGGCACCACGCCCGGCCCAACTCTTAACTATCTTTCCACCTTTATTGCAAATTAATTGGTAAAGTGTGACATTAATGTAAAATGTGTGGGCAGAAGTTAAAAGGTCGAGTTTTTGTATGTGGTCAAAGTTGTTATCAGCTTGGCATAGACTGTTATAACTATAAGATGTTTTATGTAAGCCCCATGGTATCCACAAAGAAAAAAAAACTGTGGTAGATACACCAAACATAGAAAAAGGAATCACAACATATCACTACCAAAAAAAAAGAAATCAAATCCTAAAGGAAGACAGCAAGAGCGGAAGGAAGAATGGAACAAAGAAACTACAAAACAGTCAGAAAACAATAAATGAAATAGCAATAATAGTCCCTACCTGCCAATCACTACTTTATATGTAAATGGATTAGATTCTCCAGTCAAAGGACATAGAGTGGCTGAATGGATTTTTTTAAATCCAACTATATGCTGCCTATAAGAAACTCAATTTAGATTTAAGATCACAGATAGGCTGAAATGGAGGGATGGAAAAAGACATTGCATGCAAATGATAACCACAGGAGATCAGGAAGGACTATGGTTATATCAGACGAAATAGACCTTATGTTAAAACTGCCACAAGAGACAAAGAAAGTCACCATATAATGTTAAATAAGTCAATTAATCAAGAGAATGTAACAATTGTGAACATATATGCATGCAACATCAGATCACCTAAATATATAAAGCAAATATTAGCAGAACTAAAGAGAGAAGTAGGCAGCAATACAATAATAGTATTATCATTATTATATTCTAATAATAGCAGGGAACTTCAGTATCCCACTTTCAATAATAGTTAGATCATCCAGACAGAAAATTAATAAGGAAACAGCAGACTTGGACAATACTATAAACCAGATGAATCTAAACAGACATATACAGAACATTCCATTCAATACCAGCAGAATACACAGTCTTTTCAAGCACATGTGGAACATTTGCTAAGTAGAGATCATACGTTAGGCCACAAAACAAGTCTTAAGAAATTCAAGATTTAAATCATATCAATTATTGGCCAGGCACAGTGGTTCACGCCTATAATCCCAGCACTTTGGGAGGCCAAGGTAGGTGGATCACCTGAAGTCAGATATTCAAGACCAGCCTTACCAATATGGTGAAACTTCTATTAAAAATACAAAAATTAGCCTGGCATGGTGGTAGGCACCTGTAATCCCAGCTATTCGGGAGGCTGAGGCAGGAGAATTGCTAGAACCCAGGAGGTGGAAGTTGCAGTGAGCCAAGATTGTGCCACTGCACTCCAGCCTGGGCAACAGAGCAAGACTCCATCTCAAAAAAATAAATAAATGAATAAATTATATCAAGTATTTTTTCTGACCACAAAGGTTATGACACTAGAAATCGGTAACAAGAGGAAAATTTAAAAAGTCAAAAACAGGTGAAAATTAAACAACACATTCCTGACCATCCAGTGGGTGAAAGAAGAAATAAAAAAAATCTTAAGAAAAATGATGATGAAAACACAACATACCAAAACTTACTGAATGCAGAAAAAGCAGATCTAAGAGAGAAGTTTATAGAGTTAAACACCTACATTAAAAATCACCTAAGTATTGGTTGATCATTTCTGGTGGTATGGTGATTTTTTGTTTTATTCTTATAATAAAGATTTCTGATTTCTACGTGATGTTGCATTCCATTTGTAATAAAAATAAAAAATACAATTTTACTATAATTTTGAAAGGAAGGAAGGAAGGGAGGGAGGGATGGACGGAGGGAGGGAGGGGAAGGGAGAGGAGGAAGGGAGCAACCTAACTTTACACATCAAGGAAATAGAAAAACAAACTAAGCTCAAAGTCAGCATAAGAAATAAAATGATAAAGATCAGAGCAGAAATAAATCAAATACAGGCTAGAAAGACAATAGAAAAGATCAATAAAACTGATAGGGTTTTTTAAAATTATTTTTTATAGAGGTGGAGTCTCACTATGTTGCCCAGGCTGGTCTCAAACTCCTGGGTTCAAGCAATCCCCCCACCTCAGCCTCTGAAGTGCTGGGATTGCAGGTGTGAGTCACCACACACAGTCAGAGTTGCCTTTTTTTTTTTTTTTTTTATTGAGGTGGAGTGTTGCTCTGTCACGTGGGCTGGAGTGCAGTGGTGCGATCTCAGCTCACTGCAACCTCCACCTCCCAGGTTCAAGCGATTCTCCTGCCTCAGCCTCCCGAGTACCTGCGACTATAGGTGCCTGCCACCACGCACTGCTAATTTTTTGTATTTTTAGTAGAGATGGGATTTCACCATGTTAACCAGGGTGGTCTTGATCTAACTATGGTCTCAATGCAAACTATGTATTCAACAAAGGTCTAATATCCAGCTTCTACAGGGAACTTAAATTTACAAGAGAAAAACAAACAACTGCATTAAAAGGTGGGCAAAGGACACGAACAGACACTTTTCAAAACAAGACATACATGCAGCCAAGAAGCGTATGAAAAAAGGCTCAATGTCATTATCATTAGAGAAATGCAAATCAAAACCACAATGAGATACCATCTCATACCCGTTAGAATGGCTACTAATAAAAGTCAAAAAATAGATGCTGCTGAGGTTGTGGAGAAAAGGGAACACTTATACTGTTGGTGGGAGTGGTAAATTAGTTCAACCATTGGGGAAAGTGGTATAGTGATTCCTCAAAGTGCTAAAAGCAAAACTACCATTCAACCCAGCAATCCCATTACTGGGTATATACCCAGATGAATATAAATCATCCTACCATAAAGACACATGCACGTGAATATTCATTGCAGCACTAGTCACAATAGCAAAACATGGAATCAACCTAAATGCCCACCAAAGATAAATAGGATCAAGAAAATGTGGTACATATATACCGTGGAATACTATGCAGTCATAAAAAAGAGCAAGATCATGTCTTTTGTGGGAACATGGTTAGAGCTGGAGGCCATTATCCTTAGCAAACTAACACAGGAACAGAAAACCAAATACTACATGTTCTCACTCATTACTGGGAGCTAAAAAATAAGAACTTACAGGGGATGGGGAGTTGAGGAGGGATAACACGGGGAGAAATGCCAGATATAGGTGATGGGAGGAAGGCAGCAAACCACACTGCCATGTGTGTACCTATGCAACAATCTTACATGTTCTTCACAGGTACCCCAAAACCTAAAATGCAACAAAATACACATTAAAAAAAAAAAAGAACTTATGAACACAAAGAAGGAAACAACAGACACTGGGGTCTACTTGAGGGTGGAGAGTGGGAGGAGGGAGGAGCAGAAAATAGGGTACTAGGCTTAATACCTGAGTGATAAAATAATCTGTACAACAAACCCCCATGACATGAGTTTACCTGTATAACAAACTTTCACATGTACCCTCAAACCTAAAGTCAAAGTTAAAAAATAATAATAAAATATTGATCTAATTTTTAAAAAATAAATAAATAAAAAGTGACAGCTACTTTAATGGTATTTATCTAGATTCTTTTCAAAATTCTTTTGGATTGCCGGGCGTGGTGGCTCACGCCTATAATCCAAGTACTTTGGAGGCCAAGGCGGGTGGATCACCTGAGGTCAGGAGTTCAAAAGCAGCATGACCAACATGGTGAAACCCTGTCAAAAAAAAAAAAATTCTTTTGGATAGTCTACATTTTTATTTTTATATAAATTTTAGAATTGGCTAAATTCTACATTCAGCAAAATATACTTCCAGGATTTTTAATTTTTTATGAATACATAGTGATTGCACACATTTATGGGGAATGTGATATTTTGATACAAGCAAAATGTGATATTTTGATATTTTAATACAATTTGTAATAATCAAATCAGGGTAACTGGGATATCCATCACCTCAAGCATTTATCATGTCTTTTCTTGGGAACATTCCAATTCCATTCCTATAGTTATTTTGAAATATACAATAAATTATTGTTAACTATAGTCACCCTACTGTGCTACCAAACACTAGGTCTTATTTTTCCTAACTAACTGTATTTTTGTATCCATTAACCATCTCCTCTTTACCCCATCCTCCTCACTACCCTTCCCAATCTCTGGTATCCATCATTCTACTCTCTACTTCCATGAGATCCATTTTTTCTCATATGAGTGAGAACATGTAATATTTGTTTTTCTGTGCCCAGGTTGTTTTACTTAACATAATGTCCTCCAGTTCCAATCCTGTTATTGCAAATCACAAGATTTCATTCTTCTTATGGCTGAATAGTATTCCTTTGTATATCAGAAAAATGCAAATAGAAACCACAATGAGATATCATCTCATTGCAGTTAAAAGGGCTTTATTGAAAATACAAATACTGATGGATGCTGGCAAGGATGCAGAGAAAGAGGAACTTCCATGCACTGTTGGTGGGAATGTAAATTAGTAAAGCCACTTGGAGAACAGTATGGAGGCTCCTTAGAAAAACTAAAAATGGAACTACCATACAATCCAGCAACTCCACTTCTGGGTATATCTCCAAAGGAAAGAAATCAGTATATGGAAGAGATAACTGCACTCCCATGTTTATCACAGCACTATTCACAATAGCTGAGATAGAGAATCAACCTAAGTGTCCATCAACAGACAAATAGGTAAAGAAAATGTAGTACATGTGCACAATGGAATATTATCCACAATTTTCACTGCATTGAATCTGTAGATCAACTCAGGGAGAATTGACACCTTAACAATATTGGAATTCCAATATTCAAATCCATGACCACAGTGTATCTCCCCATTTATTTAGGTCTTTTATTTCTTTCATTAGTGTTTTGTAGTTTTCAGCATAAAATTATCATACACATTTTGTTTGATTTATACCTAAATATTTCAAGGTATTTGATGCTATTGTAAATGGTACTTTTTAATTTAAATTTCTAATTGTTCAATTATATTATAAAAATAAAACTGATTTTTATACATTGATCTTGTATCCTGAGAGCTCACTGAAAAAACCCATTATCATAGCTTTTTTATAGATTCTTTGGAACTTTCCATGCCATCATATCATCTGCAAATAGAGATGGTTTTATTTCTTCCCTTCCTTTCTGTATTTTTTTTCTTCTTTTTCTTACTTTATTGCATTGGCTAGGTCTTCCGGTACAATGTCGAATAGGAATTATAAAAGTGGACATTCTTGCCTTGTTTCCAATTTTAGGAGAAAAGCATTCTCTTTCACTGTTAAGTAAAATGCCTGCTAGAGGTTGTTTGTAAATGCTCTTTTTCAGGTTGAGGAAGTTCCCTTTGGTTCCTAGTTTGCTGAGAGTATTTTTAATCATAAAAGGATGCCGTATGTTGTCAAATTATAGTGCTATATCTGTTAAGGTAGTTACGTACTTTTTCCCCTTTAATCTGCTGTTATGGTGAATCACATTGATTTTTTTTAAAGTAGCTTTTATAATTTGGATTAAATTTACATACCATAAAATTTACCATTTTAAAGTATAAGGTTAGTGGGTTTTAGTATATTCACAATGTTGTATAATCACCACCACTACCCCCAGAACATTTTCATCTTCCCAAAAAGAAATTCTGTATCTGTTAGCAGTCACTTCCAATCCCCAACCCAACCCCCAGCCCCTGGAAACCACTAATTTACTTTCTGGCTCTATAGATTTGTAAAGTTTGAATTGGGAAGTGTGAACCCTCCAACTTTGTTCCCCTTTTCCAAGACTGTTTTGGATACAGGATCAATATGTAAAAATCAGTTGCATTCTATATCATTGAACGAATGGAAATGTAAATTGAAAAAACAGTGCAATTTACAATAGTGCCAAAGGCCATGAAATACTTAGGTATAAATCCAAGATATGGGTCCCTTCTGTTTCCATATGAACTTCAGAATCAG
This sequence comes from Aotus nancymaae, assembly GCF_030222135.1. NCBI lineage: Eukaryota > Metazoa > Chordata > Mammalia > Primates > Aotidae > Aotus > Aotus nancymaae. The sequence goes on along the minus strand of NW_026988463.1, from coordinate 28,258,282 downwards.
CTTCTCCATTTCCGCGATATTGATATTTGGGATGTTGAACAGGCCCTGCATACCTGGGATAAACCACACCTGCCCTTCTTTCCCATTGTCTCCCACCACTCCTCCCACCACATACACCCACATTCTGACCTCCGTTCCATGCTCTCTCCCTCTTCTGGCCCCTTTCTTCCCCCTACTTCTTTCACTTCTCTTGTGTTTCCACCACAGGCCTTGGCTTAGCTGCCACTTCCTCCAGGAAGCCTTCCCTACTGCCTTTCTCTGGCTGTCCCTCCCACTTGCTCTCATAACTGCCAGAAGGTCCCAGTTTAAGCATCTATCACCCTTGATGGTCATGTGCATGTACCCGTGTGGGGTGGGGGGTTGACCAGCCAGTCTTCCTCATGTGGTCCTGACCACACACCCAGAACAACGAAGTGGCATCCCATCTACACTTGACTTCCCGTAATTCCTCAACACTTTCTCCCCCATGCCATCCCTTATACGTATCAGGCACTGACGCCATTCAATGACCAATAGGTGTTTGTAAAACGTTTAGAGATACCATGGGAAGAATCTGACTATTGGCAAAGAATTATGACAAGCTGTTCAGGTATCAGGACAAACTGGTTTCATCTCCATACAATGCATTAATTACAGGTCAAAGAGAACCAGTGATAAAAATTTTAAAAACACACAGAACTACAGGCAGACACAAAAAATGAAGTACCTGGGAACACTGCTAACCTAGGAGGTAAAAGGTTTCTACAAAGAGAAATACAAAACACTGTTGAAAGAAAATCACAGATGACACAAATAAATGCAAAAATATTCCATGCTCATGGATTGAAAGAATCAATATTGTTAAAATGGCCGTACGGCCCAAAGCAATTTACAGATTCAATGCTATTCGTATCAAACCACCAATGCCATTGTTCACAGAATTAGAAAAAACTGTTCTAAAATTCATATGGAACAAAAGAAGAGCCTGAATATGCAAAACAATCCTAAGCAAAAAAGAACAAAGCTGGAGGCATTACGCCACCCGAATATAAGGATATAGTAATCAAAACAGCAGGGTATTGGTACAAAGACAGACACATAGACCACTGGAACAGAACAGAGAGCCCAGAAATAAAGCCACCCACCTACAACCATCTAATCTTCAATAAAGCCTATGAAGCAAGCAATGGGGAAGGAACTCCCTGTTCAGTAAATAGTGCCAAGGAAACTGGCTACCCATATGCAGAAGAATGAAACTGGACCCCTTCCTTACACCTTATACAAAAATCCACTCAAGATGTATTAAAGATTTAGACTTGATTAAAGATTGAAATCACATGGATTAAAGATTTAAATGTGAGACCTCAAACTACTAAAATCGTAGAAGAAAACCTCGGAAATACTTTTCTCGACCCCAGCCTTGGCAAAGAACTTTTGGCTAAGTCCTCAAAAGCAACTGCAATAAACACAGAAATCGACAAGTGTTTCTGTAGAGCAAAAGAAACTATCAACAGAGTAAACAGAAAACTTACAGAATGGGAAAAACTATTTGCAAGCCACGTCTGGCAAAGGTCTGAAATCCAGAATCTACAAGGAACTTCAACAAATCAACAAGCAAGAAACAATAACCCCATTAAAAAGTGGGCAAAGGACATAAACAGACACTTCTCAAAAGAAGACATACAAATGGCCAGAAAAAAATTGGGAAAAAAATGTTCATTATCGCAAATCACTAGAGAAATCCGACTCAAAACCACAATGAGATACCATCTCACATCAGTCAGAATGCTATGATTAAGAAGACAATAACAAGGGCATGGCGGCTCACGACTGTAATCTCAGCACTTTGGGAGGCCAAGGCAGGCAGATCACGTGAGGTCAGGAGTTCGAGACCAGCATGACCAACATGGAGAAACCCCCGTCTCTACTAAAAAAAATACAAAATTAGCCAAGCATGGTGGCACATGCCCGTAATCCCAGCTACTCAGGAGGCTGAGGCAGGAGAATGGCTTGAACCTGGGGGAGGGGGGTGGGGGCGGAGGTTGCAGTGAACTGAGATTGCACCACTGCACTCCAGCCTGGGCAATAAGAGTGAAACTCCATCTTAAAAAAAAGATAAAGAAGACAATAACAGATGCTGGCGAGGCTATGCAGAAAAAGGAACATTTATACACTGTCGGTTGGTGGGAATGTAAATTAGTCCAGCCAATGAGGAAAACAGTTTGAAGACTTCTCAAAGAACATAAAACAGAGCTACTATTCAACAAAGCAATTTCATTACTGGGCATATAGCCAAAGGAAAAGAAGCTGTTCTACCAAAAAGACACATGCTCATATGTTCACCATGGCACTGTTCACACTAGAAAGACATGGAATCAACCCAGGTGCCCATCAGTGGTGGATTGGATAAGAAAATGTGGTACATATACACCACGGAATACTATGCGGCCATAAAAAAGAGTGAATCACGCTGGGCGCAGTGGCTCACGCCTGTAATCCCACCACTTTGGGAGGCCGAGGTGGGTGGATCACGAGGTCAAGAGATCGAGACCATCCTGGTCAACATGGTGAAACCCCGTCTCTACTAAAAATACAAAAAATTAGCTGGGCATGGTGGCGCGTGCCTGTAATCCCAGCTACTCGGGAGGTTGAGGCAGGAGAATTGCCTGAACCCAGGAGGCGGAGGTTGCGGTGAGCCGAGATGGCGCCATTGCACTCCAGCCTGGGTAACAAGAGCGAAACTCCATCTCAAAAAAAAAAAAAAAAGAAAAAAGAATGAATCACATCCTTTGCAGCAACATGGATGCAGCTGGAGGCCATAATCCTAAGTGAATTGACCCAGGAACCGAAAACCAAATACTGCATGCTCTCACTTATAAGCAGGGGTTAAACACTGGGTACACACAGACATAAAGACGAGAATGACAGACACTGCAGACTACCAGATGGGGGAGCAGGAGGTGTGTGTTGAAAAACCACCTACTGGGCTGGTTGCAGTGGCTCACGCCTGGAATCCCAGCATTTTGGGAGGCCGAGGCAGAAGGATTGCTTGAGCTCAGGAGTTCAAAACCAACCTGGGCAACAGAGTGAGATCCTGTCTCTAAAAAAAGAAAAGAAAAGAAAAAAGAAAAAGCACCTATCGGGTACTATGCTCACTACCTGGGTGATGGGATCTGCAGCCCAAAACCTCAGCAAGATGCAATGTATACATGTAACAAGCCTGTACGATGTACCCCTGAATCTAAAAGTTGAAATGATTATTTTTTTAATCTAAATGAAGTCTCGCTCTGTCACCCAGGCTGGAGTGCAGTGGCACAATTTCGGCTCATCGCAACCTCTGCCGCCTGCATTCAAGCAATTCTCGTGCCTTAGCCTCCCGAGTAGCTGGGATTACAGGCACAAGCCACCATGCCTGGCTAATTTTTCTTTTCATTTTTTATTTTTAGTAGAGGTGGGATTGCGCCATATTGGTCAGGCTAGTCTCAAACTCCTGATCTCAGGTGATCCACCTGCCTCAGTCTTCCAAAGTGCTAAGATTACAGGCGTGGGCCACCATGTCCCACCTGAAATTATTAAAAAAAAAAAGAACTATAGGCCAGGTGCGGTGGTTCACGCCTGTAATCCCAGCATTTTGGGAAGCCAAGGCGGGCAGATCACAAGGTCAAGAGATCAAGACCATCCTGGCCAACATGATGAAACTCCATCTCTACTAAAATACAAAAATTAGCTGGGCATGTTGGTGCATGCCTGTAGTCCCAACTACTTGGGAGGCTGAGGCAGGAGAATTGCTTGAACCCAGAAGGCGGAGGTTGCAGTAAGCCAAGATCGCGCCACTGCACTCCAGCCTGGCACCTGGCATCAGAGCGAGTCTCTGTCTTAAAAAAAAAAAAAAGAACTACAGGCACTATATCATGGGTGCAGCCCTGTTTCAGGAATTTGCAGTAATGATTTGGACTAGAAATTTTTGCCTTACTCACCAGTTTCCACATAATATGTGACCATGCTGCTTTTGCAGGGGTGATATTCAAAATACTGAACAGCTGGGGCTGCACAGGTGCTGAGCAGGGGCGTGGCTGGAGCAGGTCCTAGAGGGTCCATTGAGGTGTCCTGCCTGACCTCATAGTTGCTGGATCATGGGGAAGCCCAAAGAGACTGGAGTGGCACCAGCGTGCAAGGGTGAGGGGGACTCTACCATTTATCAATGAATACGGAATTATTTCAATATTTTATTAACATGGCTATCCTGGCTATTGATGGGTTGAATACCAGCTCTGAGTACAGGAAGACCCATAAAGAGCTTTGTACAGGCAAGCATTGTTATTTATCGTTGTCAAAAAGCTGAGGACCTGGCATTCTCTTTTTTTTTTTTTTCTTTTTTAATGAATGAGAGGTTCTCATATTGCCCAGCTTGGCCTTGAACTCATAGCCTCGCCTCCTCAAGCGCCAGGACAACTGGCCGGAGCCACCGCGGACCTGGCATTCTCAAATGCTAAGCTGATCCCACAACTCCCCAGCTCACAGCCCCCTGAGGCTCCTTCACAGGACGACCATGCATGTCCTCTGAATACCCCTCCCACAATCTCTAAGCCCCCAGGGCGCCTCTGTTTGCACATTCATGCTCCACACACCGCACTCACCTGGGTGCCCTTGATATTAGCGTTGGACTCCCACATGCCAGCGTTCTGCCTGAACATCGCCACCAGGCCGACATGCTGATACCGAGGCGCCCCCAGAACCAGGGTTTGAACCCGGTTCCGCAAGATGACAGCGGCAGCATAACCTGAAGGTGGGGGTCTGAGAGGTGAAGTGTGTTCCCTGCCGCCTCCTCTGCCATGCAGACCCACCCCTTGAGTAGGAGCACTGGGGTAGCCCCACGCTTGCTGTGTTGGGGTAACTGATCCCTGAGCTATATTCCTCTTTATGAACATAATTACAATTCAATTTGGAAGTTTCTGGCCAGGCACAGTGGCTCACACCTGTAACCCCAGCTCTTTGGGAGGCCAAGGCTGGTGGATCACCTGAGGTCAGGAGTTCGAGACCAGCCTGACCAATGTGGTGAAACCCTGTCTCTACTAAAAATACAAAAAAAATTAGCCAGGGGTGGTGGCACACACTTGTAATCCCAGCTACTTGGGAAGCTGAGGCAGGAGAATCACTTGAACCCAGGAGGCAGAGATTGCATGAGCCAAGATCACACCATTGCACTACAGCCTGGGCGAAAAAAGCAAAACTCCACCTCAAACAAAAAAAAAAGGAAGTTTCTGGCTTTAAATCTATCCCAAGAGCCTATGAAAGACCCAGACATCCACGCTAGTTGTCATATGTCACATCCTGACACCATCTTAGACTAACCGCTGCCCTCCCACTTACCCAAGTAAGCATCATTCATGTCTGAATCCACTCTGGTCATGTTGATGAAGGTGCTTTTCTCCTTTGATGTATACAGAAAGGCTCCACCAGCCCAGTCATAGCTCCCCACAGTGCTCAGCAAGGGGCCGTTCTGGGAAAGGGCAGAACAGGGTTGATGAGGAAGGATAAAGGGACCACTGCTGCCCCTCACAGAGCTACTTCCCAAGTCACAGAGAAGAGCCCTCAGTCCCCTGCATCTCTCCTATCTCTTCTCTTGCTACCTCCACCCCATCCCCGCAATTTAATGAAGGGCCACTTACAGAGGTGATGGCAGCACTGAACCCTTCCTGAGACATCTCATGCTCAAAGGAGCTGGTACTTCCTGACTGAGTACCTGTGAAGAGGAGAACTTTTTACATTAAACAAAGCAGAAGGCTGGGCACAGTGGCTCACACCTGTAATCCCAGCACTTTGGGAGACTGAGGTGGGCAGATCACTTGAGGTCAGTTGGCCTGACCAACATGGTGAAATCCCATTTCTACTAAAAATAGAAAAATTAGCTGGGCGTGGTGGCGGGAACCCGTAATCCCAGCTACTCAGGAGGCTGAGGCAGGAGACTCACTTGAACCTGGGAGGCAGAGGTTGCAGTGAGCCAAGACCGCACCACTGCACTCCAGCCTGGGCAATAAACCAAGACTCAGTCTCAAAAAAAAAAAAAAAAGAAAAGAAAAGAAAGCAGAGTCACCTAGAACAGGTACTGAAAACCCAAATGCTCTGGTGGCCAGACAAAAGGAGACCCCAGCGGGATCCGTGTCAAGCTGGATACATACATCCCTCTTAGAGGGGTGGCAGCCTTCGCCTCCAGCCACTTCCTGCCAAGTGGAAATGTGGTCTTCTGCATCCTCAAGGTGTCTAATCTTCCAGCTTTTCAAGATAAGCCATAAACCCAGACTGTATATGAAATTCCCAAATTTCTAAATTCCTTTTATTCAACAAACATTTATCAAGCACCTTCTGAGTACCAGGTGCTGTTCTAGGCAATCAGGATACAATAGTGAACCAAACAGACGACTGCTGGCAACATATCCAATTTTTTGGAAAAATACTGAGTGGGATTTGACTCCCCCATACTCCAATTTGCCAACCTGTAGCCAGGATTTGCAAAATTAGAGATAAAAGTATGGATTCTTCGACTTCAAAGAAATTGACCAAGTGAGGCCGGGACCGGGAGCTGGACGCAGCGGAGAGAGTTGATGCTGGGGGATGCCAAGGGTTAGGAGGGGCTGGATTCTAGAGGGGAATATGTGTTCTGGGGTCGGGGGCTGCCTCTGGAGCTACTCTGGGAACACAGATGCCTGACTCACCCTCGATCGCAAAGATCTTCTCCTGGAGCTGGTTCTGAATGGTCTTCAGAGCCTCGAAGTTATTCACCCGGAACACATGATCACGAGGCGGCTTGGATGCAATGGTATTAAGCTCTTGGCGGGATTTCTCACTGTTGAAGGCATCTCCCACCTGTTCCAAAAATACAGAGGCCAAATCACGGTCTGAGGGTAGTAGTATCATCTGGCAAAGACAATTCTGCAGGAAACTAGTCTGAACCATTATTTATCAAGTGAGGAAATGCATCAGAATGTTCCTGGGACACACAGTTGCCAAGTTTAGTTGAGCAGGTTGTACACTGCACAAGGCACTGTGCCAAGGAAGCAACTTGGGGCAGAAACCCGGCTGCTGATCCATCTGCTGTGCCACGTCTCCTGGTGTGGAGCTCACCTAGAGGAAAGGAAGCCTTTTCTTTATATGAAACTATTTCCTACATGCCAAGGCATGTATCCATGGTGGTATCACTTTCTGTGTCACGCAGGTGCTGTGGTAGTTTGATTACACTGATGATCCTGACTCCTTGCGTCTTCCTGTATCCAACCCTTTCCCCCAGTGCTCTGCTGTGCCCTCCTGCTCTTGGCAGAGTCATGTGCCCCCTTCATTGCCTCTAGGCTCAAGCATGAGTCTTGCTTCAGCCCACTGTGTATAGAGCACCCTTAACATAACTGACTCCATCTTAGAAAAAGGCTCCATTCTATATTTCACAGGGCATTTTGCCAACAAAAATAAGATTGTTTCAAAACAAATTTTAAAAATAGGCTGGGAGCAGTGGCTCATGTCTGTAATCTCAGCACTTTGGGAGGCTGAGGTGGGCAGACCATTTAAGGTCAGAAGTTCAAGACCAATCTAGCCAACATGGTGAAACCCCATCTCTACTAAAAATACAAAAAAAAAAATTAGCCAGGTGTGGTGATGCATGCCTGTAGTCCCAGCTACTCGGGAGGCTGAGGCACAAGAATCGCTTAAACCCAGAAGGCCGAGGTTGCAGTGAATCAAGATCATGCCACTGCACTCCAGCCTGAGTGATAGAGCCAGACTCAGTTTCAAAATAGATAAATAAATAAACAAACAAATAAAGACTACACCCAATCAGATAAGGATGCAAACAAGCACATTCTTCCGTCTGTTCTCACCAGTGGGCTCTGTAACTAGAAGAGGATCAGGCTTTCAGCCACTCAAAGCAGCCATCTGAACTCACACCACCTCACAGTCGCTTGTCAGGAGAGCCTGGCATTTGTCGCCGAGGACTCAGCCACATCAAAGACTCTGCCTTGCAAGACTGATGGGACCAGGACCCTTGGGACCAGGAGTCCTTTTCATTCATCCTTTCTCCTCTCTCTTTTTCTTCTGATGTTAAATGTTACTTTGCTTGCTGTGGAATGTTTAACCTGTAACTTTTAGATATTGACTAAGTATACTATTATATGTGGTTTGCAACATTGGCTGACTTGTGGGTGGTTTGAGCCTGTGTGTCAGAGAGAACAGGGCGCACTGAGGAGAACTGCCTCCTTGGGAATTCCATGCAGCTCGTGGCGTTTGTGATTGAAATAGCATCAATAAAAGCCTGACATTGTGGAAAGACATAAACCTGCGTGGACCCGGTTATTTCTAACCTTGCACCGCTCCTGACACGCATGGATCTCATCAAACATGACGCAGAGGTAGGAAAAAGCACGTGTAGCCGGGCGCGGTGGCTCACGCCTGTAATCCTGGCACTTTAGGAGGCCAAGGCAGGAGGATCACAAAGTCAGGAGACTGAGACCATCCTGGTTAACATGGTGAAACCTCGTCTACTAAAAATACAAAAAAAAAATTAGCTGGGCATGGTGGCACACGCACGCGCCTGTAGTCCCAGCTACTCAGGAGGCTGAGGCAGGAGAATTGCCTGAACCCAGGAGGCGGAGGTTGCGGTGAGCCGAGATCGCACCATTGCACTCCAGCCTGGGTAACAAGAGCAAAGCGAAACTCCGTCTCAAAAAAAAAAAAAAAAAAGGCTGGGAGGCAGAGGTTGTGGTGAGCTGAGATCGAGCGACTGCACTCCAGCCTGGGCAACAGAGCCAGACTCTGTCTCCAAAAAGAAAAAACAAAAAGCACTTGAACATCTCCACCGTTCTCTTGCTCCCCTGCCTTCACCATGAGGACGTGCCCAGGCTAGCCCCAGAGAATGAGAGCCAGGATGCCAAAGAGCAAAGTCACCCAGTGTTTCTACCCAAGGCCATCTGGTCCAGCAGACAGACAGAGCTGGCGACACTCAGAAGCAGAGAGAGCCCGGCCAAGATCAGCAGAGCAGCCTACCAACCTGCAGCTAATGACAGTGAGGAAGGCCACTGAGACCAGAACCCTTGGCCGGCTGACCCACAGACTTACTTATTAAGTCACTGAATTTGGAGATAGTTTATTACACAGCATTGATGTGGCAATAGATAGCTGATATGGTGTATATGAGGTGGCAATAGCTCTCATGTCACTTTGATTTTATTAACATTTGTAAATTGAAGGGAGGACGGACCCACATAGAAACCCTCCACAGAAGCGTCAGCCTGAGAGCTGCATTCCATACCCCAATGACGTAGCGAATGACTCCCTCTCTGTCTGCCTCGGGGATGACGTCCTCATATTTCAAGGGATCGCCAAACTTTTCTCCATCTGTGATGACAACTAGGATCTTAAGGGCATTCTCTCGGGCTCCCTGGCGGACATTAAACAGTTCTCGTCTGTTCAGGGAAGAGGAGGGACAAAGTCAAATGCAAGTAGATGACACAGTAATTTTTTTTTTCAGACATAGAGACTCAGCTGGTCGAGGTGGTTCACACCTGTAACCCCAACACTTTGGGAGGCCGAGGTGGGTGGATCACCCGAGGTCAGGAGTTCAAGACCAGTCTGACTACCATGGAGAAACCCTGTCTCTACTAAAAAAATACAAAAATTAAGGGGCCAGGCACAGTGGCTCATGCCTGTAACCCCAACACTTTGGGAGGCCGAGGTGGGTGGATCACGTGAGGTCAGGAGTTCAAGACCAGTCTGACCATCATGGAGAAACCCCGTCTCTACTAAAAAAATACAAAAATTAAGGGGCCGGGCACGGTGGCTCATGCCTGTAATCCCAGCACTTTGGGAGGCCCACGGGGGTGGGTCACCTGAAGTCAGAGTTGGAGACCAGCCTGGGCAACATGGGGAAATCCCATCTCTACTAAAAATACAAAAAATTAGCTGGGCGTGGTGGTGCACGCTTGTAATCCCAGCTACTCGGGAGGCTGAGGCAGGAGAATCGCTTGAACCTGGGAGGTGGAGGTTGCAGTGAGCTGAGATCACGCCACTGCACTCCAGCCTGGGTGACAGATTGAGACTCCATCTCACCATGTTGGCCAGGCTGGTCTTGAACTACTGACCTCGTGATCCACCCACCTCGGCCTCCCAAAGTGCTGAGATTACAGGCATGAACCACTGCGCCTGGCCATATAATTATTATATAATTAAGAAATAAACAATTGGCCTTGAAACCTCTCCCAGAGCCCTGCACCAGCTCCCCAGCCCCTCTACGACTCTTCAGTGCTTCTTGCACTTCTGTCCCAACCCCACCCTTGCCCCTACACACACCCCGAAATCAGAGCGAACTTTGCAAAACCAGACATGCAATGTCTCCCCACGGGCTATAAAGCTGCCTTTGGTCCCTGGCCTGAGCCGATCTTTCCAGCCTCCCTCCAGACACTTTTCCCTCACTTCCCCACTCCACTCTCCCTTTCACTCACGACTTGTCCTTTGATGAACACACCACGCACAGCCCCTCCTCCCCACCTCTGCCTGTGGGGACACATCCTCTACCAGCCATCTGAATGACTCCCTTCATCCATCAACGCCCAGCTAAAAGTGTCTCCTCCTCCCTCTGCCTTAAGCGAAAAGGGGAAGCTTACACCACTTTGCGGATGCCCGTGGCCGTGTGTGTCCGCCCAAGCAGCTGCGTTATTGGCCTCACCAGCGATCTTGGGTTAGGGTTGTCCTGGAACTCTTTGAAGGTGAAGTGAGTCCAGAATTCTTCGGAGTACTGCATCAAAGAGAACTGCAGAGGCGGCGGCTGGGGTGATGCTGGAGAAGGAGCCCCCACCCTCAGACATCTCCCAGCAAGCTCCACAAAGATCTTAAACACTCCAGTCTCCAAATTCCTTCTCTGCGATGCCCCTAATCTCCTGCCTCACCAAGACAGAGCTGCCAGCAGCTCCCATCTCTCCTCAATGCTAGAACACCGCCAGCCGCTGGCTTATGCCTGTAATCCCAGCACTTTGGGAGACTGAGGCGGGTGGATTACCTGAGGTCAGGAGTTCAAGACCAGCCTGCTCAACATGGTGAAACCCCATCACTACTAAAAATACAAAAACTAGCCAGGTGTTGTGGTGCGCACCTGTAATCCCCACTACTCGGGAGGCTGAGGCAGGAGAATCATTTGAACCTGGGAGGCAGAGGTTGCAGTGAGCCGAGACTGCAACTCTAACCTGGGCGATAGTCTCCTTTTGTGGAGGACATATTTGTCCCCAAGCAGATATATCTCAAAAAAATAAAAAATAAAAATAGAACTCAGCCAGCAAGGACATGTGGGCTTCATCTCCCATGCCAACCCTTAACAATTAGTCAGAGCTAGGCCAGGCATGGTGGCTCACACCTGTAATCCCAGCACTTTGGGAGGCTAAGGCTGGTGGGTCACCTGAGGTCAGGAGTTCGAGACCAGCCTGACCAATATGGAGAAACCCCGTCTCTACTAAAAATACAAAACTAGCCGAGGGTGGTGGCATGCACCTGTAATCCCAGCTACTCAGGAGGATGGGGCAGGAGAATTGTTTGAACCCAGGAGATGGAGTTGTGGTGAGCCGAGATTGTGCGATTGCACTCCAGCCTGGGTAACAAAAGTAAAACTCCATCTCAAAAAAAAAAAAATTAGTCAGAGCTGCCTGCTTTATAAAAGGCTGAAAGAATGCTGAGGCTGCATCCAACAGAGCAGAAAAGAGACTCAGGAAGGCAAACCACAATCGATTGCCAATTTGGCGATGTCCACAGTTGAAACGGGAGGAGAACGTGGTAGCCCGGTTGCCATGTATCTTCCAGCCCCGTGCAGACTCTTCTCTGACCTACCCATGGGCCCTCACCAAGGTTTTAGACTTTTTTAATTGCTCCATCACGGTTGAGACAAACTCCTTCATCCGCTGAAAGTCATTTGGGTTGATGCTACCAGAGCCATCAATTAAGAAGGCAATGTCACTATCCTGTTGAGGACACTCTAGGGAAGGGGAAAAAGAGTATGAATTAAGTAATTCGACACTTGGTGTTTTGGGGTTTTTTGCATGTCAGCCCTCTGATGAACAATGAGAATATAGGATCCTGTCTCTATTTTTTATATGTATAAATTAGCAGGGTACGGTGGCACATGCCTGTGGTCCCAGCTCCTCAGGAGGCTGAGGGTGGGGGGATCACTTCAGCCTGAAAGGTAGAGGCTGCAGTGAGCTGAGGTCACGCCATTGCACTCCAGCCCGGGCCACAGAGAAAGACCCTGTCTCTAAAAAATAAATAAGTAAGTAAACAAACAGGACAAAGTGGTATGGAAATTTTTCGTTAATTCTGACCAAAGGAATCAGGGAACGTGGCGATGTTTGACTGGATCATAAAGAAAAAGAAATAATTTCCCCAGCTGGGTGCAGTGGTTCATGCCTGTAATCCCAGCACTTTGGGAGTCCGAGGCAGGTGGATCACTTGAGATCAGGTGTTTAAGACCAGTCTAGCTGACATGGTGGAACCCCATCTCTACTAAAAATACAAATGTTAGCTGAGATCGCGACACTGAACAGCCTGGGTCACAGAGGAAGACTTTGCCAAAAAAAAAAAAGAGAGAGAGAGAGGAAGGAAGGAAGGAAGGAAAGAAGGAAGAAGGAAGGGAGGGAAAGAAAGAATTTTCCAGAAGTACAAAAGGAGTAGATTCTAGAAAAGGGAATGGCACACATACATAAAGGGATGCAGAATGTGCTCCTTCACCTTCTGTCCCCATCCCCAAATCCACTTTCTACCCATCACCACTCAGCTCTGTGGCCTGGGACCCCATCAGCAGGACTCCGTTGCCCTCTGGATTCCCGTTGGATCTGGCCAATGAGAGGACTCAACAGAAGACTGAAGGAAGAAGGACAGTGAGGTCTGGGTGTTCTCCCACTGAGGTTGCTTGGGGACAGATATGTCCTCCACAAAAGACCAACTGTTCCTTGGAAGGAGGCCAACTCCACATGACTCTCTTGGGACCCTGGTGAGCTCTCCCCCTCCTCACCCCATAAGCCCAGAGGTGGCAACAGATCTGGCACTGCTTGCCCAGGACTTGGAAAGTCCCTGATGGCTCCCTTAGGCCCTGTCACAGCTTTATACTTACTCCCTTTATAAACAAACCCCCCTCTTTGTAAATAAATCTTACTGAAACCGCCTGTGCAAAATTTTTTTTTTTCTTTTTTTTTTTGAGACGGAGTTTCGCTCTTGTTACCCAGGCTGGAGTGCAATGGCGCGATCTCGGCTCACCGCAACCTCCGCCTCCTGGGTTCAGGCAATTCTCCTGCCTCAGCCTCCTGAGTAGCTGGGATTACAGGCACGCGCCACCATGCCCAGCTAATTTTTTGTATTTTTAGTAGAGACGGGGTTTCACTATGTTGACCAGGATGGTCTCGATCTCTTGACCTCATGATCCACCCGCCTCGGCCTCCCAAAGTGCTGGGATTACAGGCGTGAGCCACCGCGTCCGGCCCCTGTGCAAAATTTTTACTGAGACAGTGAAAGAGAGCTAACTTAACTGACTTCATCATTGATTCTAACCTCCAAGCTGTCCTTGTTCATTCCTGGATGTAGGCTGAACTAACTTTGGGAGAAACTTAGTTTATAGTTCATAGTTTAAACAAAGACGATAACAGTCCTTTCCCAAAGCAGACCTCCTTCTTGCCTGGGGACTAGAGGCCTTTGTAGGACTAACCTTAACCACAAGATGAGAAATTGTGGTTTAGGAGTCATGCAGCTGGAGGCTACAAGATTCTGACCCTCCCTAAATTGCTCCTAAGATGAGTACTTGAGATATTTTGCAGACCTTGCACTTGATGGATCAGTTGGCCCCACCCAGATCAATAAACTGGCTCATCTGATCTTGTAGCCCCCACCCAGGAACCGACTGAATGCAAGAAGACAGCTCCGACTCCCGGTGATTTCACCTCTGACCAATCAGCACTCATGGCTCACTTGCTGGCCCCTACCCACCAAGTTATCCTTAAAAACTGCTCCCCGAACGCTCAGGGAGACCGATTTGAGTGGTAATGAAACTCTAGTCTCCTGCACAGTGGCTCTGAGTAAATTACTTCCCCTGTCTTGATGAATCAGCTGTCTAGGGAGCCGGCAAGGTGAACCCCTTGGGCGGAGTATGCTTTCTGTCCCAGTTGAGACTGGGACAAGGGCGTCAAAAGGATTCTGGCAGAATCCAGGAATGCTGTTCAATGGAAATGGCACTGCAGGGGTAAATGTATGTGATGGTGATGGAGATGCAGCTGTGACATCAAGCAGAGAACTGCGGGCAAGCGTCTCTCAACTCCAACAAAAAGCTTGACTTTATCCACAGGCAATGGGGAGCTATGGAATTCTTAGCAAAGGAAGTGAGATCACTTGTTTTGTATTTCAGAAAGACCGGCAGGGCACAGTGGCTCATGCTCGTAACCCCAGCACTTTGCGAAGCCTCCTGAATAGCTAGGACCACAAGCACACACCACCATGCCTGGCTAATTGCTTTTTTTGTAGAGACGGAGTCCCATTATGTTGCCTAGGCTGGTCCCAAATTCCTGGCCTCAAGCAATCCTCCTGCCTTGACCTCTCAAAGCGCTGGGATTACAGGTAGGAGCTACCAGCACCTAGCCCCTTCCAAATTGTGAACCAAGTATATGTATTATATATTTTTAATAAATGAAAACTTTTTTAAAGAAGTAGTCTTGAAGCCCTGAGAGTGAGGTCCAAAGAGGGAGAGATAGAGGCGTTAGCTGAAGCCACGGAACTGAGTGATTTCAGACAAGAAGAACACGTGGGTGAAAAGAGCACCGAGAACCCAGTGTCCCGAGCGGGAGAGGGAAGGTGGAGGAGGCAGGCTGGGGTGAAGAGAATGCACTCAGAAGTTTGGGCGGTGAGGGTGGAGAGAGATGGTAGGAGGTGAGGAGGAGGCTGGAAGAGAGAAGATTGTTTTCATGGCTATCAATTTTGGTGGTTGATCGTTTTCAGATACAGGTAGAATGAGCATGTTTACAGCCAGAAGAAGGGAGAAGTTAAATGTCCTGGAGAGAAAACAAGTGATTCAAGAGATGCTGAGCTGGGCGCAGTGTCTCACGCCTGTGATTCCAGCACCGTGGGAGGCTGATGTAGGAAGATCTCTTGAACCAAGGAGTTCAAGACCAGCCTGGGCAACATGGCAAAATCACTTCTACAAAAAAATACAAAAACTCTGGCCAGATGCGGTGGCTCACGCCTGTAATCCCAGCAATTTGGGAGGCGGAGGGGGGTGGATCACCTGAGCTCAGGAGTTCAAGACCAGCCTGGCCAACATGGTGAAACCTGTCTCTGCTAAAAATACAAAAATTAGCCAGGTGTGGTGGTGGGCACCTGTAATCCCAGCTACTCAGGAGGCTGAGGCAGGAGAATCATTTGAACCCTGGAAGTGGAGGTTACAGTGAGCCAAAATTGTGCCACTGCACTCCAGCCTGGGCAACAAGAGTAAGACTCTGCCTCAAAAAAAAAAAAAAAAAGAAAAGAAAAGAAAATGATCCATGCCT
The DNA here is from genome assembly GCF_030222135.1 of Aotus nancymaae. NCBI lineage: Eukaryota > Metazoa > Chordata > Mammalia > Primates > Aotidae > Aotus > Aotus nancymaae. Next base: position 28,242,758 of record NW_026988463.1, on the reverse strand, counting down.
CAGTCTCTCAATCAATAGAGGTTTGGGGAACAGGGGTGTGGAAGGCAGCCCCCAAGATGGTCCCCAGGATTCCCACCTCCTGCCAATGACACCTTGCATGAGCCCCTCCTCTGCAGTATGACCTGGATGTATTTTTTAAAGACAAGGTCTTGCTCTGCCGCCCAGGTTGGAGTACAGTGGTGCAATCATAGCTCGCTGCAGCCTCAACTTCCCAGGCTCAAGTGATCCTCCTGAGTAGCTGGGACTATAGGTGTGTGCCACCACACCTGGCTAATTTTTTTAATTTTTTTTTGTAGAGACAGGAGTCTCCCTATGTTGCCCAGGCTTGTCTCGAACTTCTGGCCTCAGGCAATCTTCCCACCTTGGCCTCCAAACAGAGCTAAGACTATAGGTGCTCGTCACCACACCCAGCTAATTTTTTTCTTTTTTTAGACACAGGGTCTCACTACGTTGCCCGGGCTGATCTCAAACTCCTGGACTCCCAAAGTGTTGGGATTACAGGTGTGAGCCACTGTGCCTAGCCAAGGACTTTTCCTAAAGTACAAGACGCTAGCACCTCCCTGGCCTCTCTCTCTAATGGAACCCAGTTCCCCCACCCGTCTGCACTCAGAGTCCAGACCTCGAGCAGACCTACCTCAGTCCTGCCCCCTCCCCTGGTCTTTTGCTGCCCATCTGTTCCCTCTGCCCAAGGCAACCCACCTCGGAGGGCCTCTGGGAACCTCTGGGGCTGCTGCCGTAGGTTGGATCCAAACAGGAAGCAGAACCCTTTCACATACACATTCTCCTTGCAAGTCTGGTGCACGGTGGGGCCGCAGGCCTAGGGGGCAGAGGCCAGTGGAAGGGGCTGCCCCTGCTTCCAGTCCTTGTACCCCAGCACCTCCACCCTCCACAAGACCCCCAGCCCCACCACACCCGGGTCCCCAAACGCCCCCCTTAGGATACTCCTGGGATCCAGGGCCACTCACCAGCAGCTGGGGGGCGCTGGAGGTGGCTGCCAGGGACAGACCCAGGGACATATTCACAGCCTCCGGGGGGACTGTGGGGACAGATATGGGCATGGTCACCCTCAGGGGGACACAGAAGGCTGTGGAAGAGCTGGGCAGGGCTCACCTCCATGCGGAAGACAAGGAGGTCTGACGGTGAAGGGGGATCCTAAATCTTGGAAAAGAAAGTACACGCCTGGGGTTGTCTGGGGTAGAGACTGCAGGCAGAGGAGAGGGAAGGGAGCCGGAGCCCCCACCTCAGATCTCCCAGGACACAGGAGTGCCTGGCAAGTCCTGTGTGTTCACAGGGGAATCCCAGTCCCAGCCCGGCGGGGCGGTCACTCACCCTGCAGGCGGATGGGCTCGCAGGAGCCGATGCCGTAGTCGCACTGGTAGAGGCCGCCCGTTTGGTTTGCAGCCACTGCCTCCTGGGGGGCTCCGACCACCACCCTGCGGGGAGAAGTGGGAAAGAGAAAACTCTCACAGAAGTTCTGCCACCCAGAGGAAAGTGGGGGCCCACACCCGGATTTCTGAATTCCTATGCCTAGGAGGAAGAATTAGCAAGAAAAACATGGGAAAATGTTAAGGCTCAGAATGAGAAAAGGTCTTCCTAAGAATGACACAAAAACCAGAAGTCGTTTAAAAAGAGGGCCTGGCGCAGTGGCTCACACCTGCAATCCCAGCACTTTAAGAGGCCAAGGGAGGCAGATTGCCTGAGCTCAGGAGTTCAAGATCAGCCTAGGCAACATGGTGAAACCCCATCTCTACTAAAAGTACAAAAAATTAGCTGGGCGTGGCCACGCATACCTGTAGTCCCAGCTACTCCGGAGGCTGAGACAAGAGAATTGCTTGAACCCAAAAGGCAAAGGTTGCAGTGAGCCTAGATAGCACCACTATACTCCAGCCTAGGAGACAGAGCAAGATTCTGTCCCAAAAAATAAATACATAAATTTTAAAAATAAAAATAGGTCAGGGCCAGGCGCGGTGGCTCACGCCTATAATCCCAGCACTTTGGGAGGCCGAGGCGAGTGGATCACGAGGTCAAGAGATCGAGACCATCCTGGTCAACAAGGTGAAACCCCGTCTCTACTAAAAATACAACAATTAGCCGGGCATGGTGGCGCGTGCCTGTAGTCCCAGCTACTCGGGAGGCTGAGGCAGGAGAATTGCTTGAACCTGGGAGGCAGAGGTTGCAGTGAGCCGAGATCGCGCCATTGCCCTCTAGCCTGGGTAACAAGAGCAAAACTCCGTCTCAAAAAAAATAAAAATAAAAAATAAAATAAAATAAAAATAGGTCAATTTAAGCTGGGCACCATTGTAATCCCAGCACTTTAGGAGGCTGAGGCAGGAGGATTGCTTGAGGCCAGGAGTTTGACACTAGCCTGGGTAACATAGCGAGACCCCATCTCTACAAAATATGTTTTTAAAAACTGGCCAGGTGTGGTGGTACATAACTGTAGTCCCAGGCCGACTTTTTTTTTTTTTTAAGACAGGGTCTCACCCTGTTGCCCAAGATGGAATGCAGTGGCACGATCATAGCTCACCGCAACCTCTGCCTCCCACCTCAGTTTCCTAAAGTGCTGGGATTACAGGCACGAGCCACTGGGCACGGCCCACCCATTCATTTTATTTATTTATTTTTTCTTTGAGACAGAGTCTCACTCTATCACCCAGGCTAGAGTATAGTGGCGCAATCTCGGCTCACTGCTGCAACCTCTGACCCACGGGTTCAAGCAATTCTCCTGTCTCAGCCTCCTGAGTAGCTGGGATTACAGGTGTGCACCACCATGCCTGGCTAATTTGTGTATTTTTAGTAGAGACGAGGTTTCGCTATGTTGGCCAGGCTGATCTCGAACTCCTGGCCTCAAGTGACCGGTCCACCTCAGCCTCCCAAAATGCTGGAATTACAGGCTTGAGCCCCTGCATCTGGCCTCCACAGAGTCATTTTAAATAAATTTCTGTATGTGATAAACTACCATAAGCAAAGTCAAAAGAAAAATAATAAAGAAGGGAGAGAGATTCACAACTCACACCCCAGACTACTTCCCCCGTGTATTCAAAGCTTGTACAAACCAGTATTAAATAAATAAATAAATAAAAATTGAAAAATGGGGGCCAGGCGCAGTGGCTCACGTCTGTAATGCCAGGACTTTGGGGAGGCCAAGGTGGGTGGATCACGAAGTCAAGAGATCAAGACCATCCTGGCCAACATGGTGAAACTCCGTCTCTACTAAAAATATAAAAATTAGCCGGGCCTGGTGGCACATGCCTGTAGTCCCACCTACTCGGGAGGCTGAGGCAGAAGAATCGCTTTAACCCAGGAGGCGGAGGTTGCAGTGAGCCGAGATTGCACCCTGCACTCCAGCCTGGCGACAGATCAAGACCCAGTCTCAAAAAAAAAAAAAATTGAAAAATGGGCAACAGATGAGAAAAACATGTTCACAGAAAAGAAAATACCTCTCTCATAAAAAAGAAAGCAATTTAAAGCTACATTAAGATATCACTTCACACCTACTCGATTTGCAGAGATCAGTAAGTTTGATAGCACACTGAATTGGCAAATGGGTGAGAAGTAGATAATTTCATGAATTTCTGGTATGTAAATTGTTGCCACTTCTGTAGAGGGTGCTCTGGAAAGACCTATTAAAATTGCATGTGCCCATGCACCCCTGGATAGAGCAATCCCAGTTCTAGGCTTTACTTCCAAATAGGCTTGCAGATGTGCAAAATGACAGCATTGCTCATAGAGGAAATGTCTGGAAACAATCTAAATGTTCATCAACAAGAGAACTAATGTAATGTAAAAGGAAATTACAGGCTGGGCGTGGTGGCTCACGCCCGTAATCCCAGCACTTTGGGGGACCGAGGCAGGTGGATCACCTGAGCTCAGGAGTTTGAGACCAGCTTGGCCAACATGGTGAAACCCTGTCTTTACTAAAAATACAAAAATTAGCTGAGCGTGGTGGTGGGCGCCTGTAATCCCAGCAACTGGGGAGGCTGAGGCAGGAGAATCGCTTGAACCCAGGAGGCAGAAGTTGCAGGGAGCCGAGATCGCGCCACCGCACTCCGGTGTGGGTGACAGAGCAAGACTCTGTCTCAAAAAAGAAAAAAAAAAGTAAATTATACTACCTCCAAATTGTGGCATGCAATGCAAGCATAACATGGAATTCATGGACTTAGCTGGTCAAATCACCAGGCTTTTCTATAGGACATAAAGCAAAGAGCAGAGACCAGCCCCCACTTCTGGAAAGCTACTATCACCTTCACAAATACTATTTATGTAAAGGTAAATGCTTTAAACTCAGGTCCATATAGTCTCTGTCACAGCTACTAGATTCTGCCATTACAGCTCGAAAGTGGCCATAGCCGGGCGCAGCGGTTTACACCCATCATCCCAGCACGCTGGGAGGCCCAGGCAAGAGGATGATCTGAGGCCAGGAGTTTGAGACCAGATTGGGCAACAGAGACCTCGTCTATGCAAAAACATCAAGAATGAGCCAGGCATGGTGGCACAGGCCTGTAGTGCCAGTTACTCAGGAGGCTAAGGTGGGAGGATTGCTTGAGGCAAGGAGTTTGAGTCTATAGTGGGCTATGATTGCACCAGTGCACTCCAGGCTGAGTGAGAGGGCAAGACCATGTCAGAAAGGAGGAGAGGAGGGGAGAGAAGGGGAGGGGAGGGGAGAGAAGGGGAGGGGAGGGGAGAGAAGGGGAGGGGAGGGGAGGGGAGGGGAGGGAAGGGGAGGAGGGAAGGAAAGGAAAGGAAAAGGAAGAGAGAGAGGGAAAGGAGGGAAGGGAGGAAGGAGGGAGGAAGGGAGGAGGGAGGGAGGGAGGAAGGGAGGGAGGAAGGGAGGGAGGAAGGGAGGTGGGGGAGGAAGGAAGGGAGGGAGGGAAAGAATAGGACAGGAAAGGAAAAGGAAGAGAGAGAGGCAAAGGAGGGAAGGGAGGGAGGGAGCAAGGAAGAGAGGGAGGGAGGGAGGAAGGAAGGAAGGGAGGGAGGGAGGGAAAGAATAGGACAGGAAAGGAAAAGGAAGAGAGAGAGGCAAAGGAGGGAAGGGAGGGAGGGAGCAAGGAAGGAAGGGAGGGAGGGAGGAAGGAAGAGAGGGACAGAAGGAGGGAGGGAAGAAGGAAGGAAGGGAGGAAGGGAGGGAGGGCAATAAACAGTAAGTGACAAATGGACAGAGTTGTTTTCAATAAAATTTATTCACAAAAATAGGTGGCAGCTGCAGGCCGGCGTTAATTTCAGTACAATGCGTGCTGCACATGCTGTGCTGGTGGAGGGGGAGCACGTCTGTGTTGTGCACACACAGTCTCCCTAAAGGAACACACAAGACGCCATTCGCCAGGTTCCTCCTGGGAGGGGAACTGGGGGAAGGGAGTGAGGAAGAGATTTTTACTCTTACAACCTTTTGCATCTTTTGAATTGAGAAAGCTATAAATTCAAATGACAAATTTGATGTATCTTTTGAATTGATTTATCTATTCAAAAAATCTCTCAAGGAAATCACCAATTTTATTCAGATGAGTAAGTCTTGGAGGGAAATCACTGAGACGGGGGTTCACCTGAGGGTCTCACCTGGATCCCGGAAGCTGGACCACGCTCTGCCCGAAGCCCGTTGCGTTCACTTGGAAGGTCATTGCGTTTTCAGTGTCCAGGTTGAACCCATGACATAAGGCCAAGGCTAAGGGGAGAAGGGGGCAAGTGTCAAGCAGAGGAAAGTGGCATGCCCACCAGGCACAGGGGCGCATGCCTGCAGTCCTAGCACTTTGGGAGGCTGAGGCAGGAGGATCACTTGAGCCCAGGAAGTTGAGGCTGCAGTGATCCCTGATTGTCCCACTGCACTCCAGCATGAGCAACAGAGAGAGATCCTATCTCAAAATAAAACAACACACACAAAAAAAATGAAAAATAATAATAATTTAAAAGAAGCAATGGCTGGGCATGGTGGCTCATGCCTATAATCTCAACACTTTAAGAGGCTGACGTGGGAGGATCACTCGGGCCCAGGAGTTTAAGACCAGCCTGGGCAACACAGTGAGATCCCATCTCTACAAAAAATTAAAAAATTAAAAATTAGCTAGGTGTGGCGAATGCCTGCAGTCCCAGCTACTCAGGAGGCTGAGGTGGGAGGATGGCTTGAATCCAGGAGGTCAAGGCTGCAGTGAGCCATGATCATGCCACTGTACTCCAGCCTGGGCAACAGAGCAGGACCCTGTATGAAAGAAGAAAGAAAGAAGGAAAGAAAGAGAGAGAGAAAGAAAGAAAGAAAGAAGGAGGGAGGGAAGGAAGGAAGGAGGGAGGGAGGGAGGGAGGGAGGGAAAGAGAGAGGAAGGGAAGGAGGGAGGGAGGGGAGGGGAGGGGAGGGGAGGGAAAGAGAAAAGAAAAGAAGAGAAAAAGATAGCAGCACATCTTCCTGCTCCACGCCCCTTCCCATCCATTCAGTTACCCTGACTAACCCACCTTCCAGATATCTGCCTCCCAGGTCCAGCTCTGATAGCCTGGGGGAGGAATTAGCACACTCTTTCTATAAACAGCCAGGTAGTAAATTTTGGGCTTTGCAGGCCAGGAGGCTGATAGACTATGTTGCACAGGCACTTATATAACAAGACAGAAAATACACTTCCACAAATTTGCCATTAGGGAAAGTCCACATGTAATGACTGAGTACAATTTGTTTGTAATACGGGTTTACTAATGGGACAAATGGAATTCTTTGGGTGTGATGCTCCCTATCATCAAATCAATTATCAGTGTTCGTCTTCAACCCCTGGCTGGCGGGTTGTGCAAAAACAGGTGATGGGCCATATGGGGCTCCCAGGTGAGAGTTTGCTGACTCCTGACCTAGGAACCACCGTCGTGGGTATGTCCAGTCAGGCTCTGAATTCCAGCCTCCCCTCTGAGCACCCAGATGGCCTCTTCCCCCAGTGTCACCACCACGATGATTTGCCCAATGATCAAGTTTCTATACGTGCTTAATTAGATAATTTCCTTCCTATGCAAGTCTTAAGCATTTCCTTCCCTTTTGTGGAGAATTTCATTCTCCATATAAAAGGAAACAAAGTCGAATCATTTTGATTCATCAGTCGTTCAACAAACATGCCGGGTTCCTTGGAAAGGAGAGCCGGAGGCAAAGTGGAGACAGTGAGAGGGGGTCCAGGAGGAAGCACTCAGGAAGGGGGTCTCTCACCTGCTATGCGCCCTGCTCCATGTCACCTCTCCTCCCTGGGTCTGTGAAGCAAGCGACTGGCCGAGCAGCCCTACACAGTCCATGAATGCCATTCGTCCAGGATTCCCTGGTCAGCCCGTCTGCATCTAGCTGTTCTCCCTGCTTCTTCTTGAATCCTTTCTCCTTCCTGAAATTCCCTTTGCCTCTCCCCAGATGGACTCCTACATATTCTGGCCCCCCTTTTCACTCACAGATCCAAAAGTTCCCCTCCTCCCCACCCAGAGCCCCCGCCCCACCCCCAGGTACCTGTTAACAGAAGGACTCTGCGAGCCATGGCTGGAAGGAGCCAGAACCTCGAAGGAGGTGAACCAGGGGTTGCAGGCACCACTGAGCAACCTGAAGGAAGTCACCAAAGCAAGGAAGGGCAGAAAAAGAGAAGTGGGAGGCAGAAGTCTATCAGAGATTCAAAGGAAGAGGGCGGAGGCTCAGTGAACACACAGCCCTGCCTGACCTTCCTCCCAGGACTGCCCACAGCCTGCCCACCCCTCCTCCCCAGCTTCCTGGACCAAACCATCAAAGCCACTAACTCTATCCAAAAGGTGCCATTTGTCACCCACTGGTTTCTTTGACTGGCCAAAGAATATGAACAAGCTGAACAGAACAAGCTGAATTCCTCCTGGAATTCATATTCTAAACAATTTGGGCTGGGTGAGGTGACTCGCACCTGTAATGCTAGCACTTTGGGAGGCCAAGGCAGGAGGATTGCTTGAGCCTGGGAGTTTGAGACCAGCCTGGGCAACATAGTAAGACCTTGTCTCTACAAAAAAAAACTTTGTAATTAGCTGGGCATGGTGGCACGTGCCTGTAGTCTCAGCTACACAAGAGGCTAAGGTGGGAGGATTACTTGAGCCCAAAGTCCAGCCTGCAGTAAGCTATGATCACACCACTGCACTCCAGCTACTTGGGAGGCTGAGGCAGGAGAATCATTTGAACCCTGGAGGCAGAGGTTGCAGTGAGCCGAGATTGCGTCACTGCACTCCAGCCTAGGCGACAGAGCAAGATTCCATCTAAAGAAAAAAAAAGAAAATACACACATACACACACACACACACACACACACACACACAAGCTTGCTCACTGCAGCATTGTTAATAGTGAAAGGCTAAAAAAAAGCCTGAATATTCCACAACAGAGGAATAGTTCAATGATACTTCACTATGTGATATATCCTTAGCCTCCCCTGTGTCTGTCACTTTTAATTCTGTTTTCAAAGACACAGGAAAATAGGAATCCTCCTGTGCATACACGGAACACAAAATCCACCTTTATGTGACTGCCAATGTGATTCTCAAGCCAATGATACTTTTCACTGTTCCTCAACTCGTTTTCTTTTGCCTCTAGTTCTACCTTCCTGATAACTAGATGGAAATAAATGCTTGTTGACTGAAAAAAAAAAATCAATTAAAATTACGTACATTCTGTTTTAAAATTATCTGTTTATAATTTTTATATATGGCTAGGCATGGTGACTCCTGCCTGTACAAATCTCCACACTTTGGGAGGCCAATGAGGGAAGATCATTTGAGCTCAGAAATTCAAGACTAGCCTGAGCAACACAGCAAGACCCTGTCTCTACAAAAAATTTTTAAAAATTAGGTGGTACGCACCTGTGGTCCCAGCTTCTCAAGCGGCTGAGGTGGGAGGATCGCTAGAGCCCAGGAAGTCAAGGCTGCAGTGAACAATGATTGCACCACTGCACTCCAGCCTGGACAACAGAGCCAGACCCTGTCTCTAAAATATATATAGGCAGGGTGCAGTGACTTATGCCTGTAATACCAGCATTTTGGGAGGTCGAGGTGGGCAGACCACCTGAGGTCAGGAGTTCGAGAACAGCCTGGCCAACAGGGTGAAACCTCGTCTCTACTAAAAATATAAAAATTAGCCAGGCATGGTGGCGGGCACCTGTAATCTCAGATTCTCGGGAGGCTGAGGCAGGAGAATCACTTGAACCTGGGAGGTGGAGGTTGCAGTGAGCTGAGATAGTGCCACTGCACTCCAGCCTAGGCAACAGAGTTAGACTTAGTCTCAAAAAAAAAATTAGCTGGGCATGGTGGCAGGCTCCTGTAGTCGCAGCTACTCAGGAGGCTGAGGCAGGAGAATCACTTGAACCTGGGAGACGGAGGTTGGAGTAAGCCAAGATCATGCCATTGCACTCCAGCCTGGGCAACAAGAGTGAAACTCCGTCTCAATAAATACATAAATAGGCCAGGCATGGTGGCTCACACCTTTAATCATAGTACTTTAGGAGGCCAAAGTGGGCGAATCACCTGAGGTCAGTAGTTCAAGACCAGCCTGGCCAACATGGTGAAACCCTCTTTCTACTAAAAATACAAAAATTATCTAGGCATGGTGGTGCCTGCCTGTAATCCCAGCTACTGGGGAGGCTGAGGCATGAGAATCACTTGAACCTGGGAGGCGGAGGTTGGTTGCAGTGAGCTGAGATGGTGCCACTGCATTCCAGCGTGGGTGATAGAGTTTGACTCCATCTCAAAAAATAAAAAATAAAAATAAAATAAATAATAAATACGCAAATAAATCATATATATATATATATATGCAGGAAAACCATTTGTTAATAGTGGTTATCTCCAAGATAGAAGGATTACAGGTGTGTTTCAGTATCTATTGCTGCTGAGTGAGCTACTCCAAAACTTAGTAGTTAAAAACAGCACTACAGGCATGCGCCCCTGTGCCTGGCGGGCAGGCTGCTTTCCCCTGCTTGACCCTTCCCCCATTCTCCCCTTAGCCTTGGCCTTATGTCAGGGTTCAACCTGGACACTGAAAACGCAATGACCTTCCAAGAGAATGCAACGGGCTTCGGGCAGAGCGTGGTCCAGCTTCCGGGATCCAGGTGAGACCCTCAGGTGAACCTCCGTCTCAGTGATTTCCCTCCAAGACTTATACACCTGAAAAAAATCAGCGATTCCTTGAACGATTTTTTTGAATAGATAATTCAAAAGATATATCAAATTCGTCTTTTTACTTTACAGCTTTCTAAATTTAAAAGATGCAAAAGGATAAGAGTAAAAATCTCTTCCTCACTCCCTTCGCCCAGTTCCCTTCCCAGGAGGGACCTGGTGAATGGTGTCTCGTGTGGTCCTTCAGGGAGACTCTGTGTGTACACAATTCAGAGTTCAAGCAAAGGGGACACAGATCCCACCTCCCAATGGGAGGAATTTGTGGTTGTCTTCAATCTGCCACAAGATGACTTTAATTTTCTTTTCTATATTATTAATACTTAAAACCTTTATACAGGCCAGGTGCAGTGGCTCATGCCTGTGATCCCAGTGTTTTGGGAGGCCAAGGCGGGAGGATCACTTGGGCCCAGGAGTTTGAGGCTGCAGTGAGCTATGACCTCAATACTGCACTTCAGCTTGGGCAACAGAACAAGACCCTGTCTCAAAGAGAAAAAAAAAAAAAGACCTTTATACCAAAAAAAACCAAAAACTTTTATAATCATAAAAAATATCAGTAGAGCCGGGCAAGGTGGCTCACGCCTGTAATCCCAGCACTTTGGGAGGCCGAGGCGGGTGGATCACGAGGTCAAGAGATCGAGACCATCCCGGTCAACATGGTGAAACCCCGTCTCTACTAAAAATACAAAAAATTAGCTGGGCATGGTGGCGCGTGCCTGTAATCCCAGCTACTCAGGAGGCTGAGGCAGGAGAATTGCCTGAACCCAGGAGGCGGAGGTTGCGGTGAGCTGAGATCACTCCATTGCACTCCAGCCTGGGTAACAAGAGCGAAACTCCATCTCAAAAAAAAAAAAAAAAAAAAAATATATATATATATATATATATATCAGTAGAGGCCGAGCACAGTGGCTCATGCCTGTAATCCCAGCACTTTGGGAGGCTGAGGCAGGCGGATCACAAGGTCTGGAGTTCAAGATCAGCCTGGCCAACATGGTGAAACCTTGTCTCTACTAAAAATACAAAAATTAGCCGGGCATGGTGGCGCACTCCTGTAGTCCCAGCTACTTGGGAGGCTGAGGCAGGAGAATTGTTCGAACCAAGGAGGCAGAGGTTGCAGTGAGCTGAGATCTCACCACAGCACTCCAGCCTGGGCGACAGAGCGAGACCCCATCAAATAAATACATGATAAATTAATAAACAAATTGCCGCTATAGACAGCTGGAATTCAAGACACTGGGGAACTCCTGAAGCCAGTGCAGAACATGCCTCAGAGCTATCTGCCTGCAGAGAAAGGAAGCGAGATTCTTATCCACAACTCATATCAGTATGTGTTGTTTCAGCTCTCTGGGGCAGTCTCAGCTCTCTGATGCTGCCAGCTTGTCCTGCACCCAGAAGGCTGACTGCACACCGTGCCTCCTGTAAGCCATATGAGCTGCTCCTGGGACACATGCACAGCTGTCTGTCCAGGGCTGGGGACTGGAGGGTGGGTAACAGTACTGAGAGCTGAGAGTGACTGAAGTTAACCACAATTTATCATCCAGGTCTTCCTCAGGAAGTTGTGAGCTTTTGAATAGACTCCAGAAATCCAAAATAGTTACAGCAGACAGATTCTGCCACTACAGTTGTAATCTAGGTGGGGAGATGGAATCCTGGTGCCCCCTACTCTGCCATCCTCAACTCTGAGGAGCCAGGGAGAGCCCTTAGGCAAGCAGTTGTAGGTACTGCCAGCAGGAACCTAGCCAGCTCGCATGAGAGTGTTCAATGCTGACGGGACACGGATGGAGCAACTGCAGTGTCTGCTACAGATACTCAAATATGTTTTATAGCCCTTATCACTACATGAAATTATGTAATCTATTTCAGTTGTCCATTTTTTTTGAGGCAGGGGTCTCACTATGTTGGCCAGGCTGGTCTTGAACTCCTGGCCTTAAGCAGATCTCCTGCTTCGGCCTCCCAAAGCACTAGGATTACAGGTGTGAGCCACCCTGCCCAGCCTTAGTTGTCCATTATCCGACCAACTCCCCCATATAAGCTCTGTGAGAGAAGAGATTCTTGTCTGTCTTGCACATACATCTGTCTCCAGAGGACAGATAGTACTTGTCTAAGTACCTGGTTCATGGTAGACAGTCAATACAAATTAATTGGATGAGAGAGAGAATTCTGAGAAGATGGCAGAGTAGGAGGCCTGAGGATTTCATCTCCTCGACTAGACTGCAATTACAGTGGCAGAATCTGTCCAGTGAAAACTATTTTGGATTTCTGGAGTCTATTCAAAGGCTCACAACTTCTTGAGGAAGACTCAGATGGTAAATTGTAGCTGATTTTGGTCCATCTCTGCTTTCAGCACAGTAGCTATTACCCGGCCTCCAGCCCTCAGCCCTTGGCAAGCAGCCGTGCATACATTCCAGGAGCAGCTTATATGGCTTACAGGAGTCCGGATGTGCAATCAGACTCCATCCTACAAATATCAGAGATGTGTGCACTGATTGTTGATTGCTGCTTCTGATCTCAGGGGTGCGGACACAGACGCGGCAGCGATTGCTGGACCAGCCCCTCCCCCATCACTGCAAGCCCTTCCTTCTCTTTCTAAAGCAACTTCCAGGGGACATAAATGTCCAGAGCCTTTTTCTCCCTTCACTTTTCTCTTTTTCCCCATTTTGTAGCAAAATATCTAAACACTAGGATATTCTAAAGCAACCGCATGTACACAGAGCATTAGAAAGTTACCACAGATGCCCCAGAAAGGCACAGAAAAAACCTGAGAAGACCTTAAGCTTAAAGCTAGGCTGATTCCTGTCACAGAGATAATTTATCACAACTAAGAGATACAATAAGACCAGAACATAACAGAAAACTCCCAGGAAGAGGGAGACTATGATTTCCAGAGTTACCACATTATTAGATTCAAATGCCTAGTTTTCAACAACAACAAAAAAAATCATAAGTCATATAAATTAAAAGAAAATTGTGTCTTATTCAAAAGAGAAACATAAACTGATAGAAACCATCCAGGAGAAATACCAGGTAGCAGATCTACTAAACAAAGATTTTAAAATAACTGTCCTAAAGATACCCAAAGAGCTAAAGGAAGACATAGAGAAAGTCAATAAAACAATGTGTGAACAAACTAGAAATGTCAATAAAGAGGTATAAAACCTAAAAAGAAACCAAAAGCGATTTCTGGAGCTGAAAAGTATAATATCGGAAATGAAAAATTCACTAAAGAGATTCAAAGGCAGATTTGAGTAGGCAAAAGAACAAATCAGCAAACTTGAAAATAGGACCACGGAAATTATTACATCTGAAGAACAAAAAGACAAAAAGATTAGACAAAAGTGAACAGAATCTAAAGGACCTGTAGAACACCATCAGAGAGACCAACATATGCATTGTGAGAGTCGCAGAGGAGGACAGAAAGGGGCACAGAAAATACCTGAAACAATAATGGCCAAGGCCGGGCGCGGTGGCTCAAGCCTGTAATCCCAGCACTTTGGGAGGCCGAGGCGGGTGGATCACGAGGTCAAGAGATCGAGACCATCCTGGTCAACATGGTGAAACCCCGTCTCTACTAACACAAAAAAAAAAATTAGCTGGGCATGGTGGCGCGTGCCTGTAATCCCAGCTACTCAGGAGGCTGAGGCAGGAGAATTGCCTGAACCCAGGAGGCGGAGGTTGCGGTGAGCCGAGATCGCGCCATTGCACTCCAGCCTGGGTAACGAGCGAAACTCCGTCTCAAAAAAAAAAAAAAAATAAATAAAAAATAATGGCCAAAAACCCCAAATGTGATAAAGTCATGAAGGTAAACATCCAAGAAGCTCAATGTATCCACAAGTAGGATGAATTCAAAGAGATCCTCACTAAGATACATTATAATCAACCTGTTGAAAGACAGAGAATCTTTTTTTTTTTTTTTTTGAGACGGAGTTTCACTCTTGTTACCCAGGCTGGAGTGCAATGGCGCAATCTCGGCTCACCGCAACCTCCACCTCCTGGGTTCAGGCAATTCTCCTGCCTCAGCCTCCTGAGTAGCTGGGATTACAGGCACGCGCCACTATGCCCAGCTAATTTTTTGGTATTTTTAGTAGAGACGGGGTTTCACCGTGTTGACCAGGATGGTCTCAATCTCTTGACCTCGTGATCCACCCACCTCAGCCTCCCAAAGTTCTGGGATTACAGGCGTGAGCCACCGCACCCGGCCAAGACAGAGAATCTTGAAAGAAGCAACTTGTCACCTACTAGAGAGTCTCAATAAGATTATCAGAAACTTTAAAGACTAGAAGATAGTAGGCTGATATAGTCAAAGTGCTAAAAAAAAAAAAAACTGTCAACCAAGAATCCTATAGCTGGCAAGACTGCCCTTCAAAAGTGAAGGAGAAATAAGACATTACAGATAAGCAAAAGCTAAGAAAATCCATGACCGCTACACCTACCATGCAAAAAAATGGTAAAGGGAACTCAGCAGATTGAAATGAAAGGACACTAGACAGAGTGAAAGTCATTTAAAGTAAAAAGATTGCAATAAAGGTAACTATATAAGGGCAATTATAAAAGCTACTACTATTGTAACAATGGTGTACAACTCTACTTTTTGTTTTATACATGATTTAAGAGACTGATGCTTTTTTAATTATTAGTTTATGTTTTTAGATACACAATATATAAAGGAACACCTGTAATTTCAGCTACTGAGGAAGGTGAAGTGGGAGGATCACTTGAGCCTAGGAGTTCAAGGCTGCAGTGAACTCCAGCATGGCTGACAGAGCAAGACCTTGTCTCTAAAAAAAAAAAAGAAAGTAAATGAAAACAATTTCACTTACAAGAATATCAAAGAAAAGCAAAATACTTAGGAGTTAACCTCCACCAGAAGTTTAAAGTCTTGTACAGTGAAAACTATAAAAACATTTCTGAAAGACATTAAAGAAGGCATGAATGAACATTATGCTAAGTGAAATAAGTCATTTACCAAAAGACAAATAACCATATGATTCCACTTAATGAGGTACCTACTGTAGTTATATTCATGGAGACCAAAAGTAGAATGGTGTTTGCCAGGGACTAGAAGGAGGATAGAATGCAAAATTATGGTTTAATGGGTATCAAGTTTTAGATTTGCTAAATAAAAACAATTCTGGAGATAGATGATGATGATTGTTACACAACAATATTAATGTATTTAGTTTCACTAACTATACTTAAACTTAATTCCACTAACTATACACTTGGAAATAATTAAGACAAGACAGGACATGGTGGCTTATGCCTGTAATTGCAGCACTTTGGGAGGCTGAGGCAGGAGGATCTCTTGAGCCCAGGAATTTGAGGCCATCCTGAGCAACATAGTGAGACCCCATCTATACAAAAAATTTTTAAATTAGCTGAGTATGGTGGTGTGTCCCAGTTACTTGGGGGGCTGAGGCAGAAGAATCACCTGAGCCCAGGAGGTCAAGGCTGCAGTGAGCCATGCTTGCACCACTGCACTGCAGCCTGAGTGACAGAGCAAGACCCTGTCTCAATTTAAAAAAAAAAAAAAAAGATTGAAATGGGCACAGCTCAGTGGCTCATGCCTGTAATGCCAGCACTTTGGGAGGCCAAGGCGGGCGGATTGCTTGAGGCCAGGAGTTTGTGACCAGGTGGCCAACATGGTGAAACCCTGTCTCTACTAAAAACACAAAAATTACCTGGACATGGTGGCACGCGCCTGTAATCCCAGCTACTCAGGAGGCTAAGGCAGGAGAATTGCTTGAACCAGGGAGGCTGAGGTTGCAGTGAGCCAAGATCACACCACTACACTCCAGCCTGGACGACACAGTGAGACTCTGTTTTAAAAACAAAAAAATGGTTGAAATGGTGAGTCGTATGTTATATATATTTTGCTACAATAAAATTTGGAGAAAATGTAATTAAATGAATGAATGAGTTGACATGGAATGAAAAAGATAAACTGGACCCATTCAGGTTCAGTCCATAAACTGGACTCCCTTAGGAATCTGAACTAAAAACTAAGACTGAAAGGAAGACACCCAGTTAGCAGTGAGAACTGAGGCTGAAATCTTGGGATGTGGATTTGAGGCTAGAGAGGATTTGTATAAACTAAAATTAAAAGCAGGAGAAGCTAGTTGTTAGTGAGAAAAAATCAGACTCAACTTGCAGAGATGAAGACACTCTGTGTGAGAGACAGTATAATCCCCAGAAGAGAGATGCACAAAGGTGACTTGCACCTGCCTCTGATTCACATAAGTTTTCAATCCAGATTGTGGATTTCTGTATCAGTAAGGATAGGCCAGGTTATGCTGCAGTAACAAGTAATACCAACATCTCAGTACCTAATACAAAAGTTTACTTCTCCTTTGTCTGAAATTTACTGCAGGTCTGAGAAACTTCCAGGCAGCTATCCTCCACATGTTACCTCAGAATTCCAGGGGTTTTTTTTTTTTAATATTTTTTATTTATTTTCTTATTTTAGAGACAGGGGCTCACTTTGTTGCTCAGGCTGGTCTCAAAATGAGGCTCAGGTGATCCTCCTGCCTTGACCTCCCAAAGTCTGAGATCACAGGTGTGAGTCTCTGTGCCAGCCTCTAGTCTTCTTTGACAACATCAAAGTCCCACATCAATGTGTGCCTCCAATGCAGAAGAACAAGGGCACAGAAAGCCATGCACGGGCTCTTAAATGTTTCCTTTTTTTTTTTTCTTTTTGAGATGGAGTTTTGCTCTTGTTGTCCAGGCTAGAGGGCAATGGTGCAATCTCAGCTCACTGCAACCTCCGCCTCCTGGGTTCAAGCAATTCTCCTGCCTCAGCCTCCCAAGCAGCTGGGATTACAGCCATGCCCGCTACACCTGGCTAATTTTTTTTGTATTTTCAGTAGAAATGGAGTTTCACCATGTTGGCCAGGCTGGTTTCAAACTCCTGACCTCAGGTAATCCTCCCACCTCGGCCTCCGAAAGTGCTGGGATTACAGGCGTGAGCCACCGCACCCAGCCTCTTAAATGTTTCTACCTGACTATGACACACACCACTCTGCTCACATTTCATTGGCCAAAAAAGTCACCTATCCACATCTAACTTCAGGGGACAGAAAAGACAGTCCTGAAGTGGTGAAGCCTATCGTCAAATCCTAATGGTAAAATATCCCTAACTTGAAATGATTTTGAGTGAACCAGTGTCCCTAACATCAAACCAACCTAAACAGAACATAATGCAACTTGTGGGATATTCAAGGGTAAAAGCATCACCATTTGCCTAGTGCTTCAGAAATCACTGTCATAGGTATGATCTCTTCTGATACTCATGCTTAAGCCATGACTTCTTTGGTATTATTAACGATAATTGGCCAGGTGCAGTGGCTCATGCCTGTAATCCCAGCACTTTGGGAGGCCAAAGTGGGTAGATCACTTGAGGCCAGGACTTTGAGACCAGCCTGGCCAACATGGTGAAATCCCATCTCTACAAAAAATACAAAATTAGCCAGGCATCATGATGCATGCCTGTAATCCCAGCTACTTGGGAGACTGAGGCATGAGAATTGCTTGTATCTGGGAGGCAGAGGTTTCAGTGAACTGAGATTGTGCCTCTGCACTCCAGCCTGGGCAACAGAGCGAGACTCCATCGCAAAAAAAAAAAGGCCAGGCACGGTGGCTCACACCTGTAATCACAGCACTTTGGGAGGCTGAGGAGGGCAGATCACGAGGTCAGGAGTTCGAGTTCGAGACCAGCCTGGCCAACATGGTGAAACCCCGTCTCTACTAAAGATACAAAAAAGTATCTGGGCATAGTAGCACATGCCTGTAGTCCCAGCTACTCAGGAAGCTGAGGCACAAGAATCACTTGAACCTGGGAGGCGGAGATTGCAGTGAGCCAAGATCGCGCCATTGCACATCAGCCTGGGTAACAGACAAGACTCCACCTCAAAAAAAAAAAAAAAGAATAGAGAGATATATCATTTTCATGGATGACAAGACTACAGATGTCAGTACAGACATCGGTTCTCCATTTAATTACTCAAATTCATTGTAATCTCACCCAGCAGAATTTTTCTAGAATTTGACCTGCTGATTCAAAAACTGCCTGGACGAGAAAACACACAGCAATAGCCTAGAAAGCAATGGGACATACCTTACGATGCCATGTCATTTATAACCAGCGCCCTATCAAAGCAGTATTCTAAAGCCACAGTAGGTAAGAGTACAGTGTTGGCTCTGGAATCAGTATATAAGACCCTGGCCAGGCACAGGGGCTCACACCTGTAATCCCAGCACTTTGGGAGGCCAAGGTGGGTGGATCACTTGATGTTGGGAGTTCGAGACCAACCTGACCGACATGGAGAAACCCCGTCTCTAGTAAAAATACAAAATTAGTCAGGCATGGTGATGCATGCCTGTAATCTCAGCTACTCGGGAGGCTGAGGCAGGAGAATCACTTGAACCCGGGAGGCAGAGGTTATGGTGAGCCGAGATCGTGCCATTGCACTCCAGCAAGAGTGAAACTCCACTTCAAAAAAAAGTATATAAGACCCTTGAAAAGAATACAAAGTACATATGTAGATATCTGGTGTTCCCATCAAAAATAATACATTTCTCCTATCGAAAAAGCAAACAAGCCTTTATTTGATTCCACTCCCTTCATCAACCACTGCCCCATTTTTTACTTCCCTTCTGCAAAACTTCTTCAAAGCAATTGTCTGTGTTGGCTGAACCCTGTTCTATTGCTCCCATCCTCCCTTAACCCCATTCCAACCAAGCCTGTGCCCCAGCCCGGCACCTACTCCACCTCAACATTTTTTTTTTTCAAGAGATGGGGTTTCACCATGTTGGTCGAGCTGGTCTCAAACTCCTGACCTCGTCATCCACCTGCCTTGGCTTCCCAAAGTGCTGGGATTACAGGCGTGAGCCACCGTGCCTGGCTCCTCAACTATTTTTACCAAGGACACCAAGGCCGCCTGAGTGACTCCAGTGACTGTTCATCTTGAGTGACTCAGCAGCCCTCACTTCCTGAAACTGATTTCCACATCTATCCTCTGACTCCACACTCTCCTGGTTCCCACCTACGGCCCTGACCCTCCTTCCCAGTTTCTCTTGCTGATTCTCCTGTTCTCCCAACCTCTTCAGAAGGATCTCAGAGCTCAGTCCTTGGACTGCCTTTTTTTTCCCCCAACTTCTGGATTCAAACAATCCTCCCACCTCAGCCTCCTAAATAGCTGGGACTACAGGCACAAACCACCATGTCCAGCTAATTTTTTACTCTTTTTGTAGAGACAGGAGTCTCACCAAGTTGCCTAGGCTGGTCTCAAACTTCCATCCTCCCACCTCAGCCTCCCAAGTGCTGGGATTACAGACGTTAGCTACTGCATCCAGCCAAAGTCAATTTTCAGTACAGCAGCCAGAGGGATTGTTTCAAAAAATAAGACACAGCATGCCACTCCTCTGCTCAGAACCTTGCAAAGTCTCCCATGTTACCGATAGTAAAAGCGGGTCCTTTCCACATCCTACAAGGACCTACGTGACCTGTCATCCCAGCCCCCACCCTTACCTCTCTGAGCTCATCTTGTTTTCTGGGATGGCAGCCACTGTGGCATCCTTGCTGTTCCTCAAATCTGTCAGTCACGCCGCCACCTGAAGGTCATGGCACTGGCTGTTCCCTCTGACGGGACCACTCTTCCCCCAGGGATCAGCAGGCTCACTGCCTCACCTCCTTCAAACAAGGGCATCACATGACTATCTATAATCAACTTCAAAAATCTTCTTTGCCATGCTCCTCAGCATTTTTTCCAGCTTTGCTCTAAAGAGAATGAAGGTATCAGGTCTTCATCTCCCTTGTCCTGAACAGCACCCAAGGTCACGGCTTCTCTCTCCCCAACAAAATCTCCCGGTCCCACCTCTATAAATCTCTTTCCCTGTCTACACAGACAAATTATCTCCACCTGAGCTCCTCGAATTTGCTTCACTCATCACACTTGAAGAAACTTGCTACAGGATCTGCCCTCCTGAGAAAGTTCTGGGAAGCACATAAAACAAGATATTGTTTTTCCATGGCACTGGACTGTCAGGAAAAGTTCCTGTGATCACCACGCGCAGTGGCTCACGCCTGTAATCCCAGCACTTTGAAAGGCCAAGGTGGGCAGATCACCTGAGGTCGGGAGTTCGAGACCAACCTGACCAATATGGAGAAACCCTGTCTCTACTAAAAATACAAAATTAGCCGTGTGTGGTGGCACATGCCTGTAATCCCAGCTACTCGGGAGGCTAAGGCAGAAGAATCACTTGAACCCAGGAGGCGGAGGTTGTGGTGAGCGAGATCGCGCCATTGCACTCCAGCCTGGGCAACAAGAGCAAAACTCTTGTCTCAAAAAAAAAAAGAAGAAAAGAAAAGTTTTTGTGATCCCAGCTACTCAGGATGCTGAGGTGGGAGAATAGCTTGAGCCCAGGAGATTGAGGCTGCAGCGAGCTACAATTGCACCACTACACTCCAGCCTGGACAACACAGTAAGACCCTGTCTAAAAAAACAAGAAAATTCCACCTGAATTCATCCTCAGCCATCTGTTTAAGCCTTTGGGTCTGGAATCAGACTAAGGGCACTAAAATCCTAGGTCTAAGTCCAGGTATGGTGGCTCACACCTGTAATCCTAGCATTTTGGGAGGCTGAGGCGGGTGGATCACCTGAGGTCAGAAGTTTGAGAGCAGCCTAGCGAAACCCTGTCTCTAATAAAAATGCAAAAATTAGCCTGGCCTGGTGGCACATGTCTGTAAACCTAGCTACTCAGGAGGCTGAGGCATGAGAATCACTTGAACCAGGGAGGCAGAGGTTGCAGCGAGCCAAGATCACCCCACTCTACTCCAGCCTGGGCAATAGAGCAAGACTCCATCTCAAAAAATAAATAAATAAATAAAACCCTAGGTCTATACGTATGCCCTTGACCAACTTCCTCTCTGGACCTTACCGTCCTCATCTGGAAAATGGGGGCAATAATTGTACTAACATCTTGGAGTGATTGTGACAGTTAAATGAGGTAATAATAGATGTCAAAGTGCATGTGGTCAACATTCGATGCCATCATTCTACCAACTGCGCTGGGTTGATGGATGACCTTACTAGCACAGCCTCGATGACACACAGAGGCTGGTGACTGAAAGCTGCCTGTCGCTCAGTGGGAAGCATTCTGGATGCTTCCTCTGCTCCCTCAGTTGCCCATGCAGGGGTCAAATGTCCGGCAGGCCAAGGAAATTGTCCTACCGCAGGCTTTGTGAGTCCCAGGTATTTCCACCGAGGTCACACAAAGAGCGTGGTCAGCTAGAGGTGACTTGCAGGTCAGGGACAGCCATTTCACCACCTCTAAAATACTTCCTCTTGCCTCCCACCCTTGAAAGCAGAAGTGGTTCAGGGCCTGACCTGAGCAGGCAGGAGACAAAACCATTAATTCCTGGAATAGGTTATTTGGTACTCAGTAAATTCCACATTCTACTTGCTCTGTGGTTTTTCCCCAAAAGGTCCTAACCGATGCCTGACTTAACAGAGTTTTTTTAAGGGTTAAATTAAATCATCCATGTGAAAAGCTTAGCATAGTGCCTGGCATGTAAGATGTGCCCCTCCACCACCACCAGAAATGATAATTTGTATTGGTGGAGACTGAGGTTCAACTGCTGTAATAAGACCCCAAATCACAGAGGCTTAGCCCAGCCTGTCCTGTGACAGCCCCAGCACCAGCAGTCAGAGGTTACAGAGGCTCCACGGTGTTAGAGATCCAGGCTCCCTCCAGCAGGTTGCTCTGTCATCCCGAGGGTTTTGTCCTCAACAGCCTGGTCAAAGACAGCCCACCTCCAAGTCCACCCTCGAGCTGACAGGAAGGACAGAAAGAAGTGAGGCCTGGCTGGGCATGGTGGCTCACACCTGTAATCTGAGCACTTTGGGAGGCTGAGGCAGGTGGATCACCTGAGGTCAGGAGTTCAAGACCAACCTGGACAACATGGTGAAACCCCTCTACTAAAAGTACAAAAATTTGCTGGGCATGGTGGCACATGCCTGTAATCCCAGCTACTCGGGAGGCTGAGGCAAAAGAATCACTGGAAGCCAGGAGGCAGAGGTTGCAGTGAGCTGAGATTGAGCCACTGTACTCCAGCCTGGACAACAGAGTGAGACTCTGTCTCGGAAAAAAAAAAAAAAAGTGAGACCAGGCACAGTGGCTTATGTCTGTAATCCCAGCACTTTAGAAGGCCAAGGCAGGCAGATCGTTTGAGCCCAGGAGTTCAAGACCAGCCCAGCAACATGGCAAAACCTTGTCTCTATAAAAAATACAAAAACAGGCCAGGCGCGGTGGCTCACGCCTGTAATCCCAGCACTTTGGGAGGCTGAGGCGGGTGAATCACGAGGTCAAGAGATTGAGACCATCCTGGTCAACATAGTGAAACCCTGTCTCTACTAAAAATACAAAAAATTAGCTGGGCATGGTGGCGCGTGCCTATAATCCCAGCTACTCAGGAGGCTGAGGCAGGAGAATTGCCTGAACCCAGGAGGCGGAGGCTGCAGTGAGCCGAGATCACACCATTGCACTCCAGCCTGGGTAACAAGAGCGAAACTCCATCTAAAAAAAAAAAAAAAAAAAAAAATACAAAAACAAAAATTAGCTGGGCATGGTGGTATGTGCCTGTGGTACCAGCTACTTGGGAAGCTGAGGTGGGAGGATCCCCTGAGCCTGGGAGGTCAAGGCTGCAGTGAACCATGATTGCACCACTGCACTCCACCCTGGGTGACAGAGCAAGAATCTATATCCAAAAGAAAAGATCAGGCACAGTGGCTCACGCCTATAATCCCATCACTTTGGGAGGCCAAGTTGGGTGGATCAGGTGAGGTCAGGAGCTCAAGACCAGCCTGGCCAACATGGTGACACCCTGCCTTTACTAAAAATACAAAAATTAGCCAGCCACTGTGGCGAGGGCTTGTAGTCCCAGCTATCTGGGAGGCTGAGGCAGGAGAATCACTTGAACCTGGGAGATGGAAGTTGCAGTGAGCTGAGATCTTGCCACTGCACTCCAGCCTGGGCAACTGAGAGAGACTCTGTCTCATAAACAAAGAAGAAAAAAGTGGTAGGAAGTCCCCTTTCCTTTAAAGGTGTGACAAAATGTTGCATACATCATTTCCTCTCACATCTCATTGGCCAGGATTTAGTCACATGGTCACACACAACTGCAATGGCGGCTGGGAAATGTAGTGTTATCCTAAGTATTCATGAGCTAGTTAATGGGGTTTCATTACTAAAAGAAGAAGAGAAAAGCACACTGGGGACAACTAGCCCTCTCTGCCACAATATCATTATCATTACTCTAAACACATTCTGGATGAAACATCTTGTACGGTTTGACAAAGTAACCATGGTCCTTAGGCATCCTTGATCTGATGTAAGTATTATTACTGTCACATTCAGTTCAAGGCCTCTCTATTCAGAGCTTCATAGGCCTTGGGGTTTGGGGAGAGGCTGCAGGTTCAATGAGACCTTTCCTCCAGAAAACTTTTATATGCCTTAAATACGGTGGGGAAATTAAGGGAGACTGGGGCTTCCTGGTTCCACATGAAGAAACACAGAGGTTGGAGAAAGTGTGGAGGCAAAGTCCCTGGGGAGGCAGGCATCCCTCACTCCAAAGGGCACCTCAGCAGAGAAGGGAGCCATGGTAAAGCTAAATAGCACCCCCAGGAACACCTCAGCTGTACTCCAGCTGCTGGGGACCATAAGCAAGAATGGACCCAGCTTGGAGTCTTAGGGAGATTTGGGGCATTTCCAACCACCAATGGGCACCAGGCATGTGGAACCCCTGCCATTTCTTTCCTCCCAATTCCTCACCCTGGGGAAGCCACAAACAGTAGGGAGAAGAGAAGGAGGAGAAGTAAAGGGTGGATCACACCCCCCAGGCCCTCTAAGTCCCTAGAGCCAGAATTAAACTGTATCTGGCATGATTACTTGGAGATTATACCCATCTTTCCACTACACTCCTCATTTAACAGATATTAACTATGTGCCAGGTGCTGCTCCAGGCTCGGGGATATGGATGTGAACAAGAGAGGAAACCTCCCTACTTTTACGGAGATTACATTCTTGGGGGTGATAAACAATGCCTGCCTATGTCCTGCTCATGGCTTTACCCCAGGACCCAGCACCTTACCTGGTGGGGGCTCACCGATGTTACTCAGATGAACCACATCACAGTTAATTTTGTGTTGGACACTTGTGGTTACCTCTGCATCCAGTTTCCCCCTTCCCAGCGACTCTCAGTTTCAGTTTCCACTTGGAGGACTACAGGGTTTGGGAAGAATCGACTTCGCGCCCAGTTCTGAGGGTGGAGCATGTGAACTATTACTAGGGCAATCCAAGTATTCTATCGCCCTGACATAAGTGGTTGGTTCAAGTGTGGGCATGTGACCAATCAAAGTGGATCTCAGGACAAAGATGCTTTTTCTCTTCCCAGTGTGATGTCAAACCTGGACCCACTGCAGCTATTTTTGCTAATATGGAGAGAGTCCACCTGAAGATGAATCAACACATCACAGAGTCTGGTCCCTCCCAAAAATGAGAGACTCTGGATCAAATCACACCTAAAGTCCTCGCTACCTCTGAACCTTCCAGTTACACAAGTCAATAAATTATTTTCATCACTTAAATCATTTTCAGTTGAATTTTTTTTTGGCAACCAAAGTATCCCAACTGATTCCGAGATATTAAGTTTTACGTAGTGGAAGAATATCCAAGAATATCCACATGTCACCAATTAACACTTCCCAAAAGGCAGTCCAGTATAAAATGAAAGAAAGGGATGTACGTAAATCTATACGAGGTTTCAAACAGAAAAAGCAGAGAATAAGTCTAGGCACGATGGTTCATGCTTATAATCCCAGCACTTTGGGAAGCCAAGGCAGGTGGATCACTTGAGGCCAGGAAGGAGTTCAAGACCAACCTGGCCAACATGGCAAAACCCTGTCCCTACTAAAAATACAAAAAAATTAATGGAGCATTTTGGCACACGCCTGTAGCCTAGCTACTCAGAAGGCTGAGGCATGAGAATCACTTGAACCTGAGATGTGGAGGTTGCAGTGAGCCAAGATCAAGCCACTGAGCTCCAGCCTGGGCGACAGAGCGAGACTCTATCTCAAAACAAAAAACACAAATCTGGGCCGGGCGCGGTGGCTCACGCCTGTAATCCCAGCACTTTGGGAGGCCGAGGAGGGTGGATCACGAGGTCAAGAGATCAAGACCATTCTGGTCAACATGGTGAAACCCCGTCTCTACTAAAAAGAAATACAAAAAATTAGCTGGGCATGGTGGCGCGTGCCTATAATCCCAGCTACTCAGGAGGCTGAGGCAGGAGAATTGCCTGAACCCAGGAGGCGGAGGTTGCGGTGAGCCGAGATCGCGCCATTGCACTCCAGCCTGGGTAACAAGAGCGAAACTCTGTCTCCAAAAAAAAAAAAAAACCACAAATCTTAGATCAGTGTTTCTCAAACACTTAGCCTTGGGATCCCAATATAGTTTTTCAAAATGAGGCCTCCAGAGATGTTTTGTGTATATGCATTTTGTTGTTTTTGAGACAGGGTTTCACTTCTGTCTCCCAGGTTGGAGCGCAGTGGTGCAATCTCAGCTCACTGTAACCTCCACCTCCCGGTTGAAGCAATTCTTCTGAGGAAGGAGACCCTTAATCGTCTTAAGCTTCTAAGAGCCCTCACCCTAGACTTCTACATTGCATTTCAGTAGGAGAAGTAAAGGCTGGCAGACTCGGGTGCCACCCTTAATTGCACTCCTGTAGATAGCAGGCATGGTATGGAGGAATCTTTCCAGAATACACTGTTTTTGCTTAAACACGATCAAACCCCCACCTGGTCAGTTACCCCATGCCTCCTTCATGGATCAAGACTCTTTGATGTGTAATTTCTAGAGTTGTAAGCCTTTAAAAGGGCAAGGATTTTCTTTGTTGGGGAGCTCGCCTGTTAGGCAACTATGTCCCCTCTGCTCCCGGTCAATAAATCACCCCTTCCTTCCCAGTTCGGTGTTTGAGAGGTTCGTTTTGTGGCCTTTCCTGCTACATTTATTTGGTTCCCTGACTGGTTGGTGGCTGGCCGGCACAGCCTTTCAGGCAGGTTTGCCTTGCCCTGTCGAGCATCCCTGTGGGGGATGTTAGCCCACTTGGGCGACGCAGTTCCTGAGAGCACTCCCAGGCAGGTATTGGCCCCAGTGGAAAGCTTCGCCGGAGCAGAGCAGGAAAGCCCTGCAGTGTGGATCCACCCAGTGACTGAACACCAAGAAGGAATGGGAACTTAGAGTGTCCAGACAACATAAACACAGCAGGATCGATCCTGGGAAACTTGCCCACCTCCTTTAGGTGGAAGCGTGGCCTGATCACCCGTGTGTGTCGGATTTGGCACTCCTGAACTTTGCTCTGTCGCTCTCTCTCTCTTTCTGCAACTAACCTTGGAAGTTTTGCTTTTGGTTTTGATTTGGGTGGAGGGAAGAGTGTGATTGTGTGAGTGATTGGAGGGGTCTAGCTGGACTCATCAGCCAGGAAATGTGAGGGCCGCGGGTCCATCAGAGGGACCCCAGGCTCTGAATGAATTGTGGGGCCGGCCAGGATTGGGTGATCTGCATACGACTGGAAGGAGGTGCCTTCAAAATCTGGGCATTGTGAGGGGATTAATGAACACTCGAAAGCCAAGTGGCATCTGAAACACCTCCGAGAGGGGGATGATCCTACCAACCTGAAGCGAAAGTGAGAGAGGGTGTGTCGCGCCATGCAGGGTAGGAACAACTGAGGTTGGAGTAAGACTCTTTTTACTGTGAGTACTGTTTTTACTGTAAGTACTGTTTTTACTGTGAGTATTGTTTTTACCGTGAGTACTGTTTTTACTGTGAGTACTGTTTTTACTGCGAGTATTGTTTTTACCGTGAGTACTGTTTTTACCGTGAGTACTGTTTTTACTGTGAGTACTGTTTTTACCGCGAGTACTGTTTTTACTACGAGTACTGTTTTTCTATGCAAAAACATGGGTCACACTCATAGTAAGCCTACTCCTCTGGGAACTATGCTGAAAATTTTCAAGAAGGGATTTAGTGGGGATTATGGAGTGACTATGACACCGAGGAAGCTGAGGACCTTATGTGAGCTAGGCTGGCCAGCATTTGGGGTGGATTGGCCCTCAGAGGGGAGCCTAGACAGGTCTCTTGTCTCCAAAGTATGGCATGAGGTTACATGCCAGTCAGGACACCCTGATCGATTACATAGACTTGTGGCTACAGTTAGTTTTAAACCCTCCACAGTGGCTGAGAGGACAGACAGCAACCATACTGATGGCAAAGAAGCAGACAGCTAGGGAGAAACCCTGCTCCACCCACCAAGGGACACAGATTCCCCGGGTCCTGGCAGATCCAGCAGAAGGGACGCAGACTCCCAAGAATGAGGAGGAAATCCTCCCATAGCCGCCCACCTCCTGGGAGGAAGTCCTTCTTCTGCGACCCAAGGCAGGAGTGCAGATGCCTTTAAGAGAGCAGAGGTAAACTAAACGGAGTGGATGAGGATGGCCACGTGGTGGAAAGGCATGTTCTCAGGTACTTGCTGTTCACCTCAGCTGATCTTATCAACCGGAAAAATAACACCCCCGAGGGCATTCAAAGGTTAATCTGGTACAGAGCGGCCTTACTAGAAGAGAGAAAAAAAAAAAAAATGAGTGTCAAGCTCAACAAAGCTGCTGCTATTAGAGGAGTGCCCCCAAAAGGACAGGGAAAGGGGGGTTCCTGAAAGGCTACCCAATCTAATGCCCACACCTGTAGTGTGACCAGTGTGCTTACTGTAAGGAAGTGGGACACTGGAAGGACAGGTGCCTCCAGTTAACAGAAAAACAGGGAGATCTTAAGCACGAGGCTTCAGACAAAAGTGAAGGAGTTCTGTTCAATCTAATGGAAGGGCCGCTGGACTGAAGGCGACTGGGCTCCATTGCCCCCGAGGAGCCCATGGTCAGGAGAGGAGGACAGTCCCGTAATCTCCCTATCAAAAGAAACAACTGATATTGTTAGAGCTACTGGGGTGTCAGAAAAAATGTCTTTCTGTTTGCCTCGGATCTGTTCGGTGGGAGACCATGAGGTTATACATCACTTCTTGTACATGCCAGACTGCCCCCTACCACTTTTGGGGAGAGACTTGCTGAGCAAACTAAGAGCTACTACTATCACCTTCACCGATAAGGGCTCCCCACAGCTAAAACTCCCTCAGATAGGGATTATCACAGCCCTCACAGTCCCTCGGGAGGAGGAGTGGAGACTTTCTGACTGAACCAGGATGAGAATTGACCCCTGCTCTAGCCAAGTGATGGCCACAGGTCGGGGCAGAGGACAATCCACCAGGACCGGCAATCAACCAGGCCCCTGTGCTCATTGAAGTCAAGCCTGGGGTTCAGCCGTTAGGCAAAAGCAATATCCAGTTCCCCAGGAGGCCCTAGAAGGCATTCAGGTCCACCTAAAATGCTTAAAGGACTATGGAATTATAGTTCTTGCTAGTCTCCATGGAACGCCCCCCACTTGCCTGTTCCTAAACCAAGGACCAAAGACTACAGGCCAGTGCAGGACTTGCATTTGGTTAATCAGGCCACAGTGACTTTGCACCCAACTGCACCCAACCCGTACATGCTATTGGGATTATTGCCAGCAGAGAATAGTTGGTTCACCTGCTTGGACTTAAAGGATGCTTTCTTTAGCATTGGACTGGCCTTGGATGGTCGGAAACTATTTGCTTTTCAATGGAAAAATCCAGAAACAGGTGTAACCTCCCAGTACATCTGGTCCTGGCTACCCCCAGGGGTTCAAGAACTCTCCTACCATGGCCGGGCGCAGTGGCTCACACCTATAATACCAGCACTTTGGGAGGCTGAGGCGGGTGGATCACGAGGTCAAGAGATCGAGACCATCCTGGTCAATATGGTGAAATCCTGTCTCTACCAAAAATACTAAAATTAGCTGAGCATGGTGGCGCAGCCTGTAATCCCAGCTACTCAGGAGGCTGAGGCAGGAGAATTCCTTGAACCCAGGAGGTGGAGGTTGCTGTGAGCCGAGATCGCGCCATTGCACTCCAGCCTGGGTAACAAGAGCGAAACTCCATCTCAAAAAAAAAAAAAAAAAAAGAACTCTCCCACCATCTTTGGGGAGGCACTAGCCCCCAACCTCCAGAAGTTTCCTGCTAAGGACTTAGGCTGCATGCTGCTCCAATATGCTAATGGCCTTTTATTTGGACACCCCATGGCAGCCGGGTGCACTAAAGGAACAGATGCCTTACTTCAGCACCTGGAGGACTGTGGGTTTAAAGTGCCTAAAAAGAAAGACCAGATTTGCTGACAGCAAGTGCAATATCTGGAGTTCACCATTCAGCAGGGAGAGCGCAGCCTACGAGCAGAGAGGAAACAAGTCTTGAAAGTTTCTGGGAGCCATGGGTTTCTGTAGCTTGTGGATTCCAAACTTCACAGTACTGGCCAAACACCTATATGAGGAGACAGGAAACCCTTTAAATGGGGATCCCGACAGTGGCAGGCCTATCAGGAACTGAAAGTGAAACTTATGTTAGTCCTGGCTTTGGGTTTACCTGATTTAATAAAGCCCTTCACATTGTATGTGTCAGAAAGAAAAAAAGGCAGTTGGAGTTCTAACACAAACAGTGGGACCCTGGCCCAGGCCTGTAGCTTATCTCTCCAAGCAGCTTATTGGAGTTTCCAAGGGATGGCCCCATGTTTAAGGGCCCTGGTAGCAACTGCTCTGCTAGCACAGGAGGCTGATAAGCTAACTCTGGGGCAAAATTTAAACATCAAAGCACCCCACAGTAGTGACTGTAATGAATACAAAAGGATGGCATTAGTTGACAAATGCTAGATTAACCAAATACCTGAGCCTGGTAAGTGAAAATCCCCACATCACCATTGAGCTCTGCAACACGTTAAACCCTGACACTTTGCCTCCAGTGTCAGAAGGCCCGGTTGAACACATCTGTGTTGAAGTATTGGACTCAGTTTATTCCAGCAGGCCCGATCTTTGAGATCAGCCATGGACAGTAGTAGAATGGGAGTTGTGTGTGGATAGAGGCAGTTTTGTTAATCCATGAGGAAAAAGGTGTGCAGGCTGTGCAGTAGTAACTCTGGACACTGTAATTGAGACTGTGCCACTGCCTCAGGTACTTCGGCTCAGAAGCCTGAAGCTATTGCTCTGACTCAGGCCCTGGAACTGAGTGAAGATAAGACTGTGAACATTTATACTGATTCCCGGTATGCCTCTCTAACTCTTCAAGCACATGGGGTGCTGTACAAAGAAAAAGGACTGTTAAATTCAGGAAGAAAAGGACTTTCTCCAAGCAGAAGGTGGGGCAGATGAACAGCTTAGGGAAAATGTGAGTCAGGAAACAGAATTAAAGTGGGTGCAGGCACTTCCCTTGGTGTTATTCGAAACTAGATGTACTCCCGATATTCCTCCTATGAAGTCTTATATCATAGGCCCCCTCCCATACTTCGGGCACTCCCAGGAACTCCTTGGGTGTGGGGAGAGATTGAGCTAAGATGACAGCTACAAGCTCTAGGAAAACTCAGGATATTTCAGCCTGGGTAAATGAAAGATCACCTGTAAGCTTATTCTCCCCAGTTCACCCTTTCTCACCAGGTGATCACATGTGGATAAACGATTGGAATGCAGTCCCTCTGAAGCCACGGTGGAAGGGACCCCAGACCTTGAGCCTGACCACTCCCACAGCTGTTAAGGGTAGAGGGAATCCCAACCTGGATCCACCACAGCCATGTGAAACCTGCAGCGGCCAAAACTTGGGAAGCCAGACCAGACCCAGAGTCACTTTGAGAAGGACAACGAGCCTTGCTCCAGTCACATCCCAGAAGCTGGCTGGTCCACACATGGTCAAACCATGAGGAAACTCATCATGGGACTTACTATCCTTAAAATTTGGATTTATACAGTAGGGACATTAACTGATTTTAGAGAATGCTCTCAGTGTGTGCACCAGGTTACCGAGGTAGGACAGAAAGTTGCTGCCATTCTTTTGTTCTACAGTTATTATGAATGTACAGGTACACAGAAGGGAAACTGTTTATATAACGATATTCAGTAAAAGGTGTGTAGCCCAGGGGATGGATAATCCGATGTCTGCTATGATCCATCAGAACCCCCTATGCATACAACTTTTTAAATTAAACTCATAACAGGGCGATGGAACAGTCCTACTAAGTTAATAGCTAAAATAGAGGATCAGGAAGATGAGAATGAGAGCAAGAACTCTCACTAATGTTATAGGTGAGATTCTCAAAGCGGGTAGTGAGGAAGGAGACCCTTAATCCTCTTAAGCTTCTAAGAGCCCTCCCCCTAGACTTCTACATTGCATTTCAATAAGAGAAGTAAAGGTTGGCAGACCCAGGTGCCACCCTTAATCACACTCCTGTAGATCGCAGGCATGGTATGGAGAAATCTTTCCAGAAGGGACGGTTTTTACTTAAACACAATCAAACCCCCACCTAGTCACATACCCCATGCCTACTTCGTGGATCAAGACCCTTTCACATGTAATTTCTAGAGTTGTAAGCCTTTAAAAGGGCAAGGATTTTCTTTGTTGGGGAGCTTGCCTGTTAGGAAACTATGCCGCCGCTGCTCCTGGCTGAATAAATCATCCCTTCTTTCCCAGTTCAGTGTTTGAGGGGTTTGTTTTGAGGCCTTTCCTGCTGCACTTCTGCCTCAGCCTACCGAGTAGCTAAGATTGCAGGCATGCACCACCATGCCTGGCTAATTTTTGTATTTTTAGTAGAGACAGGATTTCACCATGTTGGCCAGGATGGTCTCAAGCTCCTGACCTCAGGTGATCACCCACCGCGGCCTCCCAAAGTGCTGGGATTACGGATGTGAGCCACTGCACCCAGCCAAAATTTTTTTTTAATATAAGAAAAGAAACCATGGGAGATAAGGAATAATTACTGTTGTTTTAAACCTCTAAGTTTAGGGTCATTCATCACGCAGTTTCAGATAATTATTATGTTAGTGCAAATGTAATTAAGTAATGGCCAAAACCACAATTAAGTTTGCATCAAACTAATAGTGCAATTTACCACTGGGCATGTCTGGAACGCCATCCTTCTGCTTCTTTTTGTTTTCCTTGGAAACTCCTACTTGCTCTCCAAGAGCCAACTCAAGTTGTCACCTCTTCTGAGAAGTCTGCCCTGATTTTCCTGCTTAGCCCTGAGCTGTGTTACACATAGCTCTATTAGCAGTCCTCACACTGTGATCTTATTGCTTATGAGGTTATTTCTCTCATTATAGCCTTTTGAAGGCAACAATTTTGAATTATCCAAATGCATACTCCCAAGATTGAGCATGGTACATGCTACCTTAAAAGGAGTTTAATGAAGGTCAATGGAATAAATAAATAATGGAAACTTCAGCTGTGGACAAGACAAAGAGAGCCTTCCAATAGTTTTGGGAGCAAAGCAGGAGTAATGAAGGAAAAAAGAAAGAAAGGAGAGAAGGGTTGAAGATATTATTGATGTAGCTCCTAGATCTTTAGCTCACATTGAAAACCCCTTTCCCTGGTCATAAAAATGCCAGGTAAGCCTACATAAGCTATAGTGGGTGGTTCCATAATATCTTTTGCCCTCAAAAAGTTAGTCTAAGGATAGAAAAAGATGAGAACAATTGCAAAATAGAACTGGAGAAATAGGCCAGGTGTGGTGACTCATGACTGTAACCCCAGCACTTTTGGAGGCTAAGACACACAGATCACTTGAGCCCAGGAGCTTGAGACCAGCCTGGGCAACATAGTGATACCCCGTCTCTACTAAAAATACAAAGGTGTGGTAGCACACACTTGTAGTCCAAGCTACTCAGGAGGCTGAGATGAGAGAATCATCCACGCTCTGGAAGGTCAAGGCTGCAGTGAGCTATGATCGCACCACTGCACTCCAGCCTGGGTGACAGATCAAGACCCTGTCTTAAAAAAAAAAAAAAAGCAATAATGTAGTCCAAAGCCGAGTGTCAGGGTCATGACAGTGAAAGGGGAAGAGGCTGGATCTTGGCCACGTCTAGAAGGAACATCTGGTTTCAGGCACTTCCTGCTCGCAGACAGAGCAAGAGGAAGTGTGGCTTAATACGGGGCTCACCAGGGGGCTAGCAGAGCCATGGGTTGAAGAGCTTTTTCCAAAATCTTGATGATGAAAATTATTTGGAGGGTAGAGAGTGGGAAGGTCTCAGAGGTAAGGCATTGAGACTGAAAACAAGAATTTGAGAAGAGGTTGAAATAATACGCAGTTCAAACACAGAGAGGAGAAGTAGAGATTGCAAAGATTTAGAAAGTAAAAAACAGAGGACAGGCCGGGCACGGTAGCTTATGCCTATAATCCCAGCACTCTGGGAGGCCAAGGTGGGTGGATCACTTGAGGTCAAGAGTTCAAGACCAGCCCGGCCAACATGATGAAATCTCATCTGTACTAAAAATACAAAACTTAGCCGGGTGTGGTGGCATGAATCTGTAGTCTCAGCTACTTGAGAGGCTGAGGAGGGAGAATTGCTTGAACCCGGGAGGCAGAGGTTGCTGTGAGCTGAGATCGCATGACTACGCTCCAGTCTGGGTGACAGAGCAAATAAAATATAGCTTTTTAAGCACTAAAATACATTTCACAAAAACCATTCCTATTTCATACCACAGAAGGGCAGAAATGATACATACCACATCCCTGATTAAAGTAAAATTAGAAATTACAGCTTAAGATAAAAACAGAAAATATTGAAAATACAACTAAAAGTGCCTAATTCTTGAAAATGTATAACAAATAATACATAGTATAATGACACACTGTATTTTACAATAATAATAATAATACGTGATAAAAACTGACATTGATTGAAAGTGTACTGTGTGCCAGACATGGTTCTAAGTGATTAGCATATGTTCATTCACTTACACTGCACAGAAATCCTATGAAGAAGGTATTATTGGCCCCATTTTGCAGATAAAGAAACTGAGGCACATGGAAGTTTTGTAACCAGGCTGGATGCAGCGGCTCATGCCTATAATTCCAGCACTTTGGGGGAATGAGATAGGAGGATCACTTGAAGCTAGGAGTTTGAGACCCGCAACACAGCAAGACCTCATCTTGCTGTCTTGGTGTTGACTTTCCATGCTCGGGCCAGTACAACAACTAGATCTCACACTATTTGGTTCACAAAGTTGCATGGGTTTAAGGGAGAAGGAAAGTGTTCATTCACACAGCAAAAGCCATTTCTATCCATTCATCCAGGCCATGAGCAACTGAACAGTGGGCGTTTCCTGGCTCTTGAGTCCTTTCCTGAAACACCCAGCTCCACCCCAGCCTTGCTAAATTCTCTGCTGTCTCAACTCCGGGACAAAAGCCAGAGAAACGATAGCAGCAATTTAGATTGGCCATGACTACTTTCAACTTTACTAACACAAGCCTTCCTTCTGAGGATCTTTTTTTTTTTTTTTTTTTGAGACGGAGTTTCACTCTTGTTACCCAGGCTGGAGTGCAATGGTGAGATCTCGGCTCACCGCAACCTCCGCTTCCTGGGTTCAGGCAATTCTCCTGCCTCAGCCTCCTGAGTAGCTGGGATTACAGGCACGCGCCACCATGCCCGGCTAATTTTTGTATTTTTAGTAGAGACGGGGTTTCACCATGTTGACCAGGATGGTCTCGATCTCTTGACCTCGTGATCCACCCGCCTCGGCCTCCCAAAGTGCTGGGATTACAGGCTTGAGCCACCATGCCTGGCCCTTCTGAGGATCTTACAGTCACATTGCCCCGCTAGGCAAATGCTTCAGCATTCTTTCAAGATGGAAATTAATAACCACGTGAGGAAGAGAAGCCAAGATTGAGAGACAAATCAGGCTCATGGCCCACACCATCACAGTTGCCATTGGGAACTGCTGAGAGACTGTTTCCTCCAACAAACTGGAGACCTGATTCCAACGCTCCCCTCATTCCCTAAGAGGGTCACTTAAGATCATGGATATTAAAGCACTTTGCAAAATCTGAAAGCGTTACCCATGTGATTGCATCTGAATTGGGATGTTATGAGTTAGGGTTCAGGTTTCAAGCTCCATTTAGAAATCTTTTAGAGACTGAGGCCGGGCACGGTGGCTCACACCTATAATCCTAGCAGTTTGAAAGGCTGAGGCAGGCGAATCACCTAAGACAAGCCTGACAAACATGGTGAAACCCCATCTCTATTAAAAATACACAAAATTAGCCAGGCGTGGTGGCATGAGCTGTAATCCCAGTTACTCAGGAAGCTGAGACTGGAGAATTGCTTGAACCCAGGAGGCGGAGGTTGCAGAGAGCCAAGATGGCACCACTGCACTCCAGCCTGGGCGACACAGCAAGACTCCATCTCAAAAATAAATAAATAAATAAAAGAAATCTTTTAGGGACAAGGGATTTTCCTACCAGGCAGAGCAGCAGGGATGTTGACCCAAAGAGCCCGTGCTCAGGATCCAGGTGCCAAGAGAATGTGTGTTGCCATCACTCAGGCACTATGAAGGCACAAAAGTGCCCTGTGCAGATGACACATAAGCCAGCACTGTTCAATCATTTCCTCCAGACCACAAAGAAAAGAACTCCATAAACAGAACTAAAGGACAAGCTGTCAGATTAGGAGAAAATACTCCCCACACATGTATGTAGCAGAAAAAAAACAAAGGTATGCAGAATACATAAAAAATCACAGTAACTCATGAAGGAAAAAGCAAGGCATAGAAACAGGCAATTTTTTTTTTTTTTTTTTGAGACAGAGTCTTGCTGTGTCCCCCAGGCTGGAGTACAATGGTGAGATCTCAGCTCACTCCAACCTCCACACCAGGTTCAAGTGATTCTCCTGCCTCAGCCTCCCAAGTAGCTGGGATTACAGGCACCAGCCACCACACCCAGCTAACTTTTTTTGTATTTTTAGTAGAGACAGGGTTTCGCCATGTTGGCCAAGACGATCTCGAACTCCTGACTTCGTGATCTGCCCACCTTGGCCTCCCAAAGTGCTGGGATTACAGGCATGAGCCACTGCACCTGGCCAGGAACAGGCAATTTTTAGAAGAGGAATTATAACTGGTCGATAAATGCATGCAGTGAGAAAAATGTAAATTAAAATTTAAAAAAGCAATGTGAACTGTGCTGCAATGAACATTCGTGTGCATGTGTCCTTATAGTAGAACGATTTATAATCCTTTGGATATATACCCAGTAATGGGATTGCTGGGTCAAATGGAATTTCTATTTCTAGGTCCTTGAGGAATCGCCACACTGTTTTCCACAATGGTTGAACTAATTTACACATGCCCATCAATGATAGACTGGACAGGAAAAATGTGGCACATATACACCATGGAATATTACGCAGCCATCAAAAACTATGAGTTTGCGTCCTTTGTAGGGACATGGATGAACCTGGAAACCATCATTCTCAGCAAACTGACACAAGAACGCAAAATCAAACACCACATATTCTCACTCATAGGTGGGTGTTGAACAATGAGAACACATGGACACAGGGAGGGGAGCACTATACACTGGAGTCTGTTGGGGGGAGTGGGAGGAACAGAGTGGGGGTGGGGAGTTGGGGAGGGATAGCATGGGGAGAAATGCCAGATATATGTGAAGGGGAGGAAGGCAGCAAATCACACTGCCACGTATGCACCTATGCAACAACCTTGCATGATTTTCACATGTACCTCAAAACCTAAAATGCAATAAAAAAAAAAAAAAAGCAATGTGATACCACTTATTTATTTATTTATTTCCCATCATGTTGGCAAAAAGAAAAAAGAATTTGAGTTTGATAATATCGAGTGCTCCAGCCTGGCCAACATGGTGAAACCTGGTCTTTACCAAAAATACAAAAATTAGCCAGGCATGGTGGTGCACACCTGTAATCCCAACTACTTGGGAGGCTGAAGCAGGAGAATCCTTTGAACCCGGGAATCAGAGGTTGCAGTGGGCCAAGATTGTGTCACTGCACTCCAACCTGGGTGACAGAGCGAGATTCCGTCTCAAAAAAAAAAGCAGGGGGAGTGCTAGAGAAGATTTGGAGCAACTATATTCTCATACAGTGTTTGGAGCGCACATTGATAGAATTTTTGTTTATATCCCCAAAGCCGAGGACTAAACTGATTAATACAAACCCCACATTCTAAAGTGAGCGCAGACACACCCTTTGAGACTCCAAGTGAGAAAGCAGGTCCATCCTGTTAATTTTCACCCTCATCACCCACCTCAGTGAAACAGAAAGCTGTGGTGGTTCCTCACCTGCCCCCACGGGGGTGCCCCACACCTCAAAGCAAGTGAGGAGGTCGCGTTTTGTTTTGTTTTTTTTTTTTGCGGCAAAAGAAGACCTGACCAGCTGGGCAACATAGTGAGACCCCATCTCTACTAAAAATTCAAAGGTGAAAATTAGCTGGGCATGATGGTGCACACCTATAATTCCAGCTACTTGGGAGGCCGAGGCAGGAGGATCGCTTGA
Source organism: Aotus nancymaae (assembly GCF_030222135.1). Classification (NCBI taxonomy): domain Eukaryota; kingdom Metazoa; phylum Chordata; class Mammalia; order Primates; family Aotidae; genus Aotus; species Aotus nancymaae. The sequence continues at coordinate 28,205,129 of NW_026988463.1, read as the reverse complement.
GCCCAGGAGTTCAAGGCTGCAGTGAGCTGTGATTGTGCCTCTGAACTCCAGCCTGAATGTCAGACACCTTGTCTGAAAAACCAATAAACAATACAAAAAAAAGAGAAGCAGAAGCAGCAGCCCTGTGAAGACTGGAGGCAGCGCTCCTGGGTTGCAGGAACTGGAAGGCTCGGATGAAAGCTAGTGAGAGGCTCCTAGGAGAATCTGATGCAGGCTCCTGAGTGTGGCACCCAGGACTATTGTCCAACCCAGAGGATTCTGGAGGAGGGACAGAGAAGGTCTGGAGCAGCCCAAGGAGGCCAGACAGGGAGAGAGAGGAGGGCACATCCTTTGGCTAGGTAAGAATAAATGAGACCCCTATGCCTAGTGGATGCCAACAAAATGAGGCTCCAGCACTGTGGTGGCCCCTGCCCTAAACAGCTGCCTACCTTGGCAAAGGGATGGGTGGTGAGAGGCTGTGGGGAGTGGAACCCTCTGGGGCAGGGGCGGGGAGGGAGGGCCTAGGGGTTGTCATGAGTCCAGCCAGAGAGTGTCTGAGTACTCCACCTTAGAAGAAGCCAACACCTCCCAGGAGAGCACATGAGAGGTGTTACAGATCACAGCCACACCAATCATGTGTCACCCAACCCCTTCTTCTCTGATTAATCTTGACCTTGAAAGAGCCAGCAGAGAGGAGTGGGAGGGTTCTTTCACCACTTTAGGTCACTTTATTTTTATATTTTTATTTACTTTTTTTATTCACTTTTTTTATTCTTTTGAGACAGAGTTTCACTCTTGTTGCCCAGGCAGGAGTTCAATAGCATGACCTCGGCTCACCACTACCTCTGCCTCCCAAGTTCAAGTGATTCTCCTGCCTCAGCCTCCTGAGTAGCTGGGATTACAGGCATGCACCACCATGCCAGCTAATTATGTATTTTTAGAAAAGATGGGGTTTCTCCATGTGGATCAGGCTGATTTTGAACTCCCAACCTCAGATGATCCGCCTGCCTCGGCCTTTTTTTCCCTCTTTTTGCCCAAGCTGGAGTGCAATGGCACGATCTTGGCTCACCACAATCTCTGCCTCCTCGGTTCAAGTGATTCTCCTGCCTCAGCCTCCCTCCCGAGTAGCTAGGATTACAGCCACCACACCCAGCTAATTTTGTATTTTTAGTAGAGACGAGGTTTCTCCATGTTGGTCAGGCTGGTCTCGAACTCCAGACCTCAGGTGATCCACCTGCCTCAGCATCCCAAAGGGCTGGGCTTACAGGTATGAGCCACTGCACCCCACCAGGTCTCTTTAAATTGAATGTGATGTTAAATTTGGAACCATGCTGGGCTTTTTTTCATATCTGAAAATGAGACTCCCAAAGTGCAGAGCTATTCTCCCACCTAAACCTTCCAAGTAGTTGGGACTATAGGCATGAACCACCATGCCTGGCTAATTTTTTTTGAGATGGGGTCTTGCTCTGTCACCCAGGCTGGAGTACAGTGACACAATCTCTGCTCACTGCACCCTCCACCTCTTGGTTCAAGCGATTCTCCTGCCTCAGCCTCCTAAGTAACTGGGATTACAGGCATGCACCACCACACCTGGCTAATTTTTGTATTTTTAGTACAGATGGGGTTTCACCTTCTTGACCAGGCTGGTCTCGAACTCCTGACCTCACATGATCTGCCTGCCTAGGCCTCCCATAGTGCTGGAATTACAGGTGTGACTCACCGTGCCTGCCCTCAAAAAATTTTTTTAATTAAATTTAAAAAATAAAAATTGTGGGGCTCAATGGCTCACACCTGTAATCCCAGCACTTTGGGAAGTAGAGGAGGGCAGATCATAAGGTCAGGAGATCAAGACAATCCTGGCTAACATGGTGAAACCCCGTCTCTACTAAAAATACAAAAAATTAGCCAGGGATGGTGGCACATGACTGTAGTCCCAGCTGCTCAGGAGTCTGAGGCAGAAGAATCACTTGAACCTGGGAGGCAGAGGTTGCAGTGAGCTGAGATCACACCACTGCACTCCAGTCTGGGTGACAGAGCAAGACTCTGTCTCAAACAAACAAGCAAATAAATAAACAAAATAAAATAAAATAAAAATAAAAGGACAAGGTGCCTGACTGCATGGCTCAATGCAAAAGCATCTTGCAATGTGGGATAGCATGTGATACTCATGCAGAGTATGACATTTGTACAGAAAAAAACACAATATTATATATTTTCTGTGGGATATATCTATATACAGAAAGTCTTGAAAAACTACTCACAGCCAGATGTGGTGGCTCGCACCTGTAATCCCAGCACTTTGGGAGGTCGAGGTGGGCAGATAACCTGACATCAGGAGTTCAAGACCAGCCTGGCCAACATGAGGAAACACCGTCTCTACTAAAAATACAAAAATGAGCCAAGCATGGTGGTGCATGCCTGTAATCCCAGCTACTCAGGAGGCTGAGGCAGGAGAATCACTTGAACGCAGGAGGTGGTGGGTGCAGTGAGCTGAGATTACACCACTGCACTCCAGCCTGGGTGACAGAGCAAGACTCTGTCTCAAAAAAAAAAAAATACTACTCACTAAACTGACAGTATTACTTCTGATGAGGAAGGAAAAGAAATAATCAGCATAGTGGGTATGGTCAAAGGAAACGTTCCCCTTGAAGAGGGAGATCCAGGCTTCTCAGATCAATTTCCCCTTTGACCATCATGCTGCATTTCAAATAGAAGAAAAGGTTGACGGACTAGCGCCTCTGGTTTTACCTTCCTATAGGTGACAGGCTAGGCCTTGGGGAAACTCTCAGAAGGCACTATTTTTACTTAAAACAAGATCAAACCAGAAACCTTTTCACATGTGAGTCCTAAAGCTGTAAACCAGAACCCTTTCATATGTGATTCCTGAAACTGTAAACAGAAATCTTTTCACATGTGAGTCCTAAAACTATAAACGGGAACCCTTTCATATGTGATTCCTGAAACTGTAAACCAAAACCTTTTCACATGTGAGTCCTAAAACTATGAACCTGATTCTTTCACCTGTAATATCTAAAGTATAAGCCTATATAAAGGCTGAACCTCCCTTTGTTAGACGAGCTGGGTTTTGGACAAATTATCACCCAGGCTCCTGGCCATAATAAAAATAAACCCCTCTTCCTCCTGCATTTGGTGTTCAAGAGATCCGTTTCTCGTGGCTGCTCCTGCTACATTTTTGGTGCGTTGGCCGGGAAGCGAGTCTCAGATAGCGGACGGTGGGAAAAAGTCTCTTAGGTGGTTTGCCTAGCCCTGTGGAGCATCCCTGCAGGGGGACTCCTGCTCACTGGGGTGACACATCCTGAGAGCGCTCCCGGGCAGGTATTTACCCGATGGAAGAGCCTCACCAGAGCGGAGCATGGAGGCCCTGCAGTGTGGATCCACCCAGTGGCTGAACACTGAGGAGGATCCGGTACTTGAGAAGTCTGGACCACTGAATTTGGTAAGATTGAACCCGGGAATGTAGCCCACCCCATTTTGGGTGGAAGCGTGGCCTGATCACCCATGGGTGCCAGATCGGCACTTTTGAAGGTAGCTTTCTCTGTAACTAACCTTGGAAGCTTTTTGCTTATGGTTTTGAATTGGAAGGAGAGCAATTGGATGTGTGTCTGTGTGTGTTGATGTGTCCAACTGGACTCATCAGTCGTAAAAGGTATCAGGCCCATTAGGAGGGGCCTCATGCATTGAGCAATTTGTAAAAATTAGAGACAGCCACATAAGGCTGAGTGGAGACGCCTTTGCCATCTGGGCGTTGTGAAGGGACTGAAGTGAATGTAAATCAGAGAGTGCTCCGTGCTGTGTTTTGCTGCATTTTGCTGGGCAGGAGCTGCTGTGAGTGAACTAACACTCTCCTAGCTGTAGGAATTGTTTCTTTGAAGTGTTAATATGGGCCGCTCCCATAGCAAGCCACCCCTTTAGAAACCAGGCTGAAAATTTTCAAGAAGGGATTTAGTGGGAATTATAAAGCAACTATGACACCAGAGAAATTAAGGACTTTATGTAGGGAAAATTGGCCAGCATTTGGGGTCAGTTGGCCCCCAGAGGGGACCCTAGACAGGTCCCTTGTCTCCAAAGTGAGGCATGAGGTTATATAAGGCGAGCTAGAACACCTCCACCAATTTCCATACATAGACTTGTGTTTGCAGTTAGTTTTGAACCCTCCAAAGTGGCTAAGAGAGCAGGCAGCGACTGTTTTAGTGGCCAAGGAACAGACTGCTAGAAACCACCATCCCCCTAGCTGCCAAGAAACGTGGAATCTCAAGGTCCGGGCAGATTCAGTGGCAGAGACAACTCCCAAGGTTTTGGTTAACCCAGCGGCAGAAGAGTTTTTGTCCATAATGCCTCCTCCTCCCCGTCAAGGACTCCCCTCCCCTGGGCTGGAGGCCTCGGCATCCCCACCAGAACTGCACACCCCTAAATCCCCCAGAGTAGACAAAAGAGAATGTGGAAAAACTCTGCCCATTGCTGCCCACTTCCCAGAGAGAACTCCCCCTCTGGCAGCTCGTCTGCGACCCAAGGCCGGGGTGCAGATGCCTTTAAGAGAGCAGAGGTACACGGGAGTGGATGAGGATGGCCACATGGTAGAAAAGCATGTTTTCACGTACCTGTCATTCACCTCGGCTGATCTTATCAATTGGAAAAATAACAACCTGTCTTATACCGAGAAACCCCAAGCTCTCATTAATCTACTGCAAACTATTATTCAAACTCATAACCCCATTTGGGCTGATTGCCATTAGCTGCTTACGCATCTTTTTAACACAGACAAAAGGTGGAGAATACACCAAGCTGCTTCTAATTGGCTAGAGGAGCATGGTCCTGCAGATTACCAGAACCCCCAAGAGTATGTCAGGGTCCAGTTACCGGGAACTGACCCCCAGTGGGATCCAAACATCCCAAAGGGCATGCAAAGGCTAATCCGGTACAGAAAAGCCTTGCTAGGATTTTAAAAAAGGGCCCAGAGAGTTACAAACATTAATAAAGTCTCTAAGGTTCTTCAAGGAAAAAAGGAAAGCCCTACCCAATTCTATGAAAGATTGTGTGAAACTTACCACATGTACACTCCTTTTGATCCTGAGAGCCTGGAAAATCAGTGTATGATAAATATGGCATTAGTCAGTCAGTGTGCAGAAGACATTATACGAAAATTACAGAAACAGGCAGGATTTGCATGCATGAATACCTCACAGTTATTGGAAATAGCTAACTAGGTGTTTGTAAACCAAGAAACAGTGAGCCAGAGGGAAAGTCGTAAAGAAAGGGAGCACCAGCCTCGGCGGAATGTCGACTTGATAGCTGCCGCTATTAAAGGAGCGCCCCCAAGAAGATGGGAAAAGAGGGGTTCCTGGAAGTCCCCCCAGTCTGCAAACCTGTGCCTGCAATGTGACCAATGTGCTTTTTGTAGGGAAATAGGATATCGAAAGGAAAAACGTCCACAGTTAATGGGAAAACAGGGAGACCCTGAGCATGAGGCTTCAGACAAAAGTGAAGGGGCTCTGTTCAATCTAATGGAATGACCACTGGACTGAAGGGGACCGGGCTCCATTGCCCCCAAGGAGCCCATGGTCAGGATGACAGTAGGGGGCAAGGCCATTGACTTCCTCATTGACACAGGCAATGAATATTCGGTGGTAACCACCCCTGTGGCTCCCCTATCGAAGAAGGCAACCGATATTGTTGGAGCTACTGGGGTGTCAGAAAAACAATCTTTCTGTTTGCCTCAGACTTGTGAGCTGGGGGTGCACAAGGTGATTCACCAGTTCTTATACATGCCTGATTGCCCTTTGCCCCTTCTGGGAAGGGATCTGCTCAGTAAGCTACGGGCGACCCTAACATTCACAAAGAATGGCAACTTACAGTTGGCATTGCCTGAAACTGGAGTCAAAATGGCCCTCAGCTTGCCTCATGAGGAAGAGTGGAGACTCTTCTTAACCAAACCATACCAGGAAATAGCACCTGAGTTAGCAAAACAATGGTCTAAGGTCTGGGCAGAGGACAATCCACCTGGACTGGCAATTAACCAGGCCCCTGTGCTCATTGAAATCAAGCCTGGGGCTCAACCAGTAAGACAAAAGGAATATCCAGTTCCCTGAGACGCACTAGAAGGCATTCAGGTCCATCTAAAATGCTTAGAGGACTATGGAATTATAGTTCCTTGCCAGTCTCCATGGAACACCCCCTCTTGCCTGTCCTTAAATCAGGGACCAAAGACTACAGGCCATTGCAGGACTTGTGCCTGGTCAATCAGGCTACAGTGACTTTGCACCCAACTGTGCCTAATCCATACACACTGCTGGGATTATTGCCAGCAGAGGATGGTTGGTTCACCTGCCTGGACTTAAAGGACGCTTTCTTTAGCATCAGCCTGGCTTTTGAAAGTCAGAATGTATTTGCCTTTTAACGGGAGAATCCAGAAACAGGTGAGACCACCCAGTACACCTGGACCTGGCTCCCCCAAGGGTTCAAGAACTCTCCTACCATCTTTGGGGAGGCACTGGCCCATGGCCTCCAAAGGTTTCCAGCTAAAGACTCAGGCTGTGTCCTGCTTCAATATGCTGATGATCTTTTATTGGGACACTCATGGCAGTCGGGTGTGCAAAAGGAACCGATGTCTTACTTCATCACCTGGAGGACTGTGGGTATAAAGTGTCTAAAAAGAAAGCCCAGATTTGCCGACAGCAAGTGAAGTATCTGGGGTTTAACATCCAGAAGGGGGAACGCAGCCTAGGAACAGAAAGGAAGCAAGTAATTTGTGACCTGCCAGAACCCAAGACTAGAAGGCAGGTGCAGGAGTTCCTGGGAGCTGTGGGTTTCTGCAGATTGTGGATTCCAAGCTTCCCAGTACTAGCCAAACCCCTCTATGATGTGACAAAGGTGGGAGACAAGGAGCCCTTTGAATGGGGATCCCAGCAGCGTCAGGCCTATCAGGAATTGAAAACGAAACTAATGTCAGCTCCAGTTTTGGGGCTGCTTGATTTAACAAAGCCCTTCACATTATATGTGGCAGAAAGAGAAAAAGTGGCAGTTGGGGTCCTAGTCCAAACAGTAGGACCTTGGCCCAGGCCTGTAGCTTACCTCTCCAAGCAGCTGAATGGAGTTTCCAAAGGATGGCCCCCATGCTTAAGGGCCCTGGCAGCAACTGCTCTGCTAGCACAAGAAGCAGATAAGCTAACTCTGGGACAGAACCTAAATATCAAGGCACCTCATGCCGTAGTGACCCTAATGAATACCAGAGGGCACCACCGGTTATCAAATGTTAGGCTGACCAAATACCAGGGCCTGCTATGTGAAAATCCCCGCATCACCACTGAAGTCTGCAACACCTTAAACCCTGCCACTTTGCTCCCAATGTCAGAGGGGCCGGTTGAACACAACTGTGTTGAAGTCCTGGACACAGTCTATTCCAGCAGGCCTGATCTTCGGGATCAGCCATGGACAGTCATAGACTCGGAGTTGTAGTGGATGGGAGCAGCTTTGTCAATCCATGAGGGGAAAGACGTGCAGGCTACGCCGTGGTAACTCTGGACACTGTAATTGAGGCCAGATCCCTGCCTCAGGGCACCTCAGCTCAGAAGGCTGAACTCATTGCTTTAACTCGAGCCCTAGAGCTGAGTAACGATAAGGTTGTAAACATTTACACTGACTCCCGATATGCCTTCCTGACTCTCCAAGTACATGGAGCACTGTACAAAGAGAGAGGCCTGTTAACTTCAGGGGGAAAAGAAATAAAGTATCAACATGAGATTTTGCAATTGCTAGAAGCAGTCTGGATGCCCCAGAAGGTAGCGGTCATGCACTGTTGAGGACATCAGTGGGTCCACACCTCTGTGGCCCTGGGAAATTCCCGAGCTGATTCAGCAGGTGGCAAGGCAGCATCTGCTCCCTACCGAACGGCAGTTACAGCCCCGCTGATTCCCCAGATCCCTGATCTAATACCTACTTACTCTAAGGAGGAAAGAGACTTTCTCCCGACAGAAGGGGGGCAACTGATTAAAGAAGGATGGATCCAACGGCCAGATGGAAGAATAGCAGTACCACAGCTTCTGGGGGCCGCAGTTGTACAAGCTGTACATGAGACCACTCATTTAGGTCAAGAGTCGCTTGAAAAGATGCTGAGCTGGTACTTTTATATCTCACACTTATCAGCCTTGACCAAAACTGTGGCACAGCGATGCATTACATGTCGGCAACACAACGTGAGGCAGGGTCCAACTATTCCCCCTGGAATTCAAACTTATGGAGCAGCTCCGTTTGACGATCTCCAGGTAGACTTTACTGAAATGCCCAAGTGTGGGGGACATAAATATTTGTTGATCCTGGTGTGCACATACTCTGGGTGGGTAGAGGGCTTCCCAACTAGGACTGAAAACGCCCAGGAAGTAACCCGTGTGCTGCTTCGAGATCTTATCCCTAGGTTTGGACTGCCACTGTGCATTGGATCAGACAACGGACCAGCATTTGTGGCGGATTTAGTCCAGAAAACAGCAATGACCTTGGGAATCACCTGGAAACTGCACGCTGCCTACAGACCTCAGAGTGGAAAGAATGAACCGGACCATCAAAAACAGCTTAGGGAAAGTGTGTCAGGAAACAAGATTAAAGTGGGTGCAGGCACTTGCCTTGGTGTTATTCAAAATTAGATGCACCCCCTCTAGGAAGACAGGATATTCCCCTTATGAAATCTTATATGATAGCCCCCCTCCCATACTCTGGGGCACTTCCAGGAACTCCCTGAGAGTGGGGGGAGATTGAGTTAGGATGACAGTTACGAGCTCTAGGGAGAATCACCCAGGATATTTCAATCTGGGTAAATGACAGATGTCCTGTAAGCTTATTCTCCCCAGTTCACCCTTTCTCACCAGGTGATCACGTGTGGATAAAAGATTGGAGCGCAGCCCCTCTGAAACCATGGTGGAAAGGACCCCAGACCGTGATCCTGACCATCCCCATGGCTGTGAAGGTAGAGGGAATCCCAGCCTGGATCCACCACAGCCGTGTGAAACCGGAAGCCGCCGAGACTTGGAGAGCCATACCAAACACGGATAACAACTGCAGAATCACCTTAAAAAGGACAACAAGCTCTGCTCCAGCCACATCCCGGAAGCTGGCTGGTCCACGCACAGCCGAAGCATGAGGAAATTCATCGGGGACTTGTTGTTCTTAATATTTGAACTTGTACAGTAGGGACATTAACTGATTTTGAAGAATGCTCTCAATGTGTCCACCAGGTTACAAAGGTAGGGCAGAATGTCACTGCCATTCTTTTGTTTTACAGTTATTATGAGTTCACAGGGACTCAAAAGGGAACCTGTTTATACAATGGTACTCAGTATAAGGTATGTAGACCGGGGGATGGACAGCCGGATGTATGTTACAACCCATCAGAGCTCCCTATACATACGACTTTTGAAATTAGACTCCTGACAGGGAGATGGAATAGCCCTATTAAATTAATAGCCATGACAGAAGAGAAAGGAAGCCCCAAACAGGTCACCCTAAGGCTTGACGCCCGTGCAGCCATCAATGCCTATCCTTCCGGTGGTGGGGGCTGTGGTTCCCTCAGGTGGGAATAAAGTTATGCAAAAGAACATAAATATCCTGCCAGAAAAACCTACTGGTGCTATGACTGCACCTATTGGTCCTGTGTCACCTGGGCCACTTGGAAAAATGATAAAAAATGATCCTGTTTGCCTTGTGAAAGGGAGAGACACCACTCCAGGACGTAATGTCCCCTGTATCTCAGGACATTGTAACCCAGTAGAATTAATAATCACGAACCCCCAAGACCCCAAATGGGAAAAAGGGGAGAGTGGATTTGATGGAAAAGGACGTGACCCTGAAGTTAGTATCCAAATTCAGGGTAAAGTCCAGAAACTCTCAGCCCGGCCAGTGTACCAACACTTTTATAATATATTAGATGAACCAATACCAGAGCTTCCAAAAAAGATGAAGAACTTGTTCCTCCAACTGGCTGAAAATGTGGCCCATTCCCTCAATGTCACTTCTTGCTATGTATGCGGAGGGATGACCATGGGTGACAGGTGGCCATGGGAAGCCCATGAGTTATTACCTTCTCACCCTGTCCCAGACCTGACCTCAGTTCAAAAGGTTCAAACCAACAGTTTCTGGGTTTTAAAGGTCTCAGTTATTGGACAATACTGTTTGGCCAGAGAGGGAGCAGGCTTCACTATTCCAGTAGGGAAGCTTAGCTGCTGAGGGCAGCAATTGTATAATGGAACCATGGGCACAGTAACCTGGTGGAGTTCCAACTATACAGAGAAGAACCCCCTCCTAAAATTTCCAAAATTACAGGATGCTTGGGATCATCCTGGGTACCAGAGAGATTGGACAGCCCTCCCTGGGTTATGCTGGATATGCAGACATAAGGCATACATACAACTGCCTAATAGGTGGACAGGTAGCTGTGTCATAGGCATCATTAAGCCCTCTTTCTTCCTATTATCTGTTAAGACAGGTGAGCTGTTAGGGTATCCAGTCTACTCCGCTAGGGAGAAGAGAGATCTAAAAATAAGGGATTGGACAGATGATGAGTGGCCACCAGAGAGAATTATTGAGTATTACGGGCCGGCCACATGGGCTGAAGATGGCTCATGGGGACACCGGACCCCTATTTACATGCTCAACCAGAACATACAGTTGCAAGCTGTTTTGGAGATACTCACTAATGAAACTGGCAAAGCTCTGTCCCTCTTGGCCTGACAAAAAAGTCAAATGAGAAACGCAATTTATCAGAACTGGCTGGCCCTAGATTATTTGCTAGCAGCTGAAGGGAGAGTCTGTGAGAAATTCAATCTAACCAACTGCTGTCTGCACATAGATGACCGGGGCAAGCAGTGGAGGATATTGTGCGAGACATCACCAAACTGGCACAGGTGCCTGTACAGATGTGGCACAGATTTAACCCTGAGTCCTTATTCGGAGGTTGGTTCTCATCCTTGGGAGGATTCAAAACCCTCATCATAAGTGTTAGAATAATAGGTGTTTGTTTGCTGCTCTCTTGTGTACTCACCCTGTTCCTTCAGATGATTAGGGGCTTCATCACTACTGTAGTTAGCCAAAAAATGACATCACAAGTATATTATATGAAACATTATCAGTCAATTTCTTCAGAAAGTCTGGAAAGTGAGAATGAAAGTGAGACCTCTCACTAATTATAAAGTGGTGAGGGTCTCAAAGCGGGGGGTGAAGAGAGAGACCCAGGCTTCTCAGATCAACTTCCCCTTTGACTATCATGCTGCATTTCAAATAGAAGAAAAGGTTGACCGACTGGCACCTCTGGTTTTACCTTCCTATAGGTGACAGGCTAGGCCTTGGGGAAACTCTCCAGAAGGCGCTATTTTTACTTAAAACAAGATCAAACCAGAAACCTTTTCACATGTGAGTCCTAAAACTGTAAATGGGAACCCTTTCATATGTGATTCCTGAAACTGTAAACAGAAACCTTTTCACATGTGAGTCCTAAAACTGTAAACCGGAACCCTTTCACATGTGATTCCTGAAACTGTAAACCAAAACCTTTTCATATGTGAGTCCTAAAACTATGAATCTAAGATTCTTTCACCTGTAATAGCTAAAGTATAAGCCTATATAAAGGCTGAACCTCCCTTTGTTAGACGAGCTGGGTTTTGGACAAATTATCGTCTAGGCTCCTGGCCATAATAATAACAATAAACCCCTCTTCCTCCTGCGTTCAGTGTTTGAGACATCCGTTTCCTGTGGCTGCTCCTGTACACCCTTATCTGTAAGATGTGATTATGTACAGATGTGCCTTGTTTTATCGGAGTTCACTTTATCACTTTTCGTAGATAATGCATTATCTACAGATTGAAGGTCTGTGGCAACCCTGTGTCAAGCAAATCTATCAGTGCCATTTTTTCAATAGCACGTGCTCACTGTACCTCTCTTTGTCGGATTTTGGTAATTCTCACAATATTTCAAGCTTTTCATCATTCTAACTATGATGGTGATCTGTGATCAGTGTTCTTTGAAGTCGCTATTGTAATTGTTTGGGGGTGCTACAAACCTCACCCATATAAGATGGCGAGCATAATGGATAAATGTGTGTGTTGTTCTGACTGCGCCACCGATCGGTGGTTCCCCGTCTCTCTCCCACTCCTTGTGCCTCTCTTTATTATCTCAGATACAACAATATCGAAATTAGAACAGTAACCCTACAATGGCCTCTAAGTGTTCAAGTGAAAGAAGGTCATGTTAAAACAAAGGCTACAAATGATTAAGCTTAGTGAGGAAGGCGTGTCAAAAGCTGAGATACGAGCTGGGCGGGGTGGCTCAGCACTTTGTGCTAAACCCACACAGGAAGTGCTCTAGAAATGGAACAAAGCCAGGGTGACAGCACATCTGGTTACAGCACGGTTGACTGAGTAGTTTTTGCTGTTTTGTTTTGTTTTGAAACAGAGTCTCGTTCTGTTGCCCAGGCTGGAGTGCATGGCATGATCTTGGCTGACTGCAACCTCCGACCCCAGGTTCAAGCGATCCTGCTGCCTCAGCCCTCCCCCAGTAGCTGGGATTACATGAATGCGCCACCGTGCCTGGCTAATTTTTTTATTTTTAGTGGAGACGGGGTTTCACTATGTTGGCCAGTCTGGTTTCAAACTCCTAACCTCAGTGATCCACCCTCCTCAACCTCCCAAAGTGCTGAGATTACAGGCATGAGCCAATGTGCCCAGCCAAAGACTGAGTGTTTTAAGCCCACTCTGGAAAACTGCTGCTCAGAAAAATAGATTTCTTTCAAAAGTTTGCTGCTCATTGACAAGGCACCTGGTCACCCATGAGCTCTGATGGAGAAGTTCAAGGAGATTAGTGTTTTTGTTAAAACAAGCACTCTAAATAAAGAGACCTCCCAAATAGGCTTTGTGTGAGCAACATGGCCGTTTATTCACCCAGGTGCAGGTGGGCTGAGTCCAGAAAGAGAGTCAGCAGAGGGTGGTGGGATAGGAGTTGGTTTTATAGGTTTGGGGTAGGTAGTGGGAAGTTACAGAAGTTACCGTTTAGGGTGGTTTTTGCAAGCTGGGAGGGGGTTGTAGGGTCTGGAGTCACAGGTTGACCAAGGTCGGTTACAAAGTCCAGTTGCTTTATCAATTGAAGCAGGAATAAGGAACGACAGAAGAATGTCTCAAGTTAATTAGGCACCACAGGGGTTGATCATTCTTCCCCTTTTTATGGTCCTCCAGTTATTTCAGATTTTCTAATTCTGGGAGAACATCCAGAGGTGTACGTGTGGGTCACAGGGGTCTACATGGCTGGACTTAGGGTATGGCCTGTGGTGCAGCCAGTTCAAAGAACTTTGCAGTTGCCATGCCTGAAACACACATCCATTCTGCAGTCCACGGACTAAGCAGTAATTTCAACTTTCAGGTGTTATTACTTCAGAAATACATTTCATGGCCCAGCATGGTGGCTCACGCCTGTAATCCCAGCACTTTGGGAGGCCAAGGCAGGTGGATCACCTGAGGTAAGGAGTTCAAGACCAGCCTGGCCAACAGGGCAAAACTCCATCTCTATTAAAAATACAAAAAAAATAGCCAAGCGTGCTGGTGGGCACCTGTAATCCCAGTTATGCGAAAGGCTGAGGCAGGAGAATTGCTTGAACCCAAGAGGCCGAGGTTGCACTGAGCTGAGATCGCTCCATTGCATTTCAGTCTGGGCGACAGAGCAAGACTGTCTAAAGAAAATCAGAAATATAATTCATAAGGCTAGAGCTGCTATAGATAGTGATTCCTCTGATGGATCTAGGCAAAATCAATTGAAAACCTTTTCTGGGATAACTTGTAAGTTATTCAGAAAATCCAGCTAAGATCATTGACGAAGGTGACTACACCTTACAACAGATTTCCAATATAGACATAACAACTTTCTATTACAAGAAGAACCCACCATCTAGGACTTTCACAGCTAGAGAGGAGAAGTCAATGCCTGGCTTCAAAGCTTTGAAGGACAGGCTGACTCTCTTGTTAGGGACTAATGCTGCTGGTGACTTTAAGTTGTAGCTAATGTTCATTTACCATTCCAAAAATCCTAGTCCCCTTAAGAATTATACTAAATGTACTATGCCTATCTCTATAAATGGAACAACAAAGCCTGGATGACAACATACCTGTTGATAGCACAGTTGACTGAATATTTTAAACCCACTGTTGAGAACTACTGCTCAGAAAGAGATTGATTGATTGATTGATTGATTTCTCCATTGCTCAGGTGGGGTGCAGTGGTGTGATCATAGCTCACTGAAGCCTCAACCTCCTGGGCTCAAGCAATTCTTTTGCTTCAGCCCCTCAAGTAGCTGGGACTACAGGTTTGTGCCACCATTGCCTGTCTAATTTTTTTTATTTTTTGTAGAGACAGGGTCTTGCTATGTTACCCAGGCTGGTCTCAAACTCCTGGGCTTTCAAGTGAGCCTCCTAAAGTGCTGAGATTACAGACATAAGCCACTACATCTGGTCGGAAAGATGCCTTTCAAATATTACTACTAATTGACAATGCACCTGGTTACCCAAGAGGTCTGTTGGAGATGTACAAACAGATCGGTGTTGTTTCCATGCCTGCTGACATGGTTTGGCTCATGTTCCTACCCAAATCTCTCGTCAGGTTGTGATCCTCAGTGTTGGAGGAGGGGCCTGGTGGGAGGTGATTGGATCATGGAGGCAGTTTCTGTTTGTTTTTTGAGACGGAGTCTCACTCTGTCACCAAGCTGGAGTGCAATGGCGTGATCTCTCTGCTCACTGCAACCTCCACCTCCCGGGTTCAAGCGATTCTCCTGCCTCGGCTTCCTCAGCTAGGACTATAGGCATGGGCCACCACACCCAGCTAATTTTTGTATTTTTAGTAGAGATGGGGTTTCACCATGTTGGCCAGGATGGTCTCAATCTATTGACCTCCTTATACGCTCTTCTCAGCCTCCCAAAGTGCTGGGATTACAGGCATGAGCCACCACACCCGGCCCATGCGGCAGTTTCTAATGGTTTAGCATCATCCCCTAGTGCTGCTTGTTTAAAAGTGTGCAGCACCTCCCCCACCTCCCGCCAGCCATGTGAAGATGTGCCTGCTTCCCCTTCACCTTCCACCATGACTGTAAGTTTCCTGAGGCCTTCCCAGAAGCAGAAGCAGAAGCAGAAGCCTGCACAGCCCACAGAACCATGAGCCGATTAAATCTCTTTTATTTATAAATTACCCAGTCTCAGGTATATCTTCACAGCAGTGTGAGAATGGACTAATACACCTGCTAACACAACATCTATTCTGCAGCTCATGGGTCAAGGAGTCATTTTGCCTTTTAGATCTTTTTTGTTTTTGAGATGGACTTTTGTTCTTGTTGCCCAGGCTGTCGTGCAACGGTGCGAACTTGGCTCACTGAACCGCCTCCTGGGTTCAAGGAATTCTTTTGCCTCAGCCTCCTGAGTAGCTGGGATTAGAGGCAACTGCCACCACGTCCAGCTAATTTTTGTATCTTTAGTAGAGACAGGGTTTCACCATGTTGGCCAGGTTGGTCTCAAACTCCTGACCTCAGGTGATCCACCCACCTTGGCCTCCCAAAGTGCTGGAATTACAGGTGTGAGCCACCACGCCCAGCCTCATTCTTGTCTTTTAAGAATTTTTTTTTTTTTTTTTTTGAGATAGAATCTCACTCTGTCACCCAGGCTGGAGTACAATGGCGAGATCTCAGCTCGCTGCAATCTCTGCTTCCTGGCTTCAAGTGATTCTTCTGCCTCAGCCTCCTGAGTAGCTGGGATTACATGTGCCCACCACCACGCCCAGTTGATTTTTTTTTTTTGAGACAGAGTTTCGCTCTTGTTACCCAGGCTGGAGTGCAATGGCACGATCTTGGCTCACCGCAACCTCTGCCTCCTGGGTTCAGGCAATTCTCCTGCCTCAGCCTCCTGAGTAGCTGGGATTACAGGCACGTGCCACCATGCCCAGCTAATTTTTTTGTATTTTTAGTAGAGACAGGGTTTCACCATGTTGACCAGGATGGTCTCGATCTCTTGATCTCGTGATCCACCCACCTCGGCCTCCCAAAGTGTTGAGATTACAGGCACGAGCCGCTGTGCCTAGCCTAAGAAATTCTTTTAAGAAATTGCCACAGCCACCCCCACCTTCAGCAGCCACCATCCTCATCAGTCAACAGCCATCAACATTGAGGCAACATCCTCCACCAGCAAAAAGACTATGACTCACTGAAGACTCAGATGATGGTTAGCATTTTTAGCAAGAAAGTATTTTTAGGCCAGGTGCAGTGGCTCACGCCTGTAATCCCAACACTTTGGGAGGCTGAGGCAGGTGAACCACTTGCACCCAGGCATTTGAGATCAGACTTGGCAACATGGTAAAATCCTATCTCTACTAAACAAACAAAAAATCAGCTGGGCATGGCAGTGTGTGCCTGTAATCCCAAGTATTTGGGAGGCTGAGGAGGGAGGATCACCTGAGCCCGGGAGGTGGAGGCTGCAGAGATCACACCACTGTATTCTATTCTAGCCTGAGTGATGGAGTGACATCCTGTCTCAAAAATAAATAATAATAATAATTTTAAGAATTCATATTTTTGGGGGTCTGAAGGCCTATACAAATGGCCAGCACCAGTACAAAACTTTGTGGACACGGCTTATCTTGAAAATTCATGCAGATTTTGTACTCTGTTTGTTTTTTGTTTTTTTTTTTTTTGTACTCTGTTTGTTTTTATATGGAGTCTCACTCTATCACCCAGGCTGGAGTGCAGTGGTGGAATCTCGGCTCACTGCAACCTCCACCTCCCAGGTTCAAGCGATTTTTCTGCCTCAGCCTCCTGAGTGGCTGGGACTACAGGCACATGCTACCATGCCTGGCTATTTTTTTATTTTTTTGTATTTTTAGTAGAGATGGGATTTCACCATGTTAGCCAGGGTGGTCTCAATCTCCTGACCTCATGATCTGCTCACCTTGGCCCCTCAAAAAGCTGGGATTACAGGCGTGAGCCACCACACCCGGTCCTGTTTAATAGGAACATGACCAATATCAAGAAGAATAATAATCTTGGCATAAAGCCAATACTCCAAGATGCATCATGGGCCTGTGGACCCGGGTCCTTTGTGGCCAGATCAGCTCAGCTCAACCTACCCCTCCCGGGTTCAAGAGATTCTCCCGCCTTGGCCTCCGGAGTAGCTGGGATTACAGGCAAGCCACCACACCTGGCTAATCGTGTATTTTTAGTAGAGAAGGGACTTCACTATATTGGCCAGACTGGTCTCTAACCTCAGGTGATCCACCCACATCAGCTTCCCAAAGTGCTGGGATTAAAGGCGTTGCGTCACCGCTCTCAGCCACAATAAATGTTCTTGCTTGCAGTTTTATCATGGTTTTGTTTAATTTGCTATATGAACATGGCCAGGGTCAAGTTTGCTATTGTGCTACCTAAAGATGTCAGAGGGCACAGGAAATGTCCTGGCAGCCTGTTACTGGGGGTTTCCAGCATTGCTTTAGAGGGGAGGGACTCACGGAGGGGATGCTGGTGCTTCAGGACATAAGTGCTGGAGGAACTCCCTTCTCTCTTCATATTTCACCTTCCTACATCCCCAGGGAGACCCTGCCTGGTCAAGCAGCCCCACCCGACAAGCACCACCTGGATTAGGCAGAGTTTCCCATAAAGCCCACCTCACCCAGTCAGCCATAGGCCATTTTTCTCAATGCACACAGCTCAAGCTGCAACTGTACGCAGAAAGAACCTGTGGCTGCTCCGAAAGAAAGTTTCCTGATATAATTCCAACAAAAAAAGCACATACGTTACTCCGCTCTGCAGGGAGACTAAAGCCAGCGCAGGTCCCGGGAGGCACAGGAGTGTTTGAACCGTGGCTTTGGCTGCAGGAGACGCCACGAGAGCCTTCCCTCCCTCTCTCCCGCATGCAGAGGCAGACTTGAAACAGTCTGATGACTTTCCCCATCTTCCCTCCTAAAATCTCTGCCCATTTAATCCTATCTTGGCATCTGCTTCTCAGAGTACCCATTTCCTCAGAAGCAGGCTTTGGGGTCTCAGACATCACGATCCCTCCTTAGACACCCATGACCTGTGTGTAGACAATTCAATGCCGTGGGCCACACACGGTGGAGGTGGAGGAGATGCTGGGAGATCCAGAGAGGAGAATAACTGATTCTTCCTGGAGGTCTAGAAGGTCAAGAGAGGACAGGAAATGGTGGTGTTTCAGGAGAGCCCTGAAGGATGAGTGGGAGGGAACCAGCATCCCTAAAAAAGAAGTGCAGGGGACGGGCACCGTGGCTCGCGCCTGTAATCCCAATACTTTGGGAGGCTGAGGCGGGCAGATCATTTAAGGTCAGGACTTTGAGACCAGCCTGGCCAACATGGTGGAACCCCATCTTTACTAAAAATACAAAAATTAGCTGGGCATGGTGCTGGGCACCTGTAATCTCAGCTACTCGGGAAGGCTGAGGCAGGAGAATCGCTTGAACCCAGGAGGTGGAGGTTGGAGTGATCATACCACTACACTCCATCCAGCCTGAGCGACAGAGCAATATTCCATCTCAAAAAAAAAAAAAAAGGCAGGACAGCTCAAACGCTGAGCCAGAGACTGGGGGTTTTATCCTGCCGGCAAGAGGGAGTTGAAAGTTTTGAGCAACTGAGTCCCATAACCACATTTGCATTTTTGGAAACATTACCCGGATCAAGATTAAAGGCTAGAGGGCAATTAGGAGGCCTTGCAACAGATCATTTGTCTTTCACGAAGATTTAATGAGGAAGGAGTCAGAATATAATAGTTTTATTATGGTGTTGGATTTTACAACCAAATAATCCCTTTACTATATTGTTTTATTTCCTCTCTTCTACCTCCAGAAGCCAGGACTCCACGGCCTCCCTCTGGGAGACACACCCAGTGTGCCACCTTCCCTTGCCAGATCCTTAGGCCTTTCTTACCCAAATCACACCTCCCTTTCACCCTTAGTCCCATACCCACCATCTCCCGAGAAAACCCCCACAATGGTAGCAGCTGCCACAGCCCCAGGCCCTTCCACCCATCCCACCAGCACACCCTCCCCATGAGGATGACTGGCCCCAGGCCAGTGTCTTCCCTCAGGAGACAAGAGGAGGAGCCTCCGGCCCCACCTGCCTGGATCCCCAAAGGCCTCTCCCTGCCGGGAAGAGGGACTCTCACTCAGGCCTCAGTGGTTACTCCAGAGCCCAAGAAATGCCCTGTGCACTAAAACCAAAGAAGCGGTGAACCAGCAAGTAAGTGGGGAGCGGCTGGTTCTGGGAGATCTCGTGGGGCATCTTCTCTTCCCCACGAGCAGCAGGGCCCAGCGTAAGCTTGGCATCAGGCTCTTTCTCTTGGTTGGCAACCTGGTGGACTCCTCAATGCTCCAGACGCTTGATAAACAGATCCCAGAGGCAAAGCAAGTTAAGTCTCTGGTTGTTGATTCACCTAGAATAGTCTCTGGCAGTTTTCCAGTGGCTTCTTTTTGATGTTTTTCTGGTTTTAGTTGCAACAGAGTCTCGCTATGTTGCCCAGCCTGGTCTCAAACTCCTGGCCTCAAATGATCCTCCCGCCTCAACTTCCCAAAATGTTGGGATTACAGGCATGAGCGCCCAGCAGTTAAATGTCTTCGTTTTGGTTAATGTTTCTTTCTTTCCACTCCCGGCGCGAACCTTACATGTCTTTGACTGGAGGAACATATTTTGCATCTATACCTCTCTTTAATCTACATGGAGAGTGAATAACACAATGGGGTGTGCACCAGGTCAGAGCTTCCCCCAGCGGGAGTCCCAGTGGCCAGCAGCATCACCTGGGAAACATGCTAGAAATGAACATTTTTGGCAGGGTGTGGTGGCTCACACCTGTAATCCCAGCACTTTGGGAGGCCAAGGATGGCGGATCACGAGGTCAAGAGATCAAGACTATCTTGGCCAACATGGTGAAACCTCGTCTCTACTAAAAATACAAAAATTAGCTGGGTGTGGTGGCGCACGCCTGTAGTCCCAGCTGCTCAGGAGGCTGAGGCAGGAGAATCGCTTGAACCCGTGAGGTAGAGGTTGCAGTGAGCCGAGGTCACACCACTGCACTTCAGCCTGGTGACAGAGAGAGACTCTGTCTCAGAAAAAAAAAAAAAGTGATTCTGATGCCTGCCTAAGGTGGGGAACTAGGGGAAGGCCTTTGGGTAAGGTGAGTCTGGAGCCAAGGCCCCAAGGCCTAAGGAGGAGGGGAGTGTGAGACTGAAGCTCCTCCGGTCAGTTGCCACACGTGGCCCAGTCCCTCCCTCCATCAATCCTAGTTTCTTCCTGGAATTCTCAGGGCCCCTGGCTCCTAAATTCTGATTTCCCCACTGGCCTGACTCCAGATATCCCTGCCCCGCTGGGTCTTGTCCCCAGTATCACCCCAAGCCCTCACCCCAACCCCTCACGGGCCGTCCCAGGCCATGCCAATCCCTATGCTTTTTTTTTTTTTTTTGAGACAGAGTCTCACTCTTGTCATCCAGGCTAGAGTGCAGTGGCACAATGTCCGCCTACTACAATCTCCGCCTCCTGGTTTCAAGTAATTCTCCTGCCTCAGCCTCCTGAGTAGCTGGGATTAAAGACGTGCACCACGGTGCCCAGCTAATTTTTGTAGAGACAGGGTTTCACCATGTTGGCCAGGTTGGTCTTGAACTCCTGACCTCAGGTGATCCGCTCATCTCACCTCCCAAAGTGCTGGGATTACAGGCGTGAGCCACAGCGCCCGCCAACCCGCATGACTGTCAGAATTCCGGGAGATCACCCCCAATTCCCAGTCCCCTGGGCTCCGGCAACCTGCCCCCCTCCC
Source organism: Aotus nancymaae (assembly GCF_030222135.1). NCBI lineage: Eukaryota > Metazoa > Chordata > Mammalia > Primates > Aotidae > Aotus > Aotus nancymaae. The sequence continues at coordinate 28,184,319 of NW_026988463.1, read as the reverse complement.
CCTGCCACCCTTTTCCCTTCGGACCCGACCAAGGAGATCTAAGCTCCTACCCAGGCCCCTGCGCCCCTCCCCTACCCGCCCACCCAGAGGCTCAGGCCTCGGCGCCTTCGGGCCCCAAGAGCAGCAGCGGCTGGGCGTTCTTGCCCTTGTCGTGCCAGCACACATCGAAGAAGGGGTACACGGGCCCAGGGAGGCGCTCGTGGAAGGCAAAAAGCAGCACGAGCGCGTCCGCGTCGCTGGCGTCGTAGAAGGAGAGGACACCGTCGCTGAAGCTCAGGTAGAGGCCGATGCGCGTGGGCCGCCTCTCGGGGCTGCGCAGCGCGCGCGGCTCCTTGGCCTCCACGTGCGCTTCCAGGATCTTGCTGTCGCGCAGCCCCAGCAGCCACAGGCCCTGCGAGGGCACCGGGTGCAGGCGCCCGCGGCGGGGGGCCTCGGCCGAGATCACGCCCAGCGCCCAGCGCGGCTTGTCGCCCACCTCCACCTCCCAGTAGTGTTCGCCCTCCGAGAGCCGCTGGTGGGCCACCACCGCCACTGCCTTGTCGAACTGGCGCGGGTCCTCCCCGGCCGGCGGCGCCTTCTGCTCCGAGCACTCCACGCGGCGGCCAGAAGAAGACACCACCAGGCTGGGGTGCGCAGAGCTCGGGTCAAAGGTCAGCTCCTCCAGCGCTGCCAGAGAGACCACAGTCAGAACGCTGGGTTTCTGCCTCGCTGGGGCCTTCTCCCCACCAATTACAGGCCAGCTTTGTCTCCCTAATCCTCCCTGCATCTCTGTTCACCGGCTTGGGCAGCAGCCCACACCTGACTCAGCTTCAGTTTGCTCAGCTGTGAGATGAGGCCGTGATTGCTTCCCTCTAGGGTTGCAGACACGGCTGCATTTTTTCTTTTCTTTCTTTCTTTTTTTTCTTTTGGCAGGATCTCGCTCTGTTGCCCAGGCTGGAGTGCAGTGGCGTGACCTCGGCTCACTGCAACCTCCAACTCCCAAGCTCAAGCAATCCTCCCATCTCCCAAGTAGCTGGGAGTACAGGCACCTGCCACCACACCTGGCTAAGTTTTTTAAGTTTTTGTAGAGACAGGGTCTCACTATGTTGCCCAGCCTGGTCTCAAACTCCTGGGCTCAAGTGATCCACCCATCTGGGCCTCCTCCCAAAGTTCTGGGATTACAGGCATGAGCCACCGAGCCTGGCGGACAGGACTAAATTGGTACAAGACATGGAACTCGCCATCTGAGGCCCAAATAAGGCCCAAGGTCAAGGAGCCCGATCTTCGCATCAGCCTCGGCCCAGTCTCTGGGCCTTAGTTTTCTCTTGAACCAAATGGGGCTGTCTCCATTCCCACCTCCCCTGAGGCAGGAAGGGCTGCCCCAGCAATGTGTATGTCCCAGAGCTCTGTCACCTGCATCATCAAGCTCTCGGAGGAGGAACTGAGCCCTTGGGCCTCCCCAGCCACAGGCCACCAGAGTTTCTCTCTGATCCAGGCCAGCCCCCAGGGTTCCAGGAGCTCTGCAGATCCTCAGTCCCTAACTGGCAGGATTTACCGTCTACACTGTCCAGAGAGGAGCAGGGACTGACCACAGATCATACAGCAAGTCAGTGGCTCAGACCCAGGCCCCATCGTCCCTGACCACTGACAGCAACTACCCACTGCAAATGCCCTCAAAGGTCCTCCTCCCAATGCAGGTTAAGGGGACTTCGACAGGGGGAACCCCAGAGGCAAAGGGGCAATGGGTACCTCCTTCAGTGGCCTCCCCAGTTGCGACTGGGAGGCCTCTCCAGGTAGGGCCTTCCATCAACCACCCGGTCACACACAAACCTGAGCCAGTCCCTCCCGGTACCTGGCATCAGAGCCCGGAACATCTTCCTCCACACCTGGAATTTGAAGTCATCTGAGATGATCGGCAGCTGGATGTCGAGACGGGCGGGCGGGGGGGACTCCGCCAGGATCTTCTGCAGCCTGAGGGTGGGAAGGTAAAGAGGAGGGATCTGTGAGGGGGAGGACAAGGGCTGGGAGGATTCTAGGATCTCCCCACATCACAACCCTGCTCAAAATTCTTCCTTTGGAGTTTCGGTTTGGGAGGATGAGAAAGTTCTGAAGATGGACGCTGGTGATGGTTGTACAATTGAATGTACTTAGCACCACTGAATTTTAAATGCACACTTAAAAATGCTTAAAATGAGCTAGGTGCGGTGTAGTCTCAGCTGCTCAGGGAGGCTGACTCAGGAGGCTCACTGGAGCTCAGAAATTTGAGTCCAGTCTGGGCAACACAGCAAAATCCTGTCTTAAAAAAAAAGCCGGGCGCAGTGGCCTTTAATCCCAGCAGTTTGGGAGGCCAAGGCAGGCAGGTCATCTGAGGTCGAAAGTTCAAGACCAGCCTGGCTAACATGGCAAAACCCCATCTCTACTAAAAATACAAAAATTATATGGGCTTGGTGGTGGGCACCTGTAATGCCAGCTACTCAGGAGGCTGAGGTGGGAGAATCACTTGAACTCAGGAGGTGGAGGTTGCAGTGAGCCAAGATTGTGCTGTTACACTCCAGCCCAGGCAACAAGAAACTCTGTCTCAAAAAAAAAAAACTTAAAATTGTCAATTTTAAGTTACATATATTTTACCACTGTTTGTTTCATTTTGGTCTTTTTTTTTTTTTTTTTTTTGAGATTGAGTCTGGCTCTGTCACGCAGGCTGGAGTGCAACGGCACGATCTTGGCTCACTGCAGCCTCCACCTCCCGAGTTCAACCAATTCTCCTGCCTCAGCCACCTGAATAGCTGGGAATAGAGGAGTCCGCCACCACACCAGGCTAATTTTTGTGTTAAAAATTAGCCAGGTGTTGATCTCCTGACCTCAAGTGATCCGCCTGCCTCAGCCTCCCAAGTGCTTGGTGTGGCCCAACCACATTTTTTATAATCTTTCTGTTGGGATAAGGTCCCAGTCTGCCAGCTTTGTCAGCACAAATGCATCTACCACCCCAGCTTCTTCCTCCCACTCACCAGCAGCAGTTGTTCCCTCTGCGAGCAGTGCCCTTCTCCCCCCAACTCCCTTCTCTCCACCCCTGCCCTTCTCCTCAAAACACCCTTCTCCCCACTCCCCAAAGTGCCCTGCCCTTTTCCTCAAAACGCCCTTCTCCCCACTCCCCAAAGTGCCCTTCTCCCCCCGACTCCCTTCTCCCCCCAACTCCCTTCTCTCCACAATGCCCTTCTTCTCTGAGCGCTCTGCCTAGCCAACTCCTGTTCCATCCCTCCAGGACCCAACTCAAATGTCCACTCCTTCTCTGACCACCCCTTTCCCTCCACGGACACACTGAGCACACAATGACACCTGTGTCCCCACCCATGTGTCTCTAGGCACCAGTCTAGCAGGTCCCTGAGGGAAAGCATCAGTCTAGATCATTTCTGTCTACAACCCTGTTCAGGCAGGGAAGGGCAGCGGACTGAATTGCAGGTGTGCAGGCACACTGGTGAGTGGAGAGTGAACCGGCTGCTGTCCCTAGAAGACTGGGACAAGTCGGGCAAAGGGGCAGGGCCACGTTGCTCTCACCTGCTGGTCACCAGGCAGTATTTCTGGAGAGAGAGAAAAAGAGAATGGTGGTGAAGCTGATGGTGGGGACATTGGAGACTTTGAGGATGGGGCAGACAGCTAGGAACGCTGAGTGTGACGTCAGGAAGAATCAGAAAAGCCAAAAGAGGCTGGATGAGGTGGCTCACACCTGTAATCTCAACACTTTGGTAGGCCAAGGTGGGTGGGTCACCTGAGGCCAGCCTGGCCAACAGAGTGAAACCCCATCTCTACTAAAATTACAAAAAAAATCAGCCGGTTGTGGTGGCGTGCACCTGTAATCCTAGCTACTCAGAAGGCTGAGGCAGGAGAATCACTTGAACCCGGGAGGTGGAGGTTGCAGTGAGCTGAGATCATGCCACTGCACTCCAGCCTGGGCAACAGAGCAAGACCCTGTCTCAGAAAAAAAAAAAAAAAAAAAAAAGAAACCCAGAACTCAAGGCCACCCCTACCCCTTCACTTTTATGTGGATTAGAAAAAGGTATCCTCGTGGCCGGGCGTGGTGGCTCACGCCTGTAATTCCAGCAGTTTGGGAGGCCAAGGCGGGTGGATCACGAGGTCAAGAGATCGAGACCATCCCAGTCAACATGGTGAAACCCCGTCTCTACTAAAAATACAAAAAATTAGCCGGGCACAGTGGTGCGTGCCTGTAATCCCAGCTACTCAGGAGGCTGAGGCAGGAGATTTGCCTGAACCCAGGAGGCGGAGGTTGCGGTGAGCCGAGATCGCGCCACTGCACTCCAGCCTGGGTAACAAGAGTGAAACTCCATCTCAAAAAAAAAAGAAAAAGGTATCCTCTCCTCCGAGAAACTCTGATTCCACCTGTTAGAAGATTTCCTGATAGGCTGGGTGCACTGGATCACATCTGCAACCCCAGCACTTTGGGAGGACGAGGCAGGCAGATTGAGACCAGCCAGGGCAACATAGTGAGACCCAATCTCTACTAAAAATTAAAAAATTAGCTGGGCTTGGTGGTATGCACCTGTAGTGCCAGCTACGGGAGGCTGAGATGGGGGGAATGCTTGAGCCTACAAAGTCAAGGCTGCAGTGAGCTATGATCATGCCATGCACTCCAGTCTGGGTGACAGAGTGAGACCCTGACTTAAAAAAAGAAAGTGTCCTAATAAATATATAAACCTACAATGTCTATGATTTAAATGGTGTTCACTTAATACAATGCCCTTGTGCAGTGCTTAACCTAAACAACCATACAGCAGTCCTGAGGCCTGCCCCTCCCAGATACGTGATGCTAGCTTATGCCCACCTCACTCAGGGCCTATCTGATAATGGGATAAGGTCTCTGGGGCCTAAGCAGGGGGCCAAGGCAGGGAGGGGAGAGGAGGTCATCCAGTGCTCACCATGAGGAACTCAGTCTGCGGCTTGTCGGTCACCTCCTCCAGCACCTTCTCCATCTGCCGCAGCTGCTCCAGGTAAGAGTTCAGGCTCCCCAGCTCCCGCCGCAAGGCGACCCCTGCCTCGCCCCGCACACGCTCTGCCTCTCGGTCCAAAGAGCCCTCCAGTGCAGCCAGGAACAACCGCATCTTGCCCAGCTGGTCCCCCACGGCTGCCCGGAACTGACGCACCATCTCCTGCAGGGATGGGGCGGTGATCCACAGGATAAAGGCTCTTGGCTGGAGACCCCTAGCATGGCGCCCCCCACCACACACACACATAGGCTCGGCCCCGCGAAGCCCTCACCTCCACCTCCACCAGCTGATGCTCCAGCATAGCCACGCTCTTCTCCTTGCGCATGCATGCCTCCTGCAGCTGCAGTTTCTGCTGTGGCAGCTGCGTCTGGGGGTGAGGCATGGAGAAGTGATGGGGATGCCGCCCACCCCAAACCCACACCTGCCATCTAAACCTGCCCTCTGTGGCTCAACCTCTGTGGCCAGCTCCTCCTCCAGCCATCTTCCCATCCCCAAACCTCCTGGCCTCAGCTAGTGCTACTCCTGAGGTTCAGATGCTTCCCCTGCCTGTTTTTTTTTTTTTTTTTTTTTTTTTTTTTTTAGTGTTTTGAGACAGGGTCTCGCTCTGTTGCCCTGGCTGGAATGCAGTGGCATGATCACAGCTAACTACAACCTCATCCTCCCAGGCTTAATTGACCCTCTTACCTCAGTCTCCCAAATAGCTGGAACTATAGGCACACACCACCATGCCCAGCGAATTTCTTTTTTTTTTTTTTTTTGAGATGGAGTCTCACTCTGTCACCTAGGCTGCAGTGCAGTGGCGCAATCTCGGCTCATTGCAACCTCCACCTCCCAAGTTCAAGCAATTCTCCTGCCTCAGCCTCCCAAGAGCTGGGACTACATGTCTACACCATCAAGCCCGACTAATTTTGGTATTTTTAGTAGAGACGGGGTTTCACCATGTTGGCCTGGCTGTTCTCGAACTTCTGACCTCAGGTAATCCACCCACCTCAGCCTCCCAAAGTGCTGGGATTACAGGCATGAGCCACCATGCCAGGCCATGACTTTTCAAAACATTTTTATAGAGACAGTCTCACTATGTTGCCCCTGCTGGTCTCCAACTCCTGGCCTCAAGCAATCCTCCCACCTTAGCCTGCCAGTGTGCTGGGACTACAGGCATGAGCCACCACACCCCCAGCCCCTTGTCTATTTTGTTGACCCCTCCCTGGTCGTGCCTTCCCTGACCCTGTGTGCTCAGCAGTCAGCCCCACAGCACAGGTCTTTGTGAGGATGTCAAACACCAGTGAGGTTTGATCTCCCCTACCAGATAGGCAGGCACAGAGCTTGGCACACAACAGACCTCAGGGGGGTCTGTTGCAAGTACATGAAGGATGTGTGAAAGAAGAAAGGCAGCCTTCCCCTACTCCTGGGTTTCCTCTCGTACTTAAAAGCAGAACACCAGCTGGGTGCGGTGGCTCAGGCTGGTAATCTTAGCACTTTGGGAGACCGAGGCAGGTGGATCACAAGGTCAGGAGTTTGAGACCAGCCTGGCCAACATGGCGAAACATCGTCTCTACTAAAAATACAAAAATGAGCTGGGCGTGGTGGTGCACACCTGTAATCCCAGCTCCTAGGGAGGCTGAGAAGGGAGAATCGCTTGAACCCGGCTGATGGAGGTTGCAGCGAGCAGAGATCACACCACTGCACTCCAGCCTGTACGATGGGACTAAAACTCCATCTCAGGGCCGGGCACGGTGGCTCACGCCTGTAATCCCAGCACTTTGGGAGGCCGAGGTGGGTGGATCACGAGGTCAAGAGATCAAGACCAACCTGGTCAACATGGTGAAACCCCGTCTCTACTAAAAATACAAAAAATTAGCTGGGCATGGTGGTGCGTGCCTGTAATCCCAGCTACTCAGGAGGCTGAAGCAGGAGAACTGCCTGAACCCAGGAGGCGGAGGTTGTGGTGAGCCGAGATCGCGCCATTGCACTCCAGCCTGGGTAACAAAAGCGAAACTCTGTTTCAAAAAAAAAAAAGACTCCATCTCAAAAAAAAAAAAAGCAGAACACCAGCCTCAGTCAGCCTGACCCCCCAAGTCAGCCTACCTGTACACATATGGGCTTGGAGTTGGGGGAGGGGGGGCAGGCAATTTAATTTAAATGTTCCCTTATAGACCAACCAAACACTCTGTGGTCTAGATCTTACTCAAGACCTGAAATGCACATATGCAAATATAGGAGAGCTCCTTCTACTCCTGCCAAAGCCACTTCTTTACTTCTTTTTTTTTTCCCCCCCTAGGCTGGAGTGCAGTGGCATGATCACAGCTCACTGCATCCTCGAACTCCCAGGCTCAAGCAGTTCTTCTGCCTCAGCCCGTAGCTGGCACCACAGGGATGAGCAAGCATGCCAGGCTACAAAGCCACTTCTTTGCTGGGAGGTGCTTGGCCCTGGAATCAGTTCCATTCCTGCCTCCATAACTTTCAACCTGTTTCCTCCTTTGCAGATTGGGAACAGCAATCCCCACCTCAACAATTTGGCTCCCCCCACTTTCCCAGGGGAAACTGGGGGACCCTCTAAGGTGGTGTTTGCAGAGTCCCCTCCCAGCAAGAGCCACAGGGTTGCACGTGAGCTGCCAGATCAGTCTCCTCCCCGGGACATCCCCAGGGGCGGCGGCTCTTCCTGCTGTGTGAAAGGTAGGGCCTAGTGGCTCAGGGCCCTCGGACGCTCAGAGGCGCAAGGCTGAGCCATGGGAACGAAGCGCGACGCCATCCTGGAGGTGCTGGAGAACCTGACCCCGGAGGAGCTCAAGAAGTTCAAGATGAAGCTGGGGACCGTGCCGCTTCGCGAGGGCTTTCAGCGCATCCCGAGGGGCGTGATCGGGCAGCTGGACATCGTGGACCTCAGTGACAGGCTGGTCGCCTTCTACCGCGAGGACTACGCAACCAAGCTCGTCGTGACCGTGCTGCTCGACATGGGCATGCAGGAGGAGGCGGAGCGGCTGCAGCGGGCCGCGTGAGGGCCACTCCGAGCTGGTACGTGGTCTCGGGACCCAACTCCGCTTCCTCACCAAGGACCCAGGCGTTGGGTCCCGCCCAGAGCCTTCCTGTCTTCCTCCTCCTTCAGGCTCCCTCCTGGGGTCCTCCCTCAGACCTCCGGCCAGCCCCTCCCGGTGGCGAAGGGCTGGGCTGCCGAGAGCCCCAGGAGGGCTGCATCTTGCCCCACTGACCCTTTCCAGGCTGTTGGGCTGCCTGGAAAGGGGCAGTGTTCTGCCCTGCTCTGTTCCACGGGTTCTGTGCTCTCTTCGCAGATAAACACGGACGAGTTTGGGAGTTCCAGGGCATAAGCACAGGTGAGCTGGGATGGGAAGGCTCCTGGGAAGAGGCTCCTGCCCTGAGCTAGGAGACCACCAGCCAGGACTGAGCTGAACTGGGCCAGGCAGGAGCTGGCGGGACTGAGAGGTTGGGCCCCTGGGAAGTATGGGGCCTCGAATACCAACGAAAGGACGGTGGTTTACCCCCTCTAGGATACGGGCCAAGGGGAGGAGCAGTGCAACGCTGGTAAAGCCAGCCCCGCGCGCGCACCAGTCGCGGAATACAATGGCAGTGTCTCCACCTCGGAGACCGAGGACGCCTCCGTGCCTCCAGATCCCGCCTCCTCCAGCCCTGCACCTGGCGTTTATTCTTCCACTGCCCAATAAACATTCATGGAGACTTTCCTGGGGCTGCGCGCACATGTGTCCACTCGTAGATAACGCGTGTGCTTTGCCACACGTATAACACGCCCCAGCCGGTGTGCACGCGTCTCTATTTGCCCGTGTCTCGGTATCTCTGCTGGGTATGTCCTGGTGCACACAACTGCGTGGGCTCCCAAGGCTTTCGGGACTTCTAGCTACACCCAGAAAAGCATCCTGGGTGGGGCTCTCGGTGCCACGCTGGGCCCGCGCCCACGTGTGCAAACCCCGGCGTACCTGGCCCTTCCCACCTCCCTTCCGGTAAGGCCAGCCTGGAGCCCATCAGGCCCGCCCAAGTTCCGCAGCTTCAGGGGCGCGTGGGCCTCTACTGAGCACATCAGGACAGGCCCGCCCCGGCCTCCTAGCTCTCTCCCAAACGCCGCTCCTCCAGTCCAAAGAGGGCCAGCGCCGCGCGGGGAGCCAGTCCGACGCGCCCACCGGGTGCACGAATACGCGCGTGGGCCGCGGGGGCTGGCCAGTCCCCGCTCCGCCCGGCTCCGCCCCGCCCATCAGACCCGCCCCGGGGATTCGCCCGCCCATCTCCAGGTCCCTCGAGGGGTTCAGGCCTGGAAACCTAGGTTTGCTCAGCGCCCTTCTAGCCAGGCTCCGTCCCCGCGCGGCTTTCCTCTACCAGCCCCGCGTTCAGCGCCTCAGACCCTCTTTCCTGGCTGCTTCGCCCCGCCCCCGCTCCCCGCAACTGCAGGTGCTCGGGAGCCTCTCTAGAGGCTCAGAATCCAAGTCAGTGCAGCGACCTCCCCGTCGGCCAGGCCTGGCGCCACCGAACAACCCCTCCAACCCCGATGCGCGTGGATCCCGCACCTTGAGGCGCGCGTGGGCCTCGGCGGCGGGCAGGAGGCGGTGGCCGCGATGCGAGCCGAGTGAGGCGCACACTCCGCACACCAGCGCTCGATCCTGCTCGCAGTAGATGCTCAGCGGGTCCAGATGCTCCTCGCAGTGGCCCTGCGGCACCTGCGCCAGCCCCTCCACCAGGCGCGCCAGCTGCAGGTTGGTGCTGAGTGCCTGCGGCCGCGTGGGGGCCTGGCAGCAGGGGCAGAGAACGGTGCCATCCGCCGCTGGCTCCCCGGCCACACGGCCCAGGCAGGCGCGACAGAAACTGTGGCCGCACTCGGCTGTCACGGGAGCGTCGAACAGCTGCAGGCACAGCGGACAGGACAGCTCCTGATGCAGGAGGCCGGGCGCAGCCGACATGGCGGACCTGGGTGGAGGAAAAGTCGGTTAGGGGGACCTCACGGCGCCGCGCTCCTGGCCCAGCCCCAGCCTAAGGCCGGGCCCCGCCGCCCCGCAGGAAGAAGCACCAGCCTGTAAAGACCTCACATCCTACACTGGATGGGGCTCTGACGGTCCAGGGGGAAGACGAACTCGGTCTCGGCCCAAAAGCAGCCTCCATGGCAATTCTCAGCTCCAGACCCAAAAATATGCCGTATCAGTCAACCTCAGTTCCTGAACACAAGCCCAGGGTCTAGCCCACTGTCCTTGCCCTCGCTTTAGCCCCAGGTCCCACCCTCTGACCTCAGCCCCTGCCCCAAATTCCCCAGAGCCCCCACTCTGAGACTCCCCTCTCCCACTTTACCACGATCCCCAGCCCTCCCCGCCCCCGTCTCTCCAGCCCCTGGGACTCACAGGTCTGGTTGGAGATCTTAGGCCGAAAAGAGACTCGAAGGAGAACCGGTCAGGGTCGGGCCTAGCTGGACGGGGGTCAGGGCTGTGTCCAAGGATCTGAGACAGGCAGCAGGCTCCAAGAAAGGACGGGGACTTACAGGGGCAGCTGGCAGTGGACACTCGGCGTGATGGGCACACAGTGCTCAGCGGAAGACCCTCCCAGACTAAGCCAGGCCCCTGGACTATATTTAGCTGCCCTGCCCAATCCCTCCCATCACTTCTGGAAACCGTTCTAAAAGTAAGGGCTGAGTTGTCCCCGGGCACGTATCACATGCCAGGTCCACCTGTCTTGGCCCATCCACTGTCCGCTCTGCGCCAGCCTGGAGCTAGAGCTCAGAGCCAGCAGGGAGACAGGGCCTCTCACACCACGGAAAAAAAAACAGAAAATTGAGGGGGGTCTCCCCTTTCTCCCCCCACTCCCACCTTTACACTCTCCAGCTCCTTCCTCCTTGCCCGCAGCCCCTCTCCAGCCTGTGGTCCACTCATTCCTCAAGCTTATGGCTGACCAAGGCCACTCTAACAGGATTACCCCACCTGCAGGAGGGCAGGACCTCACCCCACCCTGAAATGTTTTACTCCTCCAGAGTTGAGGGGAGGGTCTTTCCCACATTGGTCTCTCCAGTACACCCAGAACAAGCCCTGGGGCGAAGAAGGTCTCTCTAAATGCTTGGAGAATGACTGATAGAGAGATATTGAATAAATGAATGAACTGAATCCAGAGCCTGCAGCCCAGAACTCAATTCTGCCCTGGTTCCTGTATGTGTACCTTTCAAATCTCAACTGAAATATTATTTATTTAAGTGGCTGCGGGATAAATGGCTGGCCACATGCAAGAGAATGAAACTGGACCCCTACCTTTTACCATATATAAAAATTAACTCAACTGGCCTGGCGAGGTGGCTCACGCCTGTAATCTCAGCACTTTGGGAGGCCGAGGCAGGCGGATCACGAAGTCAGGAGTTGGAGACCAGCTTGACCAACATGGTGAAACCCCATCTCTACTAAAAATACAAAAATTAGCCAGGCGTGGCGGCCCGTCTAAAAATAAATAAATAAAATAAAATAAAAGTTCACAATGCCTGCACAACACGGCAAAACCCTATCTCTACAAAAAATACCAAAAAATTAGCCAAGTGTGGTGGTGCATGCCTGTAATCTCAGCTATTCAGGAGGCTGATGTGGGAGGATTACCTGAACCTGGGAGGCGAAGGCTGAAGTGGGCCGAGATTGTACACTGCACTCCAGCCTGGGTGACAGAGTGAGACCCTGTCTCAAGAAAACAAATAAAGATAAAAAATAAAAGTTGAAATTATTTAAAAAAGAAAAAAATTATTTTACCTTCACTTTTTTTGTGTGTATGTGAGACTGAGTCTCACTCTGTCTCCCAGTCTGGAGTGCACTGGTATGATCTCAACTCACTGCAGCTTCTGCCTCCCAGGTTCAAGCAATTCTCCTGCCTCAGCCTCCTAAGTAGCTGGAATTACGGAACCCGCCACCACACCTGGCTAATTTTTGTATTTTTAGTAGCGACGGGATTTCACCATTTTGGCCAGGCTGGTCTCGAACTCCTGACCTCATGTGATGTCTCTCAATTTTACTTTCAGTTTTTTTTTTTTGAGACGGAGTTTTGCTCTTGTTACCCAGGCTGGAGTGCAATGGCGCGATCTCGGCTCACTGCAACGTCCGCCTCCTGGGTTCAAGCAATTCTCCTGCCTCAGCCTCCCGAGTAGCTAGGACTACAGGCGTGCGCCACCATGCCCAGCTAATTTTTTGTATTTTTAGTAGAGACGGGGTTTCACCATGTTGACCTCGTGATCCACCCGCCTCGGCCTCCCAAAGTGCCGGGATTACAGGCTTGAGCCACCGTGCCCGGCCCCCAGGGAAGTTTTGTGTCCCCGCCTTCTTTGTCTTTAAGTATCTGAGGTCTCACTGTGTCACCCAGGCTGGAGTGCAATGGTGCAATCATGGCTCACTGCAGCCTCGACCTCCCAGGCTCAAGCAATCCTCCCACCTCAGCCTCCTGCATAACGGGGACCACAGGCATCCGCCAGCATGCCTAGCTAAAAGCCTCTGATTTCTTCTTTTCCATTCTTGATGGCTCAGACTCAGCCTTGTGTTCAACAGGAGGAGGGTGAGAAAGAGGGTATATCTGGAGCTGGTCTCTGAAACCACAAGGTGCTCAGGCTCAAAAACGCAACTTCCGGAACTTAGATCTCATCTGGAGTTTCCATCATTGCCAAGCCGGGGATGAAGGTCCTGCTGTCATCCATAGGAGCAGGTATCCAAGACAGGTGGGTAATAGTCAATTCAATCCTTCTCTGCAGATGGACGAGGACTGGCCTCTGACCCATGGAAGGAACAGTAATTGTCTTAAGCAGACTGAGAACAAGAAGCGGCAAGAAGCCATGTGCAGGGAAGGAGGGGGTGATGAACCAGTGTGGCTGACCCTACGGGCTCCCTGGGACCTACAGCGCTCACTGGGGACAGATTCCAGCACTTCCCTAAAGCCTCATAACACGCTTCCACTATCCTACAGGGAGGCCATGGGGCACAGGAGCTAAGTGTCTATGGTGCTTCTTGCCCCAGGAGAAGCAATCTGGCTCCAGCAATCAAGGAGTTACTTTGTGGTGAGGTTGGGGTCACACCCAGGAAGCAGCCTAAGGGAAAGCTTCCCAACAGCTCAAGCAATGAGAGCCTTGGAAGGTGAGAGCACCTGGTTAGTGGATATATGCAGAGAGAGGCCAGGAAGCCCCAGTCAGAGCTGCTACAGAAGCAAGTCCTGAATGCTGACTTCACGAGCTCATGCTGGGTACCATCGGGAAAATCACCTGCCTTTCTGAGCCTCAGCACCTTCAGTTACAATATGAGGATAAATAACATCATCCTGGCCAGGTGTGGTGGCTCACACCTGTAATCCCAGCACTTTGGGAGGCCAAGGCGGGCAGAACACCTGAGGTCAGGGGTTCAAGACCAGCCTGGCCAATATGGTGAAACCCCTATCTCTACTAAAATTACAAAATTAGCCAGGCGTGGTTGTGCACGCCTGTAATCCCAGCTACTTGGAAGGCCGAGGCAGGAGAATTACTTGAACCCAAGAGGCAGAGGTTGCAGTGAGCTGAGATCACACCATTGCACTCCAGCCTGGGCAACAAAAGTCAAACTCTGTATCAAAAAAAAGAAAAAGAAAAAGAATGCCACATAAACAGGGACAGTGTGCTGGCACCCAAGGGCTTAGGAAGCAGTGACTGCCACTACTAGGTTCCAATCCTGACTCTGAAATTTTCTTGTTGTGAGACCTTGGGCAAGTCGCTTAACCTGATTTTCTTACCTGTAAAGTGAGAATCATGCAAGGATTAGCATCAAGACTATGGATTTCTGTAAAGATGCAACAAGTGAATTGTTTTATTTATTTATTTTTTTTGAGATGGAGTCTCTCTGTGTCACGCAGGCTGGAGTGCAATGGTGCCATCTCAGCTCACTACAGTCTCCACCTCCCGAGTTTGAGTGATTCTCCCACCTCAGCCTCTCAAGTAGCTGGGACTATAGGTGCGCACCACCACACCCAGCTAATTTTTGTATTTTAGTAGAGATGGGGTTTTGCCGTATTGACCAGGCTGGTCTCGAACTCCCAAGCTCAGGCAATCCCCCTACCTTGGCTTCCCAAAGGGCTGGGATTACAGATTTTATTTTGTTTTGAGACAGAGTCTCATCTCCCGAGTAACTGGGACTACAGGCACCCGCCACCACGCCCGGCCAATTGTGTTTTTAGTAGAGACGGGATTTCACCATGTTGGCCAGGCTGGTCTCGAACTCCTGACCTCAGGTGATCTGCCTACCTTGGCCTCCCAAAGTGCTGGGATCACAGGCATGAGCCACTGCACCAGCTCTTCACAATTCTGGACTCACTGCAGCCTCATAACAACGCTTTCACTATCCTACAGGGAGGCCATGGAGCACAGGGGCTAAGTGTCTAGAGTCCTTCTTGTCCCAGGAGAAGCAATCTGGCTCCAGCAATCAAGGAGTTACTTTGTTGTGGGGTTGGGGGTCACACCCAGGAAGCAGGCATCCTAATTCCACCAACCGCTCTGGCTCCAATCCAGGGGCAAGGGTGAGCCTGGGCTGAGAACTGGAGGTTCTTTCCTGCCAGGGGTCAAAACTCAGCGCTTGGAGCTCACATGCAGAAAGAGGCAGGTCAGGCCAGGCACAGTAGCTCACACCTGTAATCCCGGCACTTTGGGAGGTCAAGGTGGGTGGATCTCTTGAACCTTGGAGTTCCAGACCATCCTGGTCAACATGGTGAAACCCTGTCTCTACTAAAAATACAAAAATTATCTGGGCATGGTGGCGTGCACCTGTAGTCCCAGCTACTCGGGAGGCTGAGGCAGGAGAATTGCTTGAACCCAGGAGGCAGAGGTTGCAGTGAGCCGAGATCGTGCCATTGCACTCCAGCCTGGGTAACAAGAGCGAAACTCCGTCTCAAAAAAAAAAAAAAAAAAAAGAATTTGCAGTCTGCTCACAGAGCACACGCATCTGCCAAAAGATGTGACTTGTTTGCCGGGTGAGGTGGCTCACACCTATGATCCCAGCACTTTGGGAGGCCAAGGGGAGTGGATCACAAGTTCAGGAGTTCGAGACCAGCCTGGCCAACACAGCGAAATCCTGTCTCTACTGAAAATACAAAAATTAGCCAGGCATGGTGGTGGATACCTGTAATCCCAGCTACTCAGGAGTCTGAGGCAGGAGAATCACTTGAAACCAGGAGTCAGGGGATGCAGTGAGCCCAGATCACATCACTGCACTCCAGCCTGGGTGACAGCTAGACTTGGTCTCAAAAAAAAAAAAAAAAAAAAAGTCACTTGTTCTCACCAAGCTCTGACCCAAAACTGCTGCAGGAGCAAGGCTTCCGGTTCTCCAAGAGAAATGGCTGCATTTCCCCAGTCCCTTGTCCCTTGCCTCCCTGTGACATCTCAACAAAGTGCTAACACTTGCTCTGAGGTGATGTCAGGTGACAATCACAGCCAGGAGCTTCCTCGTCTCCTCTGAATGTGTGTGTCAGTAGGACGTGACTGGGGTCAGATGGCAGGGGCAAGCTGAGACCCAAAGGAAGGACCCTGGGTGGTGATGCCAGAAAAAATGGGAGCTTCACCCCACATGCTCACCTCCTCCTCCACAAAGAAGCTGGGTGTGAGGAGGACAGAGGCATCACTGACACTCATGCACACACACACACACACACTCCCGTAGGTGCATTTTCCTGCAGCCCCAGAGGTTCCATTGAAGCTATCACATTTGTTTTACATAAAGCAAAGGCCACCCCATCCAAACAAGGGCTCCAGAGATGCAGGCAGGAGGCCACATGGCAAAGGGGACCCCTGATCTGTGTTGAAGGGTTCGAATCAAGCAATCATTTTAAAATGGATCATATGCCCAAAGCTCCTCCAATTCTATCAAAGTAAAAAGAGCAGGTTTCAATGATTCTAGATTCTAGGCTTCTTGTGTCATTCTACAACAGCTTAGCAAGGCTGGGTCTGTGCCAAGCTCTGGGCTGAAATGTGACCTTGGACAAGCCCTTCCACCTCTCTGAACACATCTTCTCATTTACAAAAGGGGCCACAATTCCGTATCTCAAAGGGATTGCTGTGAGGCTTAGAAATAATGCACGTGAGCTGGGCATGATGGCTCACGCCTGTAATCCCAGAACCTGGGTGGCCAAGGGAGGTGGATTGCTTGAGCCAAGGGATTCAAGACCAGCCTGGGCAACATGCCAAAACCCCGTCTCTACTGAAAACACAAAAATTAGCTGGGCATGAAAGCTCATGCGTGTCCCAGTTACTCAGGAGGCTGAAGCGCGAGAATCGCTTGAACCCAGGAGGCAGAGGTTGCAGTAAGCAGACATTGCACCTCTGCACTCCAGCCTGGGTGACAGAGTAAGACTCTGTCTAAAAAAAAAGTTATAAAAATTGGCTGGCCATGGTGGTGCACACCTGTAGTCAGCTACTTGGCTGAGATGGGAGGATCATTTAAGCCCAGGAGGTCGAGGCTGTAGAGAGCTATGACTGTGCCATTGCACTCCAGCCTGGGCAACAGACTGAGACCCTGTCTCAAAAAACAGAAAGAAAAAAAGAGAGAGAGAAAGGAATGAAAAGAAAGAGAGGAAAGAAAGAAAGAAAAAAGAAAGAAAGAAAGAGAAGAAAGAAGGAAGGAAGGAAGAAGGAAAGAAAGAAAAGAAAAGAAAGAGAGGAAAGAAGGAAGGAAGGAAGCTCTTTTCCTTGGCCCTGCCTACGGAGGTGGCAGGCATCTCCTCCTCAGCATCATGGCCACCCTCAGACCCCCTCGTGCAGCCCAAGATCGTCAAAAAGAGAACCAAAAAGTTCATCCAGCACCAGTCAGACCCATATGTCAAAATTTAGCGTTAACTGGCAGAAACCCAGAGGTATTGACAATAGGGTTCGTAGAAGGCTCAAGGGCCAGATCTTGATGCCTAACATTGATTATGGGAGCACCAAAAAAACAAAGCCCAGTGGCTTCCGGAAGTTCCTGGTCCACATGTGAAGGAGCTGGAAGTGCTGCTGATGTACCACAAATCTTACATGCTGAGATGTCTCACAACGTTTCCTCCAAGAACCGCAAAGCCATCGTGGAAAGCTGCCCAGCTGACCATCAGAGTTACCATGCCCAATGCCAGGCTGTGCAGTGAAGAAAATGAGTAGACAGCTCATGTGCACATTCTGGGAGGGAGGGAAGGAGGGAGGGAGGGAGAGAAAGAAGCCAGGCGCGGTGGCTCACACCTGTAATCTCAGCACTTTGGTAGGTTAGGCAGGCAGATCACGAGGTCAGGAGTTAGAGAACAGGTGGCCAACATAGTGAAATTCTGTACTAAAAATACAAAATATTAGCTGGACATGGTGGCGGGTGCCTGTAATCCCAGCTACTCAGGAGGCTGAGGCAGGAGAATCGCTTGAATCCAGGAGGCAGAGGTTTCAGTGAGCTGAGATCGCACCACTGCACTCCAGCCTGGGTGACAAAAGTGAGACTCTGTCAAAAAAACAAAAAAGAAGAAGAAAGGAAGGAAGGAGAAAGAAAAGAAGGAAGGAGAGAGAGAAAGAAAAAGGAGAAGAAAGAGAGAGGGGAGAGGGGAGGGAAGGAGGGAGGGAGGGAGTGAGGGAGGGAGGGAGGAAGGAAGGAAGGAAGGAAGGAAGGAAGGAAGGAAGGAAGGAAGGAAGGAAGGAAGGAAGGAAGGGGAAGGACTGCAGACTAAAGGCTTATTTCTATTATTTATTAGAAGAGGTGACTACTGGGTTAGGTGTGGTGGCTCACACCTGTAATCCCAGTGCTTTGGGAGGCCAAGGCAGGAAGATCACTAAGCCCAGGTGTTGGAGATCAGCCTGGGCAATATAGCAAGACCCCATCTCTACAAAAAATTAAAATTAAAAATGAGCTGAGCATGGTGGCATGTGCCCATAGTTCCAGCTACACGGGAAGCTGAGAAAGGATCTCTTGAGCCCAAGAGTTCAAGGCTGCAGTGAGCTATGATTACGCACTGCACTCCAGCCTGGGCAACAGGGTGAGACCTCGTCTCTAAAAAAAAAGAAGACAAGAAGAAGTGATGCCTGGTGAGTGTCAGAAGACAGGCAGGAACTCACCAAGTAGACCAGGAGGGAAGAGGCCAGGCAGAGAGCAGGCCCCACAGGAACAGAGGTTCAGAGGTCAGCAAGGTGGAAGGGGCAGGTGAAGAGGTTGGCAAAGACCTTGAAGGCCAAGCCAAGGGCTTGAGACTTGAGTCTGAGGGCACTGGAGAGTCATGGGTCGGGGGGTGGTCTCTGAGCTGGGCAGGGGCAGGATTAGGAAGATGTCCTCTCTGGCCACAGTGCACAAAAGGAGTTGGAGATTCTGGAAGGATAAAGGCCAGCAAGAAGGCATGATAAATATCCATGAGCCAAGGAATGCTGGCTGTTGAACCACAAGTGCCACCATGGTGAGGATGTTGGCACACAGCTTACCCCAGCCTACATGCTACAGGGATGGGGATCAAGGCCAGGCACCGTGGCTCACACCTATAATCACAGCACTTTGAGAGGCCAAGGCAGGAGGACTGCTGAGCCCAGGAGTTCGAGACCAGCCTGAACAACATAGGGAGACCTATAATCTATTTTAAAAAATAAGAAGAGGGCCGGGCACGGTGGCTCACACCTGTAATCCCAGCACTTTGGGAGGCCGAGGCGGATGGATCACGAGGTCAAGAGATCGAGACCATCCTGGTCAACATGGTGAAACCCCGTCTCTACTAAAAATACAAAAAATTAGCTGGGCACGGTGGTGCGTGCCTGTAATCCCAGCTACTCAGGAGGCTGAGGCAGGAGAATCGCCTGAACCCAGGAGGCGGAGGTTGCGGTGAGCCGAGATCGCGCCATTGCACTCCAGCCTGGGTAACAAGAGCGAAACTCCGTCTCAAAATAAATAAATAAATAAAAAATAAGAAGAAAACGAGCTAGGCATGGTGGCACACCTGCAGTCCCAGGTACTCAGGAGGCCAAGGTGAGAGAAGCGCTTGAGCCCAGGAGTCCGAGGCTGCAGTGAGCCACAATCCCTCCAGTGTACTCCAGCCTGGGTGACAGAGTGAGAACCTGTCTTCAAAAGAAACAACAAAAATGGCTTTCAGCAGGTAGCGGAGCACTGCTCCCCATCCTGGTTTCTTTTCCCCCCACAAGACAGGTCTGCTCTTGCTGCCCAGGCTGGAGTGCAATGGTGTGATCTCAGCTCAATACAACCTCCACCTCCCAGGTTCAAGAGATTCTCCTGCCTCGGCCTCCCAAGTAGCTGAGATTACAGGCACCTGCCACCATGCCCGGCTAATTGTTGTATTTTTAGTAGAGACAGGGTTTCACCATGTCTCTACTTAGCAGCTACTGTGTTCCAGGTACATTTTTTTTCCGAGATGGAGTCTAGCTCTGTCGCCCAGGTTGGAGTGCAGTGGCGCAGTCTCAGCTCACTGTAGCCTCAACCTCCCAGGTTCAAGCGATTCTCATGCCTCAGCCTCCCGAGTAGCTGGGATTACAAGCGCCTGCCACCACATCTGGCTATTTCCAGGTACATTCTTGACACTAGGAATTCAGCAATGAACAAGACAGTTAAGGTCTGTGATGCTCACAGGGTTCACATTTTAAAGAGGGATGAATGTCCAGTAAGTAAATAAATGTGTAATATATCAGGGTCGTACCACTACAAGGAACAGTGATTGTTACAACCCAGATGAGAGGCAAAAATGAAGGATTCCAAATACCCGCCCTGGGAAATAGAGTCAGGATTCAAACTAAGAACTGTATGGCTTCAAGTTTATGATCTTTTTTTTTTTTTTTTTTAATTTGAGATGCAGTTTCACTCTTGTTGCCCAGGCTGGAGTGCAATGGCACAATCTCAGCTCACTGCAACCTCCACTTCCCAGGTTCAAGGGATTCTCCTTCCTCAGCCTCCCGAGTAGCTGGGATTACAGGCATGCGCCACCACGCCTGGCTAATTTTGTACTTTTAGTAGAGACGGGGTTTCTCTATGTTGGCCAGGCTGGTCTCAAACTCCCGACTTCAGGTGATCCGCCCACCTCAGCCTCCCAAAGTGCTGGGATTACAGGCGTGAGCCACCGCACAATACAAAGCCAAGTTAATGGTCTTTAATCTCCTGGAAGCTGCCTCTCTTTGAAGAGCTTATGTATAAGGCATACCTTGCAGTTACTGGTATTCTCCCTTGAGCCACAAGGTCCATTCATTCATTATTCATTCTGAAACCATTTATTGAGCACCTACTATTTGTCAGGCCCTGTTCTGGATGCTGAGGAGATAACGATGATCTGAACAGGCACGATTTACAGACTGGCAGGGAGAAGTGGTTTTTAAACAAGTGCACAGCATTTGATACGTAGCAGGTGTTATGAACTAGCCTGGGGAAAGCTCTAAGCCTGGTCTCCCAGAGGAAGTGACATTTAACTCGAGACCTAAAGTTTGCCAGGCAAAGAGGGAAGAGATTTCAAGGCTGAGGAAACAGCACCTGCAAAGGCTTGGAGAGGTAAAAGGAGGCTGGCACACTTGAGGAACTGAGAGACCAGCGTGGCTGCCACTCAGAGATGGAGGGAAAACAGGGTGTGGCATAAGACGAGGCCAGGGAGGCTCACCGAAGCCAGACCAGCAGACCTCCCCAGCCATGTTAGGAACAAATCGAGAGCGGCGCACGGTGCCTCCTGGTAATCCCAGCACTTTGGGAGGTGAGGCAGGAGGATCACTTCAGCCCAGGAGTTCAAAGCTGGAGGGAGCGATGGTCCCGCCACTGCACTCCAGCCTGGGAGACACAGTGAGACCCTGTCTCTGAAAGAAAAAAAAAGAAGAAGAAGAAGAATTCTGGACACAGCACAGGCTCCAATGCTATCCCAAGCCCCTGGGACCAGAGTAGCTGGCTCTCCACCCAGTATGTTCCCTCCAGTTGAGAATGTTTTCAGCCAATGGCTCTTGTCATCACTTCCCAAGAAATTCAGCTCTTAGAATCAAAATCTAGCTCCCCTAGGAAGCATCTGGCAAGGTTTCGGGAGCCATCAGGTTGGCCATGTTATGCTGGAATATTTATAAGCACCTGAGGGTTATCATCCCCATGTAGTAGAAAATGACGCTCAGAGAGCTATGCACACTCCCCACCCTTTTTTCCACCTCATTCCTCCCCAGTATGTGGAATTGGGGGAGCTTCATGGTTCTAGCTGTGATGATTCCAAAATGCAACCTGTGGGAGAGGATCCTAAGGTTCAGGGAACCGCGGAGATTTCGAGGTTCTAGAAATTGGAGATTCTAAGTCTGGGTGCTCCAATAAACCCAGTGAGAGCGAGCCCAGGTTTCTGGTCTGTACTCGCTGGTACAAGCCCAGAGACAAGCAGGCTCCACCCATGAGCCCTTCTGAGGGTCCCCTCCCGGGTCCCACCTCGCAGGCCAGCTGGAGGGCGCGATCCTGGCGCCCTGCGACGGCCGGGGGCCCCCATCCAGAGGCCTGGGTGAGCAGAGACCAAGGGCGTGGTCGGGGAGCGCCTTTTGCTGGAGGGCAACGGACCGGGGCGGGGAGTCGAGTCGGGAGACCAGAGTGGGGGATAGGCGGGGAGTCCAGGTCACGCCCCGCAGTCGACTTCCTCCTCGTCGGCGGCGGCAGCGGCGGGGGATCCGGGAGCCATGGGACGCGCGCGCGACGCCATCCTGGACGCGCTGGAGAACCTGACCGCCGACGAGCTCAAGAAGTTCAAGCTGAAGCTGCTGTCGGTGCCGCTGCGCGAGGGCTATGGGCGCATCCCGCGGGGCGCGCTGCTGCCCATGGACGCCATGGACCTCACCGACAAGCTGGTCAGCTTCTACCTGGAGGCCTACGGCGCCGAGCTCACCGCAACCGTGCTGCGGGACATGGGCCTGCAGGAGATGGCCGGGCAGCTACAGGGGGCCACGCAGCAGGGTGAGCAGCCCCCACCCGCCCCTCCACCCCGTCTTTCCCCGCCACTCACACCAGCGCTTGCCCCTCGGGCTCTTCCGCTTTCTGCTCCTCCTACCGCTAAACGAAGCTCCCGTGCCGGAAAGGAGGCTCCCCGCGCTTGGCCTCCCGACCAAGGGGACCCCGGCCCCACGGCAGGAAAAGGGTCCACTTGACCCATTTTCTTTCAGGCTCTGGAGCCGCGCCAGCTGGGATCTGGGCCCCTCCTCAACCGGCAGCCAAGCCAGGTGAGGCCGCCACACCCAGCCCGGCCTCACCGCACCCCCGCACAGCCAGCATCTGTGCTCCCGCAGCCAGGGTAGGGCAGGGCCGGGCAGGACCAGGCAGGACCAGGCAACCCTGCACACTCCACCTACACACCCACTCTCCTCCCTGCAGGGAAAGGGAGACCATGTTACCCTCATCCCACTACATATGGGGTCCTGGTGGGCTGCCCCCTGGAGCCCCGCCCCTAGGCTTGCGTTTAGCAGGGACAGGCCCCACACCCTGGCTGCCAGCTCATGTTCTCCTCCCACCCCCAGGCCAGCACTTTATAGACCTGCACCGGGCTGCGCTTATCGCGAGGGTCACAGAGGTTGAGGGGCTGCTGGATGCTCTGTACGGGAAGGTCCTGACGGAGGAGCAGTACCAGGCAGTGCGAGCCGAGCGCACCAATCCAACCAAGATGCGGAAGCTCTTCAGCTTCGTGCCAGCCTGGAACTGGAACTGCAAGGACTTGTTCCTCCAGGCCCTGAGGGAGACCCAGTCCTACCTGGTGGAGGACCTGGAGCAGAAGAGCTGAGGCTCTTCCCCAACAACCCCAGCCACTGCAATCGCAGCGAATTCATTCTGGGTCTGATGTTTTTATACACAATACATGAAAAGCCAACTTGTACTTGTGTGTTTTCCTACTTCTAGCCTGGTGGCACGTGCAGCGCTCAGCTATGCTTCCGAGGCCGCCCGGCCCTCCAGCTCCGTGTCCCTAGGGCCTCCCGCACCCCAGATGCTTCCTCCATCCTTCCTGGTATCACCATGGACTATCCCTCCTCATTCACCAGGTGGTGCTCCTGGAGTGCTCCCTAAAGGGTCTAACCTTGCCGTTAGAGATTACAGCCTGTGGCCCAGGTCCGAAGGTTAAAAAAGGCATGTACCAAAGGGCCTGGAACTGTGGCAGGCAGCTCTGTCCCAGGCATTTAGAAGCACACTAGTCTTCATAGCTTCCCTACCTTCCACATTTTCCACAGGAGAAAAATGCAAAATTAGTGCAATTTTCAGGGGGAGAGACAAAGCATTATCTAAACATAGAACAGAAGAGCACAAGTCACCAAATCGCTTGATGGCTCCTCCTGGCCCCGGCTCTAGCAGGCTTAAACGCTCCCTCTGCTCCGCCCCATCCTGTGGGGGAAATGGGCATAGGTTGCCCTTTGCCCAAAAAAATGCCAACCACCAAAGCAAATTTTCAGGAAGTGAGTTGTGGTAGCTGCCTCTTTTGATGCAATTTTTTTCAGGAGTTATTATTGCTTATTCATTCATTTGAAAGGAACATTTAAAACTTTTTTTTTTTGAGATGGAGTCTCGCTTTGTCACCCAGGCTGGAGTTTGGAGCAGCATGACCTCCGCTCACTGCAACCTCAACCTCCCAGGTTCAAGCTATTCTTGAGCCTCAGCCTCCCAAGTAGCTGAGATTACAGGTCCCCGCCACTACGCCTGGCTAATTTTTGTTTTTGGTAGACAAGTTTTCACCACATTGGCCAGGCTGGTCTCAAACTCCTGACCTCAAGTGGTCCACCCACCTCGGCCTCCCAAAGTGCTGGGGTGCTGGGATTACAGGCATGAACCACTATGCCCAGACACATTTATTTATGTATTTATTTATTTTTTGAGGCTCACTCTGTCACCCAGGCTGGAGTGCAGAGGCACGATCTTGGCTCACTGCAACCTCTGCCTCCCAGGTTCAAGCAATTCTTGTGCCTCAGCCACTCAAGTAACTGGGATTACAGGTGCTTGCCACCACACTCGGCTAATTTTTGTATTTTTAGTAGAAATGGGGTTTTGCCACATAGCCCAGGCTAGTCTCAAACACCTGACCTCAAGTGATCCATCTGTCTCAGCCGCGCAAAGTGCTGGGATTACAGGTGTGAGCCACCAAACCGCCTTCTTGATGCAATTTTTGCCTACAAAGGGAAATATGGGTATCTCTCTCCAGGAAACTTGAGGTCCTCCCAGAGGCTGTTTGGGGAAGCAGGAATCTAGAGCTACTTCCTGAGTACACTTTACACCCAATCCCTTCTGGCCTTGAAGAGGGAGGATCTGCAAAGCAACGGGCAGATACCAAGGAGGCCCTGGATCCTATCCTTAGCAATCACCAGACAACCACTTTCCAACCTCACTGCCCCACCAGGCTTATCTCTAATTACGTCTTATCTGCAACAAGCTTCCTACTTCATCCTCCCTACCTCTAGCTCCAAAGGCCTGAGAAATCCAAACTGATCGTGGGAACAGACTCTCAATATTTTTTGAGACATCATCTTGTCTGTTGCTCTGGCTGGAGTGCAGCGGTGTGATCATGGCTCACTGCAGCCTCAAACCACTGGGCTCAAACGATCGTCCTGCCCCAGCCTCCTGAATAGCTAGGACTACAGGTGCAAACCACCATGCCCAGCTGTCTTTTTTTTTTTTTTTTGAGACAGAGTCTCGCTCTATCGCCCAGGCTGGAGTACAATGGCGTGCTCTTGACTCACCGCAACCTCTGCCTCCTGGGTTCAAGCGATTCTCCTGCGTCAGCCTCCCAAGTAACTGGGATTACAGGTATGCACAACCACGCCCGGTTAATTTTTGTATTTTTAAGTAGAGACGGGTTTTCACCATGTTGGTCAGGCTGGTCTCAAACCCCTGACCTTGGGATCCACCGCCTCATCTTCCCAAAGTGCTGGGGATTACAGGCATAAGCCACGACGCCCAGCTTCAGTTGTCATTTTTAATAGAACACCTAAACTCTTCTCCTAGCCTGGCGCTTAACTTCATGCAACCTCTCCTTTCCTCACACACCCCACAATCCCACCACTATCTGCTCACACCCAGTGCCCTAGCACATGCTGGCCCCTTTATCTCTGGACACCTCAATATCTTCTCTACCTGCCCCAGACAGCCCATACGCATGCGTTCCTCTGGGTTTCAGAGTCTCTTCCCAGTGTCTCTGTGGCAATGCAAACCACGTGCTGGTCTATGTTCACAGAGGACTCCACCACTCCCCTGCTTAAATGCAGACATCTTTTCAACCTTTGTACAACTGCCTTGCATGTAAGAAGTAATCAGTATATGGCAGTTACTATGTATCTCTAGTATCTAACAGGATTTTTTTTTTTTTTAGACGGAGTCTCGCTCTGTTGCCCGGGCTGGAGTGCAGTGGCGTGATCTCAGCTCACTGCAACCTCCATCTGCCGGGTTCAAGCAGTTCTCCTGCCTCAGCCTCCTGGGTAGCTGGGATTACAGGCCCGTGCCACCACGCCTGGCTAATTTTTGTATTTTTAGTAGAGATGGGGTTTCACCATACTGGCCAGGACAGTCTCGAACTAACTCTTGACCTCGTGATCCACCAGCCTCAGCCTCCCAAAGTGCTGGGATTACAGGCATGATCCACCTCGCCTGGCTTTTTTTTTTTTTTTTTTTTAATATGGAGTTTAACTCTTGTAGCCCAGGCTGGAGTGCAATGACGCAATCTCGGCTCACTGCAGCCTCCGCCTCCCGGGTTCAAGCAATTCTCCTGCCTCAGCCTTCTGAGTAGCTGGGATTACAGGTGCACACCACCACGCCTGGCTAAATTTTTTTTTTTTTGTATCTTTAGTAGAGACGGGATTTCACCATGTTAGCCAGGCTAGTCTTGAACTCTTGACCTCATGATCCGCCCGCCTCAGCCTCCCAAAGTGCTGAGATTACAGGCATGAGCCACCGCGTTTGGCCTTACAGGATTTTTTTAAACTTCACGGGAACCTAATCATTCTCCTGAGATGGGGCCGTAGGTAACACATCCTTGCATGACAGGCATCCTCAGAGTCGCTACAAAAACCAGTGCAGGCCTGAGGAAAGGAAGTGATTCCAAGAAAGTCTCCCTAAGATAAAAAATGTCCTGGGGCTTCCTTTTTCCTTTGGGCTGTGGAAGAAAGAGTCCTACCAGAAGTGTCCTCGGATTTCAGGCACAGCATAGTGGTAAAGGACAGAAGTTCTATAGCTAAAGGAGAGAGGTTCAAGTCCCAGCTCCACCTCTCACTAGCTGTGTGGGGATCCCCTCTGTAAAGTGGAGATGACAGGTCGCAGCTCATCCCCTAACAGCAACTGGCTTCTGGCAAGTGCACCTCAGAGTTAGCAATCACCTCCACTAGGACGGTTCTGCTCCTAGGCTCCCAAAGGCTTAGAACAGTAACTGTTCACCTGTGCTATCCCGAGACCAATCTAGAGTGCCCCTCTGGTACCACCCCAGGCTCGTTCTGTTGCTCCCAGTCCTGGCAGTGCTTCTCTCCATGGATGTGGAAGGCCCAGCCCCAGTCCAGATGGCCACAGACAACTCCAGCATCTTGGGACACATCCCAGATAAGCAGCCACTGCAAACAGCAACATTCCTGTCAAGCCCCAGAACTGGATTTCATTGACATTCAACAAAGTGAAGGAGCAACTCAAAATCACCTTCCCCTAACACCTGAAGGGCTATCCCATGGTTCTCTGAGGCTCTGCAGGAACCAAATCCCATCCCTGTGCTGAGGACACCCTCCGTGATGGTCCAGATCTCCCCACACCCACAAAAATCCCACAAAGAGGACAGCATCCTCTTTTTTGCTCAAACTTGCCATTTAAGCTTCACAAGACTTAAAAAAAAAAAAAAAACAGAAGCCAGTGTTGGCTGGGCCTGTGCTTATTACAAAAACCCACACAACCACTTTTTCTTAGCTCCTAGCTAGCACAGTTGATATAGAAATATAATCCTAGCACTTAGGGAGGCTGAGTGGGAAAGATTGCTTGAGCTCAAGAATTCAAGACCAGCCTGAACAACAGTGACACCTCATCTCCACAAAAAATTTTAAAAATTAGCTGGATATGGTGGTACCTGCCTGTAGTCTGAGCTACTTGGGTGGCTGAGGTGCGAGAATTACTTAAGCCCAGGAGTTCGAGGTTGCAGTGAGCTGTGATCGTGCTACTGCACCCCAGCCTGGGCCACAGAGCAAGACCCTGTCTCCAATAAAAAAGCTGGGGGGCAGGAGGCAGGGGCCGGGGGGAGAAAGAAGAAAGTTTTGTACAAAGCCAAGTCCCCCTTCAGAAATAATTTGACTCTGCCACTCTCTGGAACATTACTCTAAGAGAAGTGTTGAAGCAATAGCATCAGTATCACCCGAAAGCCTGTCAGAAATGCTTTCTTTGAGGGGAGGGCACAGGGAACAGTCTTGTTCTGTTACCCAGGGCTGCAGGCTACAGTGCAGTAGCAGGAACACAGCTCACTGCAGCCTCAATCTCCTGGGACCACAGGACCACAGGTACATGCCACCACTTTTTTTTTTTTTTTTCTTTTTTTGAGATGGAGTCTCACTCTGTCAACCAGTCTGGATAGCACGATCTTGGCTCACTGCAACCTCCAACTCCCAGGTTCAAGAAATTCTTTTGCCTCAGCCTCCCAAGTAGCTGGAATTACAGATGTGTGCCACCACACCCTGCTAATTTTTTTTTGTTTGTTTTTTGGGTTTGAGATGGGGTCTTGCTCAGTAGCCCAGGCTGGAGTGCAATGGCGTGATCTCAGTTCACTGCAACCCCCAATTCCCAGGTACAAGCAATTCAGGTGTCTCAGCCTCCCAAGTAGCTGGAATTACAGGTGCATGCCAGCACACCCAGCAAATTTTTGTTTTTTGGTTTTTTTTTTTGAGATGGTGTCTCACTCAGTTGCCCAGGCTGGAGTGCAATGGCATGATTTCGACTCACTGCAACCTTGAACTCCCAGGTTTAAGCAATTCTCGTGCCTCAGCCTCCTGAGTAGCTTGGATTATAGGCGCCCGCCACCACACCCAGCTAATCTTTTTGTATTTTTAGTAGAAACGGGGTTTCACTACGTTGGTCAGGCTGGTCTCGAACTCCTGACCTCATGATCCACCCACCTCAGCCTCCCAAAATGCTGGGATTACAGGTGTGAGCCACCGCACCCAGCCTCTACCAAAATTTTAAAAATTGGCCTGGTGTGGTGGCTCACCTATAATTCCAGCACTTTGGGAGGCCAAGGCAGATGGATCACCTGAGATCAGAAGTTCAAGACCAGCCTGGCCAACATGGTGAAACCCCATCTCCACTAAAAATGCAAAAATTAGCCGGGTGTTGTGGTACATACCTATAAATCTCAGCAACTTGGGAAGCTGAGGCAGGAGAATAACTTGAACCTGGGAGGCGGAGGTTGCAGTGAGCAGAGATCATGTCACTTCACTCCAGCCTGGGCAACAGAGCCACTTCATCTCAAAAAAAAATTTGGTAGAGACAGGATGTTGCTGTTACCCAGGCTTGTCTCAACTCCTGGGCTCAAATGATCCTCCCACCTCAGCCTCCCAAAGTGCTGGAATTACAGGAATGAGCCACCACATCAGGCCTGAAATGTACATCTTGGGCTCCACCTGGATCTACTGAGTTAGAATCCATATTTTGACAAATGATAAAGTTCAATTTATAAATTCAGCACAGATTATTATACTGTACTGAAACTGTATAAGGTGAAACCATAGATAAGGGAGGACTCATATTTATATATTTTAATATGCGTGTGTATTACCCCCCAAGTTACAGAGAATGTGGTTCCAGCAATCTCAAAAAAAAAAAAAAAAAACAGGGTGGGTTAACTTTCCCTGAAATTCTGGAAAATCAAAACCAGAAAAACAAGCATGCAAGCCTAGGGTGGAATTGCCAGGTCTCCATTATTATTATTATTATTATTG
Organism: Aotus nancymaae; assembly: GCF_030222135.1. Classification (NCBI taxonomy): domain Eukaryota; kingdom Metazoa; phylum Chordata; class Mammalia; order Primates; family Aotidae; genus Aotus; species Aotus nancymaae. The sequence continues at coordinate 28,155,513 of NW_026988463.1, read as the reverse complement.
TTATTATTATTATTTTTGAGATGGAGTCTCGCTCTGTCACCAGGCTGGAGTGTTGTGGCATGATCTCGGCTCACTGCAACCTCCACCTCCCAGGGTCAAGCGATTCTCCTGCCTCAGCCTCCCAAGTAGCTGGGATTACAGGTGCACACCACCACACTGACTTTTTTGTATTTTTAGTAGAGATGGGGTTTCACCATGTTGGCCAGGATGGTCTCGATCTCCTGCAGGTCCCTGTAGGGAGCCAGCCCCCACACCCCACCCGTGGGTACCCCGAGTTTGGTGATGGCAAAGGAAAAAGATTAAGAATAAAAGTGGGAACAGGGGACCATCACTTGTAATGGAGGCAGTGAAGGCCCTGAACTTAGGTTCCCCACCGTATTTATTGGTTACACTTTGAGCAGTCAGCAGGTGTTGGGGTGAAGGTGAGGTGATAGTGGGGAGTGGAGTAATGGTGGGGTGAATCAGTGAGCTGGAACTCAATCAGTGAGCCAGAACTGGTGCATCATTCTGAAGACTGTTAACAGTGGCAGTTTGGGAGTTTCACAAAACAAGAACATGTGGTTCTCTACAGATTGCATTCTAGGCGCAGCTGGAGGGAGGGAGTCTCACAAGAAGCATACAAGTCTGGTGACTTTGTAATGCTACAAAAGGGGTTTTAAGTCCTTGAGCATGTTATGTACTGTAACAGAGTCAAGGTCACTCTGCACCTGGAACATGAAGGCTTAGGGAAGTCTGCCTCCCCAGAGGCCTGACGCAGTTTGCCACGGTTTATTGTTCCCAGTACTTGTAACCATGTTATGTAGGCACTCTGTAAGCCCTTCCTCCAACAGGTCCCTATTCTTTTTTTTTTTTTTTTGAGACAGTCTTGCTCTGTCACCAAGGCTGTAGTGCAGTGGCACGACCTCCACTCATGGCATCCTCCACCACCCGGCTTCGGCTTCAAGCGATTCCCCTGCCTCAGCCTCCTGAGTAGCTGGGACTACAGGCACACACCACCACACTCAGCTAATTTTTTTGTATTTTAGTAGAGATGGGGTTTCACCATGTTGGCCAGGATGGTCTCCATCTACTGACCTCATGATCCACCCACCTTGGCTTCCCAAAATGCTGGGATTACAGGCATGAGCCACCGCTCCCGGCCAGGTCCCTATTCTTAAGTACACTGCACCCAATAGTGACAAGGAATCTGTGAGATTGTGCAATACTGCCACCCCCGGTGAGGTGGGCACAGGCACTGTCACCTGGGAAAAAACTCGGTCCTGCCCACTTCATCCAGCTGTCGAGTGCCCCTCCCACCCTCGCTTGGACCCTCCTCACCAAAACGCAGAGACAGCACCCTCTCACAGGGGCAGCACATTCACCATCTTCAATCCAAACATCCAACTCCTTTCCTCTGCCTCTTGCCCCTACACCAGTGGCCCTCATTTCCAGTTGAGAGCCCTCATCTCATACTTAGGGCTAAAGCCACAATCCAAGGCGCTGAGAGCATTAACCACCAGCAGAGAGCAGTATTTCCTCCAGCTCCAAACTCCTGCCCTCAAAGATACTGGTATTTTAGACTCAATGGTCTCCAAAAGCTTTTATTATAGTATCTCAAGATTGTGGACCCAATACTTCTACAACAAAAAATCCTCGTCAGATGTGCTGGCACAACCAACTTGAAAATACTTTGTATATGCTAGCACCACTGAAGATTATATTCGCATAGGAAGACGAACACAATTGTACGAACTTTCTTCTAAGTCAAATTATTTCAAAATAGCCAGGTGCAGTAGCACACCTGTAGTCTCAGCCACTCCAGAGGTTGAAGGACCGCTTGAGCCCACTGAGACCAGCCAGGACAAAATTGAGACCCCCACCCCCACTATGTCTTCAAAATTTCAAGATAAAGATCAAGTAAAAGGCAGTTGGGTGCACTGGCTCACGCCTGGAATCCCAGCACTTTGAAAGCCTGAGGCAGGTAGGTCACAAGGTCAGGAGTTTGAGACCAGCCTAACCAATATGGTGAAACCCTGTCTCTACTAAAAATACAAAATCAGCCAGGCGTGGTGGTGCATGCCTGTAATGCCAGCTACTCGGGAGGCTGTGGCAGGAGAATCACTTGAACCCGGGAGGTGGAGGTTGTGGTGAGCCAAGATAGTGCCATTGTACTCCTGGGCAACAAGAGCGAAATTCCATCTCAAAAAGGAAAGGGAAAAAAAAGGATGAAGAAAAGAGGGTTTGTCAGAACTGAGGATCCAAAGGTAAAAATGGAGTCTGAGGCTACTGGGGAGGAATAACTGCAGATAGGACCCCACATTCCATACTGAGTTTAGCCTCTCTTGTAGGCTAGGATAGGCAGTGAGATCTGGTTAGACTCCATGGTGCATGGTTAAAAAAGATAAAAAATGTCACCTCACACCTGTTAGAATGGCTGTATAAAAAAGATGAGCGCTAACTAGCAAGGATGTGGAGAAAGGGAATCCCTGCACACCGCTGGTGGAAATATGGACTAATGCAGCCATTATAGAAGATAGTACAAAGCCTCCTCAAATAACTAAAAATAGAAGTATCCTATGACCTAGCAATACTATTCTAGGGATACATTGAAGGGAACTGAAATCTGTACATCGGCTGGGCATGGTGGCTCACATCTGTAATCCCAACACTGGGAAGGTGAAGCAGGCGGATCACCTGAGGTCAGGAGTTTTGAGACCAGATTGGCCAACATGGAAAAACCCCCATCTCTACTAAAAACACAAAAATTAGGCCAGGCACAGTGGCTCATGCCTGTAATCCCAACACTTTGGGAGGCCAATGTGGGCGGATTAGCAGAAGTCAGGAGTTAAAGACCAGCCTGACCAACTTGGAGAAACCCTCTCTACTAAAAATACAAAATTAGCTGGGTGTGGTGGCACATGCCTGTAATCCCAGCTACTCAGGAGGCTGACCCAAGAAAATCGATTAAACACAGGAGGCAGAAGTTGCAGTGAGCCGAGATCACACCACTGTACTCCAGCCTGGGCAAGAAGAGTGAAACTCCATCTCAAAACATAAAAAAACTTGAGAGGAAAGCACTTTCCAATTAGGGGTTCAAGCTATGCTTGTGATGGCAGCTGTCTTAAAAACCGAGTTTGAAAACCCAGTTAACTGCAGGCCGGATGCGGTGGCTCAAGCCTGTAATCCCAGCACTTTGGGAGGCCAAGGTGGGAAGACCACCTGAGGTCAGGAGTTCAAGACCAGCCTGGCCAACATGAAGAGACCCTGTCTCTACCAAAAATACAAAAAAAAAAAAAAATAGCTGGGCATGGTGACGTCCACCTGTAGACCTAGCTACCCGGGAGGCTGAGGCAGGAGAATTGCTTGAACCCAGAAGGGGGAGGTTGAAGTGAGCCGAGATTGCGCCACTGCACTCCAGCCTGGTGCCTGACAAATCAAGACTCGGTCTCAAAAAAAAAAAAAACGTAACTAAAACCTGTTTTGCTCTTAATTTTAGGCTCTGTATAACTAAAAAACATGCTAAACACTGGCTGGCAGGTCTGGGCAAATTTACAAGCACATAAAAGGTTGAGGGTCACTAACATTTTAACTCACTGGCCACACCCCTCCCCTCTATCACTCATTCCCTGAGGGCCTTCCACCCTCCAATCAAAAAGGCGCAAGCCTAAAATCTCAAAGTGCCAGTGACCTCAAGCCCTCTGAGTACAAGTGACCTAGCCAGACCAGTCTCCTTATAGCAGATTATCTACCCAGGCCCCATCCACCAGGCTAGCTAGGAACAGGTCAACTTGGCTTCTTTAAATACAAGCCATTACCTCTAGCTTCCTTTCCCAGAAAACCTTCCCCCTTCTCACTATCTCCATTCCCAAGTCTCTTATCACTGTAGCATTGTCTTAAGGCCTAAGTAAACCAAAGTCTGAGATCAGAATTTGCTGGCCCCTTCAGGACCTCCTGCACGATGGTTTCAGAATGAAAATACCATTAAAACGAAGTGGAGACTGAACAGAGTAGGACTCACTTCTGGCTTTCCCATTTTCTGGTTCTGAGCCTTGTAACTCATGTACTTCCTTCTCAGCTGTCAAGTGCCCCAGGGTCTCTCAGGGTTGAAGATTAGATCCTGACTCCACAAACTCTGCAGCACTCAGCAGGCATTAAGTTACTCTCCTTCCCATGAAAGACCCAGAGTGGCTAAGAGCTCTCCACCATAGTCAGATTTGAATAGTGCCCCATATAAACCCAGTTTGTTTGAGCCTCACCATTTAAAGTGCCAAAGAGCTAAGAGTTCTTTAAAAAGGTTAAACTGCTGCAAAGAATAAACTTAAGACCAGTATGCAAATAAATACGGTAAAGGAAAAACTCCCCATAGCTGGGCAGATTTAGGCCGACACTCATGACATCCCGTGTTCTTCATTTCTCATGTATGCATCCAAACTTGCCGTGACAAAAAAGTTTAATCTCTGCTCTCAAGGGTATCACTTGGCCTTCTCCCCTGGATCAAATGCTGTATTCCAGTTCCTGCTGGGCAGGATGATCTGTAACAGGGAAATTCCCAACCTTCCTGACTTGGACATCACTCTTCCAGCAAAGTGAGGAGGGGGAAGAGGAACAAAATTTAACTAAAACGGTCATGTTTAATGGGAACCAGAGGTATGATTACAATTACATAGTCCGACACAAAAAACCCCCTTGGGGTGATCAGGAGTTGGAAGGTTACAAAACAACAAGGGTTAACACTGGGTACAGGAAGAAAAGCTGTTCCAGAACCTGGGGAGCCAGGCTAATATGGCCTCTCCCTGCGATCCTGTCTGTGCTCACCCCTGCAAAAAAAAAAAAAAAAAAAAGAGATGTCTGTTATATTTGGGTTACCAGCCTCTCCAAGTCTAGATATCCTATCTGGCCCTCCTACCTAATCCAGTAAGAATGTCTTATCTCAAGTGGGTCTACAGATTCATTCTTCCCGAGTTAATTTTCCTTCCCACCCCGCTACTGGTTACAATCTCAGGTCTTTCCATCTAGTCCTCCAAATGAAACCACTTTCTCAACAAAACCTTGTTATCCAATGGCCTCTGTTCAACTACTCTTTTTTATTCTCATTTAAAGTCTTACCTGGAGTCCATCTTGCCAGGGCCAAAGCCACCTCTGTCCCCACCACCCCGGCCCCCTCGGAAGCCTCCACGGTCCCCACCACGGCCCCGGTAGCCTCCTCGATCATAGCCTCCTCTGCCACCACGACGATCATCTCCGTAGTTACCCCCTAGGACAAAAGAAATAAGATCTATCACATATATTCCTATCCCTCTACCTTCCCAGAGCCTCCCTGCTGAAAACTTAAGAACTCGTTGGTCCCAACTCCTTGGCATCAGGTCTGCCTTTCTTACCCATATGAGAGCCGCCTGGTCCCCCTCCTGGGCCATCCGGTTTAGGGGCCTTACACTGGTTGCATTCATTCCTCCAAGAGAAGTTCATGTTCTCACAGGTGCTAAGGAAAAGGAAGACAATTAGTCTGGAGGAATGGGGAATAGGCAAGACCTAGACTTAGGCAGAAACTACCATGACTTTAGAGATAGTGAAGAAACTAAGGCCTCAGAAAAACAAAAAGGTTTGCTTCCCCCAATCAGAACCAGAACAAAAACCATTATTACTGAACCCAATCCAGTACCTTTCTCATTATATCAACCTTACATACGTAAGCTTTTGGTTAAATCTGACCCCAACAGTGTGGCGCTGACCTTTACTTCTTTGGAAACATCCACATACCTAATTACTGTAACATCAAAGAACTAAACAAAAATTAAGTTTCACTCACGGATTAGGACACTTCCAGTCGCCAGCACGCTGCTGTCCTCCACCGCCACCACCTCCACTGGGAAATCCTCCCCGGCCACCACCACCACTGCCGCCACCTCCGTAGCCTCCACGGCCCATGGGTCCTAATGCAGATAAAACAAGTATGGGTCTGTCTGCTCCCTGCCAAGTTTGGTCGACCTAACCCATTCCAGGCACCTTTACCATCTTCTGCACTCTCCCCACCCACACTTTGCAACCACCAGTAGGTAGCTCCTCACCTCCTCGCCCTCGGCCTCCACGACCATTGCCACCACCCCGATTAAAGTCTGCCCGGCGAGTAGCAAATGAGACCTTGATAGGATTTCCGGAGAATTCTTTACCTAGAGAAATATAGTATCAAGAGACTTTAGATTCAAGACATTAATCCAAAAATTCAAGCCAAGAGATGCCTTTCTGAAATGGTTTATAATCTACTGACACATAAGCAAAAATGAGACTGTACTTGAAACCATAGCTAAAGTGTTGGAAAACTCTGAAGAACCCCAAAACTATGGCCTGCTTCCGAAGGCTTGCTGCCCTAGCCCCAGCCCCACCTCTGCCAGCCTTCTTATACATACCATCAAACCAGTCAATAGCTGCTTTAGCAGAAGGTGGGTCATCAAAAGAGACCGTTGCCTCTCCCTTCAGCTTGCCAGTTTCCCTGTCTGTGTACAAATTAATCATGGGCTGTCCCGTTTTCTTGTTTGTCTGAAAGCAAAATGAGGTAACATCAATTTTAGAGGCTACAGGACTCCCATCTTCTTCCTCCACAACATGAGGTTTATCATTCCCAAACTTAAGCTCCCCTCTTCCCAGGTTCTTCTTCCTACCTCACATGTAAATGTCCATTAAAAGTGTTTCTCACTCCAACATTGAGAAAGAAAACTAAAGGTTATTATAGAGTACAAATCTCGGAATTTAGGGGACTCTTACCAGTTATACCTTTTGTGTTAAGATAGAACTTCTTTTACAAAACAGCAAGTGGCCAGACACGGCGGTTCATGCCTATAATCCCAGCGCTTTGGGAGGCAGGTGGATCACCTGAAGTCAGGACTTCAAGACTAGCCTGGCCAACATGGTGAAACCCCATCTCTACTAAAAATACAAAACTTAGCCAGGCGTGGTAGCGGGCGCCTGTAATCCCAGCTACTTGGAGGCTGAGGCAGGAGAATCACTCGGAACTTGGAGGCAGAGGTTGCAGTGAGCTGAGATCATGCCACTGCACTCCAGCCTGTGTGACAGAGCAAGACTCCATCTCAAAAAAAAAAAAAAAAAAACGCCAACTAAGGCTCCTTCTGCAACAATTTAAGCTAGCAACAACCATTAAGACTTGCTTTTACTAATGTGTGAAATCCAAAAGCCTGCACTGACAGAAAGCACCCACTCCACAAGTACCTTAATAATACCAATCTGCTTGAAGTAATCAGCCACAGACTCAATTGTAACATTCTCGCCCAGGCCTTGCACGAAGATGGTGTTGTTGTCTGAATTATCCTGTTCTGCTTGAACAGAGGAGAAAATGCAAATGTGAAAAAGTAAAACAAATAAAAATAAACACATAAGGAAAAAACCAAAAGCAGTACACCTAGTATCCATTAAGCAACTTGTATGATTTGGTTTATGGAAGACAAATGAAAAGAAATCCGTATTCCCTTTTATTGAGCACCTATATGCCAGCCATGCTGATAAATTTCAGGTTTGGTTTGACAATTATCCTTTGAAACACATCAATACACAGTACAGAAACCAGAACTCAGGAGTGAAATGCCCAAGACCACGCAGGCAAAGGACATCAGTATTTATCAACTTTCAGTTAAGGTTCCCAAATTAAGTAAGAAACCCATTTTACATTAAAATCTAGTACACAAACATCAATACAATCTAAACAAGAGTGAAATGCTTTCCTTCGTGCGGTCAGGTCTTTGTTCACTAGTTTTTGTTCACCAACTTGGACGTGATCCACATTTTTAAGTAACCACTGCAGTAAACTAAAAGTTCTGAGGGGGGTCCAGATGCATCAGCATCACTGGGGACATGTTAGGCAGATTTTCAGGGTCATCTCAGACCTCCTAAATTGCGGGGTGCGGAACCCACAAGCCAGGTATTTCTGAGAAATACATCATGATTACTTCTTACTGCTAACTAAGGATACACCTAACTCCCTTTCTCTCTACTCCCATTGTTTCCTTTTAATAACAGTTTCAAATAATATCCAGTCAGTCTTGATCCACTTTAGCTACTCTATTCATGCCACCACCTGTGAACTCACCAGAGTCATGACGTGATCCTTGGTCCCGAGGGCCTTAAGTGACATGGAAAAAAAGAACAAAACAAAAACAAAAACAAGGAAAGGGGAGCCGTTAGTCAACAGGAAAAAACAGACAAGGAAAAAAATTAACACCAAATCCAAATTTGCAAAATATCATGTAAGTGCTCACAGCCTCACTCCAAAACCCTTTCCTGGGTCACCTGCCCAGAGGAGAAAATTCTAGGCAGGCCCCTTAAGATCTGTAACTTGAGTCTCCACAGAGACAACTCCACACTTCAGAAAATGCTGCCTCCCCCAGCTCAGGCTGGGAAATGTCCTCAGCACAAACAGCAGGGGAAAGGAGACCCATTAAAGAGAACAAACCAACTCAGCTTGGCCCGGTTCTCTCACCCGAGAGAGATGGGCTCGCCACGAGCCATGCGATCATCCAGTTTCTCCCAACTTTACCACCAAAGACACTTATCCCTTGTGGAACAATTTTTAATTTCATCTTTAGAAACCATTCTTAAAACCATGTTATGTTTCCCCAAAACCACATGAAAATAAAAACCATATATAATAGCTATTGTATTTTTTAAGCATGTCCCAGGGAACAGACCAGATATCTTATTTCCGTAATGCAGCCTCTATTTTGTTTTTCCAGAGACCATCTTTGACCAATGTTTATCTGAATTCGCCATATATAAATATTGTACCCACACGCAATGACACCTAAGTCATGAACCCAAGCCTTTGGCTTTAAATGTTGAGACAAATCAAGAAACCTTTTGTTAGTTAACCAAACCAGAAAAGTTCCAGCTTACTGGGAGACTTCTCAAATTTGTCATTTTTCCATGAATTCAGTGTGTGCTGTTTTAAGACCTTCCTGGTCCATGAATTCAGTTTGTGTTGTTTAAGACCTGGTTATTTCCCATGAGCCACACATGCTTCCAAACTTTCTTGAAGTAGTGCACATGTTCCTTCCCAGAGCTAGTTTCTATTTGCCCATCTGAGTTAAGTCCATATACAGAGAATTGCATTCATTGACACCATTCTGTACTTTATAAATGTGTACCAACTTCACCATCCTCAGGGCAGGGCAATGTCACATCCCTCTTCCAGAATTAAAACATTTGGAGGTTGTCTCCCACACACACTCCCACACACACAAGCCTTGAACACAATTATCAAAAGGGTCCTAAAGCCAAGCTGGCACCACGTGTTCCATCCAGCACACACTCTCCAGTTTCTCATGATGATGGTCACTAAGTGCCAGGTGTGGCAACAGCCCTGTCCCAGGCCTACTAGACCCCTCTTATTAACCGGGGGCAAACCCATTTGGTAAAAGATGACTATTGAGTCTTACCCCTGCCTGCTCCAGGTTAGCACACACCAGGCAACAGGTGGCATTCTACGCTACCCCTTTTTGGAGGTGGTTCTGGACACCTCAAAACCTTTGCACTTAAATTAACACGCTAAGACATCTGCAAATGAACAATCAGACAAAGCATTGCTGGGAGTTGGGAATTTTGGAAACTCTGTTCACTTACCACCAAATTTATTGAAGCCACCACGGTCACTTCCGCTGGAGAAGACAAGTTAGAAGAAAGGACATGAAGCTTCCAACGGCTACAAAAGGGTGTTTTTTTGATTTTGTTTAACATTCCCCAAACATGGGTAGGTGTTTTCGGAAAAAGATACAAGTGGCTACTAAAATACATCCCTTCCTGACCACCCCTTGTCTGACCTTTGAGCGTGTCACACACACGTGTGCAATTTCTCAGACACAGTTTATAAAGATTTTGCTTTAAAAGGTTATATATCTATTTCCTTTGGAAAAAAAATGACCCATTTTCCTTGGTCGTTCTTCCGATGGAGCAGATGTTTTTTTTTTTTCCTCTTGTCGCAAGTGGTTGACAACCAAGTAGTTGGTTTAAAAACCCTACCCCAATTTACCCAGAAGACATTTCACACCAGGCTGGGGTAGCCCTGAACACATTTTTGTGGTTTTTGCTTTGAAAGCAGCAAGCAGACCCAACCCCACTCCATAAAAAGTCAAAACCAAAAGCAATTTCCCCTTAAAGCAAGACAAACTTAGCTAAGCCCTGTCCTAACTACTGAGCTGTTTTTGATCTCCCCCAACCCCCGGGGTCACCCCTTCTACACTGCGAGAAGAGCGGAGTATTTTGCAATGTCACCTTTCATACCTGTGGCACATAAAATGCAGAGCAAGTTAACAGTCACATAACAGTTGTTTTTCTTTTTAAAGTTTTGCATTAAACACACGCACACAACAGAGTTTTCCTTATTTTTGTACGTTTTTGAGATTGCCCCCACCCACCTCTGCATACTTACCATATCCAAACTTGTTTTAAAAATCTACTTTTTCCAAAAACAGTAACACTGACAGTCCTCCCCTTTTTCAAGGGAGACAGGGTAGGGTCCTTCAAATCATTTACCAACAGATTTGACGACTCTTTTAATATCAAATCTAAGGTTTTACTCAAATCAACTTCAGCAGGAAGGAAAGGTCCAGTTGGACAAATGATGATTTTTAAGTAACCAGGGGAAGGCAGACAGTGGAACAAATAGGTGGGAGACCACTGTCAAGCATATTTTTGCCCAAAAGGTCTGCACACTTCAGTCAGATGGCCCCACAAACCAAGTCACACACAAAATCACTGTCAAATTAGTGCAAATCAAGCTCGTGGATTCAAATGACTACAGAAAACAGGAAGAGTAGCCAATTCCTGGAAGCTGAAGTCAGGTTAATCATCACCAACTCCCTAGAGGACACATGGGAATACACATACCAGGTTTCCCTACTATTTCCCAGGAGTGGGATCATCGGTTTCCCTTGCAGAGAAAGAAGTCTTCACTTCTATGTTTCTTGCCTAGGATATCAATGACTCCAATCCATACATATCTATGTATGATTTTTTTCTCTTTGGAAACAAGTGTCAATACTCAAAATCTCTATTCAGTGGTATGGATGGGAGTTTCAGCTCCCAAGTTCTCACAAAAATAAAATGGGGATGTAAAAACAGTCACTGACCCAAAATCAAAGCCTTCACAGATCCCTAGACAACAAGAATACTAAACCATGCACTAGGGACTGGCTTCAGGGAAATTCATGCAATCCTCCACACCCCCCACCAAAGATACTCCCTGGCTTATAAGACACCTACCCCATGCCACCTCTGCCTCCACGGCCACCTCCACGACCTCTGGGTTCATAGCCGCCACTGCTGCGGTTGTAACCACCACCGCCACCGCCCCTGCCACGGCCTCCACGGTCCTGCTGTCCGTAGCCACCACTGCCTCCACCACTCTGGTCTTGACTGCCATAACCACCACCACTGCCGCCGCTGCTGCCACTACTCATGGAGGACTGATCTTGGCCATAGCTACCTGTGAGAAAAGGAAGGATGATTTAAAAAAAAAAAAAAGTCTACGGGCCATACTACCCTGAATGCACCCAATCTCATCTGATCTCAGAAGCTAAGCAGGGTCGGGCCTAGCTAGTACTTGGATGGGAGACCGCCTGGGAATGAATACCAGGTGCTATAGGTTTTAAGGAAAAAAACAAACAAAAAAGTAAAGTATCACAAAAAGGTTCAACAAGTGCCAAGCAATAAAAGACAAAATAAATTTAAAAGACATGTAGGAAACAAGAAAGCAATCCCTTTAGGCTAAGAGTCAAACAGGAGAATACAAATCCTTATAGAAAATGGACTGCTGGCAAAGCTGAGGACATCTCACCTCCACCCCCACCTCCACCACCACCACCGCCGCCGCTGCTGCTGCTGTTGTACTGGTTCTGCTGTCCATAGCCCTGAGGCGGATTATAGGAGCTTTGCTGCTGTCCGTAGGTTTGCTGCTGTCCACCATAGCCAGACTGCTGGCCGTAGCCGCCACTCTGGGGGGGCTGCCCATAGCTGCTGCTCTGAGAACTGCTCCCATAACTAAGGAAAACAAAAAACAAAATCATAATCCCAGCATACCCCAAATTTCATTTTTAGTGTATTCCATTCTCTGTACCCAACATAGGTTCCCCCACCCCAATTACACGTAGCTGCTCCTACTCCTGGGTGCCTTTATCATTCCTCATCAATTCACCCCTTTTCAAGCCTTCCCCTGACATCAACACCACTGTACCTTCCCGAGGTGCTGCTCGGAGCTGGCTGCTGGCCATAGCCAGGGTAGGAGGACTGCTGCCCGTAAGATGATTGGGAGCTCTGGCTACTGCCATAGCCACCAGTTGAGCCATATCCCTGGGGAGCTGACTGAGTGCCATAGCCTGCTGTGAGGATAAAAAAAGGGAGTGACAAAAGCCACAAGGAAAGAGAAAATGTATGGAATGGGTTAAAGAAAACATATACGACCTAACACTCACTCATACTCAAAACGTCAGCCTCTCAGAAGCCGTTAGTAATCTAGCAACCCATAGGCAAAAATTAAGTTACCACCCTCCTTCTAAAGCCTAAAGTTAATGCTCCAACTTCTAGCAACTCTTTAGAACAGTTCCAATTTCACCCCACCAATCCCAACACCATCTCCAGAACCACCCTCTAATCCCAGGCCCAAGGATCCCTGTTAACCATACTGCAATGTGCAGCTGTGTGTGCAGTTTCTGCAGGACAACCACATTCGTTGGTTATGCTTCAGGACCTTGGGACAAATCCCACCTTCTTAGGTATCATATGATTTTATACATTTGCAAGCAAAGCCATTTTCTCAATTTAAGAATCAGCCTAACATTGTTCTCCCTTTAGAAAATATGCTCTCTTTCATGCTGAGATGAAAAATAGGAGGATCAAAAAAATTAAAAGCCAAATAAAATAAATGGAAACAATTACAAACCAATAAACATTTTTGGTTTTTTGTTTTGAGACGGGGCCCTCAATACATTGCCCAGGCTAGAATGCAGTGGCTATTCTCAGGCACAATCACAGCTCACTGCAGCCCCAAACTCCTGGGCTCAAGGGATCCTCCTTCCTCAGTAGCTGGGACTACAGGCTTGCCACAATGCCCTGTAAAGAACTCAAACTCCCAAGAGTTTTGAGAATTATACACTGGTTCAGGGAAAGGAAATATGGAACAGTTTCAACATTTCTATGCTGCTCAGGTTTAACAAAAGCAGTATTTAGAGCCGGGTGTGGTGGCTCACACCTGTAATCCCATCACTTTGGGAGGCTGAGGCGGGGGGATCATGAGGTCAAGTGTTAGAGACCAGCCTGGCCAACATGGTGAAACCCTGTCTTTACTGAAGATATACAAAAAAAAAAAAAAAAGCGGGTGTGGTAGCACCTGCCTTAATCCCAGCTACTCAGGAGGGTGAGGCAGGAGGAGAATCCACCTCAACCGGGAAGGCAGAAGTTGCAGCGAGCAGAAACCACGCCACTGCACTCCAGCCTGGGTGACACAGCGAGACTTCTCAAAAAGAAGAAAAGCAACATTCAGAAAGAGGAGGAAGAGATGACTCGCTGAGAGAGACTCACTGTTCTGGGTCTGGCCGTAAGAAGAACCATAGCTGCCTTGGCCATAGCCTGAAGTATCTGTGGACTGGCCATAACCGCTGTAACTCTGCTGTCCATAGGGCTGACTGCTCTGCTGGGAATAGCCCTGCCCGGGCTGCGTGGGGTAGGCCCCATAGCTGGAGAAAAATAAAACCATCGTGATCAGGAAAAGATGCCTTGACCACCCTTGCCCTCTACAAACTTTGGAAGCACAAAAATAGCACTCACCTTTGGGTTGCTTGTTGAGTATAATCTGCAAAAGAAAAATACAATCACAATTATCTTCAGCCAACACTCTGAAAGAGTTGAATTAAAGCTAAATTCCTTAACTCAAGCACTGATGGGTAAATAGGACCACACTGGCCAGGTACGGTTGCTCACACCTGTAATCCCAGCACTTTAGGAGGCCGAGGTGGGCAGATCACTTGAGGTCAGGAGTTCGAGAACAGTCTGACCAACATGGTGAAATCCCTAAAAATACAAAAAATAGCCAAGCATGGTGGCGGACGTCTGTAATCCCAGCTACTCAGGACCTGAGGCAGGAGACTCATATGAACCTGGGAGGCAGAGGTAAAAAATTGGACCATGTTGCAAAAAAGGTCATACAATTCCCCCATGAGACAAGAGCAAGCTGGCATATCAGCCAAGTGTTCTCACAATAAAAGAAAAGAGAAGAAAATGCAAGTTTCTACAGAGTCCCAGAATCCTTAACCATTGGGAAAACCAAGGTCTCGGTGGACAGCCACTTTCTGCAAGCCCAATTCATGTCAGTAACTGTTACTCTAAAACACTGCACATTACTTTCATCCATTCTATGAAAAAGGCCTTATCCCCAGGAGTCAAAATAGACTAACTTGCCCGAAGTCGCAGAACTACCAACTGGAACAGGTTTGAATTCAAGCAGTGTTCCGATTGTGGCCTCCGTCTCTCAACCCAGACCCACAGAACGAGAATGTCTCAAAAAATGCCATTCTTCACTCTGTGACCAACCTCGGAGATTAAGTGGGCTTTTTAGTGAAGTCACAGAATCCAAAGCCCTCGGAATCCAAAAGATCATCCAAGTGCTCGCTTTAGGAGGCGAAAGTCAACTGGTACTCGATTCCCCAGTCCTGTCGCTCCAGATGGTTCGTTTTCTCACCTACCCTGCCTTCCCCCCGGCGAACCAAAAAACAGTGAAAGCGGTTTTGAAACGCCCCACTGAAGATACACGAGCAAGATCAACTCATCCACCCAGCACGGGAAACGCGGCGCTTCCCCCGCAGGAAAAGGGAAAGGACCAGGAGAGGGAGTGGCCTCCGATGGCGGTTCTTCTCCCTCCCCACCTCAGAAACAAGAAATTTAGGCCGGACGCGGTGGCTCACGGCTGTAATCTCAGCACTTTGGGAGGCCGAGGAGGGCGGATCACCTGAGGTCAGGAGTTCGAAATCAGCCTGATCAACATGGTGAAATCCCGTCTCTACAAAAAAAAAAAAAAAAAAATTAGCCAGGCGCCTGCCAGCTACTCAGAAAGCTAAGGCAGGATAATCACTTGAACCCAGGAGGAGGTTGCAGTGTGAACCGAGATCGTACCACTGCACTCCAGCCTGGGCAACAGAGGAAGACCCTGTCTCTAAAAAAAAAAAAAAAAAAAAAATTAGGCGGGAAAAACTCTCTGGCCCGGTCACCGATACGACACGTTGGTCGATTCCCGACCACCACCGCCAAACCGTTAAGCGGGAGCGTGGCCACGATCCCGAGCCTCCGCCCCCGCCGCGTGGCAACCGAGGCGGGAGAGGAGCGGTCCCGCCCCTTCCCGAAGGACCCCAGAGAGACGAGGCTTACACCGGACGCGCGCCGCCAAGTCCTCCGCGAAGGGTCTCGCGACAAAAAGCTGAGCCAACACGAGGCGGGGAAGGGGTATCAGCGCCGCGAGGGGGGAGGGGCCCGCAGAGCGCGTGCGCGCCGCGAGTGCCCGGATGCAGCACTGCGACAAAGCGGGCCCGAGCGCGGGCCGGGAGTGGGGGTAGGCGAGGCCACGGAGACCAGGCATTTCCACCCTCACCTCACGCTTCAAACCACCAAGAAGCGTCCCTCCCAACGCCCACCGCAAGCAAACGGACTGGATAAAGAAGACTTCCCGCCCAGCGCGCTAGGCGCCAGAGGAGCGAAACAAAATGGCGACACCAGCCTCCCCCAGTCACTCCTCTCCGCGGCTTCCCGCCACAGGGGTGCGAGAGAATCCCACAGGCGATCGTCGCCCCGGCCCCACAGAAGATGAAAAGCCCAGCTAGAAGGCCTCGGCTCGGAGCGCCGTCGCCGCCGCCTCGCGCCCTTACCTACCGTTCGATGCCATGTCCGCGCACGCGCGCACAGGCAAGCAAGCAACAAGATTCCAACTCCGCGGAGCACCGACGCCTCGAGGACTGAGCAGTCCCGCCTCTTGCGTCGAAGCTTAAGTACGCCCTGCCGCCTACGCACCGCGCAGGCGCGCACCAAATGCGGAAGAGCATGGGGGAGGCAGGAATGCACTCCCCCCACTTCCTAGGGTACGTAGAGGATCCGAGCAGGCAGAAGGGAAATAAGTTAACTAAAGCCATGTGAATACGATACATAATCATATTTTTGAAGAAAGAACCTCTCTCTCCTCGACAGGACTAGCCCACGCTCTAACTCCACCCCCATGAAGGCACAGTGGTACGGCCTGAGTGCCCGCTAGGGGCGGGGCGAGGGGCCCGGGCCGCTAGGGATCGAACTGGAGTCACAGCCGGGAGTCGCGGGTTGGAACCGAGATTCCCGTGTCCGGGCCTGTTTGCTGGGTCCCGCTTTCACCCAGGATGACGAGTTCCTGCCCTCCGCCGCCTTGCCGCTGTGTGGGGCGCCTAGTCCTCCCGACCCCAGCCTCCCTCCTCCAGCAGCACACACTGACCCTCCCTCTCCCTCGGGCCCTGGTGTTGACTTCATCGTCTTTCGGGGTTGCCTGGTCTTTCGGCCTTTCTGGGGTTCGGGCATTGTGACGTTTGACCTGAAAGACAGCAGGCATTTTGGCCGGGACCCCTGAGCGCGGGGCTGGTCCAGCACTGGGCTCGCGGGAGCCGCAGGGTGGGTCCGCCCAGGCCATCTTTGGGACCAGAGAGGGTTGACCTCAGATGAAGGATCCGCAGCCTTTTCTCAGGGACCTCCTTTTTATTTTTCTGAAACCCTACCAAGGAACCAGTGGCGATCCCAGAAATAAAACGTGCACAAGGCTTAGGTGGTTTCAAAATTTACAGATAATTTATTTCTCACCACAGTCTTATGAAGGAAGTAACGATATCTCCATTTTTTCTTTTTTTTTTTTTAAAGACGGGGTTTCACCTTGTTGGTCAGGCTAGTCTTGAACTCTCGACCTCAGGTGATCCGCCCGCCTTGGCCTCCAAAGTGCTTGGATTACAGGCGTGAGCCACCACGCCCGGCCGGTATCTCCATTTTCTATATAAGAAAAGTGAGATTTAAAGACCCAAGTAATTGTGCTTGATTACAGGGCAGCTTAAGAGGAGTCGTGATTTGAATTCAGGTCTTGTGACTGCAAAACACTCCTCTTTTTGGTGGCATGAATGCTAGTGTTTAGTCGCCTTTTCACTTCCTGTGAAAGCAAAAGCAAAAAGGAAAATTCAAATTAACTTGCAACTTGAACTTTTTTTTTTTTTTTTTTGACAGAGTCTCACTCTGTCACCAGGCGTCAGGCTTGAGTGCAGTGGCGCGACCTCGGCTCACTGCAACCTCCGCCTCCTGGGTTCAAGCAATTCTCCTGCCTCAGCCTCCCGAGTAGCTGGGACTACAGGCGCGCACCACCATACCCAGCTAATTTTTTTGTATTTTTAGTAGAGACGGGGTTTCACCATGTTGGCCAGGATGGTTTCGATCTCTTGACCTCATGATTCGCCCGCCTTGGCCTCCCAAAATGCTGGGATTACAGGCGTGAGCCACCGTGCCCGGCCACAACTTGAACTTTCATCAGCCTTGCCTGGAGAAGGCAATTTGAAACTTGAACAAAAGAAGACAAAGGATGTTAATTCCTTTTTTTTTTCTTTTTGAGATGAGTCTTGCTCTGTCGCCAGGCACCAGGCTGGAGTACAGTGGCGCAATCTCGGCTCACTGCAATCTCTGCCTCCTGGGTTCAAGCAGTTCTCCTGCCTCAGCCTCCCTAGTAGCTGGTACTATAGGCGCATGCCACCACACCCAGCTAATTTTTGTATTTTTTAGAAGGGACGGGGTTTCACCATGTTGGCCAGGATGGTCTCTATTTCTTGACTTCGTGATCCGCCCGCCTCGGCCTCCCAAAGTGCTGGGATTACAGGCGTGAGCCACGGCACCCGGCCAGGACGTTAATTCCTAATGTACAGGCTTGCAGGGTTTTTTCCCAACTTAATCCTTGAGCAGTTTCAGAAGGTCCCTTGAGGGTTGAACATGTCTTTCTAGAGAAACAATGAGGGCTGTGTCCTGGGCCCGCCCACAAACTAAGCCCCACTAAGCCCGTGACTTCAGCCCTAATGGCCCAATATCCACGCCATCCCAGTTAGAAGGACAGTTCAACTCTCCAGTAAGAGTAAAAGAAAGGAAGTCCACCCTCATTCACTCATTAAGTCACAAATATTTATTTAGCACATAGTATGTTCCAGGCACTGTTCTGGGCACTGGGGAAGCATTCATGTACAAAGTAGATGAAGCTAACATTTAATAATCAAACTGGCCGGGCACGGTGGCTCACACCTGTGACTCTGGGCCAGGCGTGGTAGCACACACCGGTAATCTCAACACTTTGGGAGGCTGAGGCAGACGAATCACTTGAGGCCAAGAGTTCAAGATCAGCCTGGCCAACATGATGAAACCCCGTCTCTACTAAAAATACAAAAATTAGCCAGCAGTGGTGACATGTGACTGTAGTTCCAACTACTCGAGAGGCTGCAGCACGAGAATCGCTTGAACTTGGGAGGCAGAGGTTGCAGTGACATGAGATCATGCCACTGCACTCCAGCCTGGGTGATAGAGTGAGACTCGGCTCACTGCAATCTCCACCTCCATGATTCAAGTGATTCTCCTGCCTCAGTCTCCCAAGTAGCTGGGACTACAGGCACGTGCCACCACACCCGGCTAATTTTTTGTATTTTTAGTAGAGACGGGGTTTTACCGTGTAGCCAAGATGGTCTGGATCTCCTGACCTCGTGATCTGCCCGCCTCGGCCTCCCAAAGTGCTGGGATTACTGGCTTGAGCCACCACGCCCGGCCTCAAGTGGCCACTTCTCCAGGCTTCTCTCTCTCGGTGGACCTCTCCCAAGTCACAACACAGAAGCGTCTCACTCTTTCTCAAAGTCTCATTACTTGACACGCCCCTGCTCCCAGCATTTCCACCTTTCCCAAGGTCCCTTCCCTGTCTCCTTTCCTGCGTTCTCTTCCTCTGCACGCCTTTGCTTTGCCCTTGAGGCCTAAGATCCCAGCTGTGGCCTGGTGTGAACTGCAGCCTACAGACAGTTTTTGTGTGGCTTGCATGTTTTAATTTTTTTAACTAGCTACCAACAGTAAAAATAGTGGGCCGGCCGGGCGTGGTCGCTCACCCCTATAATCCCATCACTTTAGGAGGCCAAGGCAGGCAGATCACGAGGTCAAGAGATCAAGACCATCCTGGCCAACAGGGTGAATCCCCCTCTGTACTAAAAATACAAAAATTAGTTGGGCGTGGTGGTGTGCCTATAGTCCCAGCTACTCAGGAGGCTGAGGCAGGAGAATTGTTTGAACCCTGGAGTTAGATTGCAATGAGCCAAGATCGTGCCACTGCAGTCCAGGCTGGCGACAGAGCAAGATTCCGTCTTAAAAAAAAAAATAGTGGGCCATTCTAGGCCCACTTCCACAGGGCAAGGGTCAGCTAGTGAGGCACTGTCACCTTTAGCTGCTGTATGTGCTTAAAGTTTACTATAAATGTCTTCTTTATTTCCTACCTCATCAGGAAAGTCAATTTTAACTTTTACGTAATTTTTGAGACAGGGTCTTGCTATGTTGCCCAGACTGGTCTTGAACTCCTGGGCTTAAGGGATCCTTCCAGAGTTCTGGGGTTAAATGTAGCCTCAATTAACATGTATATCAGATATTTATTTATTTATTTATTTATTTTTGAGATGGAGTCTCACTCTGTTGCCCAGGCTGGAGTACAGTGGCATGATCTCGGCTCACTGCAACCTCTGCCTCCACTGCAACCTCTGCCTCAGCCTCCTGAGAAGCTGGGATTACAGATGTGCACCTCCACACTCGGCTAACTTTTTTAGTAGAGACGAGGTTTTCCTATGTTGGCCAGGCTGGTCTCAAACTCCTGACCTCAAATGATCTGCCTGCCTTTGCCTCCCAAAGTGCTGGGATTAGAGGCATGAGCCACCCTGCCTGGCCCAGTTATTTATTTAATTAGTTTTTTTTTTTGAGATGGAGTCTCGCTCTGTCGCCCAGGCTGGAGAGCAGTGGCACAATCTCGGCTCCCTGCAACCTCCACCTCCCGGGTTCAAGCACTTCTCTGTCTCAGCCTCCCAAGTAGCTGGGACAACAGGCAGGCGCCACCACACCCGGCTGACTTTTGTATCTCCTTTTTTTTTTTTAACTTTTTTTTTTAATAAGATGAGGTTTCACAGGAAGACCTGGAAGGCTGCGTGCAGCTTAAGTCTGACCCTGCGCAATGGCGGAAGCCTTGGCGACGGGCGCCTGCGGACAGGCGATGGCGGCGATGGCGGCGATGGCAGCTGCGGAAGGCTCCTCGGGCCCGGCGGGCTTGACTCTGGGCCGGAACTTCTCCAACTACCGGCCCTTCGAGCCCCAGGCGTTGGGCCTCAGCCCGAGCTGGCGGCTGACGGGCTTCTCCGGCATGAAGGGCTGAGGCTGCAAGGTCCCGCAGGAGACGCTGCTCAAACTCCTGGCGGGACTGACGCGGCCGGACGTGCGGCCCCCACTGGGCCGGGGCCTGGTGGGAGGTCAGGAAGAGGCGTCGCAGGAAACCGGAGTGGGCCCCAGCCCCACTTTTCCAGCCCTGGGCATCAGGATGGACTCCTGCGTCATCCCCCTGAGGCATGGGGGCCTGTCGCTGGTGCAGACCACGGACTTCTTTTACCCCTTGGTGGAAGATCCCTACATGATGGGGCGCATAGCTTGTGCCAACGTGCTGAGTGACCTCTACGCCATGGGCATTACTGAGTGTGACAACATGTTGATGTTACTCAGCGTCAGCCAGAGTATGAGTGAGGAGGAACGCGAAAAGGTAACGCCACTTATGGTCAAAGGCTTTCGGGATGCGGCTGAGGAAGGAGGGACTGCAGTGACCGGTGGGCAAACTGTGGTCAACCCTTGGATTATAATCGGTGGAGTTGCCACTGTAGTATGCCAGCCAAATGAATTCATAATGCCCGACAGCGCGGTGGTTGGGGATGTGTTGGTGTTAACCAAACCGTTAGGAACCCAGGTTGCTGTCAATGCCCACCAATGGCTGGATAATCCTGAAAGATGGAACAAAGTAAAGATGGTGATCTCCAGATTAGAGGTGGAGCTGGCGTATCAGGAAGCCATGTTCAATATGGCTACCCTCAACAGAACGGCTGCAGGTTTAATGCACACATTTAATGCCCATGCGGCCACAGATATCACAGGCTTTGGCATTCTAGGACACTCCCAGAACCTTGCGAAACAACAAAGAAACGAAGTGTCCTTTGTTATTCATAATCTGCCAATAATTGCCAAGACGGCTGCCGTCAGCAAGGCCAGTGGACGGTTTGGGCTTCTTCAAGGAACCTCAGCTGAAACCTCTGGGGGATTGCTGATTTGTCTGCCTAGAGAACAGGCGGCTCGCTTTTGTTCTGAAATCAAATCCTCCAAGTATGGAGAGGGTCACCAAGCATGGATCGTTGGCATTGAGGAAAAGGGAAACCGAACGGCCCGGATCATTGACAAGCCGCGAGTTATTGAAGTCCTACCTCGTGGGGCCACAGCTGCTGCTTTTGCTCCTGACAATTCACATGCCTCCTCTGAGCCTTGCTCGTGAGATGAAAGAACAGAAGCTGTTTGGGCCGTAGAGCAGTTGTACACAATCACGGATGGTTCTCAAGAGTTGATTTTAAGAAATTTCCAAAGAAGGCTGCCTGCATAGTGGTTCCAGCTGCCCTTTCTAGGTGATTGGAATGAGCCCATCAAAAGCAGCCTTTATGTACATCCCGAGGCCAGAGTAACATTTTGAACTTTGTGGGGGATGTTTGTTCATCGCTTGGGTAGAGGAGGAGCAGAAATACCTCTGTTTTCTCTTTCCAAAGTAAGATGAGGCTTTTCCAGGTTGAGGGATTTTTCTTTGCACCGAGTTGATTAATTTCTGCACAGGGATTGAGATGATTTATTAAAACCACACACAAATTGCAAAATGAAAAAAATTACATCAGAAGCAAATGAGTTTTGGACCAATACTGTTGATAAATCTAAATTGTTAAGAGAGATCTTATAATGCAACCTCAAATTCTTTGTTAGATTTTACTGAGTACTGGTTCTTTCCTGCTCTGGACAAGAATTGAGCAGCTTGTCATGACTGGGAAAGGAGGACCTGCAACCATCTGGCTTGGTCTCTGTTAATGACGTCTCTCCCTCCAAACCCCATTAAGGACTGGGAGAGGCAGAGCAAGCCTCAGAGCCCAGGCCTTGGTGGTTATTAAGATGTTAAGTTGTTTGCTGCATATATCGGTGATTTGATCAATAAAGAGTAATTTCTTCCTAAATAAATAATAAGATGAGGTTTCACCATATTGGCCAGGCTGGTCTTGAACTCCTGACTTCATGATCCGCCCCGCCTCAGCCTCCCAAAGTGCTGGTATTACAGGCATGAGCCACTGCACCTGGCCTCTTTAATTTATTTCTTTTTTATTTATTTATTTTTTTTTAGAGATGGGATTTCTCCATGTTGATCAGACTGGTCTTGAACTCCCAATCTCAGGTGATCTGCCTGCCTCAGCCTCCCAAAGTGTTGGGATTACAGGCATGAGCCACCACACCCAGCCTTTAATTTATTTTTTAAAGACAGGGTCTCATTTTGTCGGCCAGTTTATCTTGAACCCCTGGCCTCAAGCAATCTTCCCTCCTTGGCCTCCCAAAGTGCTAGAGTTACAGTTACAGGAATGAGCCACTGCACTTGGCCTAGATCAGATATTTAATGCAATTTTTCTTTTTCTTTTCTTTTTTTTTTTTTTTTCCAGAGTTAGGATCTCAATCTGTCGCCCAGGCTGGAGTGCAGTAGCTTAATCAAAGCTTGCTATGTAGCCTCAAATTCCTGTACTTAAGCAAGCCTCCCAACTTGGTTTTTAAAAAAGAGGGCCGGTCCCAGTGGCTCATTCCGGTAACGCCAGCACCTTGGGAGTCTGAGGCAGGAGGATCACTTGAAACATAGTGAGATCCTGTCTCTACAAAAAAATTAAAAATTAGCTGGGCTTGGTGGTGTGTGCCTGTGGTCCCAGCTACTTGGGAGGCTGAGTCAGGGGACCACCCAAAAGGTCGCGCTGCAGTGAGCTATGACTGCACCACTGTACTCCAGCCGGAACAACAGAGTAAGACCCTGTCACAGAAAAAAAAAAAAGAAGAGGACAGTTAGGGATATATATGTTTTCTTATGCATGAAATACCTCTGGAAGAAGAAAAACGAGTTGTAGTTTTTCTATGAGGAAGGCACCTGGGGAACTTGGGGTCAAGGATGTGAAGGAAATTCACTTTTCCTAGATCCTTTTATATTTTATTTTTTCACCATATGCATGTATTGACCAATTTAAAAGCAAATTAACTCTTATAAAGCACCACAGCATGGTTGGCGAGGAGGGTATTATACAGGGTGAGACCAGCCACAGGGGAAAGGCGATTAGTTTTGCAGTGAGTAGGGTGGGTCAGCCTTCACTGAGTTGACTTTTTTTTTTTTTCTTTTTGAGACAGGGTCTGGGTCTGTCACCCAGGCTGGAGTACAGTCTCAAGAGAGCCAAAGGCCGGGCGCGGTGGCTCGCACCTATAATCCCAGCACTTTGGGAGGCCGAGGTGGGTGGATCACGAGGTCAAGAGATTGAGACCATCCTGGTCAGCATGGTGAAACCCCGTCTCTACTAAAAATACAAAAATTAGCTGGGCATGGTGGCGCGGCCTGTAGTCCCAGCTACTCAGGAGGCTGAGGCAGGAGAATTACTTGAACCCAGGAGGCGGAGGTTGCGATGAGCCAAGATCGCGCCATTGCACTCCAGCCTGGGTAACAAGAGCGAAACTCCATCTCAAAAAAAAAAAAAAACAGCCAGGCGCGGTGGCTCAAGCCTGTAATCCCAGCACTTTGGGAGGCCGAGGCGGGTGGATCATGAGGTCAAGAGATCGAGACCATCCTGGTCAACATGGTGAAACCCCGTCTCTACTAAAAATACAAAAAATTAGCTGGGCATGGTGGCGCGTGCCTGTAATCCCAGCTACTCAGGAGGCTGAGGCAGGAGAATTGCCTGAACCCAGGAGGCGGAGGTTGCGGTGAGCCGAGATCGTGCCATTGCACTCCAGCCTGGGTAACAAGAGCGAAACTCCCGTCTCAAAAAAAAAAAAAAAAAACAAGAGAGAGAGCCCAGGCTTGATCTCTCCTTACAGCAGCCTCAATCTCCTGGGTTCAAGAGATCCTCTGGCCTTAGCCTCCCCAGCAGCTGGGATCACAGGTCTTGCCCCAGCAATTTTTGTATTTTGTAGAGACAGGATCTCATCATGTGCCCAGGCTGGTCTCAAACTCCTGCGCTCAACCAATCCTCCTGCCTCAGCCTCCCAAAGTACTAGTATTACAGGCATAAGCAACTGTGCCCAGCGAGGAGCTGACATTTCAACTGAGTGAATGAGGCATTTCTCAGTATAAAAACTGAACAAACAGAAGAGAGCAAGCTTGAGCCAGAGCCCATCCTGGCCTAGCACTTTAGCTGGGTTCTTCTATGTATGTACTTATTTTTTAGAGACAGGATCTCGTTCTGTTGCCCAGACTTCTTGAATACAGTGGTGCAATCATAGCTCACTGTAACCTCGATCGAACTCCTGTCCTTAAGCAGTCCTCCCCCTTCAGCCTCCCAAAGTGCTGAGACCACAGATGTGCACTACCGCTGTAGCTGGGTCTCTGTAGAAGGGCAAGGGAGGAAGAGCAGGCAAGCCCGCCGCCCACTCAGGAGCACTCCGGCCCAGGTAGCTGTGTGGAGGGATGGTGAGAGTGCAGCTTGGGCCAGACCCAGGTCCCACCTCTAGCCTACTACATATCTTCATGCAAATAGGAAGGGGCATCCCTTCCTCCAGGCAGAAACAGCCCCCTGACCCCTCGCAGGGCCCAAGGCTTGGGGAGAAGACCAGGACCTGAATTTCACTCTGCCCGAATTCAGCCCTGGACAGAGGATTTCATGCAGGGCAAAATGGTCACACTCCTAAGCAGAAGCCCTCAGGTATGAGACAACCTGCTATTTCACATCACTCAAAAGCAACAGGTGTGGTGTGGCTCACACCTCTAATCACAGCAATTTGGGACTCCAAAGCAGATGGATTTCTTGAGTCCAGGAGTTCAAGACCCCAGGTTGGTCTTGAACATGGTGAAACCAATCTACAAAAAAATTTAAAAATTCGCCAGGCGTGGTGGTGCACAACTGTGGGTCCAACTACTGAAGAGGCTGAGGTGGGAGGATCTCTTGAGCCTAAGAGCCAGAGGTTGCAACAAGTGGAGATTGCACCACTGCACTCCAGCCTGGGAGACAGCAAGAACTGTCTGAAGAAAAAGCAACTACTGGGAATATTACACAACATTTTCATCTGCAAATTATCCTTAACTGGGCCTCGAACATAGTAAGCATGAATAAATGACCTTTTCTCTCTCACTTATCCTTCAAGATGTGCTGCTTCAAGCAAGAAATAATTGCTTTATTATCTCCTTGGGCAGTGCCCAGGACAGGAAGTGCCCCTGTCTACAAGGGGCCCACTCAGATTTTGTGTCTCTGGTAGAGGTTGACGTGTTAAACAGACTGGGAAAGTAAACGCTGGGCAGATAATTGGCCTGTGCTAAGAAAAAACCTGCTTGGACCAGCTATTAAAGAGCCACACAGTTTGCTGGGTCTGAGGGAGAACTGCAGAAAGTCTCCCTGGAGGCAGGAAAAGGGCCTGGGGTAAGGTATGCGATGGTCACAGTGATAGATGGGAAACTGATCAATCATTGTGCCAGGTTCACTTCCAAACAGGTTAAAGGTCCCAGGGAAACAAACTGGGCATCCTGGTACCTGGTTCACAAAAATTCAGTATGGCCAGGCATGGTGGCTGACACCTGTCATCCCAGAGCCTTGGGAGGCTGAGATGGTGGGGGACATCACTTGAGCCCAGAAGGTCAGGCTGTAGTGAGCTATGATTGTACCACTGCATTCCAGCCTGGGCCACAGAACATAACCCCATCTCTCAAAACGAAAAAAGCGTGCCAGGCATGGTGACTCATGCCTATAATCCCAGCATTTTGGGATTATAGGCATGAGTCAGATCACTTGAGGTCAGGAGTTCGAGACCAGCCTGGCCAACATGGTGAAATCCCTTCTCCAGTAAAACTATAAAAATTAGCTCGGCATAGTGGCGCATGCTTGTATGTAGTCCCAGCTACTCAGGAGGCTGAGGTGGGAGAATCACTTGAACCTGGGAGGCAAACGTTGCAGTGAGCCAAGATGGCACCACTGCACTCCAGCCCAGGTAATGAAGAGTCTGCCTCAAAAAACAAACAGGACGCGGTGGGTCACGCCTATAATCCTAGCTCTTTGGGAGGCCAAGGCGGGCGGATCATGAGGTCAGGAAATCAAGACCAGCCTGGCTAACACAGTGAAACCCTGTTTCTACTAAAAATCCAAAAAAATAGCCTGGTGTGGTGGCGCATGCCTGTAGTCCAGCTACTTGGGAGGCTGAGGCGGGAGAATCACTTGAACCCAGGAGGCAGAGGTTGCAGTGAGCTGAGATTGCACCACTGCACTCCAGCCTGGGTGACAGAGTGAGACTTTGTCTCAAAAAAGTAAAAATGAAAAATAAAAATAAAACAAAAGTGTAATGTAAAAGGATCTGTTAGCAGTTCCATATCATTTGCCTTTTTCAAGGACTCAGGGCTATAGATTCTCCAGCTCTAAATAGGAAAAGGGAGAAAGGTGAGAGAGGGTATCAGTACTGGGGTTTCTGGACAAATATGCAAAAGAATGAAGAAATTTCCTTATGCTTCAGGCTAGCTCAATGGCTCTCACCTGTAATCCCTGCACTCTGGGGGCTGAGATGGGAGGATCACTTGAGCCCAGGAGTTCAAGATCAGCCTGGGCAACATAGCCAGACCCCCTCTCTACATAAACTTTAAAAAAGTAGGCCAGGCACGATGGCTCACACCTGTAATCCCAGTACTTTAAGAGGCTGAGGCAGGTGGATCACCTGAGGTTAGGAGTTCGAGACCAGCCTGACCAACATGGAGAAACTCCAACTCTACTGAAAAAAAAATACAAAATTAGCTGGGTGTGGTGGCACATACCTGTAATCCCAGCTACTCAGGAGGCTTAGGCAGGAGAATCGCTTGAACCTAGGAGGCAGAGGTTGCAGCAAGCAGAGATCGCGCCATTGAACTCCAGCCTGGCAACAAGAGCGAAACTCTGCCTCAAAAAAAAAAAAAAATTAGGTGGCATGGTGGTGCATGCCTGTTGTCCCAGCTACTGGGGAGGCTGAGGAGGGAGGATCCTTTGAGCCCAGGAGTTCGAGGCTGCAGTGAGTCATGACTGTGCCACCACACTTCAGCCTGGGTAACAAAGAGAGATCTTGTCTCAAAGAAAAAAAAAAAAAAAGAAACTTGTTTATGCTTGACCCTGCAAGGAGATTTAAACCCTAACATGCCAAATATATTTGTGTCCTTTTTTTTACCAGATTCATTTGCAAATATTTCCAGGAAGATACAGGTAAAACTACTAAGAAGAGTTCTGACTTTATCTGTGGGACAGCTAAAACAAAAATCACACAATTTTTTTAAATTTTGTTTTAAATAGATGTCTCAAGGGAACTATTTTGAGCCACATGATCTACTTATATAATTTTAAATTTTCTAGGAGCTACTTTTTATTTATTTTATTTTAATTTAATTTTTTTTTTTTTTGAGACGGAGTTTCGCTCTTGTTACTCAGGCTGGAGTGCAATGGCGCGATCTTGGCTCACTGCAACCCACCTCCTGGGTTCAGGCAATTCTCCTGCCTCAGCCTCCTGAGTAGCTGGGATTACAGGCACGCACCACCATGCCCACCTAATTTTTTGTATTTTTAGTAGAGATGGTGTTTCACCATGTTGACCAGGATGGTCTCGATCTCTTGACCTCGTGATCCACCCGCCTCGGCCTCCCAAAGTGCTGGGATTACAGGCGTGAGCCACCACGCCCGGCCCGGCTTTAGTATTTTTTAGGTGAATATGTGTTTTTTTCTCCCTGGTGGCAGAAGAAACACATTATCAGATCACCTAAAAACCTAACCACGACAGAGTGTAAATTGGAGAATCAAGTGTGGTTTACTTTAGTCTACCAGGGACAATTATGTAGCTCTTTGTGTAACGTAATTGTTTGTTTGTTTTGGTTTTTTGATCGTTTGTTTGTTTGTTGATTACTGCTCTGTCACCCAGGCTGGAGTGCAGTGGCAGGATCTTGGCTCACTGCAACCTCTGCCTCCCAGGTTCAAGCGATTCTCCTTCCTCAGCCTCCCACGTAGCTGGAACTACATGTGTGCACCACCAAGTCCAGCTAATTTCTATATTTTTAGTAGAGATGGGTTTCACCATTTTGGCCAGGCTGGTCTCGAACTCCTGACCTTGTGATCCGCCCGCCTTGGCCTCCCAAAGCCTGTAATCCCAGCACTTCAGGAGGCAGAGGTGGGAGGATCACTTGAGGCCAGGAGTTCAAGACCAGCCTGGGCAACATAGCAAGACCCCCATCTCTACAAAAAAATTTAAAAACCTAGCTGAGTGTAGTGGCATCCAAGTAGTCCCAGCTACTTGGTAGGCTAAAATACAAAATTACTAAAATATGAAATACTAAATTACTAAAAATACAAAATTAGCCGGGTGTGGCACATGCCTGCAATCCCAGCTACTGGGGAAGCTATAAGGCTTGAACCTGGGAGGTCAAGGCTGCAGTGAGCTATAGTCTTGTCACTGCACTCCAGCTGTGACAGAAGAGACCCTGTCTCAAAAAAAAAAACCATTTGCTGATTATTGAATTAAAATATATCTAAATGTAGTGAAATGATGAGGTAATAATTCACCAGGGTTTTATATTTCAGAGCTTCTTTTTACTAGTCTAAGACAACAAGTAGTGTTTACATTGAAATAGTTCAAATAAACTCCGGGTGAGAGTTTTCCTCTGTCATCTTGAATTCATTTCTTTTTCCTTTTTTTTTTTTTTTTGAGACGGAGTCTTGCACTGTTGCCAGGCTGGAGTGCAGTGGTGTGATCTTGGCTCACTACAACCTCTGCCTCCCAGGTTCAAGCAATTCTCCTGCCTCAGCCTCCTGAGTAGCTGCAACTATAGGTGTGTGCCACCACGCCCAGCTAATTTTTTGTATTTTTAGTAGAGACGGGGTTTCACTATGTTGGCCAGCCTGGTCTCCAACTCCTGACCTCAGGTGATCTGCCTACCTTGGCCTCCCAAAGTGCTGGGATTACAGGCATGAGTCGCTGCGCCTGGCCTTTTTTTTTTTTTTTGAGACAGAGTGTTGCTCTTGTTGCCCAGGCTGGAGTGCAATGGCGTGATCTCAGCTCATTGCAACCTCTGCCTCCCGGGTTCACAGGCATGTGCCACCACACCCAGCCAATTTTGTATTTTTAGTAGGGACAGGGTTTCTCGATGTCTGTCAGACTGGTCTTGAACTCCCGACCTCAGGTGATCCACCTGTCTTGGCCTCCCAAAGTGCTGGAATTACAGGAGTGGGCCACCTCGCCCAGCTTTTTGTTTTCGTTTTTGTTTTTTTGAGACGGCATCTCACTCTGTTGCCCAGGTTGGAGTACAGTAACACGATCTCCGCTCACTGCAACCTCTGCTTCCAGGTTCAAGCAGTTTTCCTGCCTCGGCCTCCTGAGTAGCTGGAATTACAGGCACCTGCCATCACACTCGGCTATTTTTGTATTTTTTAATAGAGAAGGGATTTCACGATGTTGGTCTCCAACTCCTGACCTCAGGTGATCCGCTCGCCTCAGGCTCCCAAAGTGCTGGGATTACAGGCATGAGCCACTGTGCCCAGCCAATTTTTTTAAATATGAAATAGAGTCTCACTGTTCGCTTAGGCTGGTCTTAAACTCCTGGCCTCAATCAATCCTCCTGCCTCGGCCTCCCAAAGTGCTGCGATTACAGATGCCCAGACTAGCATTGCAATTTATTTATTTATTTAGTGACAAGTTCTCACTCTGTGGCTCAGGCCGGAGTGCAGTGGCATGATCTCTGCTCACTGCAACCTCCATCTCCTGGGTTCAAGGGATCCTCAACCCTCAGCCTCCCTAGTAGCTGGGATTACAGGCAAGCGCCACTACATCCAGCTACATTTTGTATTTTAGCAAAGATGGGATTTTACCAGCCCAGGCTGGTCTTGAACTCCTGACCTCAAGTGATCTGACCGCCTCAGCCTCCCAAAGTGCTGGGGTTACAGGCACGAGCCACCACTCCTGGCAAAAATAAAATTTTTTGAAAGTAATTTTGGGGGGGCCAGGCGAGGTTGCTTACACCTATAATCCCAGCAGTTTGAGAGGCCAAGGTGGATGGATCACAAGGTCAGGAGTTGGAGACCAGCCTGGCCAAGATGGTGAAACGCCGTCTCCACCAAAAATACAAAAATTAGCCAGGCGGGCCGGGCGCGGTGGCTCACGACTGTAATCCAAGCACTTTGGAGGCCAAGGTGGGTGGATCACCTGAGGCTGGGAGTTCAAGACCAGCCTGACCAACATGGTGAAACCCCGTCTTTTTTTTTTTTTAATATATTAAAAAAAAAAATTAGCCAGGCGCAGTGGTGGGTGCCTGCAATCCGGGCTACTCGGGAGGCTGAGGCAGGAGAATCGCTTGAACCCAGGAGGCAGAGGTTGCAGTGAGCCAAGATTGCGCCACTGCACTCTAGCCTGGGTGACAGAGTGAGACTCTGTCTAAAAAAAAAAAAAATTGCCTACAGTGCATCTCACAAAGCGAGGTCACCTTGAAGTGGGGCACCTCATTTGAGACTAAAGCGCTGAGTCCTGGGGCAATTTCTGGCTCTGATAGGCCGCAGCTGGTCAGGGCTGTATTGGGGAAAGGATGGGAAACACAGGTGGTGACCTGGTAACAGCCTTGTCCCTGGAGACCAAGAGGTGGGTGGGAAGGGTAGGGGAGTGGGGGCAGTGTCTGGCAGAATGAAATTGAAGGAGTAGTTACTCTTCTTGCCACGAGAGGGAGCACCAAGGGGATGTCTTCATTGTATCAGTCAAGCGTGGAGTCAACACACAGTACATTCCCAGTTTTATCAAGTGTCTCTCCGGCCGGGCACAGTGGCTCATGCACGAAATCACAGCACTTGGGGAGGCCAAGGTGGGCAGACCACCTGAAGTCAGGAGTTTGAGACCAGCCTGGCCAACATATAGTGAAATCCCATCTCTACTAATAATACAAAATTAGCCGAGCGTGGTGGCACATGTCTGTAATCCCAGCTACTCAGGAGGCTGAGACAGGAGAATCACTTGAACCCAGTAGGCAGAGGTTGCTATGAGCTGAGATTGCATCATTGCACTCCAGCCTGGGCAACAAGAGTGAAGCTCTGTCTCAAACAAGTAAACAAACAAAAAGAATCTCTCAAATATTACCACTCTGCGGGTCCCCCCACTGAATAACATTTTAACTCCAAGTTTTTTCTGAAAACAAGTTATTTCTGGCCAGTGTGGTGGCTCATGCCAGTAATCCCAACACTTTGGGAGGCCAATGCAGGCATATCACCTAAGGTCAGGAGTTCGAGACCAGCCTGGCCAACATGGTGAAACCCCATCTCTACCAAAGACACAAAATTAACCAGGTGTGGTGGTGCATGCCTGTAACCCCAGCTACTCAGGAGGCTGAGGCAGAAGAATCACTTGAACTCAGGAGACGGAGGTTGCAGTGAGCCGAGATCGTGCCACTGCACTCCAGCCTGGGCCACAGAGCGACACTCTGTCTCAAAAATAAATAAATAAATAAATAAACAAAAAATAAAAATACTAAATTAGCCAGGCATGGTGGTCCACACCACCACCTAGCTACTCGGGAGGGTGGGGCAGGAGAATTGCTTGAACCCAGAAGGTGGAAGTTGCAGTGAGCCAAGATCACACCACTGCACTCCAGCCTGAGTGACAGAGCAAGCCTCCATTTCAAAAACAAAAAAAAGTGATTTCTTCCAAGGAGATATGCAACAACATAGTGACTTATCAAGACAATGTTATGGAATAGGGAATAGGGTTGCCAGATTTAGCAAAAAAAATTATTTTACTTCTTTTTTTTTTGTATAAAGGGGGGTCTCACCATGTTATGTTGTCAATGCTGGTCTTGAACTCCTGGACTCAAGTAATCCCCCCACTTCAGCCTCCTAAAATGCTGAGATTATAGGCATGAGCCACTAGTCTCTGCCAGATTTAGTAAATTAAACAAGTGCCTAATTATGAATTTCAGATAAACACAATTTTTTTTGCAATGGTGCAGTCATAGCTCACTGCAGCCTCGAACTCTTGATCTCAAATGATCCTCCTGCCTCAGCCTCTCAGACTGCTGGGATTATAGGCGTGAGCCCTGTGCCTATCCAAAACACAAATAATTTTTTCGAGATAGGGTCTAACTCTGTTGCCCAGGTTGGAGTGCAGTGGCACAGCTCCCTGGAACCTCCACCTCCTGGGCTCAAGCCGTCCTCCCACCTCAGCCTCCCAAGTAGCTCCCAAGTGCACACCACCACATCCAACTAATTTTTTAAAAAATTTTCTGGCCTGGGCATGGTGGCTCACGCCTGTAATCCAAGCACTTTGGCGGCCAAGGTGGGCAGATCACCTGAGGTCGGGAGTTCAAGACCAGCCTGACCAACATGGTGAAACCCTGTCTTAAAAAAAAAAAAATTTTTTTAAAAAGAAAAAAAAATTTCTGTAGAGATAGGGTCTCACTATATTGTCCAAGCTGAACTCAAATTCCTGAGCTCAAGCAATCCACCTGCCTCAGCCTCCTAAAGTGCTGGGATTACAGGCGCGAGACACTGCACTTGGCCCTACAAATAATTTTCCATACAACTCATATTATTTCCTGAGACCTAGTTATCCCAGTAAAAAAAAAAAAAAAAAAACAACTCAGCCGCGCGCGGTGGCTCACACCTGTAATCCCAGCACTTTGAGAGGCCGAGGCGGGTGGATCACGGGGTCAAGAGATCGAGACCATCCTGGTCAACATGGTGAAACCCCGTCTCTACTAAAAATACAAAAAATTAGCTGGACAGAGTGGCGTGTGCCTGTAATCCCAGCTACTCAGGAGGCTGAGGCAGGAGAATTGCCTGAACCCAGGAGGCGGAGGTTGCGGTGAGCCGAGATCGCGCCATTGCACTCCAACCTGGGTAATAACAGCGAAACTCCGTCTCAGAAAAAAAAAAAAAAAAAAACTCATTGTTTATCTCAAATTCAGACTTAAGTATTCTCTGCGTCATTAGGCACTCCAAAAGGAGTGACACCTCCTTTAAGAGTTTTACAAACCAAAATATTTGCAGTGGCTCGGGGCGGTGGCTCAAACCCATAATCCCAACACTTTAAGAGGGTGAGACAGCTGGATCACTTGAGGTCAGGAGTTCGAGACCAGCCTGGCAAACATGATGAAACCCCATGTCTACTAAAAATACAAAAATTAGCTAGGCATGATGGTGGGTGCCTGTAATTCCAGCTACTTGGGAGGCTGAGGCAGGAGCATCACTGTCACCCAGGAGGCGGAGGCTGCAGTGAACAGAGATTGCACTACTGCACTCCAGCCTGGGTGACAGAGTGAGACTCCATCTCAAATGAAAAATAAAAAATAGGGCCGGGCGCGGTGGCTCACGCCTGTAATCCCAGCACTTTGGGAGGCCGAGGTGGGTGGATCACGAGGTCGAGAGATCGAGACCGTCCTGGTCAACATGGTGAAACCCCGTCTCTACTAAAAATACAAAAAATTAGCTGGGCATGGTGGCGCGTGACTATAATCCCAGCTACTCAGGAGGCTGAGGTAGGAGAATTGCTTGAACCCAGGAGGCGGAGGTTGCGGTGAGCCGAGATCACGCCATTGCACTCCAGCCTGGGTAACAAGAGCGAAACTGAGTCTCAAAAAAAATAAAAAAATAAATAAAAATAAAAAATAAAATTCAGTGTTCTCTATCATGGCGCCCATTCTGGTGTGCATGAGGACAGACATCCCAGATTATATTTTGAGGAGACATGTGGCCCTCCACAGAACAGCCCTGACCAGAAGTGGAACGACTCCCAGCTTCCGGCTTCCTCTTTTCACAAGGAGATGCGGCGCTGCCGGACTTTGCTGGTGCAGATCACGTGTGGCTGTGTGCTTGAGCTATGAAACAGTCTTCTGCTCCTTCTGGTCAGCAGAAGGACTTTTCCGCTGGGAAGTTTGGTGAGAGCAACAATACTGTCAAGGATTATCTAAAGAATGCCTTTTTTGGGCTGGGCACTGTGGCTCACACCTGTAATCCCAGTACTATGGGAGGTCAAGGCCGGTGGATCACAAGGTCAGGAGTTCAAGATCAGCCTAGTTATCATAGTGAAACCCCGTCTCTACTAAAAATACAAAAATTAGCCGGGTGTGGTGGCTCATACCTGTAATCCCAGCTTCTCAGGAGGCTGAGGCAGGAGAATCACTTGAACCCAGGAGGCAGAGGTTGCCATGAGCAGAGACCGCCATTGCACTCCAGCCTGGGTGACAGATTGAGACTCTGTCTCAAAAAAAAAAACAAAAAAGAATGCCTTTTTTTCCTAGGTCAGTGATAACCACACATTTTAGTGACAAAGCCAACTCAGAAAAAAGTAACCTGTTACCAAAATTCTTTAAAAGACATGATCTCTTTTATCAGGAAACGTAATATCGACATCTTTGCTTGAGCATGCTTTTCTTGTTTTCCCAAATGCTGAAGGGTTTCATGATTTTGGTAAGCTTTCAGGAACAACATCACACACGTACATGCCCTGGTGTTATCGGATGTAAAACTGCACCTTTTCCCACCATTTTTGGTCCGGGAAAGCATTTTTGGAGCCAGTCATTTGGTTTGTCCTTAATTGACCCTGGAGTTTTGTCTCTTTTCATTCAGGTGGAAAAACCATATGATTAAGTTCCTTTTTTTTCCTTTATTCTTTTTCTCTTTTTTTTTTTTTTTTTTTGAGACAGTCTCACTCTGTCACCCAGGTTGGAGTGCAGTGGTGCAATCATAGCTCACTGCAGCCTCAACCTCCTGGGCTTAAGTGATCCTTCTACCTCAGCCTCCTGAGTAGCTGGGACTACAGGTGTGTGCCACCATGACTGGCTAATTATTTTATTTTATTTTTGAGATGGAGTTTCACTCTTGTTGCCCAGGCTGGAGTGCAGTGGCCAATCTCAGCTCACTGCAACCTCCGCCTCCTCCTGGGTTCAAGTAATTCTCCTGTCTCAGTCTCCCAAGTAGCTGGGATTACAGTCATGCACCACCATGCCCGGCTAAATTTGTATTTTTTTTAGTAGAGACGGGTTCACTGTGTCGGTCAGGCTGGTCTTGAACTCCTAATCTCAGGTGATACACCCCCCTCGGCCTCCAAAGTGCTGGGATTACAGGTGTGTACTTTTTTTTTGTAGAGATGGGGTCTCATTATGCTGCTCAAGCTAGTCTCGAACTCTTGGGCCCAAGAGATCCTCCCACTTCAGCCTCTCTAGCTACGTTCATAGAGTGTCCTGATCTGAAGGGTACAGCTTAATGAAACTCGGCATGTGTATATACCTGTGATACCTGTGTAATCATCACCTACCTCAAGATCTAGAACTTTCTTGCACTCTAGCAAGTTCCTCTGTGCTCCTTCACACATAATACTTTGACCAGAAACAACCACTATTCTGATTTCTTTTTTTTTGAGACGGAATCTTGCTCTGTCGCCCATGCTGGAGTGCAGTGGCACGATCTCAGCTCACTGTAACCTCCACTTCCCAGGTTCAAGCTATTTTCCTACTTCAGCCTTCTGAGTAGCTGGGATTTCAGGTGTGTGCCACCATACCCGGCTAATTTTTGTATTTTATTAGAGACAGGATTTCGCCATGTTGGCCAGGCTGGTCTCGAACTCCTGAACTCAAGTGATCTACCTGCCTCGGCCTCCCAAACTGCTGGGATTACAGGCATGAGCTACTGTGTCCAGCCACTATTCTGACTTCTACCACTGGGGATTAGTTATGCTTGTTCCTAAATTGCATATAATTGGAATCATGCAGTATGACACATACTTGTTGAAAAAATTCTATAAGATTCATTCATGTTGTTGCACATATCAGTAATTCATTATTTTTTAGTGCTGCATTGTATTCCATTATAGGACTACGCTACAATCGATCAATCTTCCTGAGCCCAGACATTTACGTTCTGGATCTTGGCCCTTGTGTATAGACCTTCTGTGAGTGCCATGCTCTGCATATGCCTTATGGAGCCCCCATTTCTGTTAGGTCCATACCTAGGATCTTGATGGTTGGGTCCAAATGTAGGCTTATGTTTGGCTTCCATCTTTTCTGCCAGTTTTATTTTTTTTATTCTTAGTTTTAGGACTAGAGATGAGCTTTCACTACGTTTTGCAGGCTGGTCTCAAGCTCCTGAGCTCAAGTGACCCTCTCACCTCAGCCTTCCAAAGTGCTGGGATTACCAGGTGTGAGCCACGGCACTGGCTTTTTTTTTTTTTCTTTTTGAGACCGAGTCTCACCCTGTTGCCCAGGCTGGAGTGTAGTGGTGTGAGCTCAGCTCACTGCAACCTCCGCCTCCCGAGTTAAAGCGATGCTCCTGCCTCAGCCTCCTGAGTAGCTGGGACTACAGGCACATGCCACCATGCCTAGTTAAGTTTTGTATTTCTGGTACAGATGGAGTTTTGCTATGTTGGCCATTCTGAGGCAGGAGCATCGCTTGAACCTGGAAGGCAGAGGTTGCAGTGAGCAGAAATTGAGCCACTGCACCCAGCCTGGGTGACAGAGGGAGACTCCATTTAAAAAAAATGCTGGGATTACAGGCATGAGCCTCGGCACCCAGCTGCCACTCACTTTCAAATACAAGATTTTCACCAGCTTTTTTCATTTTTTTGGCTGCAGGCATAACTAGTGTGAACTTTCATTCATATGAATAATGAATATGAATATTTCATATGAATATGAACTTTTATTCATAAATAAACATCAATACTTATTTTCACATAGGTACATTAGCTGTTCCACAAACCATCCCTCTGCCCCTATCCACAATGCCCAATTTCCATTTATTTATTTATTTTTGAAACAGACTCTCCTTCTGTCACCCAGGCTGAAGTACAGTGGTATGATCTCAGCTCACTGCAACCTCCGCTTCCTGAGTTCAAGCAATTCTCATGAGTCAGCCTTGTGAGTAGCTGGGACTACAGGTGCCCACCACCACGCCTGGCTAATTTTTGTATTTTTTGTAGAGATGGGGTTTGAACATGTGGGCCAGGCTGGTTTCGAACCCCTGGCCACCTTGTGATCTGCCCACCTTGGCTGGAATTACGAAGTGCTGGAATTACAGGCATGAGCCACTGTACCCAGCCCTTGTTTTGTTTTTAGATACCGGGTCTCACTCTGTCGCCCGGGCTGGAATACAGTAACATGATCATAGCTAACTGCAGCCTTGAACTCCTGGGCTCAAGCAATCGTGAATCCTTAAAATCAGAGAACCTTTCCTGGTTTTGGTCAAAAGGAAAGATATAAATATAGAAAATGGTTCAGCAAAAAAGGAGAAGCAAGGAAGCTCTAAAGACGGAGGAAGGGGAACAGGAGCCAAGGAATAAGCAAGCTCTAGAGCCTGGAAAGGCACAGATGGCCTCTCTCTTAGAGCATCCCAGAAAGCCCACGGACACCTTGATTTTAGCCCAGCAAGACCCGTGTCAGACTTCTTTTTTTTTTTTTTTTTCAAAGGCAGAGTCTCACACTGTCCCCAGGCTGGAGTGCAGTGATGTGATCTTGGCTCACTGCAACCTCCACCTCCCAGGTTCAAGTGATCCTCCTGCATTAGCCTCCCGAGTAGCTGGGATTACAGGCACCTGCCACCACACCCGGCTAGTTTTTGTATTTATAGTAGAGATGGAGTTTCACCGTGTTGGCCAGGCTGGTCTCGAACTCCTGCCCTCAAGTGATCCACTGCCTTGGGCTCCCAAAGTGCTGGGATGGATTACAAACATGAGCCACTGCACCCCACCCCATCCCAGACTTCTAATCTTTGAAACTGTAAAATAACAAGTTGGTGGTGGTGTTTTAATCCACTAAGTGTATGGGAATTTGTTACATCAGCATGGAAAACTAACAAACTATTTTACATATCGTTTCTCCTTCCACTAGTCAGACCAGCAGAGAACTGTGTATGTATCGCTTTTCTTACCCAGAGGGACCATTGAGTATCCTTATTTTATTGACTGTGGTTTGTTTACGGTGTCATAGGCTGCAATTAAGCAGCACTATAAAAATCAACCTTAGGGCTGGGCGCGGTGGCTCACGCCTGTAATCCCAGCACTTTGGGAGGCCGAGGCAGGTGGATCACTTGAGGCCAGGAGTTTGAAACTAGCCTGGCCAACATGGTGAAACCCTGTCTCTAAAAAATAAAAAATAAAAAACACAAAAATTAGCTGGGTCTGGTGACAGGCGCCGGCGGGCTGAAGCCTGAGAATTGCTTGAACCCAGGAGGCGGAGATCCCACCACTGCACTCCAGCCTGGGTGACAGAGTGAGACTCTGTCTCAAAAAAAAAAAAAAGAAACCCCATCTCTACTAAAAATATAAAAATTGGCCAGGTGTGGTGGCAGGTACCTGTAATCCCAGCTACTCAAGAGGCTGAAGCAAGAGAATTGCTTGAACCTGGGAAGCAGAGGTTGCAGTGAGCCAAGATTGCATCATTGCACTCCAGCCTGGGCAACAAGAGCAAAATTCTGTCTCAAGAAAAAAAAAAAATGCTATTTACATTAGCATATAATGGACTTATTGTTTCTTAAATGAATTAAGTATTTTAAGTGTTTCTCAGTTTTAATGTGAGCAAATATTGATAGGTACAACCTACATAAGCAAAAGCTCTTTGGATTCCTCAATAAAATTGAAGTGTAGCCGGGCGCGGTGGCTCACGCCTATAATCCCAGCACTTTGGGAGGCTGAGGCCAGTAGATCACCTGAGGTCAGGAGCTCAAGATCAGCCTGACCAACTTGGAGAAACTCTGTCTCTACTAAAAATACAAAAATTAACCAGGCATGGTGGTGCATGCCTGTAATTCCAGCTACTCAGGAGGCTGAGGCAGGAGAATCACTTGAACCCAGAAGGCCGAGATTGCGGTGAGCCGAGATCATGCCATTGCACTCCAGCCTGGGCAACAGTGCGAGATGCCATCTCAAAAATAAATAAATATCAGATATTAAACTGATAAGGAGGACAGTAAAAAATATATAAAATTGAAGTGTGAGGGGATTCTGAAACCAAAATGCTTGTTTATTGACGTATGTATTTGAGACAGGGTTTTGCTCTATCACCCAGGCTGGAGTGCAGTGATGCAATCAATCATAGCTCACTATAACCTCAAATTCCTGGGCTCAAGCAATCCTTGGACCTCAGCCTCCTGGGCAGCTGGGACTACAGGTACACACCACCACACACAGGATCTCGCTATGCTGCCCAGGTTGGTCTTGAACTCCTGGCCTCCAGCAATCCTCCCATATTGGTCTCCCAAAGTGCTGGTACACGCTTGAGCCACTGCACCTGGTCCCAAAATGTTTATTAACCACTGAATTGGAGGAAGCACTCTATCGGTGAGGGTCTTCAGGGCATTCATGTTTGGCATTCGTGACACCCACACTCTTCTTTCCTACCTTTACCCATTACCTTACTTTTCTGAGTTTTTGTTAAATGATTGGTTCCTTATCCTTTGAGGGGCAAATGGCTACCCAAGCAGCAAGTTAAACAAATGGCTAAGGAGATTCTGTTTATTTATATTTATATTATATTTATATTTACATTTTTTGAGATGGAGTTTCGCTCTTGTTGCCTAGGCTGGAGTGCAATGGCACAATCTCAGCTCACAGCAACCTCCTCCTCCTGGGTTCAAATGATTCTCCTGCCTCAGCCACCTGAGTAGCTGGGATTACAGGCATGAGCCACCGAACCAGGCTAATTTTGTATTTTTAGTAGAGACAGGTTTCTCTATGTTGGCCAGGCTGGTCTCGAACTCTCGACCTCAGGTGATCCACCCCTCCTCGACCTCCTAAAGTGCTAGGATTACAGGTGTGAGTCACCATGCCTGGCAGGAAACTCTGACTGTTAACAAGCCTGAAATTAATACTCAATTTACTTCCATCGTTTCCTGTGGACAAGCTAAGGCTAGCAGGATTATCAGTTGAGTCCAGCCCGTTATTGGGTGGCTGGATTTGCATTTTCCCTCTTCCTGCTCACTTCTCATTTTCCCTCATTCTTGCCACCCTGGAATTGTACCTCCCAATTAAGCACAAACATGCAGGTTTTGCCTAGGCCTGTTTTCTAGGGCAACTAGACTCATAGATCAATATTATATATATATATATTTTTTGAGACGGAGTTTCGCTCGTTACCCAGGCTGGAGTGCAATGGCATGATCTCGGCTCACTGCAACCTCCGCCTCCTGGGTTCAGGCAATTCTCCTGCCTCAGCCTCCTGAGTAGCTGGGATTACAGGCACGCACCACCATGCCCAGCTAATTTTTTGTATTTTTAGTAGAGACGGGGTTTCACCATGTTGACCAGGATGGTCTTGATCTCTTGACCTCGTGATCCACCCGCCTCGGCCTCCCAAAGTGCTGGGATTACAGGCTTGAGCCACCGTGCCCGGCAGATCAATATTATTATTAGCTGATATTATTGGTAAGAAGATAGATATGTGTGTGCGAATATTCTTGGTTGACCCTGCATTTCTGCTCTCCACCCTGATTTGTTCCCCGAGAATGACCTTTATGGAGCATATAACAGGCTCCTTTGCACTCGGGCCTCTGGGAGATTTCAGGCAATGAGAGGAGCTGGCGAGTGATCAGAGGATGGGAGGATCCCAGGACTTTTGGAAGGCTGAGGCAGCAAGATCGCTTGAGACCAGCCTGGGCAACATAGCAAGACCCCATCTCCATAAAAATAAAAAATAAAAAAAAATTAGCTGGGCATTCACTTAAGCCCAGGAATTTGAGGTTACCGTGAGCTATAATTACACCATTGCACTCCAATCTAGATGACAGAGTAAGAATGTGTCTCTAAAATTTTTTTAATTGGTTTAATTAAAAATAGAATGAGAGGAGAGCGAGATGGGGATTTTTCTTTCGCAGCTCCCTCTCTGCTGCTAAAGGCTGCATTTCTCTATTGAAGGCCACGGCTCCTAACAGCTTGCTCTCCCACAGCTGCAGCTCTTGCCGGTTTCCAGTAACCGCTCTCTCTCTGCCTCTGCAGGCCAGCAGGTAGCAAGGGCTCTCCATTATTGCTGGTCCCAGGGTGCGTTATAATCCCTCTTTGGTTTCCTTTTTTGTTGTTGAGACGGAGTTTTGCTCTTGTCACACAGGCTGGAGTGCAAGGGAACAGTCTTGGCTTGCTGCAACCTCCACCTCCTGGGTTCAAGCGATTCTCCTGCCTCAGCCTCCCTACTAGCTGGGATTACAGGCGTGTGCCACCACGCCCAGCTAATTTTTGTATTTTTGGTAGAGACCGGGTTTTGCCATGTTAACCAGGCTGGTCTTGAACTCCTGACCTCAGGTGATCCGCCCACCTCAGCCTCCCAAAGTGCTGGAGGACCCATGCCTGGACTCTTGGGTTTCCCTTGACCCTGCCTACACCTCTATAAATAGTTTCTTCCTGGCCGGGCACAGTGGCTCACGCCTGTAATCCCAGCACTTTGGGAGGCCGAGGGGGGTGGATCACGAGGTCAAGAGATCGCGACCATCCTGGTCGGCATGGTGAAACCCTGTCTCTACTTAAAATACAAAAAATTAGCTGGGTGTGGTGGCGCGTGCCTGTAATCCCAGCTACTCAGGAGGCTAAGGCAGGAGAATTGTTTGAACCCAGGAGGCGGAGGTTGCGGTGAGCCGAGATCATGCCATT
This sequence comes from Aotus nancymaae, assembly GCF_030222135.1. NCBI lineage: Eukaryota > Metazoa > Chordata > Mammalia > Primates > Aotidae > Aotus > Aotus nancymaae. The sequence goes on along the minus strand of NW_026988463.1, from coordinate 28,113,609 downwards.
GCACTCCAGCCTGGGTAACAAGAGCGAAACTCCGTCTCAAAAAAAAAAAAAAATAGTTTCTTCCTTAAACTCTCCTCAATTCCTCTTTGAAGAGCCATATGTTTCTTTCTACTTTTCTTTTTGTTGTTGTTGTTGTTGTTGTTGTTGTTGTTGAGACAGGGTCTTGCTTTGTCATGCAGGATGGAGTGCAGTGGCACAATCATAGCTCACTACAACCTCGACCTCCTGGGCTCAAGCAATCCTCCCACATCATCTCCCGAGTAGCTGGGACAGGACTATAGGCATGCACCACCATGCCCTGTGATGAATAATTTTTGTATTTTTGTATTTTTTGTAGAGATGGGGTCTTGCCATGTTGCCCAGGCTGGTCTTGAACTCTTAGCCTCAAGTAATCCTCCAGCCTCAGTCTCCCAGAGTGTTAGGATCACGGGAGTGAGCCACCATGCCGGACCAGGTTGTATGTCTGTTAAATGGGCTCTTACTGATACACATCGAGAGGTTGGGTGACTTTCCCAAAGTCACAGAGAGTAAGTGACAAGGCAGCTGAGAGCATTGTCACTGGAACACAGAACAGAGTGGAGGTTTTTTCAGCCTCGCCAGCCTGCCCAGCCCCCTCCCAGGTCCCTATGGCCTGCCCAACCTGCCGGAATCTGTGATCCTTTTGTTGTGATGGGATTGAATTCCCTAGGGCTCCTGTCCCGGACCTGGCCAGCAGCTCCAGTAACCAGAGCTGTGTGAGAAGAAAAGGCCAAGCCCCTGGGGCAGCCGCACCCCAAACAGAGGTGAGGTCTCCGGTGAGTCATGCCCGTGAGGGGTCACTTCCCTGTCCTACGGGCCACTGCTCACCATGGACCCACCCAGCCCCCGGCGGTCCTCCTCTTTTGGCCTTTGCCTACAGTGTTCTTCATCCCTCTCTCTCCCACCCAACAGGTGTCCTGGAGCTAGGACACCTGTCCCCCATCCCCACCTGGGCTTCCAGAGACGTGAGATGTGTGCAGGGCTCTGGGTGGGGCCTTCAGGCTCCCCAACTTCCCCCTTCCAGCCCCAGATCCTCTCAGATTCCCAGAGATGGGCTCCAGCCAGGGAGGGTGGGGCTGCCCCTGGGACCATCAGGAGTCACGGGCTGCCTGGGCAGGGACAGAGCCCTGCAGAAAGCAGATCTTCACTCAGCTCTGCCTCCACTGACTCTAGCCCCATGGCCTGGCACCTGCTCCTCCCTCTTGTGATGCTTGGTAACCTCAGGGGACAGGGGCGACTGCATAGGGCCTGGGTCCTAGCATCTGGGGGGCTGGAGAGCAGGATTCCTGGGCTCTGTGTGGGGAGCCGGGTGTCAGAGGGAAGAAAGTGAGGCAGCAAAAGAGGAGGGTGTATCAGAGGAGGGAGAGGGAGTCCTGGGTACCCTGGGGAGATGAGGCTGGGAGGAGGGAGTCAGGGAAGGCACATACAGAGTACAGGTTCCCAGCCTCTTCTTGCCTGCCTCTGTCTTCCCAGGCATCAGTCCCATCCCAGGAGCCTTCCAGGACTCAGGTAAGGCAGCTGGACTGGGGGAAAGTCACATGCAGAGGCAGAAAAGACAGGAGGACTGGCACGAATGCTGGCAGGGGGTGCTAAACGGACAGGGAATTGGGAAGATAGGGTCGGTCTTGGAGAGCATGAAGTGGGGCTGGGCAGTGCAGGCCTGGAAGTCACAAGTGTCCTCCTCTCTTTGCTCTCTGGCTCCAGCTCTCAGTCCTACCCAGGAAGAACCTGAAGATCTGGGTAAGGAAGAAGTCTTGGCGCTCTCAGACCTTAAAGGAGGCTAAGGCTGGTCAGGGCATGAGAGGGAGGTGGAAAAGACCAGAAACGTAGAAGAGCCTGGGTCCTTGGTGTTCTTTGTTCAGAGACGCAAACGATAGCGGGTGGAGGACGGGGCTTTGTCCTAAGTTACGTGGGCTTCTGAAGTGGGGAACCCGAGGCAGGCTATGGCTTCCACGGCTCCCCATTGCAGACTGCGGGCGCCCTGAGCCCTCGGCCCGCATCGTAGGGGGCTCAGACGCGCAGCCGGGCAGCTGGCCTTGGCAGGTGAGCCTGCACCATGGGGGTGGCCACATCTGCGGGGGCTCCCTCATCGCCCCCTCCTGGGTCCTCTCCGCTGCTCACTGCTTCATAACGTGAGTATTCGCCCCGGCGCCCAGCCCCCGACCCTCTCCGCCAAAGGCCAGCCCCGCCTCCGCAGTTGTTCCCCTCCTGCCGCCCCACTTCCACCCTCATGGATAATTTGAAGCGGAGCTGTCCCCAAAGCGAGGTGCTCTTCGAGGCATCATGGTTCCGAGTGCGGCGAGGCCGCCAGACTGGTCCCACCATCCCACAGAATATCCGAGCCTGAATCCCATCTTTCCAATGCTCTCCCCTCCCCCGTCCCCCGCCCCCGCCGCCACCTCCAGATCGGATTTGCCCTTCCCCTTTGAGGAGTATCAGCCCCACATCTGGATCGGACCCCACCTGCCCTCCTGGCTCTGAGCCCCGGCCCCGCAACGAGGGTCTGCCCCCTCCATACGGTCGACCTAACCTTCTCCCGCCCCGGCCGGGCGCAGGAACGGGACGCTGGAGCCGGCGGCCGAGTGGTCGGTACTGCTGGGCGTGCACTCCCAGGACGGGCCCCTGGACGGCGCGCACGCCCGAGCAGTGGCAGCCATCATGGTGCCGGCCAACTACAGCCAAGTGGAGCTGGGCGCCGACCTGGCCCTGCTGCGCCTGGCCTCACCCGCCAGTCTGGGCCCCGCCGTGCAGCCCGTCTGCCTGCCCCGCGCCTCACACCGCTTCGCGCACGGCACCGCCTGCTGGGCCACAGGCTGGGGAGACGTCCAGGAGGCAGGTGAGTGGGACGGGACAGGAATGTGGCTTCGGGCAGGCGGGGCCCCGGGAGGTGGGGTCCCTAAGGCGGGGCCTCGGGAGGTGAGGTTCCCAGAGAGGGGGCGCCTCGGGAGGTAGGACCCTGGAGCGGAGCCCCGTGGAGAGCCTTGGAAGGTAGGTTTCCCCGGGTCGGTAGGTGACTCCCACCAATCTCCATGTAGCCTCCACCCCTCAAGGATTCTCAAACTAAGACCACGGAGTCACCCACACGCACCCCATTCCCTCACCTTTCCTTCCAGTTTTTTCTTTTCTGGATTTAGGATCCGACTAGGGTTCCCATCCCAGCTCTGCCATGTCAGACAGAGCACTTCACCCAGTACATTTCCTCCTCTATAACACGAGGAAAACAGCCGTGCCCACTTCAAGGGGTGGTTGGGTGGATTAAATGAGAAAATCCATGTAAAGTTCATGTACAGTGCCTGGCATAGCAGTAACCAACGCACTTTGGATATTTCACCTCAGGTAATCCATGGTAAAGTACTAAAGCCCAGCGCTGGGCTATGATAGATGTTTAGCAAATGCCAGTCTGTGCCTCCCTCCCTCCACCTTCCTCCCATCCTATCCACCCCCACTCATCTCTCTACTCTCAACCTCCTCTCTTCTCCCTACCCACGCTCATTCATTCAGCCGTTCTTTCACACAAGATATCTCTCGAGCACCTTCTACATGCCAGGCGCTGTGTTAGACATTAGAGAGACACCAGTGAACATAAAAAGCCAAAATCCGGCCTTTTCAGAATTTACATCCTAGCAGACAGACAAGCAACAAATTCAATAAATAAGCACATATCATGTTAGAAGGTGGGGAGAACAGACCACTTCTCCACCCCCATCATCCCCATCACCCAAGTTTTCCATGCTCCCAGGACCCCCAACAAATATTCCAAATCGGCCCTGGTCAGACTTGTGCCCATGCTGGAGGCTTCGGGAAGGTGCTGCACGGGGAGATGCCACAACCTCTGCTTGTGGAGGTCCCATCAGGGCAGGAGGTGACGAGGAAGTGTCACTGTGAGCCCTGGGAAGTCTGTGTGAAGGGGCTAGGCCATCCTGACAATGGGCACCCAGCGAGGGTGAATTGCAGGAAGACGGGGGGAGATGAAGGCCACTCTGGGCACCCAGGCGAGGCATGTTAGATGAAGAAGGGCCAGGACGCCAGGCTGGAGTGAGGGAGGGACAGGCACCTGGGCTGCAAAGGCTGCTGAGGCCCGACCATGAAGGCCTTAGGGTCAGACCGAGAGCCAGAGCACCCTATCAGCTCCAGGGACACCCAGGACAATCCCCAACTTCCCTGGTGAGCCCCAAATACAGCTTCAGCTGTCATGTGACCTCAGATTCTGAGTGAGCTGGGGAAGGAGTTCTGTCTGTACTTCCCCCACCTCCTACTTCTTTCTGGATTCTGAAGCTGTTTCCATCAAATGCAGGATGGGGCTGCGGCACCAGGTTTAGAGAGTGGGATCCATTTATTTTTCTTGGTGAGATCAGAGCTGATGTTGAATGTTACTCAGCAATGAACAACATTCAGGGGAACAGGCTGGCCAGAAGGCTGGGTCAGTTATCCAGACCCACAGCTATGCAGCCTCAACTAAAGTAGTTGGTGAGAATGCCAGGAAGTCACAGATGAGAGGTTTTCACGAATTGGGAACTGATTGGGGGAGAGGAGTTGAGAGAGGAGGCAGGGATGACACCGTGATTTCATGCTTAGCAACTCAGGACAGGACCACATCAAGTCCGTATGGCACCTTTGTGAAAAGGGTAACCTCTCTGGACCAACGCAGCTCCACGTGTGGGCTCAGAACTTAATGATTTTAGTGCCTACATTTCATCCAGTGTTGCAGTGCACAACCTGCACAACCATGCATGGTAGCTCTCACTAGGAGCTTCATGGAACCATTCCTGAGATGAAGAAGTAGAAAGAGGATTACATGCCTGCAATCCCAGCACTTTGGGAGGCCAAGGCAGGTGCATCACCTGAGGTCAGGAGATCGAGACCATCCTGGCTAACACGGTGAAACCCCTCTACTAAAAATACAAAAAATTAGCTGGGCATGGTGGCACATGCCTGTAGTCCCAGCTACTCGGGAGGGTGATGAAGGGGAATCACTTGAACCCAGGAGGCAGAGGTTGCAGTGAGCCAAGAACGCGCTACTGCACTCCAGTCTGGGCAACAGAACAAGACTCTGCCTCAAAAAAAAAAAAAGTAGAAAGAACAGATAGGAGTAGGAGGAGACACGGTGAATGTGGTGGGCTGAGGGGCTATGCGGCATCTAGCTGATGTCCAAGAAGCCGCTGGAGGGGGCAAACATGAGCCCTGGGAGCTGGGGACTCCATACCTGCCTCACAGCACCTGCTCTCTGGTTCTGCCCCAGATCCTCTGCCTCTCCCCTGGGTGCTACAGGAAGTGGAGCTAAGGCTGCTGGGCGAGGCTGCCTGTCAGTGTCTCTACAGCCGGCCCGGTCCCTTCAACCTCACTCTCCAGCTATTGCCAGGGATGCTGTGTGCTGGTTACCCGGAGGGCCGCAGGGACACCTGCCAGGTGAGGGGAGACCCCTGCACCTGCCTGGCAGGGCCAGAGTCCTAACCAGTGAGAAATAGATAAATGCCATCTCTCCAAACCTCATCTGCAAAAGGAGGGCAAGATTGCTAATGGATGGGGTTGATGTCAAGTCGTTTGTTTGTTTGTTTTGAGACAGAACCTCGATTTGTTGCCCAGGCTGGACTGCAGTGGCATAATCTCAGCTCACTGCAACCTCCACCTCCCGAGCTCAAGTGACTCTTGTGCTTCAGCCTCCCGAGTAGCTGAGATTACAGGCATTCTCCACCACAGCCGGCTAATGTTGTATGCACTTGTGCCCAGCCAAGTGAATTGACTGACTGAGATGGAGTTTTGCTCTTGTCACCCAGGCTGGAGTGCAATGGCGCGATCTCAGCTCACTGCAACCTCCACCTCCCGAATTCAAGCGATTCTCCTGCCTCAGCCTCCTAAGAAGCTGGGATTACAGGTGTGAGCCACCGTGTCCGACCAAGCCTGAATGAATTTTAAAACCAAAGGCAGCATAGCCAGGATCAGTGGCTCATGCTTCTAATCCCAGCTAATCAGAAAATTGAGGCTGGAGGATCACTTGAGCCCAGGAGTCTGAGACCAGCCCGAGCAACATAAAGATAGCTCGTCTCGAACAAAGAGAAAAAGAAAAGAAGAAGCTAGGTGCAGTGGCTCACGC